>NW_022145610.1:32695806-33415806 GCF_000002235.5 Strongylocentrotus purpuratus
TGAAGTTAAATAAATCCATCTGCCGGCATCTGTTTTTTTCTTTCTGTATAACAGGTTCGCGCCCCTTTCTCCGAATGCTAGATGCATAGAATTGCCTTATTGCTATCAACGTTTATGCAATTCAAAGAATTCGATGAGAGAAATATTGACAGGTAAACTGTTGAAGGTCACCTGTTACGTTCCATTACCTCAATATGGCTTTTAGGCAGAAAAGTGTGAAAATATAGATTGAAAGTATATTGTAGAATACAGAATCGATAGTCCTTCTCTTTCTCTTTCTCTCTCTCTCTCTCTCTCTCTCTCTCTCTCTCTCACTCTCTCTCTCTCCATTCCCTCACGCTCTCTCTCCCCCTCTACTTTATTTGTTCTTTGATCTCTCAGTTTCTGTTTATATTTCTCTTCTTTCTCTCCCTTTGTCTATTTTCCTCTTCTCCTCCTTCCCGTATTTCTCCTTCTTTTATATTTCCTTTTCTCCCTCTTCCTTTCCCTCTTTCTTCCAACAACTCTCCCCAACGTCGTCTTTTGCTCAAGCATATTCAGATACATGTATTTGTTTTTCCCCATCTTTTAATCGCCCCTTCTCTCTCATTTTGTAATTAATTGGGAACATAAAATGCGAGTCATGTTGCTGTTTGTTCAATTACAGCAAGAGACGGGTATGCTCATTATTTATTATTAATTTATAATTGATAGGAAGTGGTAGGGCTGACTTCACTTCATAATGAACATTATCAAAACAGATGTGGTGGTTTTATACCTTCCAATATTCATGATTCATTAACTCAGTAATATCTGTATGTTTCTCCATTTCACTGTTCAATAGGGCTATCCGAAACGGGTTAATTGAAAGCCGTAGATAAGATGGAAATAATGGGGGAGCTTATGCCAGCTTATGTATGACAAAATAGGACATTAATTGGTAATTTCTATCAGGTTGATGATAAACCAAATATATAGCTAATCATCTTTATAACAAGCATGCCTTAATGATTAAAACGTCTGAATAAACGTCGCTTGCATTACCGCTGCGATAATGAAACTGAACTAATGAACTAACACACACCATGATATTAACGCAAACAGCGTCGGTTTGGTGTTCATTTGGAGTCCGATTGGTTGTGAAACTGAGGTCATAACTCGCCTCATGGTAGGGTCCATGGTTAGAGCATCTGAATATTACCACCTGCTCAACCACAATGACAATTCTTTCAGGCCACTTTATTCACATCCACTTGACGTGTAATTTCATATAGCCCTATGCCCCCTGCGTGGTAGTATGTAAAGAAAAATATATGTAATATATATAGCAACCCCTTCCAAAGTTTTCCCCAACCATAATATCTCGTCTATATTCTGTCACTCATATTTTTAAAATATTACGCTCTTGCACTCCCTCTGTCCGTTTCTCTCCCTCTGTATCTCTGTCTCTTTATCTCTATCTCTATCTCTATCTCTTTTCTGTTTTTTTTTCTCCCATCTTTTCTTCTGTTTTCTCTCTTTGAATCTCTCTTTCTTTCTGGATGAGTTTGTGTGTGTTAGCAGGTCCTTCAACAAAACTAGGTATATTTCATAATAAACCGGATGAATCGAATACATAGAAGAATTCAGAATGTGTATGCCAATTGTTGATCGTTGTAAACTTTGGAGACCTAATTCAGCCGGAAAAATATATCCGAACATTTCCGGTATACTTATCTCAAATCAGATCTGCTTGATGCGTTTTTCTTGGATCAAGTTCGAAGAAAGATCATGTACTTACTGAATAATGTTGATGGTTTGGGCGATGATTTTCATCCCTTGTGAGTCGCCTTTCAAAAAATATCAGTGAATATTCATGAAACTGTTTCTCTTCCCAAGAGCCTGATCTGTTACAAAATCTGTTCAGCCTCATTAGGTCGATTACACCGGTTCTTACATTTCTTACATGTCGTCGCACGCGCCCGCCTCTCCTACTTTTCCCTTTTTTTATCTTTCTCTATATCCCCTTTCCTCTCTCTCTCTCTCTCTCTCTCTCTTTCTCTCTCTGTGTTTCTATCCCTCATTCTCTCTCTCTTCTCCCTTATTTGTTTCTCTCTCTTTCTCTCTCTCTCTCTCTCTCTCCCTTGCTCTCTTTCTATGTCGCTTTCATTTCCTTCTCCCACGAGGGAAAGTACCCCAATAACCCCTTTACACCGCCGAAGTCATCTATCAAGTCAAAAGTGTTTCCTGGGATAATCGGGAAAATATGTCAAGAAGGTCTGTGAGTTTCGTCCTGAAAATCTCGTTTAACTATACTGACAAGACAGGCTCAGGGCCACCATCGGGAAATATAAAATCGATTGACTTCAGCCTATTCGTTATACAACTGTCAGCATAAGAACGGGAAAGAGATATATCAAATACATACATTAGACGCGAAGTTGAATAGCAGCAGTTATGGTTCATTCTAATATATCTTTTCCACAGCTGTACTGCTTTAACCGTTGCACCCGAGGCGCATTCTGTTCCTTTATTAACTACGCCAATAAATATGTTAAGAAAATTGGTGCATCCGTCAATAAAACAAATTATTTGCACTTTTCATTTTTTATTCACTGTGTAACCCGATACCACTATCACACAGCGCTTCATGCCGGTTGAACACTGTTTGTCATTTCGACTGCTTTACTACCTGTAGGCCTACTAGTCAAACCTGTGAACAAAATTAGCGCATATCCCAGCATTTAACGCAATGTTCGCCATTCACTCTTCTTTCTACGTTCACTTTCACATGGTGTGTACAATGCCCTTTACACACCAGACGTCATTGCTGTTGTGCTGTTACTTGCGCTAATCAATCATGCCTCATGCCAATAGGCAAATGTACTGATGGCAATTTTCATTCTGCAATCCTGGGCCCCGTCTTACAAAGAGTTGATATCAATTGCAACTATGTACAAAAGAGATAGGAGACTACAAACTTGCGGTTGATTGGAAGACTTGCGATTGATTTGGATCAATCGTAACTCTTTGTAAGATGGAACCCAGCAATCACCTTTTAATCCATATGACACTCACACGACGTGTGAAAGGCCGCGCCAGTAACAAACGCTGTCAAACGTCAGGCATGCAAATGACGCCCGCTTGAGTCAGACATGCAAATGACGCATCGCTTGAGTCAGGCATGCAAATGACGCATCGCTTGCGTCGGGCATGCAAAATCGCCTCGCTTGCGTACGCGACTGGCAAATGACGCCTTGTTTGGAAAATAACCTCGTCATCGAAAGTAGACCATGTAGATAGAAAGATAGTGTTTCTTGGAATAGGCCTGATATTTGGTCTTCCTTGTTCTTTATTTCTTCTTACTTATTTAACGTCGACTGCCTTATAACACAATTTCATTGCAATCAAACGAATTTAGGGACCACCTGATCTGTCTGATAGAGTGAATGCCAAGAGACTCAACTAAGGGTGCGAGAAGTCTATTCGATTTGGGGTGTATTTCACACCTCTTTAGAGTGAGTTATACGTGAACGTAACCGAATTATGAGAAAGGGGTTTAGAGAGGGAGAGAGAGAGGGGGGAAGAGAGAAAGAGAGAGAGAGAGAGAGAGAGAGAGAGAGAGAGAGATAGAGAGGGGGGATGGGCAAGATAAGGAGATAGGGGACACAAAGAAAATGGGTTGGAAGGGAGGGCGGGAACACAGAGAGAATGAGATGAGAGAAACAGATGACTGAATGAGAGGAGAAATTGGGAAATAGAGAGAGGAGGTATAGATAGATCATTATAGAGATGATGACGATGATGATGATAAGCACCATTTACACGGGCCATGATTCTAGAGAGAAGAGAGGTAGGGAGGGATGTGAAGGAGGGAGGTAGGGAGAGGGAAAGAGAGAAGTAGAGGTAGAGAGAGAGAGAGGAATAGAGAGGGAACAAATACACCACCAGAGGATATTCATGAAACTGAAGGGTAAGGGATGATGACTGATCCAGAAGAAAATTTATTTGAAAGGAATCCATAATGAATGCCTAATAAACGGAACGGAAAGGACTCATTTTCTATAACAATATATACGACAGGTGGTAAAATTAACCAAGGGGAGGAACTAAGCGGATAAGCTAGATACCCTTTTTCGTACTACATCATTATATGTAACGTTTCTTTGGGGGTTATACATGCGAGCAAGGTGGCCCAAAAAGAATGGAACACTCAATATCTGCCATTTCAACGATATAATTACCACAATGTCATTGTTTTTTTTGTTTTATTGAGTAGAAAATTCCTTTCCAAGTCAAATGACACCAAGACATCAATTTATGAGCTTTTCATTGTCAATACTATGCTCACTTAAATAGACCCTGCATAATATGATTTCCTTCTAAAAGAGTGTGTTGTATATTATGAGTGTCCCGTTTTATTACAGTTAAGTTTTGGGTTAAGTTGTTTGTCTTTACACACCATTCGATCTGCTTTTAATTGAATTGATGTATGTCACTATGCAGAAATGATAAAATACATAAATACATACATTTTGGCTAAGGTGTTTTGATGCATGTCGGCTCCCCATATAATCAGCTGTGATATTGGTGTTATTTTACTCTGTAATTAATCTTCTACCCAATAAAACAAAAACCAATGACATTGTGTCAATGATGTCGTCAAAAATACAGATATCTGTTGTTTCGTGTTTTTTTTTAAAAAATCTACCCTGTGTAGTTCACAGCACCACAAGTGTGTCATAACAGTTCATCGACGATTTGCGATCGAAGAAGAAGGAAACAAAAGTTGAGAGAAAGACAGACAATCGGACAAAATAAAAAAAAGCAAGGATACATGTAGAAGACAATCCATTCGAGAATTATAACCACTAATCCCTAATCCTATTACGTATATCAAGTAAAGGTAACTTATTCGAAGTATTCGTCTTCGTTTTTGTACGATTGCGCTCGAGGCAAAGCTTTATCTAGTCGAAAAACGTGTATGCTTACCCGTTGACGTAAACCTTGTCAGAAATAGGAAAAAAACTTATTGACTTTTCCTTAAAGAGCGACCTGCATACATTCCTACTCGCATTAAACGCAGAACTCGTTGCGAGTTAGAACTATTCAGTAAGAGTTATTCCCTTGTGGAAGTCGAAAGAAATGAAACGAAATGAAAAGAGGTAAAATTAAATTAAATTAAAATATCAAATCAAATCGAATCAAAGAATTTCTCTACCAATACGATCGTTTTGATCAGAATGTATTTCCTGGGACAACAAAAGAGATGAATAAGGAAACCAAATAACCTTTTTCGCTTTTGTTTTTTGAACCATAGGGTAAGGTCTGATTTCATAACTCTTTAGTCATTATAGTATAGGTAATATCACAAAACCTCCGGCTTTTTCTCCCTCCTCTTCTCTATACAGGTAGTTTCGTTCTCCGAAATGGCATTATTCCGAAGGTTCGTATCTCCGTAAATGAAATAGGGTCCATAAATCAATAAATGAAATAAATCCTGAAATGAAATAGGGTTCGTAATCCTGAAAATAAAAAAAAGGGTTCAAAGTTCCGAAGGTTTATAATTTCAAAATTGATAAAGAACCCTGTATATTTTGTTTGGAATAACGACCCTTTGGAACAGCAAATCCTCGTTCCTATTCCGAATTATAAACCCTATTTCATTTTCGGAATTAAAACTTTCGGATTCATATACCCTATTTATTTTTTAGATTTATAAAACCATAGCATAAAACGAATCTTTGGAATACCTAACCTTCGGAAGTACGGTAAACGAGTGCCTGTCATGTCGCCTTTCCTGCAATTCGACCCGGTAACCTTTGCTCAAAGTCACGAGCTAGAGGCTTATAATGATTTTATTTAATCTGAGTGAGTGGGAAGAAATGGAGCGAACAAATATTATTGATAGAGCGCATCCCTCCACGTCCCCATCGTACTGCGGTCCTTTCACAGTAAGATCAACAACATGCTAATCGCAGTCGTGCAGCCATAGCGACGTGGACTTTGTAGACGCGAGGAAAAGTGAAAAGATGACCGCCACAATTGCCATCAGATTACAGAGAGCCACGGGGCAGGCCAGGATAAACTCAGTTTGAATTTCGCAGTTTGTTTTGAAAATCAGCTCGCTGGAAAAAAATTACTACATAGAAAGAGAAAGTAAAGGTTTGCTGAAAAACAAGGTCGATAGAATCACCTGATAGCTGTGAAGGCAGGGTCCCTGTTTACTTTTATCAAAAAAACGCTAAAAGCTCTTACTATGACAAATCTGCTTTCAGCCTATCAAATGCTATAATTTCGGTAGCTTATAACTGTTATTGTAAGTTGTTATTCATTAGAGGTTTTATGAAACAGGGCGAAGATAATGATTGAAAGAAAAGGTTACGATGGCTTATTATTGTTTTTTTCAGTCTGACAGTATTGGAAAAGCGGTGAAAACGTATGAGAGTAAAGCAAGTGAAAGGCAGGTGTGGAATAGTATACAAATGAATTACAGTCGAACCTGTCTACAGCGACCGCCCAAGGGAAACACACAAAAGTAGTCGTTGTAGACAGGTGGTCGTTGTAGACAGGTTCATTTAGTACATTTGCAATGAGAAACCATTTTCAAGGGAAACAACAAATGTGCTTGTTGTAGACAGGTGGTCTTTGTAGACAGGTGGTCGCTAAAGCAGGTTTGACTGTACATAAGTTAGAAAAGCGTAAAGACTATCGACACAAGCTGTACCTTTCGAGCAGCCCGACACCCGAGGTGATAGCCCAGAGTTTTTCAGTGATTCGAAGGTACCGAGGGCAAATAATTACGCAAATGCCCGAGCATATAATGTGTATTATTTGATTTATAAAGTGGTGACGAGAATCTTTGTCATTTGATATATTCACTCATCCCAGATTTCAATCATAAAGAGCTGTATTTCAAAGTAAGAATTAAGTGATTAACAGCTCGGCCATGAAAACAAATCTAATGACCGGCCATTAGAAAGTGACAATGACAGCTAACGCGTTAGGAAAAATCATCCCTGGTCACATTTCCGCGCTCAACCAATCCTTTAATAAGGCTTTATGCCTTCATTGTATAAAAGAAAACAAGTCGAATAAAATATCTAGAGGGGAGAAAAAAACTCAAGGAAAACAAAATTGGCGTAAACACGTTACGGTGTCAACGTCAGTGCGTTGCCCGTAGGTTGGATAGTGAGAACTGGGACACTTTTCCGATGATAAAAATAATTTGAATCCAAGATAAATCATCATTGGTTAAGCAAAACCTTTTGTCCGGCAACAGCACCTTCAAGACCATCATGAATATGATATTAGTCTCGAAAATGTCAAGAGTTTGACCTTCACATAACATTCTCTCTCTCCAGATTAAACAAGATTGAAGTATAACACTTGTCAATGGATTAATTATACAGCTTTTTCATCCGAGATAACTCATCTTTGTCTATGCAACGACATTATCCATTGAGGAATATGTCATACGCGTATTTATGAAGATTAAAGGACACAGTAACGAGTCATTGCCCTTTTTCAAAGAGGGAACCAAGTTTTACACTTGACTCGTGATAAATCATTATCATCTCGCGATTAAAAATAGATCATCGTAACTGTCTATGCAGCAGCTTCTGTCAAGAAAAATACACAAATATAATCGGTGTCCTAGTGTCTAAAAAGCACCCACATGAGGTAATCAACTCTGCAGAACCGAAACAAATTTGTGATAACGTCATATGCTCTCTCTGAAGCCCTAATCCCCTTCTCTCAAAAAGTCAAGTTGGTCATGCACACCTGAAGCGGGTATTAATTTGACATTCGATGAAAGCACTCAACAATTCCCAAGTTCCACCCTTTTATCGATTGAAATTGTGAAGCTCTGTGGGTCCAGCTTTATTTACATCCCACTGGGCTTATCAACCGGTATTGGCGTAGCTAAGGGGGCACCGGGCATGTGCCCCTTTCGAATGGCATAAAATGAGATAAAGATTTTAAAAAGGGGTATAAAGAAAGACATGGTAATGTGAAAAGGTATTACAAGCCCGTTCTACATGCCCCCGAAGTACACTATAATCTTTGTGTTGTAATTTTTCAACCACCTAATATTTCACGTGCCGCCCCCACAACGATGCACTTGCCCCCTTCAATGACTGGACCCACTCTACGCCCTACCACTGGGACAACACATGAAACTGGACAATTATGTGCAAGATTAGATATTAAGCGATTGCAATAGCAAGGGTTATTGCTCAAAATAAACACAAAAAGAGAAGAACGGGAGCAAAGACATTTAACACTTTTATACCAAAAGCTTTTCCACATCTTACAATAATTCTTTATAATACCTTTCCTATTATGTGAACAATGGCTTCAGGTTTGAATAATCTAGCGTTCCACAAACTAAGTGTTGTGTCCATATGTAAGTAGGCGAACTAAGGGACACGTTCATATCTACAGTAGACGAACTAAGCGTTGTGTTCATATCTACAGTAGACGAACTAAGGGTTATGTTCATATGTAAGTAGGCGAACTAAGGGACACGTTCATATCTACAGTAGACGAACTAAGGGTTATGTTCATATGTAAGTAGGCGAACTAAGGGACACGTTCATATCTACAGTAGACGAGTTAAGTGTTGTGTTATGTAAGTAGACGTACTAAGTGTTATATTCATATCTACAGTAGACGAACTAGGTGTTGTGTTTATATGTAAGTAGACGTTCTAAGTGTTATGTTCATATGTAAGAAGACGAACTAATTGTTATGTTCATATGTAAGAAGACGAAGTAAGTGTTATGTTCATATGTAAGTAGAGGAACTTAGTTATGTTCATATGTAAGTAGACGAACTAAGTGTTATGTTCATATGTAAGTAGAGGAACTTAGTTACGTTCATATGTAAGTAGACGAACTAAGTGTTATGCTTATATGTAAGTAGACAAACTAAGGGTTATGTTCCTATGTAAGAAGACGAACTAATTGTTATGTCCATGTAAGAAGACGAATTGGACTGAATTGGATTGGACTGGATCGAATCGGATGTTATGTTCATATGTAAGAAGACGAACTAAGTGTTATGTTCATATGTAAGTAGGGGAACTTAGTTATGTTCATATGTAAGTAGACGAACTAAGCGTTGTGTTCATATCTACAGTAGACGAACTAAGGGTTATGTTCATATGTAAGTAGGCGAACTAAGGGACACGTTCATATCTACAGTAGACGAACTAAGGGTTATGTTCATATGTAAGTAGGCGAACTAAGGGACACGTTCATATCTACAGTAGACGAGTTAAGTGTTGTGTTATGTAAGTAGACGTACTAAGTGTTATATTCATATCTACAGTAGACGAACTAGGTGTTGTGTTTATATGTAAGTAGACGTTCTAAGTGTTATGTTCATATGTAAGAAGACGAACTAATTGTTATGTTCATATGTAAGAAGACGAAGTAAGTGTTATGTTCATATGTAAGTAGAGGAACTTAGTTATGTTCATATGTAAGTAGACGAACTAAGTGTTATGTTCATATGTAAGTAGAGGAACTTAGTTACGTTCATATGTAAGTAGACGAACTAAGTGTTATGCTTATATGTAAGTAGACAAACTAAGGGTTATGTTCCTATGTAAAAAGACGAACTAATTGTTATGTCCATGTAAGAAGACGAATTGGACTGAATTGGATTGGACTGGATCGAATCGGATGTTATGTTCATATGTAAGAAGACGAACTAAGTGTTATGTTCATATGTAAGTAGGGGAACTTAGTTATGTTCATATGTAAGTAGACGAACTAAGTGTTGTGTTAAAATCTACAGTAGACGAACTAGGTGTTGTGTTCATATGTAAGTAGACGAACTAGGTGTTATGTTCATATCTACAGTAGACGAACTAAGTGTTATGTTCATATGTAAGAAGACTAACTAATTGTTATGTTCATATGTAAGAAGACGAAGTAAGTGTTATGTTCATATGTAAGTAGAGGAACTTAGTTATGTTCATATGAAAGTAGACGAACTAAGTGTTAATTTTATATGTAAGTAAACGAACTAAGGGTTATGTTCCTATGTAAGAAGACGAACTAATTGTTATGTCCATGTAAGAAGACGAATTGGACTGAATTGGATTGGACTGGATCGAATCGGATAGTATTGATTGGGCTGGACTAAAATTAACTTTCAAATGTTGAAATGTCCCTTTAAGCAGTCTCTGAGAAGCATCAACCCTTCTCAAGGGGTAACATGACATACCCCTGATTTATGGTCTTCCTCCGACGAAGCACCCCTCATCAATTTCCCTTCCTTCTTCCTTTTCCAATCAAAATTACAGTCGCTAAGATAACTTGGACATAAATCTGTCACAAATCGCACGTTTCGCCTCTTCTTAATACCCGATGACCAATTTTAATACCTACTTCTGCCGATATCTCTGCTTCAAAGTGCTGATCCTGTTTACAAATTGTCTACCGATAAGAGGTATCTCACCATTACCGAGGGGTGCCACTCCTAGAGAGGTGAAAATGTGTATAGGGTTGAGGAAACTATTTACTTTCTGGTGATGTATTCAAATTAACAGTTATTTTCCCATTTTTTTTTCAAATGTATTACAAAAAATTCTCGAGTAATATCATGACATAAATATTTGTGAAGGACATATTAGCACAGTGGATTAATATAAATATCGTAGTCGAGTGGCCGTGTGTTTGAGCGATGGTAAGGCGCTATAGTTATCAAACGCTTGAAAACACTTTCAAGAAATCCTCCAGCAGAAAATGTCAATATGCCATTGCATTGGCCTCAAAAACAGTTGTTGGGACTATGTATTATTGCGCATTTTGCATTATGTTGTTTGCAAGTTTTAAAATTGATGGTTAAGGCTAATTGTGCACGTTGTGGTTGGGTAGTTTGGTCCTAGAATTGAATAGGGAAATGAGGATCGACGATTCGAGCCGCGATGAGGCACCATAAAGGCCAACGGCAAAGAAACCATCGCTAAAGATGGGGACCTGCCTGGTAAGATGCCGATATTCATTATCCTTGCACCCTCTTTGTATACGCTCGTTATGAGACAAATTCGTCGTATTTCGGTATGCCACGTGCCCTCACGATGCTCATAAAAAATAGTGGCAACGCTATAATCCCCAGGAAGTTGCAATGGTGCGAACAATGTGTACGTGAGTGAATCTCATGGCATGAGTACATGCAGGGCCCTGTTTCACAAAAAAATATATATATATATATATATATATATATATATATTACTAAAGGCGTCATTAGAGGGACATTTGGAGTGAAAAATGAGTCATTAAGTAGACATTGTGATTAGGAGGACAATTTGGTGTCCTCTTAACGTTTTTACGTTTTATTTCTCGTGGAAGGCCCAATTTTGTTATATATCTCTCTCTATATATGTAATTTTACTACAGGCGTCATTGGAAGGACATTGGGAGTGACAAAATGAGTCATTAAGTAGACATTAGGGTTAGGGTTAGGTTTAGGGTTAGGTTTAGGGTTAGGGTTAGGGTTAGGGTTAGGGTTAGGTTTTAGGGTTAGGGTTAGGGTTAGGGTTAGGGTTAGGATTTTTTATGATGTCCACTTAATGTACCATGTAGGGTTATGTATATATATATATAACAAGTTTTACATTTCTATAACAATTTTGCTCTCAGCCGAGAAAATTCAAGTCTGAAAGCAACGACAAATATTGGCATTGTATGATTCTACTGTTTTCTACAGGTAAAGCATACTTATTTCAAGAACAAATTAGTGTAGCGCACTGATGAGTTCATTTTGGGATTTGGGTTTTTAGAAAGCGTACTCACTTTCGTTGGATACTGCGTTATGGAGGGCGCATGAAGATATTATGCTGATAGCTTAGAAAGTATAGCAACTCTGATGGTGTTACTAGGGGGTATCAAAATTCGCATACGCCTACATCGTACAGTAACAGAGTGCGAGCGAAGATATATAAAACTGTCGAAAAACCACAACGTTGTTTTACAGCTGGTGTATAACTGATTGAAGGTTTTAAAACGTGGGTAGCCATAACGTTAATTATTAAGTTTTGTACGTGATGGTAAAACGTTATGATGTCAGAAAGTTTAATATTTGTTATGCCTTGTTTTGACTCTCTCTCACTCTTTCTCTACATTCCTCGTCACATCTTTGCATTTCTAAATCCTTTCGATTTCCCCTCATCTCGTTCTCGCTCCATCATCCATGTATCTGAACATGATCTCAAGGATGAATCAACGCAAGGGCAATTTGAATATCCTCTTGTATTTCCCCAATAAATCATGTTCAGATTAAGTAATACATCATTGTCATGTTTGCACACTTCAATAGGTGACACACAATGCTATTGCAATTGCCTTAGGGCGATTTCTTTCGAAAGTAGTTGCTATCGTGTTCAAATTTATTTTCACACATCTTCACTCTCTTTGTATCTCTCTCTCTCTTTATGCGCTTCTTCTTGATTTCACCTCTCTTTCTCTCTCTCTGTTTATTATTTCTCTAAGGACAAACCCTTATCACAACTGGAGTGTGTTCGATTTTTCTTTTCTCTCCTGACCTTTGTCAAGAGTGAAGAGCGGAGATCACTGCTTAATTTAGTTCAAGGGTCCCACAGGGAAAGTAGGTAAAGGGCGTGAAGCAAACGCCAGCCTGCGGTTAAAACACTGTGACTAATTTAAAAAGGAGGTGCGTTGGTTTAGGGTCGCGTGATCGCGTGTCAGGATGAGAATGGGTGTGTGGGTGGGATGTAGGTGTGTGGGTGGGATGGAGAGAAGGAAAGAGGAGAGGGGCAAGGGGACGGAGAATATGGGAAGGTGAGGGGAATGGGTTGAGTTGAATTGAGCCCTTTATACACGGTAAAAGCCCGAAACAGTTCGCAGACTGGTTTCAATCAGGATGAAAAGAGAAGAAGGGGCTAAGGGGGTGGGACGGCAGAGGGTGGGAGGGGTGGAAAGACGGAGAGGAAGAGAAGCAGGGCAAAGTGTTAAGGAGGGAGTAGATTGGAAGGGGTAGAAAGGTGGACAGTGGGGGCACAGGTATTGGGAAGGCTTCATGACTTGTTGCTTAAACGTACTTTGTCCCATTTGCAGGCCAAAACATGAAAAGGTTAAGTTCCCACGGCATTTGAAAGACAATCCTAATTTAGAACTTCTCTTGTCACTCAATAGTGTCCGACAGTGAATTATAGAAGGTAAACGGGTTTCCTTGCACAATTTAAATACTAGGACGCTGCTAATGTTTAAATTTCACGGATAGTACATACATGACATATTTATAATTCCTGCAAAGTTCTACAGAATATGATGTTGGCTGCAAAAGGGACATAGTACCTTTAAAGTAAAGTGCATTTCGGTTTTCACCTCGGCATCTGAAACATAATGATCTAAGTACCTTTGATTTCTTTTTTGTATAAACAGTGACAGTCATAACCGATATTAATTTGCCACTATCACCAAAAAAGGGCACTAGCGTTTCGAATTGGTATCGAACCCTGGACCTCTCGGTTACGAGACCACAACTTTACCACTAGCCATCGCGTTTCACTCCGATTGCTTATGTATGTGTCGGCCATGAACCGATACCACATAGAAAATAATCAGAGTCTGCTCTAATATGGACAGTTCATCTGCATGTCGTAGCCACACTCTACCCCCTCCTCTTCCCCTGAAATGACCCATATGTTATTGCTCCCTCCCACTATCATCATTAATCATTTACTGACCGTCCACTTGACTTCTATCGGTGAAAGACACTTGCAAGAAAATCTATTAATTATTGATAGAAAAGTGTGATAACTTGGCATGGCAAAACACCATTAGCCTTCGGCTGTTCAAGCGCCTGCTCCTTATTTGTTTGATTGCTTCACTTTTTTCTTTCTTTTCATTGTACTACTGAAACAGTGTTTTCTAAAGAATTTTCTCGATAAAATGGTAATCTATCCTTGTTTAGGCGATTAAGATTTAAGACGCTTACTGATTCGAATTCATGTATTTTTTAAAAAAGACGAGGGTGTGATATAAGAATGTAGACAAATGATAAAAAATAATAGGAAAGAAAGACCAAACCATATTCCCAAGAATCAATGTCGTCGAGTCCGGAGGGGGAGGGGGAGTTGATAAAAATGATGATAAAAGAGGTCATTTTCGTATAATGTAATAAAATATTTAATTTATCTGTTACAAATAATTGTACTTCAATAGTCAGAATGTAAATTGCATAAATTGCGTGTTGTTAGGAAGCCATACAGTTTGCCTATTCTAGAACAACAATGTTACATTCTGACGATTGACAGACAATGATATATGACAGATGAATGTAATGGCTCGTCGTTTGGTGAACGTGAATGAATTCGAATACATTATCAGAAATGATTTATTGAGAATGGTGTATCATTTAGCCATACAGAAATGATCTACATTCAAACCTTATGAAAGTTAGTATTCATCTCTTTTGAGTATGGTCGTTATATTCACAAACTTTAATGTTTCATTGGCAGGTTTTTAGGGCATTTGAAATTAACCTTTCTAAAACGAGAAACCATCATCATTAGTTCGATCTCCTTTTCTGAGAACTGACGACTCTAAGTCTGAAAATAGCACTTGAAGATTAAAGAGAGACACTTCTTTGTAGGTACATGTATAAGTGTAGAAGCTTTGCCCTCGGAAAGTACCTTATAATCTGAAAGGGTGATCATGGAGGATTTTGTCCACATCTTTAATGTTTATGTGTGTGAATTTTTAAATCGTATTTCTGATATCTGTAACACCGATTTGCCGAGTTGAAGTTTAGTCTTTTACAAGAGAAATGGAAGAAAATATATTTTCAAAGAATCGAATGTGACTTAGACTGAATGTTCACTACTACAAATGAATGATATCTGCAGAGCAATTATTTTGATAGAAAATGTATAATAGCCGGGGAATAAGCAAGGAAAGACAAGAGTATCTAGATAGTAGCCATGGACCACATGAATAATTGATCTTGTATCAATTGTACTTTTCTGTAAAAGTGATTTCCAGCAATTTTTTTCATAAGACGATAGCAACTACTTTTGGAAAATTGAACTAAGTAGATTTCAGTGAAATGTGTGAAATTTACAAGAACGTATAGCACAATCCGATCATATTTTCTATGGGAAATAAAATAGGGCATTGACATTACCCTTGGGTTGATTTTGTAGAGGTGTCGTGGACGAGTGGATATGTCACCGGACTGTGGATCACAAGGTTCGCGGTTCAAGTCCCACCGCGGCACTAATATCCTTTGGCAAGACATTGATCTACATTTGCCACTCTCCACACAGGGGTTAAAAATGGGTACCCGGTAAGATGCGAAAGCTAATGTGGTTAGATTAGCAAATGTGCGCTTGTAAAAAAAGACGCCTGGTTGGAATGCTCCCCAGGGAGTGGAGAATGTGCATACATTGTGTGCGGGTCAGCCTGAATCCTATGACCGGGGTAATAATATATATATCTGTAAAGCGCTTTGAGAGGGCCTTCGGTCCTGAAAAGCGCTATATATTCAGAAAGTAGTTGCAATCGTAGATGTCTCAAGCTTCTCAGAAGAAGAAGACAAAAAACAAGAAAAACGAGAAGAACAAGAACATAAGTAAACATTAAACTGTTGCACCTACGAGCCAGAGTGTAGGAGGAACACATTTCACAAAACATTCATCAAAATACAATGACGATACCTTCCCGTTTATTGTATATATTACCAGAACTGACGGAAGATTTAAATGTCTTTCTCATGAGGGGATACACGTAACACCAACGCAATGAATGTCAAATGCATTTTACCTGTATTGTAGGTCGCTTGATACGTCTACAGAATCTCTGCTTCGTACAGAGCGTTCACACATGGTAACATTTCCTGCGTTGGATAAACTCTACAGACATGATCGTAACATACCACTGCATGCATCCCCACCGCAAGCATCCCGCCCTTTACCCCCCCCCCCCCCCCCACGCTACGCCCATCTCTAGAGAAATGGTAGGCTTGACTACCACCAAAGATTTTAGAAAGTTTTTCCAGTGTTGTAGCAGTGATTAGTTAATGCATACAATAAACCTTTGATAGGCTACAATGGTTCAGACTTGGACATCGATTGGTATTGGCGCATCTCACTTGTCTAAAGCTTGTGCAAAGGAGCAATTGTTTAGATATAAGGCAATTTTGACTCTGACTGTAGAAAAGGAATTCAAAAAACTGAATGTATCATTTCATCCTTATATTTTTTGACCAGGAAACTCACAGAGTTTACGCCCTTCTGGCCCTCGGCATACAATGAAGGGCACTTAGAACATGAACGCAAAGACTTTCGAAAATTAACCTAAGGCAATTTCAATACCCTCGCCCATCACCTATAGAAATGTGCGAACACTACAATGACACATGACGAAATTCGAACAGGATTTCTATGGGATGTTCCATAGGGTTGACATTGTCCTTGAGGTTGATTTCTCGACAGTCTTTGAGACCGTGTTTTGTGGAAAGGGCGTTCAATCAAAAGTCCATATGTGAACTGGTTCGTGATTGAGAGCAAGCACATGCAGATCAAGGTGGAATCAATGCTTGGGCCCTTAGTCCCTCTTGTTTGTTAAGCTGTGTCAACCCCGACGGTCAGGTTTCACCCTGAAGTCGCCACGTTTATCCCCGCAGCCATCGGGCTAGGCCTGGTACGTGTGAAAGCATTCCCTAAGAGTCGAACGACACCTCACATAATGGGACCTGGCTAGCCTTCTTTCGAGGAGGAATGACTTCTTGACAAAGAATAGGTTAAGTCAAATTATTTCATGGCCCGGTTTCATGGGCTTGAAAATGTTTAGATTGAAATGTTATTTTATTGGATACCCCTCCCAGCCTCCCTCCTCCCCTTTGAGCCTGTAGATGGCCAAATCGTTAGACGTTCGTAAGACGTTCCAGATACCAACTGAGAGGAAATTTCAATTCCCTGTTGTCTTTCCAATTCTTGGATTACGTAATCTGTCATGATGATGTTGGCACATTTTCAAGAGGAGCGGAATACGGCTATTTAAATTGGGTTTTTTTTTCTTTGGAAAGTCTCTGCGATCGTGGTAGATCAGTAGATCATTTTTTGCAATATAACAGATTATATGAGATAATACACTTTCCTTTTGTCCGATATTCACAGGCGAGAACATACTCTTATAACCTCTTAGAGGACTGAAAAAGATGACAAAATAATCAAAATGACTGGACAAAAGCTAAGTATATTCATCGATACACATTAGTGCCGTCAACCTCTGTCTCAATTATGTTCTCACCTCAAATTTGCAGAAGAAACAAAATATATTCTTCTTACATTCTAAGATAAAATGAGATCTAAAAAAAATACGACGTCAAATCAAATGAATTGTAAATCATATTTTAATGATTATAATAAGCCTATGTTACCGCAAACTTACAATAGTGACGCTGAAAAGTTGGCGTTTTTTCAAAAGAATGGATCCCGACATCTGCATAAACGGGTATATTATGCTTGAATTCGATAGCATGCGATATGTTTTCGGTCATCTTTAGAACTAATGTTAATTTTTTCTTTCAGTTTTTGTTGTTGAATTAGTTTAATCTTTTCTTCAAATATGACAGAACGATTAAATATATTCGATGAAAAATCAGGTCCTCGAACGAAATTCGATTTAAGACATAATAAAAATGTCTCTAAGCGCTTTACAGATTTACTATTACCCCGGTCATTGGATTAAATACTTGCCCGCACACACTGTGTGCACAATCTCCAGTCCCTGGGAAGCATTCCAGCCAGGCGTTACTTGACGCTCAAAAACTGTTTGACCAACAATGACGATCGCATGCTATACGGAAAACATGATCAAATACATCCGATGGAAAAGCAGGTGCTCGAATCTAATCAAAACAGGTACTAACAGCTGCTACAAGCAATTACAAGGGTTTAATGCAAATGTTTTATGCAATTAATTAACTTCAATCTTATATCCTCTACATACAGAGGGGCATGGAATTCAATCCAAAGTAGTGGTTTGAACTTTGTAATCTTTCGAGAGTCGTTTATACTATTTTTTAGCATGGATGTCAACTCTTCATCTACGAAGTGATCTCTGAAATGACATCTCAGAGAGAGATTTATCACTTCTGTATTATGTAGAGATTAGTCTACGTGGTAGGACATAGGATTCAGTAGGTGAATCTTTTTGTTATGTGTACATTACTATAAGTTGTTTACTGGCTTCATTAACAAATGTCATTGCATATTATTAGAATATGTTAATGGAAATGTTTTAATGCAACTAATTAATTTCAATCCTATATCCTCTACATACATAGGGGCTTGGAATTCAATCCAAAGTAGTGGTTTGAACTTAGTAATCTTTGGAAAGTCGTTTCTATTATTTTTTAGCATGGATTTCAACTCTTCATCTACGAAGTGATCTCTGAAATGACATCTCAAAGAGAGATTTATCACTTCTGTATTATGTAGAGATTAGTCTACGTGGTAGGACATAGGATTCAATAGGTGAATCTCTTTTATATTGGTATACTACATCTATAAGTTGTTTACTGGCTTCATTAACAAATGTCATTGCATATTATTAGAATATGTTCGTATAAAGTGACAGGAAGCGTCCAAGAACGAACATTTATAGCAGGATCGTTTGGAATAGTGTGATAAAGAGGACAAGTGCACAAAGTGACATTCGATTTCCATATAAATCGCACATTTTAAATCCATTTGCATTTCAAACCTGGACTCACGCCAAAGAGGAGAAAAGTTTAAAGGTAAAGACCAGTTATGGTCGTGCGATTGCATTGTGAAAGAAACTTTGTGGAATCGATCAGAAAGGGTTGATCATCTAGCATCTAGCATCTGCAAGGTTCTGGAATCATCAAAATGATAAGAAATTTGGCCCATTCTTCGTAAAGTTACAAGCACTATACACAGAAAGATGTAAATGGGACTACCTTATATCTCTCACAGACCATGAGAGAAACAAATTTACCAAATATATGAATTAGTAGGCGGTTTCCCGGCAAATTTTTTATCATCATGTATTAGTCAAAACATATTCTTTCACATGATTGGTAATGAGAGCTTCCATTTCATTTTTTGAAATTGGGGCGTTTCCAATACTGGTCTTTACCTTTAAGTTCACATGTGTTCTTACAGATAAAGAAAAGGTGGAAGAGTACGGGTTCTTTCTTCTGTGTTATAGAAGCTGCAATCGGCTCCGGATTTCAAATTTAGCCCCTTGTTTTGGAGAAATCGTGAATATTTGACAGTTACACATAAACACGGACAAGGATTTCCAAGTGTGCTTCTAACCTTCCAGCTTATTTAACAAAGAAAATTTGAAAGTTAGTAGCATGAACGTAGTTTTAATCAAGATTGACAACTTTCCCACTCTTTTTAATTGCAGTTATGGCCTTATCAACGAGTACACGTTATGCAATACCAGCTCCTTCAACAGGTTGTGCAGGTAATAGTCTTTTTTTATATTTTACTTTTAGTCTTTAAACGTAATAATATCATAGATTGATAGGTCTCTCCCTCTCTCCCTCCATCTTTATTTATCTCCCCTCATCTCTCTTTCTATCTCTGTCTCGATTTATGATCTCTTTGATCTCGCCCTACCCCTTTCACTCTCTTTCTCTCTCTTTCTCTCTCTCTCTCTCTCTCTCTCTATCTATGCCTTACCATTCTGCCTCTTTCTCATAATTTTCTCAATGTCATTCATATATTTGTCTCGGTTCGTATCTCTCCTTTTTTTTTCTCAGTAGAATGTTTATTGTTCATGATTTTCTCATATCAAACTAAACAGACAACTGGAAAGCAGTTCATCTAACAGTCGCCTATCCGAACCTCACCACATTGACTATCATATCTGACGAGTTCCATGTTTCGCTGGTCGTCGAAAAGGATGAAGCTGATAACGTTGACATGCGTTTCTGCATGTGGGACAGCGAAAAGGTAGATTCGATAGAAACGTGAGTATCGATTTAAAAGACTTCGAGATGAAGAAACTAGAAATGGTTGAACACTTCCCCGATCTGATATTCGATGCACTATTCCTAAGCAAAACTGTATTTTCTTTCTAATTCCATGCAGTGAAGTCACAGTTTTCTAAGGTCAAGAAGATGCAGTTTCTACACCATTCTACCTGATGTACGATACTATGCACACGACGTAGAGCAGGATATTCGATTTAAATGGACTAAAACCCTTTTTTTGTGATTACTTATCTCATACAGTGGAGTCGCGGTAGCAGACGGTTTTGGTCAAGGAGATGCTCTTTCTTTTACCACCTTACCTGATGGACGATACTGTGTATACGGCGTGGGGCTAGCAGAAGCGAATATGGACAAAGGAAAATGGGAGTGGTCGCAGGGATCATGTCCGAAAGGCTTTGAGTCAGGTATGTTGCTAAAAGATTATGTTAAGGGCTGGTTCCACCTGATCAATAACTATGATGATATAGATCATCCAAAAGGGGGCGGATCCGAGATTTGCTAAAAAGGGGGCACGATCTGACAAGCAACAACAACAAAAGATAGGGGGAGAAACGGTTTCTTTTCTAACGCAATCCCATGACGAGTACCCTATCTCATATTTAAATGGGTAACAGGCAATTGCTAAAACATAGAGTACCGAAGTGTGCCATCATGCAATGTTGTGCTAAACAATGGTGTGGTGATCACATCAGCCCAAACACTTAATTTGCCCTGCTCCAGTCCGTTGCTTGAATGATATCGCGGTGAACCTCATGCGCAGGTGAGCGAATATGTCGTTAGCATTTCGATTCTCTATAGTTTGGCGTCATTGAACAATTATGGTAAAGCTATTTGAAGCGAATGAAAACATGGAAAATGGGAAATTTGAGAAGAACACATCAGTCACTCCGTAATCTTTTCTGACAACTTCATTAGAAAAGTCAACATTTACCAAGCTTTCGAGATTCAATCATGAAAAATGGGGATAGTAGAAAATGAAGAGAAATTTAGATCTTGATAATTCCATGTAAACATCTTTATCCATCATTCTTAAATAATCATATTTTATTTTTATTTTTTTCGTTTTCAGGATTTGTTATAAGAAAAATAGACGGTTTTTGTTAACAAAAGAGCATGGAAATAAGATTTATTCGGTGCTTAAATTCCGTAATCTCAAAATGTCAATATTAGGTGATAGGTAATCGGCTTTGATGGATGTTTCTTTGCCGAAAGATTTGTCAGTCTTTATCGATTGAAATACGGGCAAATATGGATGGAAACCCTGATTATGATCAACAGTGCATGGTCACAAGGAAAAGAGATGAAATGTCAATTCATCGTTACAGCTGGTCAATAACGGATTGAAGGTTTTAAAACGTGGGTAGCTATAACATTAATTATTCAATTGTTTATGTGATGGCAAAGCGTTTGATGATTACATGATTACTAAGTCAATGCGGAAGAATACACCAGTTACACCAGTGAGGCCGACAGCAGACCGAATTTTAAAAATTAAACAAATTAAACAATTAAAATTGGAATGAAAACGGCCTTAAAATTGATCAGTTTTGAGTTTGGCGGTGTGACTGAGCATTTTGAATATTTTGGGAAATAATTCCTGTACCCGGTTTAATCCTAAGTGCCCCTTCCTGCTGACAATTAGTGCCCCCCCCCCCCCCCAAAGTGAAACTGTCCCTTTTCATCTGATATTGGTTCTTATCATACCACTTCATTCATTAAAAAAAAACATGATATACATGTACAAACGAAGTGCCCCTTCCAAGTAAAACGCTTTAAAAAATAGCAGTTGTGTATATTTCACCATTGCAAAATAAAGGACCCTTTTTATTTCCTTAGTTATTTGATTGATAATTATGCTTTTGAAACGTGACAGGAGATTTAAAAAAAAAAAAAAAAAAAAAAGATCAGCGACTCCCACTGGTTAAAGATAAAGACCAGTTATGGTCATGCGATTACATTGTGAAAGAAACGTTGTGGAATCGATCAAAAGTATTGGTGTGTACTGCAAGGTTCTGG
This sequence comes from Strongylocentrotus purpuratus, assembly GCF_000002235.5. Lineage (NCBI taxonomy): Eukaryota > Metazoa > Echinodermata > Echinoidea > Camarodonta > Strongylocentrotidae > Strongylocentrotus > Strongylocentrotus purpuratus. The sequence goes on from NW_022145610.1 coordinate 32,717,791, forward strand.
AATCATCAAAATGATAAGAAATTTGGCCCCGTCTTTGTAAAGTTACAAGCACTGTACACAAAAAGATGTATATGGGACTACGCACACGTGCACGACATGTGCGTGTATCTCTCACACACCAATAGATAAACTAACTTACCAAATATATCAATTAGTAGGCGGTTTCCCGGCAAAAATTTGATCATCATGTATTAGTCAAAACATACTCTTTCACATGATTGGTAATAAGAGCTTCCATTTCATTTTTTGAAATTGGGGCGTTTCCAATACTGGTCTTTACCTTTAAGTAAGGTCCAGTAGGACATAAAGGGCATGTAAGACGTGAGATTGTACTATCATTAGATATTCCGCAAACGTCTTTCGTCGCGATAAGCATGCCGAATGTGAAGCTGTGTTGTGACTGCAATGTGACTCAAAAGCCCCTAGGGCCTTCATCGACCTCATGTTGAAATTGATACCTGATCCAATCCCATGTGCGATGTAATTAGGCCAGGTATACTTACCCTAGCCCGTAGCCATTGTGACTTTCGAACAAAATATAGATCCAGGAATGTGTGCATCTTCATATTTTTAGGATAAATGTTCCCATGTCATGCCTCCCTTATGGACTTTACGTGTCTGTGCATTACAACGATATTGCAATTATAAGAACATGCTTGTCAAAATAGTATATTGATGTAATTTTAATTACCCTTGGAATTCAATTGGACTAAGTATCGAGCGTGTTGCATGCAAATTATATTGAAAATTAAATTGTTAACTTAAGTCTATTGATTTCGTACATTCCGCATGTGCAACAGCATATACAGGTATTTAATAGGGAAATTCCCCAAAAGATCATTTGAAATAATAAGGAGCTGTAAGTTGCACAAGTTCTGCTTTTCTTTCGTCCCTCGTTTTTTCATTACAATAAATCGATACATGATTTTGCCTCACGGGCAATGTAATAAACGCCAAGCGTGCCAAACATGGCGCTCTCTATTCCATAGTGTGCTAATTTCAAGAAATCTCCAACCATTATGACGTCACTGTATTGATGTGTGAAATCCCAATGGTTTACTTGAAATTGAAACAATCTCGCCTAGAGGTTGTAAATCATAGGTTATAAATCAGAAGTTGTAAATCAAACAGGAATAAAGAAACGGGCACGAAAGAATTTCATGATTTCTCATTCATCACTTAGAACATCGCGTTCGAATATAAATAATCCATAAATGAAGCCCGCTAATATAGATACATTTCATGATTTCTCATTCATAACTTATAACATCCCGTTCGGATATAAATAATCCATAAATTAAGCCTGCCAATGTAGATAAATTGCATGATTTCTCATTCATCACTTATAACATCCCGTTCGAATATAAATAATCCATAAATTAAGCCCGCTAATGTAGATAATAGGGAAGAGGGGCACGTGATCCCCCTCCCCCGCCCCTATTGGTTGAAAAGCAAAAACAGAATGACAAGAAAAAGGGCGGGTGGGAAAGGGGGAAAAGTGATATGACAAGTAAACGCTACCACTCCCTCCCGCACCCTACCCCTAATGAATGGTATCGGTCATTCGTATTTCACCAATCGAGTAAGTTCAGTTGAGATTAGGGAAAGTATTTATGAATTTTGAACAAGAAATAATTAGTTTTAGGATATCCTGACAGTAGGCCAACACAGTTTTATCCGAAAATTTCAGATAAAAAAGTTATGAGAAAGCGAATTTAGATTTGAAATATTTTCATGCGTGACTACGAATGTCCTTTTGCATTTTCATTCTTTGAAAATGAAAAAGTGTCATAATTTGATATCTAAATTTAAAAAATAACATCAAAATTGCCCTTAAAATAAAACCAAAAAGGGAAATGATTTTTTTTAAGATCATTTCCTAACTTGATCCTGAAATATTGCGTGTCAAATTTTATATTCGAGAAACCTGTCATTAACCGATTAAAGTAAGGGTTGATCTAACTTAAAATGGGGCGTTATGCATAAGTTATGCAAATAAGGTGCACAGTGTATACATTTTCAAAGCGAACTATCTTGCCTGATATACTTATGTGTGCGAACATGGTTTTCTGTGATAAATTTGCCATTTTTTCCTTTAATTTAACCCATTTGACCTATTCTCACCCTTAACGAAAAGAACCACTTTCGAGATTTCCGAGTTAGGCGCCGATGACTCGGGAGAAACACTCGACATAAAAAAAATCACTCTTAAACTTGAAACATATATGCACTATTCATCTTCAGGAAGCCATCCACAAGTCATATCTTTCTCGACACGCAATGCATCTTGTCTCTAATAATATTTATTCCCCATACATCTCGAGCTTGCAAACTGCATCCAAATGACTTTTAACGATCACAAAAAAACGAATTTAAAAAAAAAGAAAAAGCTGTTTCCCCAAAGATGTTTTCCCCAAAGATGAGATTCACGTGGCGTAATGCATTCCGCATTCAATTTCATGTATTGCTCTAGATTTTTTTTCGAGCTTTAGTTTGCAAATTTGTATCGTTTAGCTCAAATTTCTCCCTTTTTCCATCCATAATGGTAATCAGAGATTCCCTTGTGATGTGTTTAGAGTTTCATCTCGGGCATTGCTTTTTTTAGCCGAATTTCTTTCTTGGAATTCATGTGCCATAAATCCAATAATTTGTTATGAACGCATTTTAAGATTCTTCATATGGTAATTCAATAAAATGGGGAATTACACGATTGTCGCAAATATTTACATTTTCGCAATACCAATAATATTTTTGTATGTAGGCCCTAAGGCTTTTCCCATGGGTTACATTAGTGGTGATTTTTCCAGTTACCTTCGTTTGGTAAGAAGGTCATATTTTGACAAGCGTGAAGTCTACCGACATTCTCTCAGAAGTATAAAGTCTTTAAAAGTGCTCGTTTCCCATATTTTTTCTTCGTTTTTTGCCCCTGGGTTTGGAGCGTCAAAACCTGAGAAACATTCGATGTATCTAAAACAGTTTTCAGCTATCCCTTCCAATGATACATAATCATTTTTGTTTGTTTAATCTCTTCATTATTGCAGGTTTCTCCACATTCCCGTTTCGCACATCCTCCGCCCTCCCCGACAATTTCATCAACAATCTTGTGCCCATCCCGAGCCCGTTTTCGCTGTTCCGCAAAAACAACACCATGGTCCATTACTGTTGTACACAGAACGGTGACGTCAACATACCCATCGAACTGCCCTTCATCATTCCGTTTTTCCTGTTCCCGCTCAGATCGAAAGAGTGTCAGAGAGTTAGGGGGATGAAGCATCGGTTGGAGTACGTGATCTGGCCCTCGATGAAATACAATGGCGGAGTGCATCCTTACACCAATGACACGCATTTTGGAGAAAATACATTCTACTATTGCTATTATGAGCCTGATAGTAAGTTTTTAGCCTAGAAGGTGGAAGGTAGTGGCGAAGCTACGAGGAATAAGGGGGCATGAACCCCCCCCCCCCCCCCCCTCTCAATCCGGTGGCCTAGTTAATTCGTTTTTCTACTCCGGTACCGCCAATCCCTCCCCGATGCCAGTGCCCCCTTTAATAGCTCCGCCCAACGTTTCGCCACTGCTTGAAAGTTGTTGTCACCTTGATGAATTAAATTCTGTTCGTACTAAGTACATATAAAAAGGAAATTTATATAGCTAAACAAATTAATATCAACCTAACAAAATTAATCAACGTAATGGTAATTTAAGTAGTGAGTAAAGTAAACGAAAAGTTGAAAAAAAACGTTTGGTATAAAGCGTTGTTTCTTCTTATTTTCTTCAACTAAGTTTATTTTGTATATGTACATCTAAATGATTTTGTGAGTACTCTGTTTTAAAGAGTATGAAATAGTCAAGTAGTTGCCTTGTGTTTGTGAATGTATGGAGGCATTTTTTTTCATAGGTTTTTATTCATTTCTCTCGTAAAGAAAAAATGTACATAATTTATAACATTGTATACAAACTAACAAAATAATTTTAACATAGGTCTTAATAAACTTAAAAATAAACTTTTACAACTACATACAAGGTTCCAACTAAAGTTACACATTTACAGATGAAAAATATTCACATAAACAAAATTATATTTTCACCAAAAAACAAAATCGCAAATAAAGTTTCTACTATTTTCTCGACCAGTTTTATTATAAATCTAAAATGATTTCTTTTCCACAATATTTTGTTTTCCTCTTAAATTTCCTTTAGAGACGAAAAATATATCTATATAAAAAGAGAAAGAGCTAGAAAACACCTACTACCCCCGCCCCACACAACATTTAAACACATACCAAGTACAACAGTATACAAAAAACACACCAACATAGAACGAACAAACAAATGAAAAAGAAAAAGAAAAGAAGAGAGGAAAAAAAGAAGAAAAAGCAAAGGTAGAGAAGAGAGGAGGGTCTGGAAGTTATATATTGAGAAAATTAAAAACAGTAAACATTTATTCTAAGCTTCCCAAGGCTTCCCATTTCCTTAAATGAATTGAAAGTGTGTCTCTTTCCAATGAAAGTTTTTTCTCTTCATTTCTATTTTCCAATAATCTATATTCTATTTCTTTTGCTTTTGGAGGGACAGGGTTTCCCTTCTCTCTACTGTGGAAAATCATATATTTAATCAAAATCAAAAGGTATGCTAGCGATTGAGTATCGGTGAGGATTTATTATTTTAAAACAGCTTAAAAGAAGCAGAAAAATAGCAGCTCAACCCACCAAAATCGATTTCGGTAATAATAATTGCATGGCCCTCAGGAATTCCGCGAAGCGTGATCGAAATCCACTAACTCCATTTTAGACACCTTTTCCAGGGAGTGTTTAGCCCCCAACGACCGCAATTATTATTATAGTTATTGTTATTATTGTTAGGCCTATTGTTGTTGCTTTAGTTAGGCTATTATTGATCAACACAACTTCTACCATTTGTCATATTTTTACTAGCGATATAAATTACTGTTATTTAGAAAGGAGAATGGCATTGTATGCATTCAAAAACAAATCTGAAGTCGTAAACCCGTAGATGCCTTCATTTCATTAAATTATTAAAGCATTTATTATGCCTCTCTTGCTCATATTCGTTTCCATGGAGACCGAATTTTATTCGAGCAAATAAGATGGAAGGCCTTTTCATCTTTCCAAGCCGCTGAATAAAGGTCATTATATAAATTATAAAATTATGGGTGGGACGCCAGTATAAGTTGTCATGTGCCTTATTTCTTCCTCGGCTATATTCAATGATAAAGCCCTGCGAACGGGGCCAGGCAGGCAATATTTTCATTTTGCGGTGATTGGGGGCGAAACATTCCCTGGAAAATCTGTCTAAAATTGAATTAGTGACTTTCGATCAAGAAGTTTATCAAGGAATATATCCCTTTAGAATTTTAGATTGATCACTCGTTATAGGAGATTTCTCTTTCTATTCCTTTCTCCTTCTTTCTCTCTCTCTCTCTTTCTCTCCTCCCCCTCCCCTCTATCGATACCCCGTGGCCGAGAGAGAGAGAGAGAGAGAGAGAGAGAGAGAGAGGTACTAGGGTAACTGGTTAGAATATTGTCGTCGTGGTATTTAAGTCACGCATGTCACTTAAGCAAGGCATTTAATAAGTACATTATAAAGCGATGGGCAAATCTTCATTATTGTCATCATCATCAAGCATTATGTCACGTGATTACCTTTTCTTTTGCAGCCCTTGCAATGGAACAAAATATCGTCATAGCAACGTACACAGTGATGATAGGAACTCCAACTGTCACCTTCATCGTGCTATGTGCGTGCCGATTTACTCACAGAAAACTCCGAAAAAGGTACGATTTTTTTTTTAGAACGTGTAGTATCAACAGTCTGAAAATGTCAGAGGCTAGAATCAACAAGAATATTAGCTCATTGTGTCGTAACTAAGGAATTCTCAACATTTCTTTAAATTTCTCCAGAACAATATTTGACACAATATATTTGATGCCGATGATATTCAAATAGTCTTCGTTATCAGCCCATCAAGCAAGTGTATAAGCTCACACCTTAAAAAAAAACACCAAAGATTTGTTTTCGGAAAAATCTCAGTTATTCTTGTTGTGTTCCCTTCATTATTTTTGATGCTGTAGCTTTGATGATGATAACATTTCAACTTCTTCTTTTCCAAAACGTGCGTTCCGTTCCGCTTACCTGCAGAATACAACAAACTGTTCTTGTGATTTCTTATGTAAGACCAAAAACACAGGCACAGACTTGATTGTGTAAATTCTTATTCTCATTTAAAGATACTATGTCCCTTTTGTAGCCAGCATTAAATTCTGTAGAACTTTGCAGGAATTATGAATATGTCATGTATGTCCTATCTGTGAAATTTAAATGTTAGCAAATTATGCAAGGAAACCCATTTACTTGCTAGACTTCACTGTCAGACACTATTGAGTGACTGACTGGCTTTTTTTTCATCTTTGGTAATGACATACATCAAATGAGCTGTAAAGGGTACATGAGCATTTGTCTACATCAATAACCCACTTCTGGTAATGGCCAAAATTAAGCTAATTGAATCTTTGCGCAGCATAAAACGTACGACCATTCGGTACAATGGCAGGGCTCGAATTACCCACCGGCAATCGGCAATTTGCCGCCATGCCCCTCTCACTGGCCGGAATGCCCTTTTCAAAATCAAACCGTTTACGGCCACAATATTTTAATCCACAAAAGTTTTGCCGACATTATAGTCATCGTAAGCCAACCCGACTTGTAATGTTCAAAAAGGTTTTGTTGCCCATACGGAGCTCTAAAAACAATGATAGTCGGCAAGGTTTTGTTGCCTCTCCGGAGCTCTAAAAACAATGATAGTCGGCAAGGTTTTGTTGCCCCTCCGGAGCTCTAAAAACAATAATTACCGGAAGGTTTTGTTGCCCCTCCGGAGCTCTAAAAACAATGATAGTCGGCAAGGTTTTGTTGCCCCTCTGTAGCTCTAAAAACAATAATAGTCGCAAGGTTTTGTTGCCCCTCCGGAGCTCTAAAAACAATATTTATCGGCAAGGTTTTGTTGCCCCTCCGGAGCTCTAAAAACAATAATTACCGGAAGGTTTTGTTGCCCCTCCGGAGCTCTAAAAACAATGATAGTCGGCAAAGTTTTGTTGCCCCTCCGAGGCTCTAAAAACAATCATTATCGAAAGGTTATGTTGCCCCTCCGGAGCTCTAAAACAATGATAGTCGGCAAGGTTTTGTTGCCCCTCCGGAGCTCTAAAAACAATGATAGTCGGCAAGGTTTTGTTGCCCCTCCGAGGCTCTAAAAACAATAATTATCGGAAGGTTTTGTTGCCCCTCCGGAGCTCTAAAAACAATCATTATCGAAAGGTTATGTTGCCCCTCCGGAGCTCTAAAACAATGATAGTCGGCAAGGTTTTGTTGCCCCTCCGGAGCTCTAAAAACAATGATAGTCGGCAAGGTTTTGTTGCCCCTCCGAGGCTCTAAAAACAATAATTATCGGAAGGTTTTGTTGCCCCTCCGGAGCTCTAAAAACAATGATAGTCGGCAAGGTTTTGTTGCCCCTCTGTAGCTCTAAAAACAATAATAGTCGCAAGGTTTTGTTGCCCCTCCGGAGCTCTAAAAACAATATTTATCGGCAAGGTTTTGTTGCCCCTCCGGAGCTCTAAAAACAATGATAGTCGGCAAGGTTTTGTTGCCCCTCCGAGGCTCTAAAAACAATAATTATCGGAAGGTTTTGTTGCCCCTCCTGAGCTCTAAAAACAATAATAACCGGAAGGTTTTGTTGCCCCTCCGGAGCTCTAAAAACAATGATAGTCGGCAAAGTTTTGTTGCCCCTCCGAGGCTCTAAAAACAATTATTATCGAAAGGTTATGTTGCCCCTCCGGAGCTCTAAAACAATGATAGTCGGCAAGGTTTTGTTGCCCCTCCGGAGCTCTAAAAACAATGATAGTCGGCAAGGTTTTGTTGCCCCTCCGAGGCTCTAAAAACAATAATTATCGGAAGGTTTTGTTGCCCCTCCGGAGCTCTAAAAACAATGATAGTCGGCAAGGTTTTGTTGCCCCGCTGTAGCTCTAAAAACAATAATAGTCGCAAGGTTTTGTTGCCCCTCCGGAGCTCTAAAAACAATATTTATCGGCAAGGTTTTGTTGCCCCTCCGGAGCTCTAAAAACAATGATAGTCGGCAAGGTTTTGTTGCCCCTCCGAGGCTCTAAAAACAATAATTATCGGAAGGTTTTGTTGCCCCTCCTGAGCTCTAAAAACAATAATTACCGGAAGGTTTTGTTGTCCCTCCGGAGCTCTAAAAACAATGATAGTCGGCAAGGTTTTGTTGCCCCTCCGAGGCTCTAAAAACAATAATTATCGGAAGGTTTTGTTGCCCCTCCGGAGCTCTAAAAACAATAATTACCGGAAGGTTTTGTTGCCCCTCCGGAGCTCTAAAAACAATGATAGTCGGCAAGGTTTTGTTGCCCCTCCGAGGCTCTAAAAACAATAATTATCGGAAAGTTTTGTTGCCCCTCCGGAGCTCTAAAAACAATAATTACCGGAAGGTTTCGTTGCCCCTCCGGAGCTCTAAAAACAATGATAAGTCGGCAAGGTTTTGTTGCCCCTCCGAGGCTCTAGAAACAATAATTATCGGAAAGTTTTGTTGCCCCTCCGGAGCTCTAAAAAACAATAATTACCGGAAGGTTTTGTAGCCCCTCCGGAGCTCTAAAAACAATGATAGTCGGCAAGGTTTTGTTGCCCCTCAGTTGCTCTAAAAACAATAATTATCGGAAGGTTTTGTTGCCCCTCCGGAGCTTTAAAAACAATAATTACCGGAAGGTTTTGTTGCCCCTACGGAGCTCTAAAAACAATTATAGTCGGCAAGGTTTTGTTGCCCCTCCGGAGCTCTAAAAACAATAATTACCGGAAGGTTTCGTTGCCCCTCCGGAGCTCTAAAAACAATAATAGTCGGCAAGGTTTTGTTGCCCCTCCGGAGCTCTAAAAACAATATTTATCGGCAAGGTTTTGTTGCCCCTCCGAGGCTCTAAAAACAATAATTATCGGAAGGTTTTGTTGCCCCTCCGGAGCTCTAAAAACAATAATTATCGGCAAGGTTTAGTTGCCCCTACGGACCTCTAAAAACAATAATAATCGGAAGGTTTTGTTGCCCCTCCGGAGCTCTAAAAACAATAATTACCGGAAGGTTTTGTTGCCCCTCCGGAGCTCTAAAAACAATAATAGTCGGCAAGCTTTTGTTGCACCTCCGGAGCTCTAAAAACAATATTTATCGGCAAGGTTTTGTTGCCCCTCCGGAGCTCTAAAAACAATAATTACCGGAAGGTTTTGTTGCCCCTAAGGAGATCTAAAACAATGATAATCGGCAAGACTTCGTTGCCCCTACGGAGATCTAAAACAATAATTATTGGCGAGACTTAATTTCCACTATGGAACTCCTAAATTAATTGGCGGGACTTAATTGCCGATACGGAGATATGAAAGAATGTCTTCATCCAAATGACTGAAACGTTTGGCACAAAAACCGTAATGACTCAGGCTTAGTTTTTCAATCCATCCTTTTTATTTGAACCAATCAATATCGGGAAGTTTTGTTTACCCATCGTTGGTTCAACATCTTTACTTCGCGTTGTGACCTTTTTTGGTGCGTTTACACAGTTTTTAATCAGTGAAAAACTTGGATTTTTCTCGGGAGGAGGGTCTGGAATTAAATCAGAAAAGGATTAGGAGTCGAGATAATGGTACAAAGAATCGTCTTCTTTCCCATACATTTTAATTAAAACGTCATAGCTTCCGCCCATCGCGCGGGAGGGGTGTGAATTGAGTTCAGAAAAGGATAATACCGGTAGTCGAGATCGAGACGAATCGTCTTCTTTCCCTAATAATTTATTAAAAGCGTCTAAGCTTCCGCGCTTCCCTTGGAATTCAGAAAAGGATAAAGACTCAAGAACGGTACAACGAATCATCTTCTTTCTCTAATAATTCAATGAAACGTCAAAGGGGGAAACTCCCCCCTTCCAGCTCCCCCCCCCCCATTTTTTTTTTTTGAAAAGCATTTTAAAGAGAAATAGAAAGAAAGAGAGCAAGAAAGAAAAAATAGTTAACTACCAGTTTCTCAACAAAATGAGGTATCAAAAATTGCTCATCTGATCGTAATTAAACGCCTAAAACCCCTGAGCTTCCGTGGGCTCTGCCCCCGGGACCCAACCAAGGGCCCTTTGGCAGGCCTCTTGATACTCATCTGACTGCAATTTAGTGCCTAAAACCCTTGATCTTCTGGGGGCTCCGCCCGCTGAACCTCACGCCAATCAGTGTCCTGCCAGTGTCACAAATAAAGTATAAAAACATGTTCATCTGACCGTAATCAAATGCTTAAACCCCTGAGCTTCCGGGGGCTCTGCCCCCTGGACCCCACTGGATGCTAATCTGACGGTAATGTAATGCTTTAAACCCATGGGCTTCTGGGGGCTCCGCCCGCTGGACCTCACGCCAATCACCGTCCTGCCAGTGTCACAAATAAGGTATAAAAATATGTTCATCTGACCGTACTCAAATGCCTGAAACCCCTGAAATTCAGGGGTTTCCGCACCCTCGACTCCACCAGGGGCCCTGAGGCGGGCCCCTGAATGCTTATCTGACCGTAATTTGCCTTCAACCCACGAGTTTCCGGGGGCGAACAAGGTATCAAAAGATGTTCATCTGACCGCAGGCACGTAGCCGGGGGGGGGGGGGGGGGGCAGTGGGGGCGCCCCCCTAAAAAAAGCCAAAAAAAGAGAGGAGAGAAAAGGAAGAGGACGTATGAAGAAAAAGGAGCAGACAAAAAACATTTTTGAAATTCAGACAAGGATTAAGAGTCGAGAACGGTACAACGAATCGTCTTCTTTCTCTAATGATTTAATGAAACATAAAAGCTTCCGCGCTTTGCGCGGGAAGGGGAAAACTGTATTCATGCAGGCGAGGATTATTTTCGAGAACAGTACAACGAATCGTCTTGTTTCTCTAATAATTAAATTAAATGTCAAAGCTTACGCGCTTCGATCGCGCAGGAGGTGGGGTAACTGAATGTAGACAAGGATTAAGAGTCGAGAACGATACAACGAATTGTCTTCTTTCTCTAATGATTTAATAAAACGTAAAAGCTTTCGCGCTTTGCGCGCGCAGATGGGGGGGGGGGAACTGAATTCAGACAAGGATTAAGAGTCGAGAACGGGACAACGAATCGTCTCCTTTCTCTAATGATTTAATGAAACATAAAAGCTTCCGAGCTTTGCGGGGGAGGGGGGGGGGATGAATTTAGACGAGGATTAAGAGTAAAAAACGGGACAACAAATCGTCTTCTTTCTCTAATGATTTAATGAAACGTAAAAGCTTCCGAGCTTTGCGGGGGAGGGGGGGGGGATGAATTTAGACGAGGATTAAGAGTAAAAAACTGTACTTTCTCTAATGATTTAATGAAACGTAAAAGCTTCCGCGCTTTGCGCGGAGGGAGGGGAACTGTATTCAGACGAGCAGGCACGTACGCAGGGGGGGGGGGGGGGGTTGGGGCGTTAAACCCCCCCCCCTTCGGTTTTTTTTATGTCTGTATTTTGGAGCAAACCCCCCCCCCTTTTTTTTTTAATGAAACACACACAAAAAAAAAAAAAAAAAAAAAGGTGACCTCACCCCCCCCCCAAAGGGAACAAAATGTCCAATTTTCAAACAAAAAAAAGTGTCCTCTTACCCCCCCCCCCCCCCCCCCCCCCGCTTATTCAGCGGCTGGCTGAGTCGTTGCGATTTTTTTTTTTGGGACCAAAAAAAGTGCCCCCCCCCCCTAAGGAAGAAAGCCTGGATCCGCCCCTGGGTGCACATATCCCCCCCCCCCCACCTTGAAAACAACGGCGTGAGGTGATTTTACGCGCACTTTCAACGTTGGCCTTAGTGCCCCTTAGGATAGATTTGTGCCCCTTTCAGTGGATTTGTGCCCTCTCAAAAAAGTGGCCTTGACCCAAATTTGATGTAATTCGAGGCCTGCAATGGTCTGAAAAATCAGACTATTACTTACTGGCTCTATAGCTCCTAAGTCGATTCGACAACTAATTGTCGTTATTTTGCCACTTAAAGACATTGTCAAGCCCCCTCTTTTATAGGGAAGTTCTAAATTAGTATTGTCTTTCAAATGCCGTTGGAAATTAACCTTTTCATATTTTTTGGCCTGCAAATGGGACATAGTACCTTTAATACTAGAAAGAAACAGCTCCAGTCGTTGAAATTGACCCCCCCCCCCCCCAGCCCTCCATCATTGAGCAACACTGCTGTTTACACTGACTTCACACATCTATTGATCATCAGATAGTCCAAGCTCATTGTCACATATTAAGTGCAAACAAACTAACAAAGTAGTTGAATTCCATAAACCATAGTCTGGTGTTTATTCCCCGCACTGGGTATCAAGTCACGCGTATAGCATATCCATCGCGTACATGCGATCTGACCTCCTGAGGTCACAGGTGTCACATTTGCATAATCTGATACATATTCATTATCATGACATCCCTCCTTTGCCAGAATGAAACTTTATCCTGGTCTATTTTTATACTATAGTTTCACTGAAAATTCTTGTAATATTTCTTTTGTTCTTGTGTTTCAGCCATATGTGAATTACTGAAATAAACATGCTTTGGTGCATTTGCTTTTGTTTCTTCCTTTTTTTTTTTCTTTTTTTTTTTTAAGAACAACTTCTAACAAACAACAAATTTATCTGGTCGATAAACTTTTCCCAAATGTTTTATCTTCCAAACAACTTTGTTGAACAACATAAAACATAACATGCAATATAATATCTTTCATGCAATATCTTTCATGCATCTAGTCTGTGGTCCAAATAAAAGTTCAACTGTTCACTGGATACTATTTGAGTTCTAGTTTTGAGTTTGTGTAAATCATCTGTTATCTCCAAGCGTTCATACGACTAGCTGAAACTGAAGTTTCTGGAAATACTCTCTTCGATGATTGAATCCATTTTTGAAAACTGATCGATGCTCCAACTCAAACTTGTGTTTTTCGCAACACCTATCACATACAATAAGGGCAGCGTTCGGCGTACACCCTTTTACATTGATTAATGTATGTGTAATATTGAAACATATATATCAGAACTTATTATTTTAGCACATAACACAACTTCCTCGTACGCTTGGTTTCCATGGTGCTTTCTCCAACATGTCGATTTCACAAATATGGGCAGCGCAAGGCGTACACCCTTTAAATCATAACTTGGCTTCAACCAATGATTTCCAAACATTTCTCCTTGGCACATGTAGTTTCATACATCACTGTCGCTATTTTACAAAGAGCTCCTCCCCACCATATTGATCTGGAATCACACAAAATCATCATATCGCTTAGGGAATCTTCTCTGGCGTTGTGGTCTACTAGCTGCCATAGGAACGTTGGTGTTTGTTGTCTCTGCTTGGGTATCACCATCTTGATGTCTCTGGTCACCGCCTGATGTGTTGCTCGCTGCCTCTGAGTCTGGATCTCTGGTCACCGCCTCAGGAGTACTGGTCTCCGCCTCAGGATTACCGTCAGACCCTTCAGGAATACCGGTCACCGCCTCAGGATTGCCGTCTGTCCTCTCTGGATTGGCAGCTTCGTTATGAGTGTCTCGGGACATGTATCTTTTTACACTTGATACATTCCTATTATACAGGACTCCGTCAGGAGATTTCACAGTTACCATACTTCCTGTTCTTGCTGTCACTGTATATGGCTGGCTAAAGTATGGCGTGTCTAGTTTCCTCCTTTCATCACGTCTTACTATCACCTTATCTCCTGGCACTATGTCAGAATGTACAGCTCCCCTCTTCAGATCTGCATAGTGTTTTGCACCACTTTTCATTTGGAGGTCCCTGTCTCTGAGTTCCTGATCCTCACTAATGTCCTGGATTTGTGGTAGTTTAGTTCGGATCTTTCTCCCGAACAACACTTCTGCCGGGCTTTTTCCCGTTGTCGAATGAGTACTAGCCCGGTAGACTGCGACGTAAGTCAGCAAGGCCTCTTTCCAATCCTTGCCTTCTGCCTGTGCAATTCTAAGCCTTTTCACTATACTCTGGTTCTGTCTTTCGACCTCGCCGTTGGCTTGGGGCCATTTAGGAGTCACCCGATGGTGGTGAATTCCTGTAATGTTCATGTACTCTGCAAAAACTTCTGAGATGAACTGGGGTCCATTGTCTGAGTATAACGTCACAGGTAACCCATGTCTGCCAAAGATTTCAGCCAGGGCTTTGACTGTCTTCTCTGCAGTGGTTGATTTCATGATTGCATACTCGTAGTATCTGCTATAATAATCAACTACCACAAGTATAGATTCTCCTGTCGGAAGTGGTCCTAGGAAATCAACAGCTACATCCACCCAAGGTCCTGTTGGCAACATAGTACTTCGAATTGGTTCTGGTGGATTACCCCTGCTTGTGATTTGGCAACCATGACAAGTCTTGACGAATTTCTCTGCATCTTTCTCACATCCTGGCCACCATACCTTGGTTCTCAATTTTGTTTGGTGCCAACAATGCCCAGGTGTCCTTCGTGAGCTAATGACACCATCTTTGGCCTCTGTGCCTGTGGAATCACCAATCTGCTACCTCTCAGCACACACTGACCAATTATACAGAGTTCATCCTTGATGGGAATGTATGCTTTGTATGGACAATCATCCCATTGTCCACTGTGAATACACTCTCTGATAACTTCGAGTTCAGGATCATGTTCAGATTCTCTTTCGACTTCCTTCGTTGTCACCGCACCTGGCGTTGACTGGACTGCCACAAAACGCACAAAGCTCTCTGCTTCTGTTTCCAACACAGAAGTTCCTCTCGGTTGATCATCCTTCAGCAATCTTGACAATGGATCTGCAATGTTGGACTTTCCTGCGATGTGGACTACCCTGTACTTGTACTGTTGAAGCCTCAGAACCCACCGCTCTATTCTCGCACATGGCTTAGATCTCGGTGAATAAATGACTTCAAGCGGTTTGTGATCAGTCACTAGATCAAACTCTATTCCATACAGGTACGCATGGAATCTTTCACAAGCCCACACAAGTCCAAGGGCTTCTTTCTCCGTCTGAGAATATCTCCTTTCAACGTTACTTAACGAGCGGCTAGCATATGCTACTATCCTCGGGCCATCAGCATGCACCTGCACCAGCACTGCTCCTAAGCCAACTGGGCTGGCATCCGCTATGACCTTTGTCGGTGCATTCAGATCATAGTAGCCCAGGGTCTCTGCACTCATCAAGCTTTCCTTTAGCGACTTAAACGCTTGTCGCTGTTCATGACCGAATTGAAATGGCGTGTCCTTTCTGGTCAGCTTTCTCAGTGGATCTGCCAATGTAGCAAAGTTCGGAATGAACTTTGCGCAGTAGTTGACTAGCCCCAAGAAACTTCTCATCTCAGTTGCAGTCTGGGGTTCACGGGCCTCTGCAATTGCTTTCACCTTGGCCAATCCTGGGTTGAGTCCCTCGCTAGTCAGTCTGTGCCCCATGAAGTCCAACTCAGAGACACCAAACTTACACTTTTCTGCATTTGCAGTAAGTCCTGCGTCCCGCAGTCTGCCAAGCACCTGCTTCAACCACTGTCATGCTCTTTCTGGGTCGATGCATGCACAATGATGTCATCTGATATGTTCGCAGCTCCTTCTATCCCAGCTATCACTCTGTGTATCTCATATTGATAAATCTCTGGAGCAGCATTGATTCCGAACAACAGTCTCTTATAGCGGAACAACCCACAATGAGTGACAAAGGTTGTCACCTCTCTAGACTCCGGATGTAACTCCAGTTGGTGGTACCCCCACTTCAGGTCTATTTTCGAAAAGACCTTGCTAATCGACAGCTCCTGTAGGACTTCCTCAATAGTGGGAATGGGGTGACGTTCTCTTATAATAACCTGGAGCACTCCCAGCTCTCTAGACGTATGTTTGCTCAGTAAAGGTTCTCCCTTTTCTTTAATGACAACAAACTCTGCAGTCGACTTCATCTTGCCAACTTCTACGGTGGCTGTGAAACATCCAACAGTTGTTAATGGTATCTGTGATGTGTACGGATAAAGCCTCTTGGTACTCTTAGTAGATTTGCAGATGATTTTGTCCTTCTTCAGTTTCTCCCACAATATCTGATCTATTACATTGCAATCACTTCCCGAATCTACTATCACTGGGACTGTGACACCTCCAATGATTATTGGGACTTTCTCATGATCACCATTCACAGCAAATTGATAGTACCTCTGATCACGGCCACGGCTGTTGTCATCATCACTATCATGTCCGGGTTCACCTTCCACTTGGCGAACTCTATTCTTATACTTCTTTCCATCTCTGGACTTCCCATCTCTGAATTTTCCTCTCGCCTCACTTGTGCTCTTGGCCTTACTTTTGCACATCGTCGCAAAGTGGTTTTGGCCTCCACATTTCCGACAGATCTTTCCTTTGGCTGGACATGATGCATCCTTCCCAAAATGTCCTTTGTTCCCACATCGGTAGCATTCCAAATTCTTTTTTCTGTCATTCTCGTACGATACTTGATTCACTTGAACTTGTCCACCAGCTCTAGGCCTTTCTCTCTCTCTCAATGACATGGAGTTAAATTGACCTTCAACAGCTTCTAGAGCAGCAGCCATGGACAATGCATCATTTAACTTGAGCTCAGCATTCTCCAGCATTCTCCTGCGAAGTTTATCAGCTCTGCAGTACTGAACTACTTGGTCAAGAATTTGGTTTTCTACATCCCCAGCTACGAAATTGCATCCAATAGCAACCTGTCGTAATTTGGTAACAAATTGGGCAACCGTTTCACCATCTTCCTGCTTTGTTTTCCTGAACAAATGTCTTTGAAACGTAGCATTAGGTTTGACAACATAATGAGCATTTAGGGCATCTGTGGCTTTTTGATACTCATTCCTCTCTCCTTTATTGGGAAGTGTTTTGAAAGTCTCCCTTACCACAGGCCCCGCAGTGTACAGCAACAGTGCTCTTCGTTGCGCCTCCTGGGCCGGCGTACATCCGTCCAGAAAAAGGCCGCGACTATCGGCGTAGGCTTCGAACTCTTCAAGCCAAGCTTTCCACTTGCCGCTGACAATACTTGCACCACCCGTCGGATCGAAGTGTGGAACTCCTCGAAGCGCTAACAATTCCGCTCCAGCGAATGCCATGTTGAAACTTTTCCAGCTCGTAGCCACAGATTCAACATCCAAGAAACATTAATCCTCGTCGCCAATGTCACATATTAAGTGCAAACAAACTAACAAAGTAGTTGAATTCCATAAACCATAGTCTGGTGTTTATTCCCCGCACTGGGTATCAAGTCACGCGTATAGCATATCCATCGCGCACATGCGATCTGACCTCCTGAGGTCACAGGTGTCACATTTGCATAATCTGATACATATTCATTATCATGACACTCATGTCCTCTTTTTATTCTCGTTTATTCCTAGAAAGAAACAGCGCCAGTCCTTGTTGGCGCAAGCGTGCTCGACAGCAACCAGTGAGGCACCCGTCGTCAAGGCGGGGTCGTCGTCAAGTTGAGATGGTGGATGACGACGACGATCACGAATTCAGGACCACTGACTTTGGACATGAACAATAAAGGAGAACGATGATGAGGATACTGTGTGATAGAAATGAAATCATGGAGTATGATTCATTGTAGAGTCGTGATTGGGAAATCGTTAGATCTGCTGTTACTCCAGTTGGTAATTTCGTCATCAACATTCATCAAGTTGGTCTTTGCAGATGGAGAGGTGTGGACCGTGTGGCGTTTCAGTCACACCGACGACACCGACAGTGACACCATACCGAAAATTAGCTGGGATTTGGTTGGCGAACTTGGCGGTAGGGGAAAGTATTTGGTTCGAAGACACTAAACACCAACAAAAAGGAAACAGACCGATTCAACGTTTATATCATACCCTGATAATTAAACAAAAATCGCTCGTTTTGGAATTAGGGTGGGGTCGGTTTGATGGCGTGACTGAGGGAGGCACAGCTGAATTTAAGTCAAGCCGAACTGGTTCAAGGATTAGTTGGTATCTTTTGATTTTACGATAATTTACATCGTGGTCTATGATCGGGGCAGTGGTTCGTTAACAAAGTTCAGGTAAATGGAATAACGTCAAAGATTTTTGATGGAAACTGGACGCGCAAAAACATAGTTGAGGGAGTTTCTGAAGACGATTTATATGGCCCGGTCAGTCTCTGTCTGTCTGTCTTTCTCTTTATCTCTATTATTTTCCTCTCTCGCCTCCCTTTTTTCCCTTCACTCTCTTATTCTCTCTCTCTCTCTCTCTCTCTCTCCGCTTCTCTCTCTTTTTTTTCTTACTCTGCATCCCCTACCCCTTCTCTCACCCCCCCCCCCCCTCCCCATCCCCCTGTCTCTGTCTATTTTTCATTAAAATGTAACGGTTTGATGTCTTTCTTTCTCTCTCCATAAGGTTTTTTATTGTCAGTTTACTTTTGACGTATGATTATAGAAATAAACATTTTTTTCTGAGTTTTTACGACAATGCCCGTCTTATTTCAAATGAATTACTCTGATGAGTTATAATTATGTATCATAATGTTCTTTTCAAACTTTACTTATTAAGTGTGTTGTTTTAGAATTCTCTATGAATGCTATAATTCTCTTCTTATTCACTTTTCCTTTATGCAAAATTTAATTTAAACAAATTCAAGAACTGTAATGTAAAATAGATTTTGTAACTAATCATGTAAATAGTTGTAAAGATTTTATAATTGATTTCATTTTTCCTTACAGTTTAAAATATTGTTAAATCGTAATCATGATGTTATTCATTTTTGTAATAAAATCGCGTGTATTATATTTCTGATAATAATGTCATATTTCAATACGAAAAGATCTTACAGTGTTTCAGCTTACTCCGAGCTACAATTCTGACTTATTTCCTGAACTTGTGTTTTTTTTAATAGGGGCACCTGCCCAGGGTAATGAGCTTAGGGGTGATTTCGTGAAATATGTCCTGTGAAATATGTTCTGTATGATATTCCTTTTATTTCGTTATCCAGCAATCCAAAACTCTTCAAAAAGACCACAGGCTGTTGGTTCAGTTCAGTTCAGTTTATTAAAAAAAACACCAGACATAGCAATCATGACGAACAAACATGATCCAAACTGGGACCCCAAAAAGATATGCTTGTGAGTGGGGCCCCTGGGAAGGATGGACCTCTCGATCCAGGCAGATCGGCAAAGAGACCAACGTGTTTCAAGGATCTGCGCAATTCAAAACATGGAAGATAAAAGAATACGATCATGGATACGATACAGTCTCACGCGCGCAGAGCCCCCAAAACAAGCAGGTCCCAGAGTCCGCCAACCGAGATCAAGAAGTTCATTTACAACAACAAAAACATGGTAATGTACACAACTGATTACAAGGAAATGGCAAGGTTGTAATACAAGAAAGAATGATTAGTCAACGATCATTGAAATTGAAATCGAATTTAAGCATTTATTATCCATTTGGATATCAAGACAATTTCATTATTGGATGACAAAATTGATAAAAAAATATTTAAACATATTTATGAACATACTACAATATATGAACACATTGCTTGGAATATCCTTCAAACATCACGACAAGTAATCAAATTTACTACATCCTTTATCACTGGAAAATTTATTTCATTATTGCACGAAAACTTGAAGGGGTTCATACTTTCATTTCGAACAAATGATTGATGAAACAAGAACTCGGAATTTATTACAAATAGTCGAGCTACCGGTATGTGTTTGTAACTGACACAATGTATCACGAAATATGTCAATGGTACACTAATTGTTATACCATATATAGGCCTAGTTACTTAGTTTCGATTATGTTTCTGTGGGTCACGTGATAACGAACCTACAATACGAAAACTTATTATGATATTATTATAATAGAGTACATTATTTCGATCATGAATTGCATACATGGTTTACATTTTTTGTTTAAAGTGATGATAATATCGTTTTGCGATCATACTATATATTCCTCAGTATCTGGTCTATTTCTTAGAGAAATATTGTTTAAGTGTTATTTTTCTGGTATAAATCTAACACCTTCAAATAAAATTATTTATTTATCCAGTGTACACAATTGTGTACAAGCTGAATCCCCTGTATGGTTACTTTTTCTGTTTGTTTGTTTTGTTTTGTTTTTTATGCTCATGTATCTGTATAATGGGGTTCAACCCAAATTATAAGTACCCTGGCTTGTCGAGAAAAGCCCTGTAATAATGCAAAACTTGTTAAACATAAAAATCACACTCAATTTTATTGGTTCCCAATGGAGTTTGAGATATATATCTGTGAGAGAAGTAAGAGTAGGGATGGAGCAGTTAGTGGTAACAATGGAGTGGCAGATACATTTGTGAGGTGAACAGAGGGAGAACAGTGTGTAGAAGCGGGAGATAGGAAGATGAAGAGAGACAGGGGACAGATACACAGAGACTGAGAGAGAGAGAGAGAGAGAGAGAGAGAGAGAGAGACAGGCAGAGTAAGAGGGAGGGAGAGACAGACAGACAGAAAGAGTGAGAGGGGCTGACAGACAGACAGGCAGGCAGGCAGAGAGAGAGAGAGAGAGAGACAGGTAGAGTAAGAGGGAGGGAGAGAGAGACAGACAGAAAGAGTGAGAGGGGCTGACAGACAGACAGGCAGGCAGGCAGAGAGAGAGAGAGAGAGAGAGAGAGAGAGTTAGGCATAGGGGAAAATATAGCAAGACAGGGACAAACAACAACCACATACATACAGGGTGAAGATAAAGAAAGGAAAAGTGAGAGATACATGCAAGATATGTTACAACATTTGCAGGATGAATCGCAACATGATATAGAAAATAAAAAATGCAGTGAAAACTCAAGCTTCTTCCTTATCTCCCCATTCTTCATGTTCTCAAACTTCAATATACCTTTACATACAATTGCGCCTCGTGCACTTGCACCCTTAATTACAAATATGACATCTATACAAACCAATAGAATTCAGACATTCTGATCTAAAATTAGTAAGAAATTCCTAATGTTCTGCCCCTTCTATCTTTCTTCCATCTCTCTCTCTCTTCGTCCCTCCATCTTTTCTCCCTCCCTCTCTCTCTCTCTCTCTCTCGCTATCTCTTTCCCCCTTTCTCCCTCTCTCTCTCTCTCTCTCTATCTCTTTCCCTTTTCTCTCTCTCTCTCTCTCTCTCTCTCTCTCTCCTATCTCCCCCACTCTCTCTCTCTCTCTTTTCCTTCCTTACTCACCCTTTTCTTTCTGTCTCTCTGTCTTTTACTTTGCTTTCTGAATCATGTTAACTAGATAGAAAAAACTTTTAAAAAGAAATTACTACATGTATTACAACCTTAAATTCCATCCTAATAAACACAAACAAAACATACTTTATCAATATATATTTTAATGCCAAAATCAAAGCCACTGTAATTATTTCAGCTCCTGAGTAAACATTTATGAAAGCAACATTTAAAAACATGAATAAAATTGTACACAAACCTTGGACAAAACAGATGATTTTTTTTTTAATGACAAAAATCAATATTTCAGATAGCAGTTTCCTAACCAATTGTTTTCTCTTAAACCTAGAAAAGAAAATACATGCCTATGGAGAGGTAGAAGAAAAGCTATAACCCATTTCAACCGCGAGAAGAATGGCCGCAATTTGAACTACAGACATAGAATTAGAAAAACTAATAGAAAATTCTGACGCTAGAAATACAAAGAAATCAAAATTGAGAGCTTCTCAAAAAATTTAAATGCCTAACTGACGGACATTACAAAAGAAAATACATCGAATTTGGATGAATTTGTTGTCATCATTCTACCCACTACTAGGAAGGGAGATTGTTCACTGTACACACAAAATCACTGTAATATGTACGCTACAGGATCCATTGTCACTACCTTGATAACTGTATCATTGACATTTGCAGCAACACACTTTTCCCTAAAGTGTCAGATGACCAAGGATATTCAAAGCAGGTCAGGTGAAGTTGAAGCAAAGAGGCTTAGGAAGTACTAAACACAAGGATGCAGTTTTTCATGCTGACATGGAGAAGAAACAGACTTCTGCCCAGTTGGATTGCAGCATTCCTGCAGGACTGCAGAACAAGGTATTTGTTGACCTACTGACATACTTTTGTAATAGAGGGAGGCAGAATGTTCGCCTGTTTCAAACTTCAGATTGCTCTGATTGTGTCAATGAAGATGGAATGTGTTATGTCAAGAAGCGTGATCATCTGACCAAGAACCACAGAGAAAACGAAGCGAAGCAACGGGAGGTTTTATGTTTGAAATCCCTGAAAAATCCCTAAAAATCAATAATTATGCATTTACAATATTCAGAAAATAGTATCAATTCTTCAAAGTTCATGAAAGATTTTGTGAAATGTCATGCACGCAATATGATACAAATCATATAACCTGGGCAAAGGTATGGAGGAATCAAGTTTTGGGGCATAAAAAGGGAAATTAACGTGATTAAACTAAGGTATATAAATCAATTGATAAATAGTGAGGACATGACGTCACAAACTGATAACCAAATTGGCAATTTGTGTAGTGATTGTCATTGTTCCATAGTTTTACACACTTTTTCAAAAATTCATAACTTCCTTAAGCCCCAGTCCCATATAAAGCCGGACCAGCACGGACGAGCACGGACCACTCCGGACCATCCCGGACCATGGTCTGGGGTGATCCGGGATGGTCCGGGATGTTTTGTTCAAAAAATCGCAACCACCGACCGTCTCCCCGGACCCAACACGGTACTACGAACCGCCCCGGACCGTCCGGGCATAGCCCCGGCAGCAGTACAGATCATTCCAGACCCAGCACGTAGCCACCACGGACCGTCCCGGGCCACCCCGGTGCCAACACGGTGCCAACACGGATGACACCGGACCATCCCGGTGCCAACACGGATCGCCCCGGCAGAGCCCCGGATCATCACGGACCGCCCGTGGTGGGTATATTTAAGCTGGGTATCTTCATGCATTAAATCATTCTGCTCTGACTTTTCAAGTGACAAGTATCTGCAATTTGCTAGAAGAGAAATAAAAAAGATGCCTCCCAGGAAGAAGCTTGCCGTCAAAGTGGTTGCCAAGAAGCCAAAAAAAAGAAGCCAGAGCCAGAACCAATCGAGTCTGACGTGGAAGATGACGTCGAATCTACGAGGTCTGGGTCTCCTACGAGGTCTCCCCAGGGGTCTTAGGCTGATGCACCTAAAAAACGCATGAAGAAGAAGCCACTAGTCCTCAGTGAGGAAAAAGAGTTGGAGATGGCCGAGTGGATGCGTCGCCATGCCTTCCTCTACAGCAAGGGGATGAAGGAGTACAAGGACAGCAGGAAAAAGAATCGTTTGTGGAAGGAGAAGGCGGAGGATCTGGGTGTGGAGTCGGGGGCTTTACTGAAGGTCTGGTACGAGAGCGTACGTACCAAGGTTGGGAAGATATCCGACAAGAAGAGCGGCTAGGCCCACAAAGACTTGACAGAGAGGGACACCTTCTTGATGTCGAACTTCGGCTTCCTGGCGACTCACACTTCTCGCATGAAGGGAACCACGGCATTCAGTGTAAGTACAAATTGTTATTGCTCTGCTCTGCTGATTTCATGTTCAACCGTATAATATATACAATGTGCTGTCATAAATGTACTAATATATTTGTCATTCTTACCTTTTGTATTTGCAGTTGAAGAGTCAGCTCGCCTCCGCTTCCTCGGTGTCTGGCAGACGATCCGGCTCCTCGGAGTCTGAGATGGACGTCGAGCTGGATGACCTCAAACCCGCCAAGCCGATTCAGACGCCTCCCATCGACTCTTCGCAGCCTTCTTCGCAGCATTCCCAGACCAAGGGGAAGACGAACGTCATTGGGGGCAGGAAACTCTCTGCCAAGTCCTCAGCCAAGTCCTCCACCCGCATCCAGCGTCCAGTGGAACCCGACGCAGAGGCCATCGAACTTGTAAGCACCATGCAGAGCCAACATGAGCGAGCCAACGCGATTCAGCGCCACGATACCTCCCTTGTCGTACTATGGGGGACAGCAGGGACATCAGGGACAGCAGAACCAGCAGCAGAACCAGGGTCAACAGACGTGGTTCCACCCCATAACAGAGAGACCAAGCGCGAGCAGCTCCTGGGACACCATGGGACCTACAGCTGGGCAGAACATATCACATGCAACTCAACCCCAACGACCAGCGAGCACGCCAATGAACATCAGTAGCAGCTTCCTGCCAAATGTAAGTGACATAACATTTGGTTCACCTTTTCCTGCTACAACTCCTGTTCCTGTTGTTCGTCAACATAGTGAATCCGACCTGCAGAGCACGGAACTGTCAACACTGTGAACAGTGATGAACACTATTGAACTCTGATCCTTATTATATTTTTTCATCTTGTGATTATGTTTGTATTGAAATTTTGAATAATATGTGATTTTCAATATATAACACGTTTTATTCAAATGAAAACAGTTGTTGTGTTTATCATTTTAAGGTAAAAAGATAAAAGTTAACCAGAAATGTTACAAAAACCAAATGGTTTGTATTGAAATTTTTAATAGATAACAAGTTTTATTCAAATGAAAACAGTTGTTGTGTTGATCATTTCAAGGTAAAAAGAAACAAGTTAACCAAAAAAGTTACAAAAACCAAATGGTTTGTATTGAAATTTTGAATAGATAACATGTTTTATTCAAATGAAAACAGTGTTGTGTTGATCATTTTAAGGTAAAAAGATACAAGTTACCAAAAAAGTAAAAAAACAAAAATGGTTTGTATTGAAATTTGGAATAAATATCATGTTTTATTCAAATGAAAACAGTTGTTGTGTTGATCATTTTAAGGTTGATCATTCTGAGGCTAGGTAACGTAGGGTCATTGCCAACTTTATGCCAGGTGATAGAGGCTTTCTGTACCTGGAGGCCTTCGGGTTGGTGATTCTGCCCTCTATGCGTCTCAGGATTTCTTGGTACAGGTCGTAGTCCATCCGAAGGAAGTTTCGGAAGCCCTTCGTATCTTCTTCCTTCAGTTCATTCATCAGACGTGCGTACTGGCCCAGGTTCGGTCTTCTCTGCAGCCATTTTCGGACCCAGATGCTTCTCTTCTTCTTTTTAATTACTCTTTTGGCAGTCTCACGCCATTTTGTTCTTCTCTGTCTCTCTTGTAGTTTGGCTTTGGCCATTAAAATCGTGTTCTCTGTTTGCTGTTGGTTAATTTGAAGCTACCAGCTCATCAGTCGAAGTCAGTTCAGGCGGGTGTTCGGCAGCTCGGACATGTTGACCGGTCGGAAGTCGGAGAGAGAAGTGAAATGATCTGAAAATTTTCCCTTTTTATATCGTTTTCTATCCATGTCCGGCACATACTGTGGTCGTCCGTGCTCATCCGTGGTGATCCGTACTGCCGTGTTGTCACCGGCGTGGTCCGGGATGGTCCGTGCTGGTCATGTTGATCCGTGTTGACACCGGGGTGGTCCGTGTTGGCACCGTGGTGGCCTGTACACGTCCGGGCTTGTCCGGGGTGATCCGTGCTAGAACCGTGTTGATACCGTGTTGGCACCGGGGTGGTCCGTGCTGGCATTGTGCTGGTTCGTGCTGGTCCGTGATGGTCCAGGGTGATCCGTGTCGCCACCGTGCTGGGTCCGGGATCATCCGTAGGGGCGCCGGGGTGATCCGGGGTCAATAACTCACTCCCGGACTGCCACGGATCAACACGGACCGCCCCGGCGCCACTACGGATGACCCCGGACCCAGCACGGTGGCTACACGGATCACCCCGGATCAAACTATTGTCCCGGACCGTCCCGGACCACCCCGGCAGTTTTTGACCGTCAAAAACATCCGGGGTCAACTCCCGGACCGCCCAGGACCATCCAGGACCATCCAGGACCATCCAGGACCATCCTGGACCACCCCGGTGCCAACACGGTGTCAACACGGACCGAATCCCGGATCACCCCGGATGGGGTCCGGGATGGTCCGGGACGGTCCGGGACGTATATGGGACTGTAGCTTTATTAGTTATCTGATTTTGCTCAAACTTTTTTCGGGTGCCACCATAAATGTGGACCCGAAGAAATGTGCACAGTCTGAAGAGTGACCAGACAGGGTGGAACTAAAGATGTACCATTCATCTCGGTGGGGAATAGGCCGCACAACAGTGAAACTTCACTACCCGAAGAAGAAGAAGTACCAGACTGAATTCATAGAGATATAAATGGTTCACACTGGTGACCGCTGATCTGTAGGTAGACAGCAGATATTGGATAAAATGTATCATTAGCTATTGAAACAGTTAGTACTTCATGTACCTAGCTTATCCGTTATGCAAACAAAGTTGTTTTGTTTTTGTTTTTGTTTACCCCCCTCTATTTACGCATTAGTTGTTTTTTGTTGGGTTTTTTTAAATCAACTTCTCAAACAACAATATAATACTGTATTATACTTTATTACTGTTTTGATGGCAGCACCAATAAAGCCTTTGGCTTTCCTAGCTGTCTCCACATTCATTGTTCTTGTGCTGTTGTATTCTATTGTAAATGTTTCTCTTTAACTTGTACGCTATGTTTTGTATTTCATATGATTTTATGATGAATGAAATAAAGATCAATTCAAGTATTTAAAGGAAAGTGTGGGATTCATGCTCAAAGGAGGAGGAAGAGCCAGACAAGGTAAAATGCAAGATATGTGGCAAGAAACAGAGGTACAAAGGTGGAAATACAAGAGCAATGCTTTGAAACATTTGCAAGAGGTGCACAAACTCTTTGACAAAGAGCAAGAATCCAGTGCTGCTTCTGCCGTACACAAGCAATAGAAGCCAGGAAGCCATTACGTCTTTCACTAGACTCAGTTGCCCCCGAATCCAGGAGCAACAAGATTAAGAAGCTGATCGCCTAGATGGCCTCCCGATCAGCTTGATATAAAACCATGGCTTCAGGCATGGGTGTCGATCCCGGGGGGAATGGGGGGATATATCCCCCCCCCCCCCCAATATTTTAGGAGAGGGGATGGCCTGTACAATCATTCCCCCCCCCCCAATAATTCACCATCAAAAGAAAAATTAATGAAGAGAGCCAATATGGACTCTGTGACGAATTCGTGATGAGATCGGAGACAAGGAGAAAAATTTTCGGATATTAGTATGACTAATAAGATAGTTCACTAGTTGTTATGTTGTTTCCATTTACCCTTTTTAAAATTCACGTCATTGTATCTTTATTCGCTTGTTTTTTTCACTCATTTTATTTCCTGATATTTCCTAAAACATTTTTCAAAACGCGCTAAAAGTTACAGTCGTGTATTTGTTTAACTCTTTTAATTTGGGCATTATTGCAAGAAAAAATTATCGACCAATTCCTCAATATAAAGAAATCTTAAAGGTAAAGGAAAGCATCTGGGCAAGAATATATTGGAACCGGTATGTTTCAGTGAAACATGTTTTTTTTTCCAGTTTGTTTAAAGATACTGCATTGAACTATTGACCTTGACCTACTTATAGGGTCATTTAAGTGTAAACCAGGCAGAGCATATTTTTCATGGATGTGAGCTGACTAGCCCTTGTAAGAGGGACGGAAGACATGTTACCCGTCATCAGGGCAAGGTTCACAGGTTCACAGCTAAAGAGAGAAGGAAACATGCTCTTAGATTCAGGGGCCCAGATCAGCATCATCCACCAAGATCTTGCTGAGGGCTTAAGACTGACTGGTAAGATCACGAAGGTGGGATGTGAGGAGGAGTTTCTGAAGACATCAATGTATAGAGTGCCAGTCAGGGGGGGTAGTGAGCACATTTTTTTTTTTTTTTTGATCCTCAAAAAATTTCAATTTGCACCCCCCCTTGAGCGCCGGGGGGGGGGGGGGGGGGGGGGGGGGCCCAACCACCAAAAAAGGTAAAAATCACGTGATTTTACATGATTTTTTTCTCAAGGGGGGGAGCACGGGCCCCCCGGGCCCCCCCCCTGGATCCGCCACTGTCAATGATGACATCAGTGAAGTGAATGTTGCTACTCTTGCCCGTCAAGTAGGCCTTAACCCTAGAGCGATATGCAGAGGGAGTGGATTAATAGATCCACTAATTGTTATTGACCACGCTAAGACGCACTCAGGTGACTCAAGGTCGACAAGATTTCGACGAGATTTCAACAAGATGGCTGCTCACGAAACAGACCCGGACTCGAAGATGTCAGACACTGACAGCAATATTTCAGTTCAGCTTGGCAAGAAAAAGAAATTGAAAAGCGGTGCTGCTTGGTACAATTGCAAGTTTTCTGCAGATTGGACAAAGAAAGTTGGCTCTTTTATCGTAAAAGGGGACAACATTTATTCATTTCGGTGCACTTTGTGCAATAGAACATTATCATGTTGCCATATGGGTTTGGGCGACGTGCAGAGGCATGTTAAGCTTGACATGCACACACAGAGTGTTGCAGCAATGCGAGGACAACCCACCCTTCTTCAGTTGTGCCAAGCAGACCCACTAACGGAGAAGGTATGTTATTGTTAAAGGGGTAGTTTAGTTTTGTATGACAGTATCTTTAAAGGTCAAGTAAATTTCCCAGTACAACATCTCCCAGTGGAAGATGGCAATCCTGAACTAGAAGGGCCTCAGCACCATACACCCGAGGCGCTGGCCAATCAACTATCATTGTGGCTGCTGATCGGAACATTGTCGCAGCAGTTATCATCGATGTTTCTTGGGTGTCTTCATTGATGAAAATTTGAGATGGAGTGACTACACATAAATGATGTTTGTTCTAAAATTTCCAAAACTATTGGTGCAATGAATCAGCTGAAAT
This sequence comes from Strongylocentrotus purpuratus, assembly GCF_000002235.5. Classification (NCBI taxonomy): domain Eukaryota; kingdom Metazoa; phylum Echinodermata; class Echinoidea; order Camarodonta; family Strongylocentrotidae; genus Strongylocentrotus; species Strongylocentrotus purpuratus. The sequence goes on from NW_022145610.1 coordinate 32,746,569, forward strand.
GTAGAGTACCGAACCAAGTACTTTTATCTTTGTATCATACAATGATCTTGCCTTACATTATGTATTGTTGTATAATATGAGGTCACAGTGTAAAAGGCTGTTAAGTGATGACTTGTAGAAACTAGAAATGACTATGGTTAAGGATGACAGCCCAGGAAAGGTCATGCAGGCCTGCCATCTTGACTACTAGTTACTGGGAAGTACCAGTCTCTTACCATTCAACCATAACGATGACCAAAAAAGAAATAATGAAAACAGACAGGACATCATGAACTATCGTTTTCCGGCATAGACAATCTTTCCTTGCATGTTGGATTGGACATAACTTAAGCATGGAAGGGTCATGCATCCTGGAGTTTGCTGAACAAAATTCCATATTTTAGAGGCAGTGTTAAGGGTCTTCTCAGAGTGAGATTGTCACTGAAGTGGGAACTGCTGTACTTTCTTCGTCAATCAAACAAGGTCGCTGATTGGATGGTGGGGATCTGAGTTCCAGAATTTCAATCAAACAAGGTCGCTGATTGGTTGGTGGGGATCTGAGCCTTCCAGGAGAGCCCAAGTCAACAGCGTTGTTGAGATCACTGCATCCAGGAGTGTTTCATGTAACTGGAGTAACAGTTTGGTTGGGTGAGTCTGAGGAACTAATACTTTAACAAGCTCTGATTATAGTAGGTTCCTCTTTTCTCGTGCTATTACTATTATACATGTATTTGTTGTTTAATTTTTATATTTGTTGTAATATACTTATTCATTGTATTATGTTTTGAATGAGATATAAAACCATTGGAATTTCAATTTGATGTTAAGATGCAGCAGACACTGCTAGAGCACATGAGGCAATGACAAAGAAGATGGCCTAATCTCCCCTAGACCTCCAGTAAGATAGATGCCGTTTCAAAGCAGCCATGGAAATAGAGCAAACAAACCTGCAGAAATTGTGTAACGGTACAAAGCTTTGACGACTGAAAGAAATGTCCAGCATTCAGGAAGGAATGCAGAGCATGTGGAAAGATCAATCACTGGGAAAAGAAATGCAGGTCAGGCAAACCAGACAGACCCAATCCCGGAAGAGTGATAAAAAGAAAACTAACACATTCAAATATAAAGACATACATGCTCAACAGGAGGAAGATGACACATCAGAGGAAGAATTCTTGACCGTGGGCATGATCAAAGTCCATGAGATGGAGAGTAAGAACAGTCACGAGGATAAGACATACCGTACACTACAATCCAAGTTCAAAAGGAAGTGGGTAAGTAAATGACGAGCTGTCAGATGTCTGATACGGGTATATAATGATATATATTGGCCTCCATCATAATAGTTGCCCCAGGCATTGTTTATAGAGTTCTCTGTACATGGACCTACTATACCTACTGCTCTCTCATTACTGTTCAGTTTTTTATCTTTATTTTTCTGTCTTTAAGAGAGCCCATTAGACATACCGATGGTAAAAAAAAAAAAGAGGACAAAAAACGTTTCAAGTGCCCGAAGTGTGCGAAACATGTGCAGAGGCTAGACACCCATTTGCACAAGGCTCATAACGTGCCTAGGAGAACGGAGGAAATGAGGGCAGCTCTGGCTTGTCAGTGCTCAAAAGACTCGTCGTCAACTGCAGAGCATGTGGAAAGCTCAATCACTGGGAAAAGATCAGGCAAACCAGACAGAAAGACCCAATCCCAGAAGAGTGATAAAAAGAAAACTAACAAATTCAAACCTAAAGACATACATGCTCAACAGGAGGAAGATGACACATCAGAGGAAGAATTCTTGACAGTGGGCATGATCAAAGTCCAGGAGATGGAAAGTAAAAACAGTCAGGAGGATAAGACATACACTACAATCCAAGTTCAAAAGAAAGTTGGTAAGTAAATGACCAGCTGTCAAATGTCTGATACGGGTATATAATGATATATATTGGCCTCCATCATAAAAGTTGCCCCAGGCATTGTTTATAGAGTTCTCTGTACATGGACCTACTATACCTACTGCTCTCTCATTACTGTTCCATTTTATCTTTATTTTTCTGTCTTTAAGAGAGCCCATTAGACATACCGATGGTAAAAAAAAGAGGACAAAAAACGTTTCAAGTGCCCGAAGTGTGCGAAACATGTGCAGAGGCTAGACACCCATTTGCACAAGGCTCATAACGTGCCTAGGAGAATGGAGGAAATGAGGGCAGCTCTGGCTTGTCAGTGCTCAAAAGACTCGTCGTCAACTAAAGGTAATTTCTCATACTTATTCAGTAAAGGGGATTTAAAGCATGTGTATATTTTTTTTCTTCCTTTAAGTGTATGTACAATTCATTCTTTTTCTATCATACAATACTATGGAAGCAAGTCAAATTAGTACAGCATAAAGAACTACTGTTCCTTCAGTTTAGTTCACAGTTCGGCTCATTTTTATCCATTCCATTTTCAAAATAAACAAACAGTTGTACGCGACAAACATACACTTCATCAATCTGAAGGTGAAAGCTTACACTGGAGCCCAGAGTAACATTTTTCCTATCAGCCTCTACAGAAGGATGTTCCCAGAACACATGACACAAGATGGCAAAGTCAAAGGAATCCTCACTCCCAGAAAGGTGATTCTGACTGCATAAGGAGACCACGTTCCACAACTGGGTAAAAGCAGCAATTGCAGGGAGACACAATGAAAAGGAGGTTAGATGTACCTTATATGTGGTCAAAACAGACAGTGTTATATCTAATTGCATCCAAACCTGCTGGAAATGAAGGTCAGATGTTATCTCACACACAGCAGCGTGTGAACCCACCTACGATCCATGAGCAGAAGGATCTGGATTCAACGATCCCTAACCCAGTTCATGAGGATTCGGCTCAGACAAAGTCTCTTTCCAATACCAGTCTCCACATGAACCATCAGTTAGAGATTCAAGTTCGCTCATTTTCCTCATTTAAACGGATTCGTTGAGCAAGCGATACAGGCTATGAAGCGTACTCTAGCGCTGTCGGGGTAAGATAGATCGCGTGAAGAACCTGGACTACAAAATAATAATAATCATAATAATAATATTTAATTTTTATATAGTGCTTAATACAAATGTCTCGAAGCGCTTTACAAATATACTATTACCCCGGTCATACGAAGCTCTGCTGGACTAGGCAGTTCGCTCTTGATAGGCGTTGTGCTTAGGCAGAGAAGGGCTATGTTGGCGGTCTGCTTTGTGGTTGGAAGGTCAAGAGCAACCTTCCATTTGTGATATGCGACACATCAACACGCAGACAGCAAACTTACCAGCGTCTACAACAGCAACAAGATCAACAGAAAGCATAACATGATCTATAAACCGCACATGATCTCAAGCCTTCACAACATGTTATAATCCAGGATGCACGCACACATGAGGCCACATGAAAAACTATGACCTGAAAATAAATCGCCAGGGCCTGAATTCAGGTTTTTGACTGAAAACTGGCATCCCTGCTACAACGCCTTTGGTGTCGGCCTGTAAACCTAACAACATCCTGATCTATTTAAGCAATGGCAGACACAGAGCTGCCTTGCTGGTATGAAGATCATCCACCACCTTGGTTTACACCGATCGGATCTCCTCCTGTTCAACTTGCAGATGCACAACGCTACAAATGGAGACATCCGGATCCTTGGGGCCACCATCCTCTGCTTGTCTGGAAAAGACACACAGGGATGGGTCATTGAAACTAGGCATATGACCTACGTCACGGACAGTTCGGACAGACTCTTCTTTAGCAAGGAAGCATGCATGGATCATCTCACCATGCAAGAAGCAATGTCATGATTGTGCTTGCAGCTGTATACATGTACGTACGTTGTTTGAGGAGCTCTTTTGTGCCTAACTGCACTGCTGCATGTTGTTTGGTGATGTTTTTAAATGAGGTCTATATCGTGTTCACAAATAAGATCGCTGTCTATTTATGTCATTCAGCTGCTATATGCTGAATTTCACAATGAACACAGTACTTATGTAATGAAACATACATGTATAGAAGATGATACTCTTGTCTTGATTAGACAATATAACATAATCCTTATATATTTTTATATTTTTACTAAAACTCAAGGTACCTTTGACCTTTGACAACAAAAAACTGCAGGGATACCAGTCAATTTGACCCATTTACATGTACTGTAGCCTAAAAACAGACTCAGAAACATTAGAATCTAATATCTTCTGCATTCATGGTACCAAGCTTGGTTAGCTTGCAAATGCCTGAATTTGACTTTACGAAAACATATCGCAGCTATGATACAAAAGGCAAACCAGATGTTGGGATCATCAAAAGAGTGTTTGTCAATACCAATCAGGACATCTTCATACCTCTATACAAAATCCTGGTACGCCCACATCTTCAATAATGTACTGTATCATGGAATCCCCTGTTTCATGGCAGATGACAGCAAGATTGAAGCTGTGCAACGGAGAGCAACAAGAATGATTCCTGGTATGAGTTCATTCTCCTATCCTGAAAGACTTAAGAAACTCAATCTATTCTCACTTCGCTACAGGGACGATATGATCCAGGTTTACAAAATACTTCATGGCATCGACAGACTCAGTCCAGAACATTTCTTCAAGAGACCAGAGTACCAATTCACTTGTGGACATCCATTGAAACTGTTTAATACTCATCGCAAGCTTAATGCCAGAGGCTGTTTTTTCAGTAAACGTGTCATCGAGCTATGGAATAAACTGCCAGAACCTCTAGTCACTCCACGAAACATAGTTATCTTTAAAACTGGTCTAGATAAACACTGGCTTGTTAAACAATTTCACCTCACCTCATTTCTACCTCACTCCCGTATATCGATGATGATAATGACGAAGGAGAGAGGAAACAGGGCCTGAAATAACGCAACAGCTGAAAAGTGTTATCGTCACTTTCCAATGGCCAATCACAGCCTGTTATTTTTTGTTTGCACTTTGTTCCATCAGCTTCCGCATATATTGTCTGATTTTGGCTTTCTGTTAATTCTTGCGATTTACTTGCGATTTACGAGCCATACTCGAGCCATGTTCTACATGTACATTAATGGATCGACTCATGAAGAAATGACTTTCAAAGCACCAAAGGTTAACCTGGATGAATAAAAAATAATACACATGCCATATTGTGTACCCTTCTACATTCACATTTTTCCAATGATTTAGGCCAACCGTCTCTCACCGAACTGTCTCATCTAACATCGTATGGTATATCTCCATGTCAAGCTCTATCACGACATTGATCTCAGGGCCTGGAAATGACTTAGCCCACGGTCGATAGATCTTACTCGTCACCATCTGTCCTTTCGTCATCCCTTCATGGAGTTCAATCTGACACGGGGTGTGAGTGGCTTTCTTGATTGCGGCTTTGCAGATAGCAACGACCATGGCACATCCATCAGCAACCATGCACACAGATTTCTTATCAGTCTTCGCTTTTTTCAGACGATCTGTGTACATGGCTGCCACAAACTTGGCCTTCTTGGAATGGTGTAGGCTCTCGAACCAGCTCTGTGGAATCAAACAAACAAAAAATAGAGAAAGAATTTATATATTTGAAAGCATGAAGGATAAGTGGTCTTAAAATTTATGTTGATCTTTGACCTGAATAATCCTAGAATTCAAAATCAACACGTCATGGGTTACATGTATAGTGCCTAGTATGATATCAAGCTCTAATTAGACTCCAAATTGATTGCGCTAACAAAACAAGAGGATGTCCATTTACAAAGAGACAATCCTAGCTTACAAATCTCTTGCTATGAGGGCATCTTATTAGACAAAAATAAATTAAGGAGATGTTCATGAAAGAAGATGCATATAAGACAATGAATTAAAACGAAAGGTATTTTGAGAGAAATTTATTTCAAACTATAACAATTTACAAAGTTACATATTTATTATATTTCCAAACAAAACAGTATCACAATCTATGAGAAAAACATTAAAAAGGAAGGTGCAATGAGAGCAAAGATTTTAAGAATTAGAATTATTATTAATAATCATCATAATTATTCAAATTCATGACACTCAACTTACAGTTGATATACTACAAGAGATACATGTCTCTAAAGGAACAAGAGTTGTAGGACATTGGGTTCCAGTCACCACAATATGAGCTGCTGTGGGGTCCACAGTGAAATTAAACTCTGAGGCTGGAAAACGGGTTCCTGTGGCTGAAAACAGAACAACAATGAAATTCTTGGATATATATTGACTTAGACAACTAATTATAGATCAGAGAATATCATTTAAAGCCCATCTGTACTAGTTTACAGGAGGGATTAGATCACCCTGCAAGGTCACTGACAGGTGGTTAGCTCATCTATTTAGCTCTCACTTAACATAATAAAAAGAGGATCCTGGGGGACCAATGGTCACCGATTAGGCATGGTTTGCTAAATAGAGGGTGCAAGTACCTATAAGTAGTGCAGTGGGGCTTTAAATAACTTCATTTCTGAAGAACTGACATATCTCCAACGGAATAAGATTTTAGGCCCGTTGAGTTTACGTTCAGCTGTCGATAACTCAGTACAATATAATTCATGTATAAGTTTTACATCAACGTTTTTTTTGTGTGTAAAATAATCATTTCTGGTCTTCTTTATTTCTTCATAATAATATAATCATTTTCACATTTTCATCATTTGCCTCAATTTCTGGAGGGATATACATGGTTTTCTAATATTTTCTTTTATCTGTAAACTAGGCTACTGTAAACGATAATTCATTAGGTAAAACAAAATATAAGGAAGTCTCTGTTTTGTTCTTTTCTTTTTAAATTTTACATCAACATTACTTCTCCCTCTTGATAAACTTGATAAAATCATGGCGAATCAAGCCAAAGTCTTACCTAAAATGTTTCCTCCCATGATGACGAGCTCCTTGAGTTTAGAAGTAAACTGCAAGTCCAACTTCATGGCCAGAGCCACGTTAGTCAAAGGACCGATAGCCACGAGGGTGATCTCTCCCTGGTGCTCGTTAGCCATGAAGATAAGTGCTTCTACCGCATGCTCTGATTGGACAAGATCTCCAGAGGGCGGAGTCTCTGGGTTGGGGAAGTCTCCAAGGCCATCTTGTCCATGAGCCGATGTTACGGGGGCAGTGCCCAGGAAGTCTTTCGTAGTACCAGAGTATACAGGAATCTGCAGAAAAAAGGTGTAACATGTCAGTTACCCTTTATGAACTGAAGACAGTGAAACCTGTCTATACTGACCACCCAAGGGAGACAAGAAATGTGGTCTTTATAGGCAAGTTGCCTGCATGTACATATCCTTTAGTACATGTTTCAATGAGAAACCATTTTCAAGGGAAACAACAAATGTGGTCTTTGTAGACAGGTCTTTCTATACAGCCTTGTGGTCACTAATAAAAGCAGGTTTGACTGAACTTTGAAAGCTGTACCAGTGAGAACAGCTTGTTCAGATGATCAACATTCTTTCTTTAAATAAACAAAAGTGAATAACATTTTCAGCAGCTTGTTTGCATGTTTAATATCGTGTTTTTTTCTTTTTGTCTCTGAATATCAAAACCACATTAAGACAGCCAACATAAATTGAACAGATTGCTATGGACACATGCATGAGTCTTGACTTGTTGTTCTCTCTCTACACATAAAAAGGTATACATGTAACTTGTGTCAAGCATGTCATACCACTCGACTAAATCTTATCACTTCATGCTTTTTTAATGCTGTAAGGCATGTATACCCTCGACAAGAAAAAAGAAAAAAACCTCAAAAAATGCTTACATCCAGTCTCCCACACTTCTGCAGGACCCGCAGTACATTGATGGTGACCTTTTCAACAGGTGTGTTCCCGTTAACACATGTTATGCCGATAAGATTGACCCTCGGCTCGGCCAATGCCATCATGATAGCCACGGCATCATCGATCCCCGCATCACAGTCGATTACCATGGTGGTTCTATCCTCCATGATGTCATAACAAGGATATGCTGCCAAACTAAAGTTGAATGTATGGTGGTGATCTGAATGAAAAAAGTAATAGGGGGAATTTCAGTGAAAACAGGGAGAATTAAAGTGAAAATAGACAATCAGAAGTCTCCATTATCTTCAATCTACAACTGTACAAGTATGGGAAAAACAGAAATTGGAATAAAATTTATTCGTCAAAGAAATTTAACCAAGTACAGTAAGCATGAAGTCTCTCGAATAGCAAGTCTTTCCTCTTCTTTGTGCATGGCTGATCGTCAACGAAATGGAGGTATGTCTTTTGTCAACTCTGTCTGTTTGCTAAACTAGCTACGGCTGGCAACCAGTGACAACTATTTTTTTTTTTATATCAAATCAAATTATTGAAATGCAAGCATTACTTTAAACAAACATAAATGTGCTATTCTTCCTGATTGAGGTGTCATATGAAAGGGCAGAAGATGAACTTTCTAGAAATGTGATTTTCTTTTTTTTTTCTTTGAAATTCCGATACCGCTCTAAAAATGACTTTTTGGTTTCCTCTCGATCTTCAAATTGTGTTTAATCACTCATGACTCATGCATGCGTAAAATATCATATGCATCATATGAGTTGTATCAACTGAAAGAGGATCATCTTAGCTTTACCAATATGTGTCATTTATTAATTATAATTGTGATTAAGTTATGATAAAACATCGATAATTCTCGGTTTCGTTTTTTCGGGGACGCACTCCAACAGGCCGCATCCATCGCCCTTACCAGCCTGATCTGTCCGCGTACATCGACCGCAAAAGCCGACACCAGCCCAGTGCTCCAGCTGCAGTAGCCCGTGTCCAATTAGTTCCAAGTTTACAATTCTGTAAGGCACCAAAACCTTGAAATTATATGAAAAGATGGTTAATAAGTTACACCCTAAACTAAAGAGAGCAGAGAACGATCTGCGTACCTTAAATCAGAGGTATTGTAACTTCAGATGTTCAAGAGTGAACATTGTGACGTCCGTCGATCGTCTGCTCCGAGGAGAACGTTAGAGCTGCACACATATGATGCACACGAAATCTTCATACTGCCGAGAGATTTTACACCATCGTACTACCGTAGTACTGGATGAGCTGTTCCATGTGTAAAAGTATTCCAAGATGTGACTCAAGCAAAGGCCAACAAAATAGCTAAACCATTAAAAAAATGGCTTAAATCATTTAAAGTCCAGGATATCTTGTATTTTGATCTTTCATGAATCAGGCGCAACACAATTATCTTGAAAATAATAGAGGATAAATAGTACTACATCTACTCGCAACGTCCCCAGATTACTGCTCCCCTCTCCGTAATATAAGCTCTCTTGTTCAGCTCCTGAAAACGAGTAGCAGCTCCATTACAAAATTATGCACATACTCCACCAGCGGGGAGGGCCGGGGTGTGGTGGTGGTGGGGGGGGGGTGATGCCGGGCATGCATATGTACACCAAAGGCAAGCAGATGAATGAATGAATTGATGGATAGATGGACTGATGTTTGGATAGATAAATGAGCGCTGGGATGAATACATTGATTATTTATATATATATATATATATATATATATATATATATATATATATATATATATATATATATATATATATATGTAGCAAGAAATGTATCTGACATGGCCTACAATAATCCGGGCCTATAAGGCCTACACATTATCCACCAAGTCGATCTGCGCGCGGCACCCGGCTTCATTAAATTGTTTAATAACTTAAGAAAAACAAACAAACAACAAACATAAATAGTCTTAATTCAAAATATCCCAAAATGTAGGAAAGAGCAGAAGACAAAATGAAAAGTGAGACCTATAGTCAGGCGCGGATCCAGGATTTTTTAGGGGGCGATAATTCGTTCAGTGGTGGGAGGGGAGGGGGCAGTAGTGAGCATTAATTTTTTGGGGGGGCCCTCGGAAATTTGAAACATCGCACCCCACCCCCTCCTTGAGCGCCAGGGGAGGGGGGGGGCTATCTCCAAAAAAAGGTAAAATTAACGTTTTTTACACGTTTTTTTTAACCAGGAGGGCGGGCCCCCCTGGTAAAAAAAACGTCATAAACATCATAATTATAACTAAAGTAGTAAAGAAATTCTATAAAAAGTTGCTTATGTTTAAGTTATGTAAAATCATGTTCTATACTGTACATGAAAGAAAGAGCCTAGAATTTGATTCATATAAATAAGCTGTTTGACCAATTTACATTTGCCGAGAGAAGTTGAAAAAGGGCTACAATTCGTTTTTCTTCCTTCAGGATTTACGTAATTACGATATTTCTCAGTTAAAACTCACTACTATTTAACATGTGCCATTGCGTATTATTATTTTGAAAGGTATTTTCTCGACTTATAAATTTAGCTACAGGCCAGACTGATATCTACTTGCTCCCTCTATATAGAAAACTTCCCCAATCGGTGCCTGTTGGTCCCCCGTAAGCCTCTTTTTCTTATGTTAGTTGAGAGCTGAGTTAATGAGATAGCCACCTGTCAGTGACCTCGCTGTGTGGTCTAATCCCTTCTTGCCCAGTAGTATTGACGGTCTTTAACCTTGTTTCAAAAGAAATCTCTTGATGAAGACTAGAATACCCGGCGATTACATATACAAGAATGAGCCTGCTCATTATTCAATGTTTTCCAGTCCCTCCTTCGATAACTTACTACCTCCCCTTTCGCATAATGGATTGCCCCTTAGTAACCACACAAGCACACGATTCAATAGACCAGTTCACGGTTAGCACATTACTGCAATGACCCCGAATATCCACAGATCTTAAAAACATGAAGAGGTCCCACTTTTTACATTTTGAAATAATCACTCCTACAGCGATGGAGGTGCTATATAAATAGCCTTTGTTTCCCCTTTTCAAAGAATACTTCCACCTGTGTATCATGGATGGCACTGAATGTGCATGAATGAATAATGTTACATAACTTTCATGAACACGTATCCAGTATTTCGTCTCCGTGTATTTCAAAATTTGTTCTGCAATGACCTTTATCTGCTCATGCTCAGACTGCAACCGTGAACTGGCTTATTTATGTCGCTTCGTTTGCCTTGCCGCTAGCAGTCATGCAATCTTGCTCTTACTGAAGCGTGCAAGCAAATGGTAATGAAAAAGCCCAAGCCATTGGGGTAAATAGTACAAAGTCTTTATTGTTAATGCATTTTGTCAATAACTGACAGTGCCAATACCTTAAGCAGCTATAGCGACAGCCAGACATGGATACCATACACACTTACAAATGCACAGGGACTATGGAGTTTACTCATTAATTTATTAGTTCACAGTTTTGATTAATGCTGGCATACACAGTGAGTGGCGCCAATGGCAAAGTTTGACAAGCAGCATATACCCAACCAAGCCGGTGTATATTACGTACGAGAGAGAATAACTCAAATCAGAATCTATGCTGGATAGGTATATCGCCAGTCAACGATTAGAGCTCCGGTAAGTCTGTACATAATGTTTCCATAAAATGATATACTGTGAATAATTAAACCATATACATTTATATCGGATTGTTATTATACATTGCAGCGATAAATCAACACACGCGACAACTGGAAATTGTGATATTGTCTACTCCCCGAAAAGAATAATTGACTTCTTTTTATCAGCGGCCATTGAAAGAGAATGATCGATAGCATGAATTGTCGATAGAAAGTTAACGTGGTGCCTCTTGCAGGTGAGTATATACTTAATATATTTTATTTCAACTCCCTACAATAGAAAGTGCATAATGATGGATTTTTATTAATATATTCCCGTTATCTATATGTCTCACTGATTGTTCTACTACCTTCAACTCTGAATATTCTTGCAGATTTCAAAGATCCTCTCTCAAAACTCCAGTATAGCCTTCATAGCATGCACATTATAACTACTTGTGAAGCTAAAAGGGCGATTTACTAATTACGATTTCCATTTCATTTCCCTTTAGGCATTGACTGTCTTGCAGATGAGAGAAGAACTTGAATATGTATTCTCATACAAAACTGACAATAATTTCGAAAACATCAACTCAATGCGACGTCAAAATGATAAAGTATAATTTAAAAACATGACTTCAAAGGCCTTCGAAACAAGAAACTATGAAAGTCAAAGAAACATGTGAGGATGAGCTTTGAGACGCGATTAAAAGAGCAACAATCCTTGTATTTTCAAGACGCGGAAATTAAATTCAAACAAAGACATGACGGACAACAAAAATCACAACCCCAAACCTACATCACCAGATGAAATGGAGAACCATCCCGTTGCAGATCAGTATCTTCACGAGAGATCATCCCCGATGTCGTCACCGGGTTCGTCATCAAAGAAGTATTCGAGGACCTTCAAACAGCTCGTGACCGATGTCCGAGTGAAGATGAAGCTCAGGGGGCTGGAGGAGATCAATGATGATCATCATCTTCATAGCTTGGCATCAGCCATTAAGAAGGGGTTTCAATCTACCCGCAAGAACCCTCAACTAGAAACGGATGAGGTACGTATTAACCCTTTGACAGTCATTCCTCATTCGGTGGTTCTGGTTCTATGACTTTTGACTTAAAGGGGCAAAAATATCTACATACCCTGTCTCCATTTTAATTGCATTTAACGAAAAGAATTTCGAAAAGGAAAACAAGCTTTCAAATCCTTAAGTTGGCAACTGACATTGAGAGGTCCAAAATCTGGGATATTACAAACAAAATGGCTTTCAGTTTGTTGTTTTGGACATAGACATAGACCTACTACCGAACTACATCAACAATAGTAGAGAGACAGTCTTTGACATTTTAAGACTGAACAAATCATCAATGGTTATTGTACACATAATAGTCGATATTGTTTTTTATGGCTATATATTATATGACTGAATTGAATATATTATATGCTCCCTTTTTCTCTATCTCTCTTTCATTTACCATTGACTTGATGAATATTCTCATTTCCTCGTCTTTCCACACTTTGAATAGTTGTTTTTTTCTTTTTTTAATTATAGGAGTCTCTCGAATCTGACGATTATGGTGAGGTTGACGAACACTTAATTCCCATGGAAAACAAAAATAAGGTAATTTTTATGACCCGTCAGCATAACAATGCAATATAATTCAGTCAACAGTCTACCGAGTTAATAAGGTTTACATTTTTTCTTTTAATATAATTATAAAGGATGTTTATCGACTTGCGTCAATAGCCTTCCTTTCTTTACTTCGTAACGTGTCAATAGTTTAACATATGGTGATTATTAAAGAGATGTATTTCCGTTTCACGACTGTCTCCATAGATCAATTACAGTGGAAATGATTATATCAGAAAGTAATATGAATATAAGATAATAAATTGAAAGAAAACTTTATAAATGTTTGTTCTCGACGCTGATTCCTATCAAATCATTTATAGGAAGCTGTATTCAGATACTACGCACCGAATGTATTCAGAGATCTCCGAAGTTTGTTAAACATCTCATGTCAAGAGTTCTACGATCGCCTTGATAAAGAACCATACATCCAGTATAAAAGCAACTCAAGAAGTGGACAAATCTTCTTTATGACGTAAGTAAACAAGTCAAGAGGGGGTTTAACGTATATTCCCTCCCTCCCTCATAGCAACAACACTCTAAACAAAATTATACAGTTTTCATATCCGTTTTAAATGTATTTTTCCAGACATATGTTTCTTGAGAATGTGACATAATAAACGCTTACATCTAATAGTATTCAACCAAAGCTCCAGTCGAACCAGCTCACCTCTTTTTTTAGTTACGAAAAAACACAAAATATATGAAATTTACAAGGGATATGAATAATTCAGTTGTTAACTGAGACTACATAATGGCTTACTTTCTTCATTCTATAGATCAATCACCACGATAAGAAGTTGAATGATGATGACGACAACGGCAAGGACAACATTTTTAGAATAACTTTCTTTTTTCATTTTCTTTTCTTGACGCTTGACTAAGAAACTCGAGAGCCTTTTGTTACCTGCGAGAAAAAGCTTTTTGAAAATCTAACCTGACACCCCCCCCCCCCCCACCCCCTAATAATACAAATATTATTGAAAAATGTTGTAACTCGACGCCAGTATGTCATCGGGGACAGCATTATTATCTACCATGGCAACCTAGCGATGTGATGTTGATCTTCGGCGCTCGATGTTACAAGTTATAATATGACCACCATGCAGTAGCATATTCCAGAGGGTATCCCCCACCCCCCCCCCCCCCCCCCCCCACACACACACACACATCCCTTCGCATTGGCAAGAATGCTGGAAGAGAAGGAGAGAGATGCATGGATTTTAAAGGGAGAGGAAGAAAAATCCCTTAATCACCCCCCCCCCCCTTCCCCCCCCCCCCCCCCCCCCCCGGTGCTAGAGCAAGTTGCTCTGCAAATATGACCTTTTAAGAATCATTTTCTTACATCTATTTTGATGGAAGCCACATAATGCTTTACCGTCTGACATTTCTCTGATGCTCATTATTTCCTTTGCAGTAATGATAAGCGGTACTTCCTGAAGACAGAGAACAGAAGAGACGCCAAAGTGCTTCTGCATATGTTACCCGATTACGTCACACATCTTACGAACTACCCCCATTCACTGCTCGTAAGAATTCATGGGCTCTACTTCATCAAGCTACCGGGAAAGAAAGGGGTAAGTTGCTTCTGTGGTACCTATCAAAAATCAATACATCTTTAATGCAAGATATTTGTATATCTTTTGCGCATTTCAAAGTGTCGATGTTAGTCAATTAATTTCAAGCTGATTAGTCCCTGTGGGTAATCGTTAGTTGTGCTTTTGTTTAACTGAAAAAGTGCGAAACCTAAGTTGAATATCCAAGATTTAATGGTCGACTCCCTCTGTCTGGTGATATAAAATATATAATACGAACACAAGAGTGTCAGCTTTGTACTCAGCACTTAATGATTTTTATTGGAAATAACAAGAATATATAATTAACTTTTATCGAGATTTATTAGGTTTATTATTGTTCACCAACTGAAATTATAAAAGTTTTAATTAATTTCAAAAGCCAACGGTTTCACAGGTTATAGTGATGTTTTGACGCTTGACGTTTTGACCATGAATTGTTTTCCTTTTCACACTTCGTGATAAGATGATAATTCTCATATATTCTTCCTCAGAAATTCTTTTCTGTGATGCAGAGTGTATTTCCTCCCGAAGAGGGCAATAACAGGTGAGATTAAAATATGTGTTCTTCCTAAATATTTCCACGAGTCCCATTTTAAATTATGACCCAACAATTAGCATTTTCATTGCCTAGAGGTGTTGTGGTCGAGTAGATACGTCGCCGGACTGTCGATCACAAGGTCCACGGTTCGAGTCCCGCCGCCACACTAATCTCCTTTGGCAAGACATTGATCTACATCTGCCACACTCCACCCAGGTGAAGTAAATGGGTACCTGGTAAGAATTTATTTCTTGAAATGCTAGAGCGCCGTATGGCAGCCGTGCTAAAGCCAGGGTAATAATCGGGAGCGCCAGGAGGGTCAAATCTGACTGACATGAGCGCTATACAAGAACCCACTATTATTATTATACTTCAAGGTTATTATCATTTACACAGACACACACATAATTCATACTTCAAAGTTATTACCAATGTCAGCACACTAGAACTAATCTAACACACTAATCCTCCCTTATAATAATAATGATAATAGCTCACATTTATAACGCGCCTAATACTTTGTTTCTATATAGGCGTAGCACATAATTTATACATATCATATTAATTTTCATCAATATCGCAATAATTGTTGTACCGATTCAATACACCTTCTATACAGAATATCTTCATTGCCTTGTCTCGTTTTCACCTTGTCTTTTCCTGATAATCGTGATGATAATCAAGGATTTGATGAAATTAAGTGATTCATCTTGCTCTTAGCAGATACGACTATTTGTCTATCATTTTCATTAAGGTATGACCTCAAAGGCTGTGTCTTGAATCGCTACGTAAAGCCAGAGAAAGAAGGAAGCCAGTATGTGACTGTGTTGAAAGACGTCAACTTTGGTGATCAGAAGCTGTATATAAGTGAGTTCTTCTTTTAACTTCCACCCATGTTTACACTAAAAAAGGATCGTTAATACTTTCAACTAATCAACTTAAGGTCAATTTCAATACCGTAATGTATTTCCTTTATAAATCATGTTTGAATTATGTGATATATCATTGTACTGCTTACAAATTTCGATATGTGACGCACAAGACTATTGAGACTGCCTTAGGTTTATTTCTTGAAAGTGTTTATGATCGCGCGCTATTAAAATAATTGACATTAAATAAAATTCAAAACTAATTACAGTTTAAACATAATTTTGATAACCATTAGAAATTACTTAAGATTTTGAATCTCGGCGACTGTCATTTCATCTGCATTTCATATCATGCAAGGTGCCCGGACTATGGGACCGCAACATAACAGTCTCCTTGCATATTGTATTTCTTATCCAGTGTATTGGAATGATAAAAGGTTGTAAGTCTATGGAATTAAAATGTACCAACACAGGATGTCATTACGATAAAGTATTAAGGTTTATGCTTGCGTACAACAAGCAGAAACTAAAAAAATTTGATTCAGGCAAAGGACGCACGCGCTCTGGCTATATTGTGCACCTGTATCGGACCTTTTTTTAAATATAAATTAGGCAGCCATTTTGGCCATTAAAAACCGTTCATCTCAGAATTTGATTGGTTGTAATACTATTGTACGGGATTTATCAAACTCAAAATGCTATCTCATACCTCACAGGAGATCAGAGACAATGGTTTCTACGACAGGTTGATTTGGATGTCGAGTTCCTGAAGGGGTTTAACATCATGGACTACAGTCTCCTGATCGAGCAGCGGGCCATCCACTCCATCGAGCGAGAGAACGACGGAGAACTGGCCGACTTGGTCATCAGAGTCACTTAAAGACATAGTATCGAAACCGAGTCTTTTAAATAATATAGTTAAAAATAGTATTGATAGCTTTACATTGCATGAAACACAAGCACAGATGGTTAAGTGAGTTTCATGATCTGCTACCTGACAATACACCTTCCCGGTGAATTACTAAAGACATAATCAGGACAATGTCGTCTGGTCGACGAATTGAAATTGTTTGGGCTTTCGTTTCAATCTAAGTGTCAGCAGAAATCTTCGTTTAATCGTTGGGCTACCCGTACTTTGTATCGAGCTGATGCATGCATTAGCCCGATATCCCCCCCCCCCCCACTCCATAATAATAATAATAATAATAATAACTATTTCTTATATGGCGCTTTTTCAGGAGGGCCCTATCAAAGCGCCTTACAAATATATATATACTATTACCCCGGTCATCGGATTCAAGGCTTACCCGCACACAATGTATGCACATTCTCCACTCCCTGGGGAGCATTCCAGCCAGGCGTCATTTTTACAAGCGCACACTTGCTAATCTAAGCACATTAGCTTTCGCATCCTACCGGGTACCCATTTAACACCTGGGTGGAGAGTGGCAAATGTAGATCAATGTCTTGCCAAAGGACATTAGTGCCGCGGTGGGACTTAAACCGCGGACCTTGTGATCCACCGTCCGGTGACATATCCACTCGTCCACGACACCTCTACAATCCAAAATGTTAAAGGACAAGTCCACTCGAAAAAAACTTACTTTCAATAAAAGCAGAAAAATCAGACAAACCAATCAAAAAAAGTTTGAGGAAAATCGGATAACTATTAAGAAAGTTATGAATTTTTGAAAAAAGTATGTAAAACTATGGAACAATGAGAATCACAACACAAATTGCCAAGATGGTTATCAGTTTGTGACGTCATGTCCTCACAACTTATCAATTGCTTTATATAGTTTTATCCCATTAATTTCCCTTTTTATCCCCCAAAACTTGATTTCCCCATGCCTTTGCCAAGGTTATATCATTTGTATCATATTGCGTGCATGACATTTCCCAAAAACTTTTATGAATTTTGAATAAATGATACTATTTTCTGAATATTCTATTTCATAATTATTGATTTTTATATAAATAGTTTATCAAAATTCAATTTTTGATGATTTAACTGGACATAAATTACTCTTTATTTGTGCATCCACACATACAAATATTAATAACAATCTAACTTGGATGCTGGTGTGAAGAAATAAGATTCTTAGGGTGCAAATAGGAAATTTATATTATCAATATAAAGAAAATAGTTAGTGGATAGTGAGGACCATACGTCACAGACTCATGAGTGAGTTGCCAATTTTTGTAGTGATTTTCAAAGTTTTTCATGTCATTAAAAATTCATAACTTTCTTATTAGTTATCCGAGTTTGCTCAAACTTTTTTTGATTGGTTTGTCTGATTTTTCCTGGTTTTATTGAAAGAAACTTATTTTTGGAGTGGACTTGGGCTTTAACGAGTAGTGATGCTCCTCAGTGTGTCAAAGTCATCGAATCCGATTTCTAAATTGAAGTTATTGCCTGATTGGTACGAGCTAATTAATCAGCGTCGTTATAATTTACAGCGTTCGAGCAGTCATCAAATGGACTTGCACTCAAGACTTTGTAGATTTAAAGATCGTGGATTATGCCAGCTGGCAGTTATATAGTATTACAATTGTGATCCTCATGTTATCTAAGGAGAATGTGAAATAGAAGATCCAGCAGTCACCTTTCTTAAATTCCAAACGCAAATACTACAAGTTATCTAGTAAATTGTTTTTCAAAAATGTAATGACTTTGTATTATTAATTGTGTGCAGGTCTACTCGTGGGATTACGAGGACAAAACCTACAGTCGATGTTTCCAAAAACAGCCAAAGGCCCTCATCCATGACAGGTTCGAATGCAGGAAGCTCAATCATGGATGGAGCCATTGATCTCCCTGGAACTGTCAGTAGCGCCGAAGATCAAACCCTCGATGTCGACCTCACCCACAGAAGCGACGTCAACCTCCGAACCGACTTCCAGTACAACACAAACGTGAAAGGCAGCCAGGAGATGTCCGAGGATCTAGGAGACTTCGAGTTGGGACGCGTCCACAGGGACTCCTACAAAACTACAAGCGGAGAGGGCGCTTCGTCGAAGACAACGCTTCAAGAACACAACCAAAGACTCCTGCCGAACGTGCATAACGCTATCCACGTTGTCGATGGTGAAAAAGATCGTTATTTTGTTGGAGTGATAGACATTCTTACTCAGTATAATTGGAAGAAGAGGATGGAAACGATGCTCAAGTCCTGTATCGCTCCAAGAACGCCGTTTTCTTCCGTGAGTTCAGAGAAATATGCCAAACGATTTAATGATTATGTCGCCGCGCATACAGAATGAAAGTAAGACGCGGCGCCGCCGTTTCCCCGACTCCGTTTTCCTATCCTCAGTTCCTTTAATCAAATGAATGGATTATGAGAAAAGACAATCAAAGATTCAAATTTGTATTGTCCACGTTAAAAAATTAAATTGGCCTCCCCTGGCAAAAGATAACAATAAGCAACATAAGAATACATGAATATGCACAAACAAAAACATCAATTAGATTTACAAACAAATTTGAATACATTATGTCAAAGGTATAATAATAAATAATAATAATAATAATATTTACTTTTTATATAGCGCTTATCACAAATGTCTCTAAGCGTTTTACAAATATAAAGACCTACGTTAAAAAAGGGGAGATAGCAGAGTAAGATGATAGACCGAAAAGGGATGAAGGAAGAGCAAGAAAGAACAAGAATGTAGGTAAGGGGGAAAGAGAGAATAAAAACTGGTGTCCTATTGTGCCTCCAAACATCTGCTTTACTAAAGTTTTTTTTTTTTAAGTAAAAAGGCAGCGGCCCCCACTTTCAAAAATCCAGCAAAACCTCAAACCAAACAGGCAATGATAGAATGGGACAATTTCCTTTTTATAATGGCATCTGTCATGTAAGTTAGGTAGCTTGCGTGAGCGGAAATGAATACAGAAAAAAAGGACTATAGAAGCAGAATTTGTGCTCCTCCCACAATTTATTCCACGCTTTATTTCTTCAGAGATTAAGGGCTAAGGTTAATGTTGGAATTGCGTTCTAGTTATTAGAAACGTTTAGAGGTGGGCGTAGTGCTGTTCGGTTAGTGTGGGAAAATGAGGGCAGAGACATTTTCGTCTTGGCGAGATACAAAATAGTCTTCCCCTCCAGTTAAGGAGACGGACTTGGTAATTATTATCTACTCATCGTCGAACTATCCAGGACCGGAGCGTCGAGAGGCCATTTCGAATGTGGGATATCGAACCGATTTTGCCCGTAGTCAACTGAAAATGTCCAAACAGGCATTATTTGTTGTGCAATGTTGAAATAATTCTAATGATTATCAAGTCGTTCTCGTATAACAAAACAATGCAAATGCTTCAATGTTAAAAATCGTTAATCATCATAGCCTTCTCGTCAGCCTGTGCGTTACATGTTGAAATCAAATTATTGAGAATGATATTGATTTCAATTTATATTTCATGGTCTTTTCTTAATCGAACCAGAAAGACGTGAAATAATCAATGAATGACTGTATATATTTCGTTTAAAAATCAAGCTGAGCTTCTTTCCTTTTTACAGATATATTTATTATGAGTTGTACTAGCGATTGGTGCAAAATGCAGCTTAGTATTACAATAATGCATTCCACTTCTGCCTTTAATAATGCAGCTCGATATAGTATTGGTATGATATCGGTGCAATGAATCATTATACATTAGTATTATTATCATTATTGGTTGATATATGTTTTGCATGTTGTACATAATTATACGTATATCGCATCACTCTTTTCATTGAATGTTATAAATTAATATGACACTTTAAGCAATATTAAAATCAACCTAAGGTAGTAGACCTGTTAACTAAATTTATACAACCTTTTAAAACATAATTTTCGCTGAGCTAATGAAAAGCTTATTATATGCTAGCCCGACATAGCAACAGCTCTTGAATGCAAACTTCCATCCATAGAGATGGCATTTTGCATAGCAGGTGAATAAACCATTTGGTGTTCGGGAGAAACATTCATAAGTTAAAATATACTGATTGGTTAAAGGTAATACAAAGTTTTGGAAAATTTTGAAAATTGGCTGGATAAAGATTCTTTACAATTTTGAAATATTTGGATGCCCTTGTGGATGTATTAAAAGCACTAAAAAATAGCCCCTAAAACACTTCTGCTTTCGAGAAAAATTGAATATAAAAATTTACCGGTGCTCCCGGTAAATTTCGATAATTTTCAAATAGCGCCTACGGCTATACAATGATAGCTGCGACCACTATGAAAATCTCAGAATGTGTAGTTGTGATATATAAGTTCCAAACGGGAATAGCCAATTGGTATATTTTAGTCAAGACACATTGTTTTATAGCTAAATTAATATCTCGACCTTGAGAGGGAGCTATACAACGAAAAGAGTTTATTATTTACAATTTCATCATTTTAGACTCGATTTCAACCGCGACAATGATCACTGAATATTGTAGGATCGCATATGTTTCCAATATGTTCATTTGAACCCAATTCATGACCCCTTACCAAAAACTTTGTAATACCTTTAAAGGTCGGGTGACATCCAAACATAAGTTGATTCGTATTGATGTGAAGGGCTGCATACAACTCATATTTTGTTATTCAAACATTTAAATATATTTCATAGATTTTTTTGAAATTGCTCCAAATCTCATTCATCTTGTAACATCATATTTCAATCATTAGTGAGCTAACAAGAGACAGTGGTATGTAACTTCCCCCAGCTCAGCACAATACTTAACAAAATAATTGCATTCGTTCATACCCTACCTCCATATTGCCACTTCTATACTGGTATTGTATGGTCTATTGTAAACTGGTGGTCAGCTCTGGTGAAGCTACATACAAATCATGTATAAAAATTATATATTCACCCGACCTTTTAAAAGAGTTTACAGTGTAAATCTTAGTCGTGTCTTATGAGACATTTATTGCATTTGTTTGAATGAAAGTTGTCAACTATTACTATGATTACAGCTGGTTTAAGTATTCATACTATTTTAATAATATGTAAATTCAACCTCAAAGAGTATTCATATTTTGTAATTATATCGAGTGCTATTTTCTATTGAATCAATTAATCAATCAATCAATTAATCCTTATGTGCAATGCTTATGATCACGAATCTACCTATATAGTATGTTTTTTGTTTTTTTAAAGCAGAGGTGTTGCATTTGCAGTGGACTTCTAGACAACGTTTTGAAAATAGTTACCCTTGTCTTTCATGTCATCATGTGGTACTTGTGAATATTAAAAAATAGAATGCATGCAAAAAAACGAGGAGTTTTAATCATTGCACATGGTTTCCAACTTCATATTAGCTTCACCACCAATTCTCTCCTACCCCCCCCCCCCCCCTCTCTCTCTCTCTCTCTCTCTCTCTCTCTCTCTTTCTCCCGCTTTTTCTTCCATCTCTAACCTCTCCCCCTCCTCTTCCCCCTCTCTTTCTCTTTCTCCTGCTTCTTCTCCCATCGCTAACCCTCTGTCCCCCTCTCCCTCTCACTCTCTCTTTCTTTCTTCCACTTCTCTCTACTCCTCTCCCTGATCCCCTTCTCTATAGTGTTATTATATGCATTATTTGAAAAAAACATAGAATCATATAGCCTTGATTCAGAAAAAACAACCTCACAAGCAACTGCAAAATCATACATGAACAAATATGAAGTTAAGAATCTTATAAACCTACATCATTTTCTTAAGTATCTTCTTTTTTTCACACGCGATTCATAATTTTTTTTAAATACGTTTACAAACGAAATAATGCCACCATTTTTTTTGTTTTCAGGCAAGAATAGATTTATTCATAACCATAGGTTCCACATATTTACACAGTTTTCACTATGAATGATAAGACCTCCTGGTCTACAATTTATACAATTTTCTGACTAAGAATAAGAATTGCACTTTA
The DNA here is from genome assembly GCF_000002235.5 of Strongylocentrotus purpuratus. Classification (NCBI taxonomy): domain Eukaryota; kingdom Metazoa; phylum Echinodermata; class Echinoidea; order Camarodonta; family Strongylocentrotidae; genus Strongylocentrotus; species Strongylocentrotus purpuratus. The sequence continues at coordinate 32,769,442 of NW_022145610.1, forward strand.
ACATACCAAAGAAACCCCTTAAATCCAATAAAGGCAAAAAAAAGTAACTGTATAATCATTATATTCAAAATCCATAATTGATCAATTTATGATTCCAATTAACTCACTTCCAGAATTAATTCTTAGTAAAAACAAAAATATACTTCAAAAGTAAGACTGATTGGCAGCTCAAATGTGGTCTTGAGTCAGTTTTAAATTATAAACCCATATTTGTTTTCTTTTCTCAATAATTCCTGGACAAAATGTCAAGATAATTTTGGATTTTAAAGCAACTGTAATTCTCAGTGTGATCTAATCTGTGTACTATGTTGTTCTCCCCTATTTTTGTTTAAGCATAAACACATTACAAACAACGACAAAATCGACAATAAGAACATACTACATGTATCGAGTATATGAATGAAACATTTCCTATTAAGCCTATTGAAATCTAACTTGCTGTTGATATTGTTAACTTGCTTTAATTTGTATTTTTACTATAAAGGCAGGATTATACTAACCTTGCATGAAATTGTAAGCAGAGTATGTTACAGATATACTGTATGTGCCTTAGCAAAATATAAAACCATTCAATAATATCAATTGGAGTGTAATTAATGTAAAAACAACAAAATTGCAGTAAAACTTATGGCATTTAAGGAGAGCATGTTTATACTGTATGTGCCATGTACACGGTAGCAACCATGAAAGGTTATCGGCAATTCTACCAATGTTAAAGTAAAAAACATGAAAATTAATACAAAACAAAACTGCAGTAAAATATCTTAGAACTTAAAGTTCCATAAATCTTGTTATGTTTCTCACAATGGTAAAATTAATCCATACAAGAAATGCATAAAATGAAGATTGAAAGCACCTTTGAAAAAAATATTTGTCCATACATATTACTTCAACAAAAGATTGCATTTCATTATTTCATACCCTGAGAGCAGGAAGGGCATAAGAGCATATCATTTTACAAACACCTAACGTGGCTCTCCGCGGACAACTTGTGTACAAGGCGTTGGCATTTGTGCGGTGTAATGTCTTAGGCAAGTAATCCATTTCAAAAGAAGTAACAAAATTGAATCCTTTGCTGCAGAAAATCTTATAACTTATCGTAGTACAAAAAGTTAACCTTGCAAGAACACCCTGAATATCCAAGTACTTGTTTCTTTTCAAAATGTTGGCAATTTATCTAGCCTAAATTGTAGGTCTATATTCCATAAGCTATGAATGGCTTACAATACATACTAGTACTTTACTAGCAATAGAAATACATATATTGAAATAATTATAAAATAGAATTCTCAACCCCAATTTCATTGAATATGATGACAAAAAGTGTACAATAATTTGTATTTAAATCTTACAAAGACTTAAAGTACCAAATTTGTTGAGTTTTCCTTAAATAATGATTACTGTCATTTACCATGTCAGAATCAAATCGATAAATACTGTGAGTATAATGAAATATACACAAATATAGAGGTTTGCAGGTATAATACACATTATAACAAGTACTGTATTTGAAGTAATATATCACCTTTAAAATATATTTACAAATGGCTTCTCTTACAGTACTTTACAGAATTTGCCCTCTGAAACAGACTTTAAATACTTTTATTTAAATGCAATATACAATGTTGGTCAGAGTCATGGACTTACTGTCTCTCTAGAGTTACTCATGGTGTATTCAGTTGGTCTAATTAGCCTTATCATAAGATATCTAAGACTTGATGGTCACCCTTAGAAAAGTAAGGTCATCTATTTCCTGACAACTTTAACTCTGACTTGTACCAACATGAAACACTGTGTATCACATTTAATTACATTAAGAAGATTTCTATCTTTTTTCTTCTTCAGGAAGATTTTTTAAATTTTCTTTCCGATACAGGCAAGAGTGCTATTTTACAATGGGATACATCTTGAAAACTAGATCACAGTAAATTTCAAGACACACAATACTGATATCTCCTTTCACAATTCTACACCTACACTATTTTTACATAATTAGTATATTGTACATGTAGGTATTTGTTCAAAGAGTCACTCTGCTCCTGGCAAACGTCACACACATTAATTGTTTTTTCTAAAATAATTTGTCTCTGAATTGAAAGAATGATATATATTTCTATAATTTAGATTGTTTTGACTTTTTTGCCGAGCATATTTTCTCATTACAGCGTTAAAAAATGGTATTACAGCCAGCATGGGCTATTCTTAGAGAGATAATGACTAGCTATTATCAAAGATTAAGTGAGAAAAATACTGATTACATTTTAATTCCAGGTTCATTTTTATATTCAACTCCCCAGAGTCCAATTATGATAATGCCTCATTTCGAAGGAAATAAAATATTGACAGAGCTAATGTAACTGTAATAGCATTGTTACAACATGTATAGCAATAATTGAAAAACATGACATACATCCAATTACTTCTACTTTTATTATTGTTTATTTGAATACATGTACATTTCAATAATTTCAGGCAAATTGCTTCCTCTTTCCCCCATGATGGAATACACATGGTACAACTCATGATACTTCTATTACCATCACATGTATATATTCACACATTAGATGTCTCACTTCTTACACTAGACAAGAGCAATTCTGGTCCTTTTACAGAAATAAGTTGAGGGCAGTGAGTCAAAAAAAAGTCCAAGCAAAACTTTGTTCATGTTATACACACAAACACATTATCTTAAGTCAAATTCTTTTCCGTAAACTGCAGCAGCATATAAACCTCACTTCAAAGTAAGTATTTAAATATGGAAAAGCAACTGAATATTGCACTTAATCTACTTTGCACTGAGTAGAAATGCAGCACCTATGCTAGTACAGTGAAACCTGTCTATTAAGACCCCCCAAGGGAGACAAGAAAAGTGGTCTTTATAGGCAGGTGGTCTATATGTACAGGTTCCTTTAGTACATGTTTCAATGAGAAACCATTTTCATGGAAACAAAAAATGTGGTCTTTGTAGACAGGTAATCTTTCTATACAGGTGGTCACTAAAGCAGGTTTGACTCTACAAAGAAATTTTAGCTAGACTTTGGATGGCTTAAATGAAATTACAGGTACAGGGTGTTCCATCAAAAATCAGGGCCCTCTGTGGAGCATGGACACTGCTTCTTGGTATTTCCAGTCACATAGATACAACCTCCATTTAGGCTAATCTTAAGTTATGGTAATGGTAGTCCATCTCAAGAGGTACAGGTAGTAATTCTGAGTTGTGTATCAATCATGCAGTTGATGAGCTGTTCTAGTTTGAACCAGGCATATTATAGAAGGAACAGGGCTTGACATGGTCAATCCCGACACCACCTTCTAAAATAGCTTTGTGAAGCCCTGGAAATACTAACAGAAACTTACTGGAAATCAGATTCACTAAAAAAGCACAACTCTTCTTGCAAAGAAGAGACTGCATATTTTGTGCACTAGACTATTATATGTAACTGTAGGACAATGTACTTTACCATTCTTTGCTAGAGTTACTCAGTTATGTTATGGATTCTAGGGGGAAAAATACACAGGGGCCCGGGGCAAATTAGCCCCCGAAATGCCCGAAAGAGCCCTCGAAAGTCATAAAAGAGCCCCCAAATTTTGCATAGAATTCAATGTAAAACAAATTAAAGAGTGTCATTTTCATGCAAGCAAGCTTGAAAAGTAACCCCCAAAATCGTTTGGCAGATATTAATTTGCAGTCCTCAACAATCTGCAATTTTCATCTGAATCTGAGATACTACCTTTTCTGTCATTACCAGAAATCAAGATTATCTTCAATAATATTGGCAGATATTGTATATTTGAGCCATACATACAAAATATCTAATTGTATAAAAAATGAAATATATTGCATTTTCTTCACTACATAGCGTACATGTTGCTTGAGAGTTGCATTGCTTTTGTAAATGAGATTGTCATGATGTCATCTACCCTAACATTGAAAATATACTACTCATGTTGCCATATTGCATATATCACTTGTTGCTATAAGGGAGTACACTTCATACAAGTTCCCTGGTCAGGAAGAAAAAAGCCTACATGTAACTTTTAGATATACATTATAGGAGCAATGTAGCTTTACAAATAAATACTAATAATAATAATATGAGAATGACAGCACATACACGTATAGCAACTGTGCACCTCATAGTAAGATATTGCAGCCTTATCATGACACCGAGAGAAAAATATTTGTGGTGATGATTATGATGATGATCATAATGATGATTATGAAAATGATGATGGTGGTGATGAGCATACATTGGCAATGATAATAAAAATGAGGAGGAGGGGAGGAAGAGGTGGAGGAAAAGGAAAGAGGAGGAAGGAGGAGGAGGAGGAAAATTTTAATGAATATAGTACTGATGATGACAAAGACAATGATAGAAATGTTACTGATAATGATGTTGATCATAATAATCATCATTATCATGTTGCTGATGATGATAATCTTAAAGATAATGATGTTAATGTTGATGATACTAATCATGACAATAATGATAATGGCGGTGACAATGATGAATAAAACAAGGATGGCAATACTCAAGGTAATCCATATTAGAACTACCAAACCAGAGGGCCTTTCCTCAAAGCTCCTTTACCACATCAATCACATGTCACTCAGTCTAATAGACCACTTTAATAACATATTCCAATTTTAGGCAAAGATTGTTTTGACAAGCCAAGTATTGTAGTTCATACATTAAAAACAGGTCAATGGAATAACTCATCCATAGGTCCGCAGGAAAGAAACATCCATAAATTTGAACATGTTGGTAAACCGATCTATTACCTGACTTTTCTATGTACATGTAGGTGACCTTTCTATCTAGGTTTCCAGGAGAACACACTTGATCTTAACGCCTCTTCCATGTCCTTTTCAGGACACCTCAATCCTCTCTCTCTCTCTCACATGGTGCACCTGCAAGCCTACTGTATATCTTCCATGTTGTTGGCTCAATCCTGCTGAGGTAGTATGGGTGAATCGTTCACTCGTAGGGTGCTCAGAGGATCAGATACATAACCTAGATGAATAAGCAGTTGTAGAGAGTACGGTAAATAAAAGATATATTTTAAGGCTTGAAACGTAATGTTGCAAGACCGGTTCCATATATACTGTAGAGTGCAGTATATTTTCCTTTCTTTTAACTAAATTATTTGTATCTGTTCCTTTATACATGTAACAGAAATTCTCTTCTTCTATAATAAATGTCAGACTCACATTTCTTGTGCAGTTGCTTACTTTAAGTTATGTACCGGTACTTGTGAATAGTTTATGAAAAATAAAAACTTAAAACATATTTACATATCAAAATTACTCAGATGCCAGAAAATGGAAATTTGTTAGTGAAAAACTGAGCAAGAAAAACATAAATCTATTCAATAAAAAGGTTTGACAGTATAATAGCAGTAATAATAATAATAATAATGAGATAAAAATAAAATCACATCATATAGAAATACTTACCATTTTTATCTGTTGCAGGGAAGACACTGCTTCCATTCTTTTCCCCACTGTGGTAAAAAAAATAGTATAAAGTGAATGTTTTAATAGTTTCATGAAGCATATTAGGGGCAAGAGGAGGAGGCAAAGTGAAAATCCCCACATATTTACATGACATGATGAGCATTGAATGAGGCATCTTTCATTGCAAAATATCTATCGATATTTTTTCAATCTGTTGTGTTGATGTTAGTTTACCCAATTGCGATGAGAGCAAGTACAGATGGTACTTATGCAAGAAGTGGACTGCGTGGAGATGTTGGGTTATTAAGAATCAATAATGTTCTAAAGGGCAGTAAGTCATTGCATTAATTTCAAACCTGGGACCTTTCAGAGACAACTGCTCTACCACTGAGGCATCACACCTCTTAAAATCATGAATACTGGTATTGACATAAAAATATCATGTTACTATAAACCAGAGTATTAAAGCTTAAAGTACAATATAATTTGCCTGAAAAAGAGTAAAACTCCAGTCTACTGTTAGAGGGTGTGTACCATGACAAGACTATGTGTCTTTCGTGGCCTGACTCAAGGTCAATCGGGTATAATATGACTATGGACGACGTGACAGCAGTATTCACATGCGTGCAACATACGCGAAACCGAAGCGTGAGGAGAACTTCCGTCTCTTTCGCGAACACTAGCGCACGCTGACCGTTAATCAAGTCCATTCGTTTATGTGCAGTTGTCCAAAAGAAGTAGTAGATGACATTAACCAGTATTTGCCAAGCTACACCCCCTTTTAAAAAAGACAATGAAGGTGTACATATACACTACTCACCTCAGCGACTTGGCACACATTTCCCACTGCGTTCTTAGAGCTGTCACGTTGCCTGCAGGAAGTTCACCTGGCTCCAGGTCACTGGGTGAGGGCTCTAGTCCACTGTATCCCATCTCAAGGCCGTCCTCGCTGTCATCTATTGGAGTAGCCTGGTGAAATAAAGTATGGAAGGGGGTGACGATCAGCATTTATAATAAATAAAGCCTCCCAGTTTTATGGAATGGCCTCCCCAACTCTCTTAGAAATATTAATATAATGGATAAGTTTAAGTCTGCCCTTCAAACACACTGATTCTAATAATAAACAGATGGAACTTGGTAACCTATTTTCTCTTTGCTTTGCTTTTTATTTATTCCCAAGTGCATGGTGACATATATATATATGTAATGTGTTAGGTACTATATAAGAACTTTTGTTTAATGATAATTATTACGCCCAAGAAACAATGGTTCTGAAACATTCAAATGATCAAAATTCTCAGCTCCTGATGGAAAAAACAAAGTATCATATCACGGCTCAAACTGCGGTTAACTTCCATGTGTAAATTTGGATGCACCAAGCAAAATTTTCTTCTTACTTTTCACACCATGCCTTGATTAATACATGTACTGGTACTACAATTGCGACAAAAAATAATTGTTCTAAACACCCCAATACAAATCTGGGTTGCAAACGCGATAATTGTGTCATGCTTAATTAGTCTTCCTCAAACAACTCCTACATGAAGTGAACAAAGTTAGCTTTTAGTTAAAAATGTTATTTCAACAAGTAAACTAGTTTCTTCTAATTGTTCTCAAATTCTACAGACATGTATCTCTATGTAACAATGTATGAAAAGACACATAAAACAGAAGTTTCATGAATACAAATCTCAATCCCCACTAAAAAAATGCTCCAGAATATAGCTTCCTCTGTCAAAGTTAAACACCAAAAAAGATTCTCAACATGAAACTATGCATGATCCCATTGTCAGAGGTCTAAATGCTTTAAAATATCCGAGCATTGTTCATTCTTCTCTATATAGCATGTTCTTCAAATTTCATTTCATTCTTCATAAATGATGGGAACAACTGGGAGGATGGTTTATTAGTATGGTTAATAAAGAACAACAAAGGGCAGCATGCCACACATTACCCAATCAGCATCCAGCATGCTCAGCACACCAGACAGTGTTTTGCTTACGGCCAGGAACTCTTGGCGACAGTCATCCAGCATGGGGATGATCTGGGCAAAGGTTGGCCTCTCCTGCAACAAGACCCAAAGTATAAAATATAGAGAGTTTCTCCTAGGAGAACACTGTACCATTTTGTACGTTGACCTGGAGATATTGATAGTGATTAATTTGTAAGGGCCATGTACAGCAATGGGACGACCCTTGTAAAGAGAATCAATTGATACTAGGGTTTGGATAGAATTCAGAAGAGAAATGATCATAACACAGGGTTTAAACTCCAAATATCATTTAGTAGGAAACGCAACATGGACTGCAGACTTTGAGATGGTACTGACAGTTAGGTGACGAGATACAGTGACTGGTTCGAAGAAAAAACAAACAAAAGAAGGACAGGCCAGGTACAGCAAATGAACAAACCTTGCTAGAGGATTGATACACCCCAGGGTTTTGGACTAAAACTAACCATAAGAACCGTCAACAAAAGACTACACGATTACATTTCAACTTGGCGTTGTGGCGTGCGCCTGTAATTCAGCTAACAATGGAAGTTACAAACTGATTCAGCCGAGGAAGCAGGTTCGAAACTGAGTCACATTTTTCGGATGGTGACGCTTAAAGGTCGGTCCCCAGACGTAAATAATCACATCTGATTGATATACACGTCTGTAAAAACCAAATTTACACACACATAGATTTTTGACAAAAAGTCAACTGGACAATAATCCTACCTCAGGGTTCGGACTCCACATCATCTGCAGGATATTGACGATGGACTTGGGTATGGTGATGGCTATGGGTGGTCTGGTACTGCGATAGGCCATCTCAGCAGCAGCTGCAGCCGGCTTGAGGTGAGCAAAGGGAAGCTCTCCTGAGAGAAGCTCCCATATGCAGAGGGCATAGCTGAAGATGTCTGCCTTGATGCTGTACTGGGTGTTCTGGGAGAAGACTTCCGGCGCCATCCAGCGAAGATTCTAAAATACAAAACATAATAATAATAAAAATGGTGCTTATAAAGTGCTAACCACTGAAGTCTCTAAGAGCTATAACAAACAAAAAACAATGATAAACAATTTCATATATTAAACCTAACAAAAAATTACAAATAAACCTACAAATTACAATACATATGAAATAACATCAATTCATTAGATAAGTATTAGCTCTCCAATATCCAAATCTATGATTGCTTCATCACAGAGAAGTCCGGATGCTGACATCATACGGTAGCATCAGGTATGACTTCTGGTTACAGCACATTTTCTCACCGATAAAAATCTTATATTGATTTCAAGAGCCTTATTTCCCTCTAAAAAAGTCCCGATATGAAAATGACAGAACAAGATTTCCTTTATGCAAGTTGGCAGCACCAATATTTTTCCTTACATACTTTATGCAAAAACCACATTAATGCTGAGAAGCATGTATTAATAATAATAGCTAGTTCTTATATAGCACTTTTCAGGACCGAAAGCCCTCTCAAAGCGCTTTACAGATATATATATATTATTACATACTCATTTTCTTCTTCTGCTTAAGCTGTGCAGCTATTGACATTTTCATTGAAACAGTTAAAAAGTACAATGTCAAATACATAATACAACATCTGATAGATTAAATGACATAATTTAAAAAATAAAACAAATTAAAGGAGAGAAGTTTGAATCTTACTCCTGGTTGTTTGGTCATGTTGTCTTCATGCATGGACTTGACGAATCTGGATTCACCAAAATCTGCTACTTCGGCATGTCCAAACTCATCAAGGAGAATATTGTGGCTAGAAGTTTAAAAAACAAGATAATACAACAGTATAAAATTACATCATAAGAATACTTAATTATCATATACACCTGTAATGTGGTTGGAAAAGAAAGGTTTAGGTTTTAATAGATAATGAAGTAATATCTTATATTCTACTGCATCAAATTCCTCTGAATCGAATCCTTTTTGTTCCAGTGAAATTAAAACATTTTCAATAAAACTTTGAGAGTCAAACCCGGAGCAATTTCTATTTTCATTGACAAATTGTACTTCTGAATTTCTTCCATGAGAACAACTTTCATACAATATGTGCGTATGTACTTCTTTTCTAGGAAGAACAAATCATTACTTTAAGGTGAAATTTATGGTAGGACATTAGGTGAAATTTATGGTAGGACATTATACCTTCTTAAGCACGAATTGCTGCCTTAAAGCCACACTGCACTACTTATAGCTACTTGCTCCCTCTATATAACAAACAATGCATAATCAGTGACCATTGGTCACCCATGATCCTCTTTTTCTTATGTTAATTGAGAGCTGATTTGATGAGATAACCACCTGTCAGTGACCATGCAGGGTAGTCTAATCCCTCCTGTTCACTAGTATTGATGGGCTTTAAAGGATAGAAAATGTTAATGGCTACCACATCAAAGAGATCAAAAATAACAAAACTGACCTGTTTAGATCTCTATGTATGATAGGGTGTGGCAGATTGTGCAGGTAGTCCATGCCATGTGCTACATCCACAGCAATCGTCATCTTGGATTGGAGATCAATGTTTCTGTAAAAATATAAGGTATGATTATGAAAATGTCTGTAAAACAAATTAAATCACATGTTTCAACCCATTTAGAGTGAGCAAAAATTTTGATATTGCTAGGTGCAACTTACCTTCTGTTTTTACAAAAACGTATTCTGCACTTGTTGCTCTATTCCCCCCCCCCCCCCCCCAAAAAAAAAAAAAAAAAAAATGATTACCGGTATAGAATAACATTTACACATAAATACAATGTAGCACTCTCCAATAGACAAGTTGATATTGCTATGTGCAGCTTACCTTCTGTTTTAACAAAAAATAGATTCTGTACTTGTTGCTCTATCCCCCCCCCCCCCTTGCCAAAAACAAAAAGAAAAGAACTTCCATAAAATGTTGTCTTCTTCACTAACAAAATATTGTTGGATTAATGACAGTTTACGTTCCCCACACACATAGCCAGCTTCTACTATCATCATCATCGTCACTTTTATTGACACAAGAGATCACAAATATTAAAACCAATACATACCTCTTTTGAACATGAAGCAACGAAAACAGAGAGCCCCCTGCCACATACTGTGTCACAATTGCAAAATGCTGATGATGAGAATATATGAAATCAGAAAATATTATTCAAATGAATGAATGTGAATAAGTTTTGGAGAATATGTACTTCAAATGTAACTGTCAAGGTGTATTCTGATTTTTTTTTTCCACATCTATTCAAGTATCATATTGTATTTCTGTTTATATATGGCATTTATTTGGACTCAATTTGAGGTTTCCAATCTTCTTTTTTCCTCCATGAATTTTAAAATGAGGCTCTGGAAAGATATTAATTATTTATTATCATCATTCAATCCAGTAAGCAAACTTCATTTCCATTTCATTAATACGACATAAAATGGCCTAATCTACCATAAAATGTATTTTCAATTCTTCCATTTAATATTATCGACACAGTGCAACAAATTTGATAGTAAGGCAATGATGCTCCATGGTTCAAAATTTGACAATAAATTTCTTCTTGGAGTATTGATAAATGTGTTACATATTCACTGAAAAGGAAAGCTTAAATGACTGATATAAACATGATACAATTGGTAATACTTACGCTAGGGTCCTCTATACAAGCTCCAACAAAGCGTATCACATAGGGGCTGTCTAGTCTGCATAGTATGGACACCTCACGACAGAACATATCCACATCTGACTTGGCGCTGAAAGCACTGGAACGATATCTGGGAATAAAATAGCATGGCAATTGATATATTACTTAACTATGAGGGAGCATAGGAGTAGCGTTATGATGAGTAAACTATTTCCATGCCCCTATATGTATATAGTGAGTACTGGACCATAAATATCACACTCACAATCATAACAAATATCTGAATTTATGCTGGTATCTCTTGGTGCTTTCCTGCATCAGACATAATCATAATAATAATAATAGCTAGTTCTTATATAGCGCTTTACAGGACCGAAGGCCCTCTCAAAGCGCTTTACAGATATATATATATATATATATACAAACACACACACAGTATGTGCAACATCTTCAATTCTTGAAAGTTCTGAATATCTTCCACGTTGTCTCCCTGAAGACATGCAGCAATCATTGTGCCATGGCTTTCATCATCCCATCAGGGGCCTGTTTCATAAAACTCATTATCAATAACATCTGCCACAGATCTACGACAAATCTGCTCACAGCCAATCAACTGTAAGGCTTTCAGTAGCTTATAACAGTTATCATATCTTGTTATTGATAACGAGTTTCATGAAACCGGGCATGAAACACTGTATGGAAAGAGTTGCAAATGTGCCATGCTTCACTTGATAAGGACAGGATGAAAGGAAGTATCATCAAATTAGAAATGACAAGCCTAATAGCCATAGGGGAATGACTAGAGATATCTTTTCCTAATCAATGTCAATGAATTCATATTTTGGTTAGTTTCTATATATCACTACCTCAAGTTACACTCAAGTTTATGGGTTGTTTGATCTTTTATTTACATCTCAACAACCAAAGTTATATTTCTTACCTCTTAATTGCCACAATTTTTCCTCTGCAGTAGCCTTTGTACACATTCCCAAAGGATCCTTAGGGCCAAAAATGGGAAAAACAAGTCATATTTATATTTTTCATCGTTAATTTCAAGAGAGACTATTACATTAAGTAAATAGACACTTATTTGTGATAGGGATTTGAGTACATGTATATGTATATACACAATTTTCATAGTAAATACCAGTAAAATGACAAAATCTACTTAAATATCTTTTCATTGAATCTCAACTACTTTAGGATAGGTTGAACTGGTGATATAATTTCAGTATTTCACCAAATGTCTTTGATTATTGTTTCCAGATGACTGAAAGTTTTAGATACTTAATGTTCCACAAGAGTTGGCATAAAGTTCATGAAAGATATTAAAAAGAAGACTTCTTATATTAATCATTTTAAACAAGATGTACATTAAATAAAAATCGATTTGACTTACCACTCCCAATTGTTTCAAGGAATTCTATCTCATTAATGTCCAGATGAAAGTTCTTGGGTAGCGATGCTCTCAGTTGTAACACATTTATTTTCTCTGCAAAGAACCAATATGAAAGGAACATTAGTATTTCTACATTTTCTAGCTGACTTTCGTTAGTGATGTGCAAATACACTTTCAATATCAACCATGAGTTAAACCTTAGTGGTATATAAACAAATTAAAAACAAATAAAAAAACATCCACTATTATCATTGTGGTTCTGGATGTTATCATCCTTTTCATAAATATGTTTACAGGAAGGAAATACAAGGCAGATTTGGCAAGAGTTGCATACTAAAGTTATATTTTTAAATTAGTGTGACATTTCTTGAAAGATATGTTTCTAATGTTTTCTTCATTAAGTCTATTGTCTATGTTCACAATAATATCAGACAGTCATAGATGTATACGAATTTGGCCAAGGGGCTGATGTCTTTTCCAGTTTCTCAAAATTTGCAAGACATCAAAAGTTATGATACTTCATTATCGTGTAAATGTAACCTTGTCATCAAAATATACTACATAAGGTATGAATTTACAAAATAGATACCCTCAGTCCTCAAATATAAGATGACAACACCTGAATTCGGTGGTATTTTGGCATCTCAAGGGACTGCATCCCCCCCCCCCCCAACTCTCCGTCCCAATCTCTGTACAGTTAACACCTCCTACAAATATGATTACGATAATCACCTTTTGTAATACATCGTAGTCTGCCCAAGGGAGATGGAACAGACACATAGGAACCATCTACAAAGCAAAAGCAAAAGCAGCAAATAAATAGAACTCTTGTTACACATGTGCCTTCTAGGAGCAAATAAACATATCGAGCAAACTGCTGCAAAATACGGTGCTATTATACAAAATTGACTAAAGAAATTGCAATGAAAAGTCAACAGAGATACAACTACCGGGTAATATAAATAATGCACTGTTTGCAAAAACAAAAACAAAAGTAAGACAAATTCAAAAAACATAGTAAGATTCAAACCAAAATAAGGGTAGAACATTATCTCCAAACACACGCACACATAGTGAGATCATATTGCAAGATCTTTTAAAACAATTCATAATATAACCACAGATAAATACTTTTTAAATTACAAAGGATTACTATAAGTGATTAGCAAAAACAAAACAAAAATTCCTCAAATGTGAGGGGAAAGACAAAAGTGCATTAACCTCCACCTGGCTGTGAGTAGTCTCCACAAGCAGACTCATCTTGGGGTCTTTTGTGATGCTTCAGTAACGTCACAATGGCATCATGACCTACGGGTTACAAGTAGACAAACCAGCAAAGACTCATCAACATGAAAGCCAAACATAACTACACTGTGAAATACACATCGTAATTTAATTCAACTGTTGTAATGGATGATTTGTATACATTTCCTCAACTTCCTTGAAATTTATAGTTTCAAATAATTGAAGCCTATAATTTTCGCAGCTCTAGCTGAAGACAATGATGCCAATTCAATTGAGCAAATAATTGTGGTACATACACTTTTTATTTCCACCTTTCACATTTCACTTTCTCACTCAAAAACTCTAGATTCTTTTAGGAAGAAACCTTACTGCAATAAGGAAAGTTACACGGTCACAACTAGTTTCCAGGACAGGTATTCTATATGACCAAAATGCTCTCGAAAATAATTAGGTTTATTTCTATTATTCATTTCAACAGGGTAGACCTGTAGGTAGTTGAAATACTTTTTTACTTGGAGGCCCTGTACAACATTTCACTCATAAACTTTGATCATGTGATAATTTCATTCAGTCATTTTCAATTATGCATTTCCTAATTTGTGAAGAAGGTGTGATTGCGTACGACATATGCTCATCCAAAGAAAAGAACCATATACTCTGTTATTTATGAACTGTTGAGAATACTTGTATCATAGCTGCACTATATATACTTATCTATCATTATCCTTCTTTAATAAACAAATGTGTAATTCAAAATATTTCAATGTTGAACAAAGCCAGTGAATACCTCTTTGGTAAGCCCAGACTAAGCAGGTCTGTTCCTGGTCTTTCTCAGAGTCCCCATTCTGCTCCGTAGCGACTAGATTCATGTCTGCCCCTTGGTCTAATAGAAGCTGGACTAAATGGTAGTGCCCATGGTAACAGGCACTGTGAAGAGCTTTAAACGAATGAAAAACAATGATTTTTAAGGAGTTAATCAAGTAGTAGGTCCCACTGGGGTTCTGTGTGTGTAGTTTTATGCTATTCTCTATTTTCTCCACTCCTTATCTATTAGCCCATATTTTAACAAATGAGCAAAGTCTCATCTTACAAATGCTTTTAATTTTAGAGTAGTAAGGCCAAATAAAATAAAAAACATGTTTAGTGTCCTGCCTTTTTGAAAAGTAGGAAGGAGGAGGCCCTTTTTTTTCTTTCAAAATGGCCGCTCGGTAGATATTCCCTGACAGTCGGGCTATTTTTCAAGATGGCCGCCGGCAATTTTTTTTTTTTTTTTTTTTTTTTTAAATTCAGAATTAGATCCATTTTAGCAGTGTTTTTAATGTTTTTTCTTTAAATTAAAAAAAAGAAAAAAGAAAGGATAAGGAGGCGGCCCTAAACAAAAGGAAGCGGGCGGGGACGCTAAACATGTATATTTTTGTTAATGGCCTAAGGCCTATGTTTCCTCTCAATTACCTGTGTGTCCGTCTCTGCCTTGCGTGTTGATGTTCACACCTTCCTGACTCAACAGATACTTCACAAGCTCTATATTCTTGCCGTACGTACATGCGCTGTAAAGAAAGACAGAAGAAATCATACCATTAAAGAATTGAAGATATCATCTGTTTGGAGCCAGAAGAGCATTAACTTACATACTTTAATACAGAATTAACACCCTTCTGGCTCTGAGCAGATGATATGAAAAACACAAAAGATATCATAGTAAAGGCACAAACTCCACCCCCCCCCCCCTTATATAAATAATAACATTTTTTTGTTAAAGTAAAGGGGGATAACAATTCAGAATTATAATTAAGGTGAAATTTGTTTTTATGCATTATTAACAAGTTAATGAAGAATTCTTGAGAGTGAAAAGAAATATTCTCTATTGGATTAGGATGCAAAATTTTGTTTTAGTAGACACAAGTAATTAGGGGGGGGGAGGGATGGCACAATACTTTTTACATAATGCATTCATTTGGACTGTATCATTTTAGAATAGATTGAATGTACCATAAAATCATGAGATAAACAATGTTTTCTATCACAAAATTTAAACATAGTTCAAGCTATTCAAAGTTCAAATTAAATTTTAGTTCAGGAAAACTGCAGCTAAATAACAGTAGCAAATACATATCAAAATAGTAAGTGTAACATATAAATGCCATACCTGTGTAGAGGTGCTTCACTAAATATATTCTCCACCAGCAGACTGGTAGGTCCTGTCTTTGTGATTAATGACTTGACAATATCCAGTCTCCCTGTGTAGCATGCTCTGTGGAGAAAGGAACAGACTGGTAATCATTTAAATACAAAGTACATACTTGAATGGGTGTAATACACATCATATCATGCCTCTCCAGTACAACGTCAATGAAGTAGACGTCAGTTCACACTTGTCAGTTTTAGGAGCAGGGTAAAAAGAGGCAAAACGATGGATAAGTCGTCTTCAATATTGTTTTGAGAGTGGCATTGTGGTAAGAGATTAAGGTATCGCTGCAAAATGCTTTGTGGCCTTTGGGGCTTTGAGACCTGAATGTAATTATATTTTATCTACAGCACATAGACAATCATTTCATATCTTAGACTTTATAAGAAAGCTTTTCGAGTGATTGATACAACCCCATGAACTCCCCCCCAAAAAAAAAAAATAATAATAATAAATAAAATAATAATAATAATAATAATAATAATAATAATAATAATAATAATAAAATTAATGAATAAATTTTAAAAAATTAATAATAATAATAAATACAATATACAGAATAATTCTCTAAACACAGAGTAATGTTTGGGTACTGCACACAACAACAAATGGCACTTACAGGTGTAAGGGTGTATCCCCGTATATATTAACTTCATGGGCTTTGGTGCCTAGGTTAGGCTGAAGAAGATAATCGACTGTGGTCAGGTGACCTGCTCGGCAACTGAAGTGGAGCGGCATATGCTGCTCATTGTCTTGAGCATTCACTGGAAAAAAAAGTTTAAATATCAGATGCGATGACTCTCAGTCATGGTAAATTTAGCAAAGTGAGAAAAAGAGGGAAAGGGAACAAATCATTGAAAAACATTTTGTTAATTATAACAGAAAAAAGGTTCATTCCATGATGAAACTGTAATGAAACTAGGAAAGAAAAATATAATCTGGCAGTTCAAATCATATTGACTTGGGTATGATTAGATTTCGATATTATTTACATTTTTTATTCCACAGGCTTTGCATTAATAATAATAATAATAATATAATAATAATAATAATAATAATAATAATAATAATAATAATAATAAATAATATAATAATAATAATAATACATTATATTTATATAGCGCTTATTTCAATGTTCCTAAGCGCTTTACAAAGTTGTACTTATATAATAATACATTCAATAACTATAATTAATATATACTAATCAATCTACAATTAATTCATTCAACAAGTTAAGAGAGCCAAAAAGCATCGATCCCATCATAATAAGTGTAGAGGAACAGCATGCTATCTTACCATCAGCCTTGTTATTGCGACGACCTTTGACCAGAAGCTCTGTGATGCTCTGGTGACCTTTGACACAGGTCAAATGAAGGGGCACATCACCGACCTCACCAGACAGGTTGATGTCAGCACCGTGGTTTATAAGACATTTGACAACCTTCAAGAGGATGAGAGGGTTATTAAACTAGGTGCACACACTCTAACAAGCCACAAGCCTGGCTTTCATTGTGTTCACCATTTTCCAACTATCCAGTTGTGTTTTTTTTAATGTAGTTTGTCAATACTGAATTATGTATTATATACCGGTAGTATACTTTTCCCTTTTCTTCACCTTGTTTCTCATTGAATGCTTTACTTGTTTTGTTTTCTATCTTCTTAATCGTCTGATTGAAATGGCAGTTTTATGTTTTTATTGCCCATTGACTGTTTTTAACACACTCTTTTAGTTGATGTTGGAAATTGGAAATAAATGATTTGAATTGAAATTAGAAGGGTCACGTACTGCCTACATGGAGCTATCCTCATGGGTTCTATGTTCTTTATTGACAAACCAAAGTACAACAGAATAAAGCATACTGTACTATGATGCAAATCCAGGACAATTGTCTACATTTTGTGATATGGCTCAGTCACTCTTGATTCGGAGCCCTTCAAACTAAACCAGCTATATATAAAGCAAAAGAGTTTGAATTCTGCATACACTGCTAATATTACGGTACTTAAATATAACCAGCATACAAAACAAGCATGCACAATACATGTACATTTTCAGTAATGCTCCGAATCTTTTAGGTACTTGAAGCTGAGAAGACTAAGGGGTGTAATATTAACATTAGCTCATTAATTTGGCTTATGCCAGTTTGCTTAAAGGGAGTGTAGCATGACGAGACTACGTGTCTTTCCCGTGGCCAGACACTGGATCAATCAGGTATAATATGACTACAGACGAAGCTACCTCAGTATTCACGTGCATGCAACATACCCGAAATCGAAGCGTGAGGAAAACTTTGATCTGTTTCGCGAACGCTACCACGCGCTGACCGTTAGTCAAGTCCATTCGTTTCAGGCAGTTGTCCAAAAGAAATCGTACATGTAGATGGCGTTAACCAGTATTTGTAATGCTACACCCCCTGTAAATACAATCACTTGGATATTGCCATTGCCAAGCCAGGTAAATGTGGACTTACCAAGTACTAAATTGGGTACCAACCAAGAATAACAATTACATTAAAGAGGAACTTATCATTTTCACTTAACATTTTTATGAGGAAGAAAATGAGCACTCCTACCTTTTCATGGCCAAAGTAACATGCTATATGGAGCGGGGTGAACTTGACTGTGTCTCTGGCATGAATGTTTGCTCCACACTTAATCAGATGTTCCACAATCTGTTAAATAGAGAACAATTCAATTCCCTTACAATTTTAGTATCATTATGCACATGGAGATTTACATCATAATGCTCATTTCATATTGCCTCATCGATAGGGGTAGCTGGGTTATACTACATGTACATTTACCTAATATGCAGATGTAAAAAGTAATTCATTAACACTTATTTAAGGTCAAAGTGTAAACATGTAAACTTTACTAACGGATGCTGGAACTCTTCATTTGCCATGCAATAATCCCACTGTGCCTAAATACAAATAGCTCAATAAATTGATATACCAAAAGCTTTTAAATTGTTCAATGTTTTCAGAGTAAAACTAATCTCCTTACATGTTCCAATGATTATTATGTAAGTAATGGAGACCAGCAAGGGGTAATTAGGCAAGCTTTTTATCTTTCATAGAACTATTATTCTTTTAATTGGACCTTTTGTCTTGTACAGATTAGCATGTGTAGCAAGCAGACGACTGTGCAGAATTGGCACTGGTGGCATGTGAAAAGTTAAGAGGTCATAATACCTCTTCATTTCCATTCAAGCTTGCAATATGCAGGGCAGTAACTGAGCTGTAACCAATCACTGTAGGGTCTGCTTCCTCTAACAGTAAGTCCTTCACCAAGTCTACATCACCCTGTGAGCAAGAAAGAGAGATGGGGAGGGAGAGAGAACGAGAGAGATAAGGGGAGGGAAAGAGAGGAAGAGAGAGGGAAAGAGATGGAGAGAGATAAGGGGGAGATAAGGAGAGGGATGGAGTGAGAGGGGATAAAAAGATAGTAAGACATTGAGTGATGGAGGTAAAAAAAGAGGGGGGGGGAGAGATTGTGTGAGCTCCAGCATGGACCAACAACTTCACAATCTCCACTCCCTGGGGAGTATTCCAGCTAGCTAAACTAAACTATGAGTGACTATTGATGTAACATACCTGAAAGCAAGCTAGATGCAATGGTGAGAAGCCGTTCCTACTCAGACTACTGACCCTGGCTCCAGCATGGACCAACAACTTCACAATCTCCACTCCCAGGGGAGCATTCCAGCTAGCTAAACTAAACTATGAGTGACTATTGATGTAACATACCTGAAAGCAAGCTAGATGCAATGGTGAGAAGCCATTCCTACTCAGACTACTGACCCTGGCTCCAGCATGGACTAACAACTTCACAAACGGTTTCGACCCTGCAGTAACGAAAAAATCAAAAATTTGAGTCCTCATTTAATATAGCTTAGTAAGTAAAATGTACAATAAAACTAAACGTTTTCAGACATAAAACTTGTGAAAATTGGTAATGAAATACTGTTGGGAAACAAGATACTTTCGCAAAATGTACACATACTTTGATAGACTGCAGTTCAACTTTTTAAATGTCAAAACTGTCATGAATCGTAACAATTTGTGACATTCATGAAAATTCGATAATTTGTATGAGCAAAAGATTTTTTAATTTCATAGATGACTCACTTTTACAAAAAAGTATTTAATGTTTGAGGAACTAATCTCACACTGCAAAAACAATAAAAACACACAGTAAAAACCTCTAGAGTGCTCAAATGAAACAGTGACTATTATTTGTTATTCCATTTGTTTAAACAAAAATTGGAGATGGTCTTTGAAATCAATGAGAAGGCAAATGAAAAAAGATGTATAAAAGTAGATCAGATCATATCAATCCTTCATGTTTTCTCAGCCTTTGAGTTTAAGATTTAGATTCATTCATGCTTGATTGCCTTGGGTTTTTTTCTTGTTATTTACTTTTTTTTCTCCATATTTTGTTTATTACATAGGTATAAATGTTCATGTCTTGACAGAGAAAAGTTTGAACATCTAAGCTCCCTCAAAATGATCTCTCTACAAGAAAATAATCAACACTTGGAGACTGGTGCACACACTCTCCAGGATAACCATACCTGTTGATATACAGCTGAGATGTAAAAGAGTGAGTCCAGTCTCTGTTTTAGTGACCACACATCTCTCATCAGCTAGCTCAAGTACCCTGTCTGTATCACCAGAACTGCAATATAAATAATAGTCATATATTAATATGTGTTATACAAATTTAAATCTATTCTTAAAAGATACACAATGTAAATCTAATTTGTTTTCATTTTAACAGCCATGCCTAATTGTGTTCTGTGGCAATACTGCATACATGTTAATATCAAATTATGCATATATATACATGTATCATAATTTTAAAGATAAAGACCAGTTATGGTCATGCGATTGCATTGTGAAAGAAACGTTGTGGAATCGATCAGAAAAGGTTGATCATCCAGCATATAAGTATTGGTGTGTACTGCAAGGTTCTGGAATCATCAAAATGATAAGAAATTTGGCCAAGTCTTCGTAAAGTTACAAACACTGTACACAGAAAGATGTATATGGGACTACGCACACGTGCGCGACACGTGCGTTTATCTCTCACAGTCCAATAGATAAACTAATTTACCAAATATATCAATTAGTAGGCGGTTTCCCGGCAAAATTTTTATCATCATGTATTAGTCAAAACATATTCTTTCACATGATTGGTAATAAGAGCTTCCATTTCATTTTTTGAAATTGGGGCGTTTCTAATAATGGTCTTTACCTTTAAAACAAAAGAATTGTTTTTAAATGCTTTCTTTTTTCTTTTTCACAGCCTTCTGCCGAGCACACAATATGAGCTAATTTGTAGATACAATCTGCACAGGGCAGAATAATTGAAACTTGTATTGAATTGAATTGAAACAGAATTGTAAAACCTACCAAGTCGTCTAGACGAATAATGGAAACATGCTCGTGACTGTAACCATCATTTATAAATACACTGTTGGTACATTCTATGATACACAGGCGGAAGTATTCTTTTCAAGAGGGCAAACAAAAGGTATTCATGAAACACCTCCATGACTTTGCCTTTGGCATTAATATTTGTAAGTATTCAAAGTGGGACTTCTCCATGCTTGATCTGTGAATATTGGGGAATTTGTACTGTGTGCTACCTACAAACTGGTCTATTGTTAACTAATGACCTAAGGAAGTATGCCGAGCATATCTCACTCTTTTTTATTCTTTTCTTCCCTTCTCTCCATATGGAGACTCTATTACAGCACATAGACATAGAGACATATTTATAAGTACATGGCATATTAATATCATTATTATTGTCCTTGATGGTATCTAAGATGCAAAATAATGTTGATCTCAGTCTTACCAGCATGCCTTCTGGATCCCTGTGTATTGCTCAATGTCTTTGGGATCGAGATCCTCTTTCATTCGAGTTTCCAGCACGGCATAGCTTTCACTGATCTTCTTATGCCATTCCTCTGATGATAGCATTCAATGGAAAAGAATATTCACAATAATTATATTCAAGTTCAAACTTGTAACAATAATAGGCCACATATCTACCAAGTAAGGCCGGTGCTCAAGGCACTTTAATATCACCCCAGCTCCGGTACTACTGGTAGGCTACTGATTTTGGTGCTCACACTATTCAAGGAATTGCTACCTACCAGCACAAAGTTAATACCTCGGTGGGAAGAGGCAAATGTAGACTTAGATGTCTTGCCAAAGGACATTTGTGCTACGGCAGAACTCGAACTGACATATCTACTACGACTACGGCACCTCTACACACCTCTAATACATACATGTAAAGTGTGGCATTCTTACAAGTACTGTCAAACAAAAAAGACAGCAATTTTCCAAAGAGAAATTTCCAGTATGAATGTTTTACTTAATATAAATAATCATGCCCCCCCCCCCCTGCCCAACAGAAATGTTATAAAATATGCAATAATGGTTTTTATGTTAACAATACATCAATTAACTCTTCTCCATATTCTACTGACCTGCACAGGAAGAAGTGGGTCGTGACTTGTAAGCACCCATGGCATCATGGGAAAAAAATCTCCAACCGATACCGTCACTTCAAAGCACTTATGAGTCCATCTTTCACGTTCTGCATGCAAGAAAGAACACAAACATGAAATCATTGGTTGTATTGTCTACGTCTACGTCTATGCTGGTACTCGTCAAAAGCCTTTTCAGCAACTAAACGAGGATATTTTGGTGTGGTGTCTCTCATAGTGGTCATGATTGATTAGTGCATAGTGCGTATATACAAGTTGTGCGAGTAAAAACAGATCCTCCTATGATTTAGGCGCTGATGGCTCCCTTGAACTTCTCCACAGAGGGCAGTTCAATGAAGTTGGTAGGGAGCTCATCCCAGTCCCGGAGTGTTCTTGGGAAGAAACTTTGCCTGTAGCTGTCAGAGTTGGAGCTGGGTCTCATGAATCTGTGTCGGTGTTGCTGACGTGTTGAACGGAGTCTTGGTTGGATGTATGGCCATCTCATGAAATAAATCACTCATAAAAGGCGTGTTCAGATATGGCATGGTCAAGCACCTCAAAAATTGCGTTATTTTATGTGTCAATGATCGGCAACTGCATGCAAGAAAAACCTGTGCATATTCACTGTGTTATAAGATAAACAAAAAGTTAAGCTTTCATCATTTACAAAAAACGCTACCTTTTAGTACTACCTTTTACCTCCTCATATCTGAACGAGGCTCAAGTTTACAAGCGATTTGTCTGCGTTTACGAGGATATTCTCGGTTATGCTGACTATCATTATTCTCGGACCAGCGCCCCTACCGATCACTGGAGCTCATAGTGGCGCATGCATCGCAGCCGCTGAGCCGCCAGCTATAAATAAATATGTTATCGAAACAAATAATATTGGAAACTTGACTCGCGTTCCTTCGATGAAATCCGATGCATTGAATATGTAGGCAATCTTCAGTAAGGGCGCTGGTCCGAGAATAAGGATCATCTGCAAAAACAAGGATTGTCTTCGTTAACGCGGACAGACGTGTCCTCCCCCCCCCCCCCCCCAAAAAAGGATCTTTCGCATTTTCGCTGATGATTTTGATTTCCACGATGCATTTCTTACTTACGCAACACAGAGACTTTCATGTTATGAACAATAAATTCTCAGGAAGACGGACAACCCATACAAGAAGACGGTGAACCTGGGGTATTTTATTACTCGGCATCTATTTTTCGCATTGCTCGTGGCTCCGGTTTTGATTGTCATTAAAAAAAAATCAAGAACGAAACAAAGTTGAATTTGCCGTCTTCATTGATTCCCCTCTTTATGATTTGAATAATAAAAATAGCAGTGCTGGCCTATAGCGATTTAAACAAAGCCCTATCTGTGCACTCGAAATCGATCGTGAATTAAGAGCACGGTGCCCAAAGTTACACCGCCGATTGTCACTTACCTACATGAAGTGCATAGGCATAGCCATACCCATACTGCAATACCAATAGGTGGGACAATGTTAATTTTAACACATTCGAAACATGCATTGAAACTCAGACTTATTAATACTTGTTGGAGAATATTTTACCATAAAACTTAAGTTACGATTTCTTCAAATATCATAGCAAATATTTGCACTTTTACTGAATAAATAGGGTCTAAAGATCCGATTTTTTAATCAAAACTTAGAGCTTACCTCCCGAATTGCCAAAATTCAGTTACTACGGTATGGCTCAATAGACTAATTATAATTGGAAGAAAAAAAATCAAAGGCCGTGCGCGGTGTGACCGCGTAGAATGTTACACGCACCGATCGTCCGCCTATTAGAGATCGATCGAGAGCGGACGATCGGTGCGGATTTTATCCGCGCAGAATGTCCGTGTCGGACATTCCGTGCGCGCCTCAAATGTCCGACGGACAATCTGTGCGGAAGAGGTCTCGCACCAATAGTCCGCCTGCCGCACCGAATGTCCGTACTCTAGTCAATACAAGTATAAATATATGAAACGACTGGATAACCCATATTCAGCTTTGCCAGCTAGCTAGGGATGACACTACAGGTCTTCCCGGCGCGGATCAAGGGGGGGGGGGGGGGGAGGGCCTTGACCCCCAACCGCCAACAAAAAATGAAGAGAGAGAGAGGGAGAAGGTAAAGCGGAGAGTAAGGGAAAGGAAGAAGAGGAAGAAGAAAAGAAAATGGGGGAACAAAGGAGATCGGGGGCGAAAGGCCTTCGCCACCCCCCCCCCCCCCCCCTCAGCAAAAGAGAGAGAGAGAGAGAGAGAAGGAAGGAAAATAAGGGAAAGGGAAAGAAGAGACAAAGGGAAAGGAAGAAGAAGAAGAAAAAGGGGAAAGAAGAAGATCGGGGGGGGGGCGAAAGGGCTTTGCCTCCCAGGCTGTTGCCCCCCCCCCCCAGCAAAAAGAAAGAGAGAAGGAAGAGAAGGGAAAGAAAAAGGGGAAAAGACGAGATAAAGGGAAGAAAAGAAAAGAAGGAAGATATCAGTTGCAGTTTACCCGCCAACAAGTTGGGGATTGGGGGGGGGGGCAAATGGCCCTTGTCCCCCCCCCCCCTTCTACAGCAAACTTAAAAGAGAGAGAAAAGAAGAGAAGGGGAAGGGGAAAAAAAGAAAGGTACGGAGATCAATTGTGATTTTTCCCACCAACGCGGTGTGGATCGGGGGCGAAAGGCCTTCGCCTGCCCTCCCCTGGCCCCTCAGCAAACAAAAAGAGAGAGAGAGAGAGAAGGAAGGAAAAGAAGGGAAAGGGAAAGAAGAGAGAAGAGGAAAGGAAGAAGAAAAGAAAAAGGGGTCCGACAGGGCCTTGCCGCCCATGCTGTTGCCTCCCCCCCCCCCCCCCCCCGCAAAACAAGAGAGAAGGAAGGAAAGGGAAAGAAACAAAAGAAGAAAAGAAAAGAAGGGATATCAGTTGCAATTTTCCTGCAAACAAGATGTGGATCGCGGAGAAAGGCCTTTCCCTCTGCCCCCCCCCTCCCCGACCACCCCCTCCCCGCCAAAAAAAAAGAGAGAAAGAATGGAAAGGGAAAGAGGAGAGCCAAAATGGAACACAAAAGAGGAAGAAGAAAAGAAAAGGGTGAAAAGAGGCAGAGATCAGTTGCGATTAATCCCACTAACATCGTGTGGATCGGGGGGAGGGGGCGAAAGGCCCCTGCCTCCCTCAGCAAACTTAAATGAGAGAGAGAGAGAGCGAAGTAAGGGAAGGGAAAGGGGAGGGGGAAAGAGGAAGAAGAAAGGTAGGGGAGATCAGTTGCAATTTGTCCCGATTTGTACCCCTACCCCCCCCCCTTCAGCAAAGAGAGAGAGAGAGAGAGAGAGAGAGAGAGAGAGAGAGAGAGAAGGAGAAGGGAGGTGAAAGGGAAAGAGGAGAGAAAGGGACAGAAACCAAAGAGGAAGAAAAGAAAAGGAATTAAGGAAGATCAGTTGCGATTTTCATTGGCTCTTCTATCATCATTGTACAACTATCATTGTACAAATGTATTTATATATTCATTTATTTATTCCTGTTTGATAACAAAAATATGAATATAAACTCACAACAGCAACAAAATTAAATGTAGAAGGAAACTATCTTGCTGGGAGCAAGAAGCGCAAAAATGATCATGCATTTGCATGTACATGTAAGTGTATCATTAATATCATTCGTATTGTTTAATTACATCTTGTGAAATAGTATGCATTCAAGCTTTTGGGATTTTTTGTTGGTGTATTTGTATGAAAGAAAGCATTTTGAGCTTGTAATGCACATGTTGCAATTTCAGGTGCAACTTAGCGTTCAAATATTTATTTAAGGGAGGGGCGGTATTGGGCAAGCGAATCACTTAAAGAGCACGCAAAGCGCTCCCTAGGTGGGGTAGGGGTGGGTGAAAGGCCTCCCGCGCAAAGCGCGG
Source organism: Strongylocentrotus purpuratus (assembly GCF_000002235.5). Classification (NCBI taxonomy): domain Eukaryota; kingdom Metazoa; phylum Echinodermata; class Echinoidea; order Camarodonta; family Strongylocentrotidae; genus Strongylocentrotus; species Strongylocentrotus purpuratus. The sequence continues at coordinate 32,795,734 of NW_022145610.1, forward strand.
TAGCTTAGACGTTTCATTAAATTATTATGAAAAGAAGACGATTTGTTGTACCGTTCTCGACTCTTAATCCTTGTCTGAATTCAGTTTCCCCGTCCCACGCGAAGCGCGGAAGCTTAGACGTTTCATTAAATTATTATAGAAAGAAGACGATTTGTTGTATACCGTTCTCTATACTCTTAACCCTAAGTGTCTGAATTCAGATTTCCCCCTCTCGTGCGAAGCGCGGGAGCTTCGACGTTTCATTAAATTATTAGAAAAAGAAGACGATTCATTGTACCGACTCTAAATCATTGTGTGAATTTTCAAAAATGTTTCTTTGTCCGATAAAAAGTCACAGTACGAAGGGGAAAAAATTGCTGGCCGACCGACATAAAAAAAATCCCACCGGCTTCAACCTCACACCCCCTTTAGCGACGCCCCTGAATGAAGGGTGGCCTGAGCGGGTAGGCGTGGTTCTAAACTTACAGAGACACTTCGATAAAGACACCCTTATTTCATGATTGCGTGTGTTGAACTGCCCTGGGCTTTACAACTTTAAACCTCCAGGGTTTATTTTGCATAAATAGGTATTTACATGTTCATTTATATAATAAAAGGAAATAATGAATATTCAAATATCATAGGTAGCAAATAAAGGATGACTAACAGAGGAATGACAACAAACAGATAGGAGAGGATGATCAAGCATAATGATGTGCACCAATCTATAAATGTGAATTACTAAGTAGCCTGTTCACACTACAGCTCTACAGTAACAAAGCATTTGTAGCCTTAATTTTAAGCAGTTGAAGAAATTAATAAAAGTAGGCCTACTTGAAGAAATCGTTAAATTGTAAGATATTCAGTTTATTTTTATTAAGTAAGACAAAGTACTAGGTGTTAAAATAACACACATTTAATACCTTTGGAAAAAATAATACCCCAGGAACGTGAAAAACAAAACTTTTATTGTAATGCCTATAAACGGACATATTTAAAAACTGAAATGTGGCACCACCCAAAAAATATACTTCTTTAATTTGCACCTGTAAATAAATTCTTTGTTCCTCGTCTATGTCATCGCGGCGAAAAATTTCAGACTTTTCTTCTTTTGAGGTGCACATGCAGCCTCAGACAAATGTGCCAAAGAAGTTTTGTCTTCTTGTGTTCCTGGAAACAAAGTTTTGGGCAATATTTTTCAAGTCCAGTTTATCTGTACGAGATTTATATACGAGTAATATTAAGCTTTGGTTGAGCTTTCTTTGGGTCATTGTACTTATCAGATAAGTTTTGATCCCTTTCAAGACAGAGAATGTTCTCTCGCAAGTTGCCGTTGTAACCGGGATGGTAAGGTAAATGAGAAGAAGAATGTGTACCTCTGAGAATGATCTCTTATAGATTGGACTGTTGTTGAAAATCTCACAGATTGTTTTAATGTATTTGATAGGTTTCCTCTCATCGTCATACACGTCTTGGAGGTTTGTTAGCTGCCGAGTTAATGCTACAAAGTCAATATCTCCGGCATACACTTCCCTCAACTCATCAGCACGAACAAAATATTGGGGGGGGGGGGGGGCTCAATGATATCTGAGCCCCCCAATATATATTTTTTTTTGGGGGGGGCTGTGCCCCCAAGCACCCCCCGGTTCCTAAGCCTATGTACAGGTCAATGAAGTCTACTTTTTGAAACTTAAAGGGATTGGGTGACTTTGTCTCAGGTTCTGAAACAAAATCCTGGAATGATAGTTAGGGCTAGTTCTGATCGGAAAACGACCCAAATATCGGAGTATGGCTAGCTGCCCCAGGGCCTTGTCCTATATACGGATCAGGGAAAAAATACTTTAACAATTTCGGGGGCTCTTTTTGGCATTTCGGGGGCTGATTCGCCCCGAGCCCCCGTGTATTTTCCCCTGATACGGATAAGTGAGCGCCTTGATTAGTCCACTTCTAACTCGTGTTTTTAGCCCTTCTTTCTTTTCTTTTTCTTTTCCTTTCTTTTTCTTTCCTTTCCTTTCTTTTTTTTTTCAAAGAGGGGGGGGGGGGGCGGGTCCGTCGCCCCCCGTATGTCCGCGCCTGAGTGACACCCACATAAACTAACCTTATTTATTACCGAACAAAAATAAAGAAAGAGCCCCTCGACACCATAGGTCTAAGTAATCAGCCAGTTGCTACCCCCCCCCCCCCACCAAAATAAACTTTAAAAGTGAATTTTTTGTTCTAATTTGATGCCAGTGATTTACAGATGCTGCTGAAACGGTCTAATTTTCCGGGATTTTTCCACACTTTTTAGTAAATTATACTTTTTATGCGTTTGTGGGAGAATGACAAATTTCAAAATTTACAGTCAGGCAAGAAATGTGCTTATTTACTATTTAGAGGCCTACTACGGCGGGCTTGGGGGCTCAAGCCCCCCCCCCCACCCCCCCCCCCACACACACACTTTTGAAAAAGTATATTAAAGAGAATTAAATAGAAAGAAATAGAAAAGAAAGTATGCTCATGTGACCGTAATTAAATGCCCATACCCCTGTGCTTCAGGGGCTCTGCCCCCTGGACCCCACCTTGGGACCTAAGGCTGGCCCCTGGATGCTAATCTGACCTTAATTTTAATGCCTAAAACCCCTGCGCTTCCGGGGACTCCGCCCCTTGGACCATACGCCATTATTAGTGACCTGCCAGTGTTATGAATAAGGTATTAAAATATGCTCATCTGACCGTAATTAAATGCCCCTACCCCCTGAGCATCCGCCAATTTGTGCTACGCTCTACCTTATCTTAAATACTCTAGCCTCCCCCACTCACTTTCAACCCCATTTGTAATCACTTTTATTTCCCATTTAACTCCTTCATTAAACCTCGAAACGCCCCCAAATACTTGGAGCTGGGCCTGTATCACGAAGTATAATCGATTACAACAGTTGTGGGGCCGATATCACGAGTATGCCTTCATAAAATAAAGGTTTTAAAGAAAATATTCACTTCTACTTTCAAAAGGACTGGCCCATTTGCTTTAAAAAAATTGTAGAGTTATTATTATGTAATTTCTAGAAAAAATGTCAACCACATCATTTACAATTAGTCTAAATACATTGATTTGCCGAGTTGCTACCTGCACGTAAAACAATGGGGGGACAAAATGTGTGGATAGCAAACCGCACGGATCGTCCCTCGGACGATCCGTGCGAGCAGAAAACCCGCATATTATGTCCGACGGACAAACGAAACTGGTAGGACAAACGGCGCGGTCACACCGGCCGACCGACATAATCCATCTCACCGACTTCAAACTTCTGCATTGATATAGTACACGAGGATCGAGTAAGAATACCGACACATCGGGCCCTTTCTTACCCCCTCAACGTGGTGACTCCACCCAACATCCCCCTCTCTCTCTCTCTCTCTTACTCTCACCCCTCTTCTCCCAGGCTCTGAACTCCACCCCCTCTCTCTCTCTCTCTCCTCTCTTTCATCCCCGTTTCTCTCGTTTCCCTTTTACCTTCTTTTTTCATTTCCTTTTCTCCCTTTTTTTTCTTCTCCTTTCCCTCTCTCCTTCCTCTTTTTCTTTTTTCTCTTTCTTTCTTCTCTTCTCTTTCCTTTCTGTCCTTTCTTTTTCTTTTATTCTTTTCTTTTCTTTCCCTTTCCTTCTCATTTTCCCCCACAGCAGAGCAATTTTACCGACAATATCCTAACAGGTGAGGGTGCGTGTCTCATCCCCCCCCCCCCCACACCCCCCTTTAGCGACGCACCTGGTTGTTATCACAATATTCCTTTTAAATAAAAGAAAGGCAATTCCTCATGCTTTCGCACCTCTCTTCTATCTTCATTTACTTCTCTTTCATTTTTCCCGTTCTCCTTTAACTCAGAAAAATTCTCTCTTTCCCCCTTTTTTCCATCTTTTTCTTTTGTTCTTCTTGTGCTTTTTTTTTTTTTTTTTCTTCTTTTTTTTTTTTTTTTTTTTTTGGGGGGGGCTACACGCCTGACAAGAGGGAGCTTATATTATGCTCACTGCAAAATTGCGTGCCCCCCCCCGCCCTTTTCCCGGCAAAAAAACACCTTCTTATAATATCATCTCCCTTTCTTTCTTTTTCATTTCTCATTATTTTCCTCCTCCCTCCCCCCCCCCCTTTTCCCTCCTCCGTCTCCTTCTCCTTTCTTCCTTTTCCACTTTTTCTCTCCTCTCGCTTCTCTTTCTTCCTATCGCCTCCTTTTCCTCCTTTCCCCTTTTCTCTCTTCCCTCTTTTCTTCTTCTTTCTCTCTTCCCTTTTGTTTTTTCCCCTCCTTTTTCTTTCCCACTCCTTTTTCCCCCTTGGGGGGGGGGGCACGTGCCCCCTGTGCCCCCCTGCATCCACCACTGAGAATGATTTCAAAAAGTACACAAAAACCTCACAGGTTTCATTGTTCATGTTATTTTGTCTGATCCGAGCTCTAGCTGATATAGGTTCATCTGGGTAGGCTATGCCCCCCCCTCCCCGATCTACACCTTGTTGGCGGGAAAAATCGCAACTGATCCCCCTACCTTTCTTCTTTCTCTTTTTTTCCCCTTTCTCTCCTCTTTTCCTTTCCCTTCCCTTCCTTCTCTCTGTTTTAAGTTTGATGAGGGGAGGCAAGGGCCTTCCGACCCCTTCCGATCTACACGTTTTTGGCGGGATTAATCGCAACTGTTCCCCCTTCACTTCACCCTTTTCTTTTCTTTTCTTCTTTCTGTTTTTGTTCCTTTTAGCTTTCCCCTTTCCCTCCCCCTCCCTCCCCCCTTTTATACCTTTTGTAGTCTTGTTGGACAGAAATCCACAAGGCCATTAGGCAATTACCTGATCAATATGCTAATTAGGTTAATTATGCTAGCAAGGCTAATTATTTTTCATTCAACATGAATTACCTCTGAGATAAATATTGGTTGTCATAACGAAAATACACATACAAAAATTGTCATTCCCGATTTTTCTGGATGAAACTAGACCTATATCAATATATGCAAATATGTTAATTAGGCTAATTGTACTACGTCTAAATAGAATATCTTCTCATGAATGAATGTGTCTTTAACAAGTGATTTACAATGTTGCATTGCACCATTTTCAGGCTTTCTAGATAAACAATGAGAATGAAGTACACATGAATCAGCTCATTATGCTAATCAGCTACTTAAGACGATAATAAATCAATTGTAATATGAACTGAATATTAGCCTTCCTCTCATCACGGTCTTGGGTGGTTGACTTTCAAATCATGTTATCAAAATTTGTTCCTGTGTTGCCCATTCATAGAAGACATATTTCATTTCTCAACATTATATTTATGCATGTGAGGGGAAAGGAAACTTAGCCCTTTGACCTTCAGCCATCTTCTCGCAATGTTACTGATCAGAATGTGGAGGTGTAGTACTACTATGCATAGCTTGCGACTCACTCTCCTACATAGGGTCTCTATTTTAACATCCTATCCAAGGGACAGGGTGTTTTCCACTGTAACATCATGTTCATATAGGGACAATAAGTGTCTATTTTCCATTCTCATAAGTGCCCTTTTAAATTTTTAGTAAATGCCCCTTTTTACTTTTGATAAGTGCCCTCTTCGCCTCTGATGATTGCCCTCTTCAAATCTGGGAGGTGCCGCTTTTACTTTGACAAGTGCCCCTTTGCCTTTGTAAGAAGTGCCCTTCCCCTTTTAAATTTGATAAGAGCACCGTATATTTTACATGTGCCCCTTCCCTTCCTGATAAGTGCTCTTTTCATCTCTGATGAATGTCCCTTAGTAGCTCTGATAACTGCCCCTTTTCTTTTTAATTCATGCTCTTTTTCCTCCTTATAAGTCCCCCTTCTCATTATTACCCCTTTTCATCACAGATAGGGGCCCCTTTTAATTCAACATGTGCCTCTTTTTCTATTTAATAAGAGCCAGTTCCACCCCTTCTCATAAAAGCCCCATTTCACCTCTGATAAATGCCCCGATTAAAATCTGATCGGTGCCCCTTTTCTTTCAACTAATGCACATTTTCCTTTATTCTCATAAGTGCCCCTTTTCACTTCTGATAATTTCCCTTTTAACAATAATACGTGCCCTTTTACTTTCTAACAAGGGACCTATCCATCCCCTTTAAAATGCCCCCTTTCACCTCTTAAAAATGCCCCTATCAAAATTTGATCGGTGCCCATTTTCCGTCGACAAATTCCCAATTCCCATTTTCATAAGTGCCTTTTTCATCCCTGGCGTGTGCCTCTTTTTATAAGTGCAAGAAGTGCCCAATTATCACCTCTGTTAATTGCCCTGTGTACTTTGACACTGCTTCTTTTCTTTCCTAATAAGTGTCTTATCCCTTATTCAATTGTTACCCACTATTTCTGTATTGTTTGACGTTTTTCATCTGTTTTTACCTTTTGTAATTATTGTGCAGTGATTTCATCTTATGAATTTAGACGGAAAAAACTCATCCTGATGGGGGTGTAAAAGACATTTTTTCGCACTGCGACCTCACAAATCTTGTTTCCATCCCAATACCTCTCCGGACAGTAACTAGGCTTATGGTCCGGTCCAACTACGTTTGTTTTCGGTGTTCTGAAAGTTTCAGAAAATCAAGATTGTTAATCAATACGAGTATTCTGAGGTATGATAATTCCTGGAAAAACAAAAAACTTTAAAACTCTGGAGATGTCATCTATTGAAATGTCCCTCTCAATGTGTCTCAATTTTCTCTGTATGTTTTTTTCATTTGCTCTCTCTCTCTCTCTCTCCCCCCCCCCCCTTCTCTCAATCTCACAATTGAACTCTGTTCCCTCTCCTTTCAATTTGCTTCCCTCTCGCTTTATGGCTCTCTACTCTGTTTCCGCTCCCTTTCTAACTCTATAATTGTGTTTTATTTTTATTCGAAATGTCAAAATTAAAAAAAGCATTCCCAAAATATTGGTAATTTTACTTGTTTTGTAAATAGTCTATGTGTATTTTGAAATTTTATAATGAAGTCCCTCTGAAGAGGTAAAGAGAAAAAAAACCTCTATAACTGTGTTGCAGCATGCATGCACCCTTGCAATGTTAATGCAAAAAAGGGATTTGTTCGTATTTCAGCAAATATTTATTTTGCTCTTGAAAATAATAAGATGTGAGACCATTTGATAACATCTTTTATTTTGAATTATTCAATCAATCAACAGAATCATAAGGCCTAAAATATGAGCTCTTTTTGTTTACAATTCAATTGTTCGTTACACGCAATCAATAGGCATAAAACACGAGCTTTTTTTTTTATAACATTTCATTTTCAATTCAATCATTACACACACTCCGATAAGCCATAAAAAGCTCATTTTATAACACTTATTTTCAATTCAATCATTCATTAAGCAAAATCAATAGGCGTAAAATATGAGCTCATTTGTTAACATTTCATTTTCAATTCAATCATTACACAGTCACACAATCTATAGGCATAAAGTACGAACTCATTTGATTACATTTTGTATCCAATTAAATCACTCTCAACTTCTAGGAAATTTGAAATGTCAACAATTATGCTAACTGATAGTACATACATGGAAGTCTGAAATAAGAAGGAAAGTAGACATCAAAACCGTGTGAACTTAACATTTGTGAAAATGACCTGGAATATAACAGATTCATATGCTTCAAGCCCTTTTTTTTTTACACATCTTTCAAACAAATGTGTTTGTTTTAAAGATTGTATGACAGCTGGAATCCAACATGATGATTTAAGCGAAAGTCATACATATTTCATTGTGATTTTAATTTTGACAGAAAATAATGTATCAGACTTCAAAGGTTAAGGAACATTATTAAACATGACACTAATTTAACAATCCATAGATAAGTAATTGGCAGCCTTAATTGTCATATCAATGTAGATTCCACTCATTCCACATTATGTCACACCAAGGAGTTATAACACTCCTTGGTTATACAGTATGCATTCATCTCAAGAACAGTAAATAAATAGTATCATATTGTAAGCTCGGATTTGATTCAATTCAAGACTTTATTCCAGACTCAGCTGCAAGGGCAGAGGTCCATATAACATATTTACATGTAGATATTACAATTCACAATCATAACGTGACTCTTTTTCGCATTATATTTAACATCATTGTCTTAAACATTTAGCAAGCTCTGTGAACCTGCAGTTGATGGACTAAAACTAACAAGATCATCAGCAAATAATAAATTATTTACTTTGGTACTTCCAACAAAACAGCCAGTACCACAGTTATTAAATTTTACAGATAAATCATCCATATAAAGTATTATTATCTTAATAACAGTACATAAATAACACTACATAAAGAGTATCATATTGTAAGGTTTTGGTAATATACAGCATGTATTCGTCTCAATAACACTACATAAATAGTATAATATTGTAAGGTTTGAGACTTTGAGTAACACATATTATTTCCTTTCATACATCTCGTGGGCAATTTATTACTAAAATTATCCTATTGTAATGTTTGGAGTATGAACACAATATGATTGGAGGGGGAACAGAGTGATATATAATTATAAAGACTACATGATGAGAAAACATATACAACACATGGGCAATGTATCATACGGAACATATTTATTGTCAGGTTTGGTTTATACATGTTCTATGAATACTTTCTAAACTAATGTGAAAAGCATTCAGTACATAGAAAATCACATTGTAAGGTTTGAGTTATATACCGAATATAACTTTCATTCATCTTTCATACTGTGTTACTGAAAATATAACATTCCTAAGGATTGAGTTTCAAATATAAAAGTTTCATACATCTCAGGAGCAATGTGTTACACAGGAATATTGTAAGGTGAGCAATGTATCATAAAGAAGTGGCAACAAATACATCACATAAACAATGTATCATAAAGTAGTGGCAACAAATACATCACATGAACAAGGTATCATAAAGAAGTGGCAACAAATACATCACGTAAAACAATGTATCATAAAGAAGTGGCAACAAATACATCACATAAACAATGTGTCATAAAGAAGTGGAAACATATACATCACATAAACAATGAATCATACAGAACAACATATTTATTGTAAGGTATAAGGTATGTACGTATACACAATATCAAAGAGGAGGGTCAAAGTGACTATAATTGTTTTTAAAAAAGGTGTAGAGGAAGTGGCAACAAATACATCACATGAACAATGTATCACAAAGAAGTGGCAACAAATACATCACATAAACAATGTATCATAAAGAAGTGGTAACAAATCCATCACATGAACAATGTATCATAAAGAAGTGGCAACAAATACATCACATAGGCAATGTATCATAAAGAAGTGGCAACAAATACATCACATAAACAATGTATCATAAAGAAGTGGTAACAAATACATCACATGAACAATGTATCATAAAGAAGTAGCAACAAATACATCACATAGGCAATGTATCATAAAGAAGTGGTAACAAATACATCACATGAACAATGTATCATAAAGAAGTGGCAACAAATACATCACATAAACAATGTATCATAAAGAAGTGGCAACAAATACATCACATGAACAATGTATCATAAAGAAGTGGTAACAAATACATCACATGAACAATGTATCATAAAGAAGTGGCAACAAATACATCACATAAACAATGTATCATAAAGAAGTGGCAACAAATACATCACATGACTATTGTATTATAAGGTATTGGAAAAATATACATCACATAAGCAATGTATCATAAGGAAGTGGAAACAAATACATCACATGAACAATGTATCATAAAGAAGTGGCAACAAATACATCACATAAACAATGTATCATAAAGAAGTGGCAACAAATACATCACATAAACAATGTATCATAAAGAAGTGGCAACAAATACATCACATAAACAATGTATCATAAAGAAGTGGCAACAAATACATCACATAAACAATGTATCATAAGGAAGTGGAAAATATACATCACATGAGCAATGTATTATAAGGACTCAGAAAAATATACATCACATGAGCAACGTATTATAAGGAAGTGGAAACATACATCACATGACTATTGTATTATAAGGTATTGGAAAAATATACATCACATGAGCAATGTATTATAAGGAATCGGAAAAATATACATCACATGAGCAATGTATTGTAAGGAAGTGGAAAAATATACATCACATGAACAATGTATAATAAGGAATTGGAAACATATACATCACATGAGGAATGTATGATACGGAACAACATATTTATTGTAAGGTATGTAGGTATGTACGTATACACAATATCAATGAGAAGGGGCAAAGTGACTTGAATTGTAGGAAAAAAGATGTGGAGGAAGTGGCAACAAATACAACACGTGAACAATGTATCATAATGAAGTGGAAAAATATACATCACATGAGCAATGTATTATAAGGAATCGGTTCGGAGAGGAAGGAGGAGTACAAACATATCTAGGACTTTATTTCTCCATCAAGAGCTTGGTTAGAAGGGCAAAGGACATATCACTGCAAGTATTCCACCATATAAAGAGCAGTTTGGAGAGGAAGGAGGAGTACAAACATATCTAGGACTTTATTTCTCCATCAAGAGCTTGGTTAGAAAGGCAAAGGACATATCACTGCAAGTATTCCACCATATAAAGAGCAGTTCGGAGAGGAAGGAGGAGTACAAACATATCTAGGACTTTATTTCTCCATCAAGAGCTTGGTTAGAAGGGCAAAGGACATATCACCGCAAGTATTCCACCATATGGAGAGCAGTTTGACTTTATTTCACCATCACGAGCATGGTCATGGGGCGTTCATACATAAAATCCGGGGCCCTTATGGTCAGTAAAACAGACATTTTGGGAATTTCTCTCGTACAGTTCCTATGGTGCTAGGATATTTCTCACCAGCCGTAAGGGTGTTGTGGTGCTGAATTGGCTGCTCCCAATTCTCCTGGCGTTTTAATCTGACCGTTAGGGCGTAGAAGGCTCGAAAAGGGCCTGTGGGCCCCTCAGGCTTTATTCTGTCAATTCTTAATGTAGAATGCAGCTTTCAATACAGGAGACGCAGATGTCAGAGGACACGTAGTTCAGTGCACCGCACGGCACCCAGTCGGGCGCCTTGAAGACCCTGGCTGGGCCCCGGGAGCCATGGGGTGCATCTGTTCATGGTACGGAGCCTGTAAGCTTACTGGCCGTCATCCGGCCGGCACCATTATGGGAGCGTTGCATTTTCACTCGATCAATTTTCACCGGGCACCTCCTTGGGGCCGCAGAATATGTGACCACACATGCCGTAGAAATGAAAATCGGAAGAATCCAGTATAGTCTATAAGATCCAAAGCAAGCTGCCGGGTAGGGAAAAATCATATGGGGTCAGGTGCAAATCTATGACCTAGGCATAAAGAGGGCCAAGAACATATCACTGCAAGTATTCAGCCATATAGAGAGCAGTTAAAAGAGGAAGGATTGAGGAGTATAAACATTTGGAACATACAGAACATATAGATGGCAACAGGGGTGAACATTCTCGACAATATTTGTTCCCCACCTGTGATAGAAATGGGAAAGGGAAGTGGGGTCAAAAAACAATGTATCCCATAATCACTAGCCATTGTTGAATGAATAGGGGAACTAAGGGCATGTAATACAATCTGTGCTCCTAACGTTGCCCACTTGCGACAGAAATAAAGGAGGAATACGTCATACAATTTGTATTCCTCTACTATTGATGGAAAGAGGGGAGGAATGCATCACACAATTTTCATTCCTTTACTATGTGGAAAGAGCAGCCAAGGAATGAATCACACAATTTCATTCCTTCACTACTGTTGTTGGACAAGGCAGAAGAATATATCATATAACCTTTTTCCCACTATAATAATGGAAAGAGGAGAACGTCACAAAAACTTTATCAGCTCACTGCTGATGGAAATTAGAGCCTATCACAATCTTTATTCCACCATTGTGAACAGAGCAGAGGAACACATCAAACAATTTTTATTCCTCCAATGTTGCTGAAAGCTAGATCAGAGGAACGCATCACACAATGTTTATTCCTCCAATGTTGCTGAAAGAGCAGAGGAACGCATCACACAATTTGTATTCCTCCAATGTTGATGGAAAGACTAACGCTTCATCCAATTTTTATTCCTCCAATGTTGCTATAAATAGAGCAGAGGAATGCATCACACAATTCTCATTCCTCCACTGTTGCTGAAAGAGCAGAGGAACACATCACACAATTTGTATTCCTCCAATGTTGATGGAAAGACTAACGCTTCATCCAAATTTTATTCCTCCAATGTTGCTATAAATAGAGCAGAGGAATGCATCACACAATTCTCATTCCTCCACTGTTGCTGAAAGAGCAGAGGAACACATCAAACAATTTTTATTCCTCCAATGTTGCTGAAAGCTAGATCAGAGGAACGCATCACACAATCTTTATTCCTCCAATTTTGCTGAAAGAGCAGAGGAACGCATCACACAATTTGTATTCCTCCAATGTTGATGGAAAGACTAACGCTTCATCCAATTTTTATTCCTCCAATGTTGCTAATAGAGCAGAGGAACGCATCACACAATTCTCATTCCTCTGCTGTTGATGGTTAAGATGGGAGAAGCGCATCATACAATTTTTATTCCTCATTTGTTGGTGGAAAGAACAGACGAATGCATCACAAAAGCTTAAATCCCCCACTGTTGATGCAAAGAGGCCAAGAATGCATCATACATTTTTTTGCATCTTTACCCTGTTGATGAAAAGAGCAAGGAACGCATCACACAATCTTTATTCCCCTCTTTTGATGTAAAGAGCATTGGAACTCATCACAAAATTTTCCTTTCTCCACTGTTAATGCAAAGAGAGGAGGAATCCAAGCATACAATTGTTATTTCTCCATTGTTGCAGAAAGAGCAGATCAAGGAATGCATAACACAATCTATATTTAGGAAGAGGGGAGGAAAGCACAACAACGTTTTACTTCCTCAACCGTTGATAGAAAGATGGCAGGAATATATCACACAATTTTTATTTCTCCATTGGTGGTGGAGGGGTAGACGAACGCATCATACAATTTTTTTTCCTCCATTTTTTATGTAAAGGGGGAGGAATGCATCATATAATCTTTATTCTTTCTCTGCTGAAAAACTGGAGGAACATACAACACAATCTTTATTCCCCCACTGTGAACAGAGCAGAGAAACACATCATACAATTTTTATAACTCCTTTGTGGCTGAAAGAGCAGAGGAATGCATCACACAATTTGAATTTTCATTCCTCACGTGTTGCGGAACGAGCAGAGGAACGCATCTCACAATATTTATTCTCCCAATTTTTGTTGGAAGGGGGGAAGAATGCATCACATAATCTTTATTCTTTCTCTGCTCAAAGAGTGGAGAAACATACAACACAATCTTTATTCCCCCACTCTGAACAGGGTAGAGGAACACATCAAACAATTTTTATTCCTCCAATGTTGTTGAAAGAGCAGAGGAATACATCATGTAATTTTTTATTCCTCCAATGTTGATGGAAAGATGGGAGAAGCGCATCATACAATTTTTATTCCTCATTTGTTGGTGGAAAGAACAGACGAATGCATCACAAAAGCTTAAATCCCCCACTGTTGATGCAAAGAGGCCAAGAATGCATCATACAATTTTTTTTTATCTTTACACTTTCAGTAGAGATTTTTTTTTCATCTTTACACTGTAGATGAAAAGAGCAAGGAACGCATCACACAATCTTTATTCCCCACCTTTGATGTGAAGAGCATCGGAACGCATCACAAAATTTTCCTTTCTCCACTGTTAATGCAAAGAGAGAAGGAATCCAAGCATACAATTTTTATTTCTCCATTGTTGAAGAAAGATCAGATCAAGGAATGCATCACACAATCTATATTTAGGAAAGGGGAGGAACGCACCACAACATTTTATTTCCTCAACCGTTGATAGAAAGAGGACAGGAATATATCACACAATTTTTATTTCTCCATTGGTGGTGGAGGGGTAGACGAACGCATCATACAATTTTTTTTCCTCCATTTTTTATGTAAAGGGGGAGGAATGCATCATATAATCTTTATTCTTTCTCTGCTGAAAAACTGGAGGAACATACAACACAATCTTTATTCCCCCACTGTGAACAGAGCAGAGAAAGACAACATACAATTTTTATAACTCCTTTGTGGCTGAAAGAGCAGAGGAATGCATCACACGATTTGAATTTTCATTCCTTACGTGTTGCGGAACGAGCAGAAGAACGCATCTCACAATCTTTATTCTCCCATTTTTTGTTGGAAGGGGGAAGAATGCATCACATAATCTTTATTCTTTCTCTGCTCAAAGAGTGGAGAAACATACAACACAATCTTTATTCCCCCACTGTGAACAGGGCAGAGGAACACATCAAACAATTTTTATTCCTCCAATGTTGCTGAAAGAGCAGAGGAATGCATCACACAATTGTTATTCCTCCAATGTTGCCGAAAGAGCAGAGGAATATAGCACACAATTTTTATTTCTCCAATGTTAATGGAAAGACTAACGCTTCATCCAATTTTTATTCCTCCACTATTGCTGAAAGAGCAGAGGAACGCATCACACAAATTGTATTCCTCCAATGTTGCTAATAGAGCAGAGGAACGCATCATACAATTTTCATTCCTCTGCTGTTGATGGTTAAGATGGGAGACGTGCATCATACAATTTTTATTTCTCCATTGTTGGTGGAAAGAACAGACGAATGCACCACAAAATCTTAAATCCCCCACTGTTGATGCAAAGAGGCCAAGAATGCATCATACATTTTTTGTTTACATCTTTACTCTGTTGATGGAAAGATAGGAGGAACATATCACACAAACTTTATTATTATTATACAATTTTATTTGTATTCCTCCTCCATAGATGAAAAGAGCAAGGAACGCATCACACAATCTTTATTCCCCACCTTTGATGTGAAGAGCATCGGAACGCATCACAAAATTTTCCTTTCTCCACTGTTAATGCAAAGAGAGAAGGAATCCAAGCATACAATTTTTATTTCTCCATTGTTGAAGAAAGAGCAGATCAAGGAATGCATCACACAATCTATATTTAGGAAGAGGGGAGGAACGCACCACAACATTTTACTTCCTCAACCGTTGAGAGAAAGAAGGCAGGAATATATCACACAATTTTTATTCCTCTATCGTTGGTGAAAAGAGTAGACCAACGCATCATACAATTTTTATTCACCCATTTTTTTATGTGACGGGGGAGGAATGCATCATATAATCTTTATTATTTCTCTACTGAAAGAGTTGTTACATACAACACAATCTTTATTCCCCCACTGTGAACAGGGCAGAGAAACACATCATACAATTTTTATAACTCCTTTGTGGCTGAAAGAGCAGAGGAATGCATCACACAATTTGAATTTTCATTCCTTACGTGTTGCGGAACGAGCAGAGGAACGCATCTCACAACCTTTATTCTCCCAATTTTTGTTGGAAGGGGGGAAGAATGCATCACATAATCTTTATTCTTTCTCTGCTCAAAGAGTGGAGAAACATACAACACAATCTTTATTCCCCGACTCTGAACAGGGTAGAGGAACACATCAAACAATTTTTATTCCTCCAATGTTGTTGAAAGAGCAGAGGAACGCATCATGTAATTTTTATTCCTCCAATGTTGATGGAAAGATGGGAGAAGCGCATCATACAATTTTTATTCCTCATTTGTTGGTGGAAAGAACAGACGAATGCATCACAAAAGCTTAAATCCCCCACTGTTGATGCAAAGAGGCCAAGAATGCATCATACAATTTTATTTTTATCTTTACACTTTCAGTAGAGATTTTTTTTTAATCTTTACACTGTAGATGAAAAGAGCAAGGAACGCATCACACAATCTTTATTCCCCACCTTTGATGTGAAGAGCATCGGAACGCATCACAAAATTTTCCTTTCTCCACTGTTAATGCAAAGAGAGAAGGAATCCAAGCATACAATTTTTATTTCTCCATTGTTGAAGAAAGATCAGATCAAGGAATGCATCACACAATCTATATTTAGGAAGAGGGGAGGAACGCACCACAACATTTTACTTCCTCAACCGTTGAGAGAAAGAAGGCAGGAATATATCACACAATTTTTATTCCTCTATCGTTGGTGAAAAGAGTAGACCAACGCATCATACAATTTTTATTCACCCATTTTTTTATGTGACGGGGGAGGAATGCATCATATAATCTTTATTATTTCTCTACTGAAAGAGTTGTTACATACAACACAATCTTTATTCCCCCACTGTGAACAGGGCAGAGAAACACATCATACAATTTTTATAACTCCTTTGTGGCTGAAAGAGCAGAGGAATGCATCACACAATTTGAATTTTCATTCCTTACGTGTTGCGGAACGAGCAGAGGAACGCATCTCACAACCTTTATTCTCCCAATTTTTGTTGGAAGGGGGAAGAATGCATCACATAATCTTTATTCTTTCTCTGCTCAAAGAGTGGAGAAACATACAACACAATCTTTATTCCCCGACTCTGAACAGGGTAGAGGAACACATCAAACAATTTTTATTCCTCCAATGTTGTTGAAAGAGCAGAGGAACGCATCATGTAATTTTTATTCCTCCAATGTTGATGGAAAGATGGGAGAAGCGCATCATACAATTTTTATTCCTCATTTGTTGGTGGAAAGAACAGACGAATGCATCACAAAAGCTTAAATCCCCCACTGTTGATGCAAAGAGGCCAAGAATGCATCATACAATTTTATTTTTATCTTTACACTTTCAGTAGAGATTTTTTTTTAATCTTTACACTGTAGATGAAAAGAGCAAGGAACGCATCACACAATCTTTATTCCCCACCTTTGATGTGAAGAGCATCGGAACGCATCACAAAATTTTCCTTTCTCCACTGTTAATGCAAAGAGAGAAGGAATCCAAGCATACAATTTTTATTTCTCCATTGTTGAAGAAAGATCAGATCAAGGAATGCATCACACAATCTATATTTAGGAAAGGGGAGGAACGCACCACAACACTTTACTTCCTCAACCATTAATAGAAAGAGGGCAGGAATATATCACACAATTTTTATTTCTCCATTGTTGGTGAAAAGAGTAGACGAACGCATCATACAATTTTATTCACCCATTTTTGTATGTGACGGGGGAAGGAATGCATCTTATAATCTTTATTATTTCTCTACTGAAAGAGTTGTTACATACAACACAATCTTTATTCCCCCGCTGTGAACAGGGCAGAGAAACACTTCAAACAATTTTTATAACTCCTTTGTGGCTGAAAAAGCAGAGGAATGCATCACACAATTTGAATTTTCATTCCTCACGTGTTGCGGAACGAGCAGAGGAACGCATCTCACAATCTTTATTCTCCCATTTTTTGATGGAAGGGGGGAAGAATGCATCACATAATCTTTATTCTTTCTCTGTTCAAAGAGTGGAGAAACATACAACACAATCTTTATTCCCCCACTCTGAACAGGGTAGAGGAACACATCAAACAACTTTTATTCCTCCAATGTTGCTGAAAGAGCAGAGGAATGCATCACACAATTTTATTCCTCCAATGTTGCTGAAAGAGCAGAGGAATGCATCACACAATTTTTATTCCTCCAATGTTGCTGAAAGAGCAGAGGAACGCATCACACAATTTTTATTCCTCCAATGTTGCGAAAAGAGCAGAGGAATATATCACACAATTTTTATTTCTCCAATGTTAATGGAAAGACTAACGCTTCATCTAATTTTTATTCCTCCAATGTTGCTGAAACAGCAGAGGAACGCATCATGATTTTTTTGTATTCCTCCAATGTTGCTGAAAAAGCAGAGGAACGCATCACACAAATTTTATTCCTCCGATGTTGCGAAAAGAGCAGAGGAATATATTACATAATTTTTATTTCTCCACTGTTAATGGAAAGACTAACGCTTCATCCAATTTTTATTCCTCCAATGTTGCTGAAAGAGCAGAGGAACGCATCACACAAATTGTATTCCTCCAATGTTGCTGAAAGAGCAGAGGAACGATCACACAATTTGTATTCCTCCAATGTTGCTGAAAGAGCAAAGGAACGCATCACACAAATTGTATTCCTCCAATGTTGCTAATAGAGCAGAGGAACGCATCACACAACTTTCATTCCTCTGCTAGCTGTTGATGGTTAAGATGGGAGACGCGCATCATACAATTTTTATTTCTCCATTGTTGGTGGAAAGAACAGACGAATGCACCACAAAATCTTAAATCCCCCACTGTTGATGCAAAGAGGCCAAGAATGCATCATACAATTTTTTTTAATCTTTACCCTGTTGATGGAAAGATAGGAGGAACTTATCAAACAAACTTTATTATTATTATACAATTTTATTTGTATTCCTCCTCCATAGATGAAAAGAGCAAGGAACGCATCACGCAATCTTTATTCCCCACCTTTGATGTGAAGAGCATCGGAACGCATCACAAAATTTTCCTTTCTCCACTGTTAATGCAAAGAGAGAAGGAATCCAAGCATACAATTTTGATTTCTCAATTGTTGCGGAAATAGCAATCTCCACTTTTGATGGGAAGAGGCTAGGGGAGGGACACATCACAACATTTTCTTCCACTCCGCTGTTGAATGAAAGCAGGGAAGAACGCATCATACAGTTTTCATTCCGCTACTGATGAAGGAGTGGAGGAGCATATCAAACAAATTATATTACTTCACTGTTAATTGAAAGAGCACGGGAATGTATTACAATCTTTATTCCTCCATTGTTGCATGAAGAGCAGAAGAACGCATCACACAATCTTTAGTACGTCCAACATTTGTTAAGGGAAAAAGGGTGGAACGCATCATAATAATGATGGGAAGAGGGGAGGAACACATTACAATTTATTATTCCTCCGCTGTTGATGGAAAGAGAGGAGGAACGCATCATACAATTTTCCTCCCTCCACTGGTGGCGGAAAGAGCAAACTAATATATCTCATTCTTTTTTCCCCCATTTTTTATGTGAAGGGGGATCACATCACAAAATCTTTATTCTTTCTCTGCTGAAAGAGTGGAGGAACATACAACACAATCTTTATTCCCCAACTGTTAACAGGGCAGAGGAACACATCATACATTTTGTATTCCTCCATTGTTGACAGAAAGAGCAGAGGAACGCATTGTACAACTTATATTCCCATACTCTTGATGGAAAGAGTAGTAATGCATCATATAGTCTTTATTCCCTCACCAATGATGTAAAGAGCAGAGTAACATATCACAAATTTGTTGTTCCTCCATTGTTAGTGGAAAGAGCAGAGGAATGCATCATACAATCATTATTCTTTCCATGTAGATGGAAAGAGAGCATATTACACAGTTTGTATTTATCCACTAGTACAGGGAGAGGAGGAATACATCACACAATCTTTATTTCCCAACTGTTGGCACACAGAGAGAGAGAGAGAGAGGAGGAATGCCACACACAATTTTTTTCTTCAACATATTCCTCCATTGTTGATGCATGGATATGCCCCTGTGTACATTTCAGACTCATTGCTTATTTATCACCCTCAAACTAATTTGCAATCATGCAGGTAAATACCTGCTTGAGAGTCCACGAACATGCTCTCTTCTAGGTGATCAATCTTTTACTGCCTCTGCATCAAGATTGCGGAATGGTCTTCCCAAATCCTTCGGTCTTGTCACCAGTTATTCACTTTTAGAACACAACTAAAGACATACCTATTTCGGATTGCTTACAATTATAGTCACTGCTTTTTTGTCTTTCCCAGTTAGAATCATGAACAGACATTTTTGGTAGTTTTTCAGTCTCATCAGTGCCTTTGATTAGGCAACTAGATATTGGCGCTTTATAAATTCCTGGATTAGATTGATGCAAAGAGGGGAGAAATGCACCACACAATCTTTAGTCCCCGACTGTTAATGGAAATAGTGGAAGAAGCATCACACAATCCGGGATAAAGGGGAACAAATCATTGCAAAGACAGGTATACATTTTCTTGTCACCATACAATTTCACAGATTATAAGAATAATAATGATAACAACGAATGAAGAGATTGAGGAAGGATTAATGTAATGACATTACAAGGATTCACAACAGCAGAGTGAGGAGAGAGAAAACTCTGGTTTTAGGACTGGACTATGCTTGATTCACAACCAAGCTGGTGCTTTTTGCAATCAGTCTATTTGGAAAACTCCAATTGTAAACATTGGCAAGAAGGAAACATGAAACTTTTCATAAAAACTTTTATCACGGAAGGCCGGTGGATGAAAAACAAAACATTGAATCAGTAATCTTTGCTGCCATGGCAATGTTTGGGAATGGGCAATGACGAGAAACATAGGGGAGCGATGGCATAGTTGAAAGAGTGAGCAATGGTATTGGAATAATTTTGCTATTCTCCAAGATGTATGAAGGAGAAGGACAATGGATTGCAAAACCCAGCAATTGTTTACGTAATTGCAAGTGGAAGGTTTGGAGTACGTGTACAATGAAGTGTCAATAGGGTAGTAGTAGGGTGATCCTCAGTTCAAAACAAAGTTAATGCACTGAAGCCCTTTCGAAAGGTTCATAGCCATGCAATATTTCTTTGGTGGAAGAAAAATATACATGTATGTATATGTAACATTGCATATCACGGCGATTGTATCGGTGGTGGATGGGAAGAGAACCTTGCAGGGATAAGAGGAGAGGAGTTGGTTACATAACGAGGACATAGAAGCGGCATGGCTTCCAAGAGGAATGAAAGCCTACTTCTGGCCTTGGAGGTTTGTAATGCACCGAAGGAGGAGGAGGTTATGTAAGACCTCGAAGGAGGAGGAGGCTCTGTAAGGCCTCGGAAGAGAAGGAGGAGGCTCTGTTAGTCCTCGAAGGAGGAGGAGGAGACTCTGTAAGGCCTCGAAGGAGGAGGAGACTCTGCAAGGACTCCGAGGAGGAGGAGGCTCTGTAATGCCTCGGAGGAGGAGGAGGTTCTGTAAGGCCTCGGAGGAGGAGGAGGCTCTGGAAGGCCTCGGAGGAGAAGGAGGCTCTGAAAGGCCTCAGAGGAGGAGGAGGAGGCTCTGTAAGGCCTCGGAGGAGGAGGAGGAGGCTCTGGAAGGCCTCGGAGGAGGAGGAGGCTCTGTAAGGCCTCGGAGGAGGAGGAGGAGACTCTGTAAGCCCTCGGAGGAGGAGGAGACTCTGTAAGCCCTCGGAGGAGGAGGAGGCTCTGAAAGGCCTTGGAGGAGGAGGAGGCTCCGTTAGTCCTCTAAGGAGGAGGAGGAGACTCTGTAAGGCCTCGAAGGAGGAGGAGACTCTGCAAGGCCTCGGAGGAGGAGGAGGAGGCTCCGTAATGCCTCGGAGGAGGAGGAGGCTCTGTAAGGCCTCGAAGGAGGAGGAGGAGACTCTGTAAGGCCTCGGAGGAGGAGGAGGCTCTGTAAGGCCTCGAAGGAGGAGGAGGAGACTCTGTAAGGCCTCGGAGGAGGAGGAGGCTCTGGAAGGCCTCGGATAAGGAGGAGGAAGCTCTGTTAGTCCTCGAAGGAGGAGGAGACTCGGTAAGGCCTCAGAGGAGGAGGAGGAGTCTCCGGAAGGCCGAGGAGGAGGAGGAGTCTCCGGAAGGCCGAGGAGGAGGAGGAGGAGTCTCCGGAAGGCCGAGGAGGAGGAGGAGGAGTCTCCAGAAGGCCGAGGAGGAGGAGGAGGAGTCTCCGGAAGGCCGAGGAGGAGAAGTCTCCGGAAGGCCGAGGAGGAGGAGGAGTCTCCGGAAGACCCGAGGAGGAGGAGGAGTCTACGGAAGGCCGAGGAGGAGGAGGAGAAGGGGTCTCCGGAAGGCCGAGGAGGAGGAGCTGGAGTCTCCGGAAGGCCGAGGAGGAGGAGGAGGAGTCTCCGGAAGGCCGAGGGGAGGTGGAGGAGTCTCCGGAAGGCCGAGGAGGAGGAGGAGGAGTTTCCGGAAGGCCGAGGAGGAGGAGGAGGAGTCTCCGGAAGGCCGAGGAGGAGGAGGAGTCTCCGGAAGGCCGAGGAGGAGGAGAAGGAGTCTCCGGAAGGCCGAGGAGGAGGAGGAGTATCTGGAAGGCCGAGGAGGAGGAGTCTCCGGAAGGCCGAGGAGATGGAGGAGGAGTCTCCGGATGGCCGAGGAGGAGGAGGAGTCGTCTCCGGAAGGCGGAGGAGGAGGAGGAGGAGGAGTCTCCGGAAGGCCGAGGAGGAGGAGGAGGAGTCTCCGGAAGGCCGAGGAGGAGGAGGAGGAGTCTCCGGAAGGCTGAGGAGGAGGAGGAGGAGTCTCCGGAAGGCCTCTATGGAGGAGGAGGCTTTTTAATGCTGTTGTTTATAAAATAGTTTTTTTTAATTTCAAATAGAGGAGATTGAAAAATGGCTATTCTAATCTTGAGGGAGGGGTGTAACAAATGATGAAGTTGGAAAGATGGGGTTCCTATCAAGAGGCTAAGATGACATACATCTCTCATACTGGTAGTTAGATTGCACTCACCCATCTGTTCCTAATGTTCTGTCCCCTAGGAATGCCTCTCCCATAAGAGTGATCCATGATCCAATGATGCAGTCAGAAGTCTCTGCTTGAATCCATCAACATCTCTCCTGAATCCTGCTTGACATCTAAACTGATCAGACTCAAACAACAAGTTAGACACTGAATAGATGATGCAGGTTTCAAAGAGCCAACTAGGATGGACAGTCATCTTTCATTAGCATTTAATTGCCATCAATGCACCATTTTCTCTTTCCCTAAAATAACCAAAATGTTTCCATACCCCCGTGTAACACCCAAAACCCCCTGTTACCCCCATGTTACCCCTGCTACCCCCGTGTTACCCCCAATTCCGTTTTTACCCCCCAATACCACATGTTACCCCCAATACCCCTGTGTAACCTCAATACCCTAGCCCTCAATCCCCCTGTTACCCCCATGTTACTCCTATGTTACAACCAATCCCAATGTTACCCCCAATGCCCCTGTTACCCCCATGTTACTCCTATGTTACAACCAATCCCCATGTTACCCCCAATGCCCCTGTTACCCCCATGTTACTCCAATCCCCCTGTTACCCCCATGTTACCCCAATCACCCTGTTACCCCCATGTTACCCAAATATCCCCTGTTACCCCCCACGTTACTCCATGTCACCCCCTTGTTACCCCAGTCCCCCCGTTACCCCCTTCCATAACACAAACCCATCACATGTTTGACAAGTCTGATTACTAAAACCTTGGGAGAATTGTGTTTGGATATATACAAATTACTTTAATGCTATGTCTGAGAAAATACTTGTATGGTTGGGAATATCTACTATTTGAAGAAAAAGATTAGCATATATAAGAGAGAAAAGATGAAAGGATGGATGGAAATAACCTAGATGGAAATGAAAATATATTATAAACAGAAATCAGACCCCACCCAGCCCCCCCCCCCCAAAAAAAAAAAAACAACAAGAACATGATCTTCTAAATGAATACTTCCAAGAAGGGAACATTGATCTATTTCTAACTCTAGTGACTATTGTTCCAATTATGTTTCAAATTTTTGTTGATAAAAAAAAATATGTATATCAATTATAGCACTTTCTGTAGATATAATAGCACAACACAATCACTATTATTGTGCACTACACAATGTATGCACCATCTCTGCTCCCTTGGGAGTGTTTGATATGCATGACAGAAAGGAGCTCCATGTATGTTAAAGAGCTAGTGCTATTAAAATATTCCATCTTATAATTATTATCATCATTGCTGTTTATGAGGAGGCGCG
Source organism: Strongylocentrotus purpuratus (assembly GCF_000002235.5). Taxonomy (NCBI): domain Eukaryota; kingdom Metazoa; phylum Echinodermata; class Echinoidea; order Camarodonta; family Strongylocentrotidae; genus Strongylocentrotus; species Strongylocentrotus purpuratus. The sequence continues at coordinate 32,819,420 of NW_022145610.1, forward strand.
ATAGCTCTGTTGGGCCGAGCAGTGCATGGTCTCGTAATCTGGTGACCCGGGTTCAAAATCAATTTGATGCGCTAAAGTGCCCTCTGGTATTGGTAAGGCATTAACCCTCATTACCAGGTCCCTCGGAGTGGACCTAAAGCCGTCAGTCCTCTGGTTGCTTACTAACAAGCATTTATGCTTTCTTAGCAGTCAGGTAAAATAACCACCACTAAACTAAATTATGCACACACTGGTGAGGGGTAATCAAAACATTACATTTGGTGTAGTCCACATATAGCTGGCTACTACTTGGCATGGGTGAAATTACCTCATGCCAGTTGCATGCTGTACAGCCAAATTTGAGAGTACTGTAATGTCAATGACCATTCCTTATTCTTTTTTGCAAGTCAAACTTGATTGGGGTAAAACACTTAATCTATGTAGCTTTGCAGGAAGGTGTTTCTGGCATGAAGGTGTTTCTGGCATGCAGGCATGCGGCCATGTTTGCTTTGAACAGGCAACCTCATCCAAATTGATGAAGCATTCTATATAGCATCTTTGAAACCTCAGAAAGATGCTTATAATCATCACCTCTCAAATTCCAGAAAGAAGTTTTTTCCTGAAACAATATGGGACCTAGCTCTTAATCAACATCATTTGGATATTAAGATCTGATTCTTAATCAGCAAAGTAAACATTAACCTCAATTTGGGGTTATGCCCTGCCAGTCATAAGATTGTCTAGTCATACAGATGAAAGGCTACAGGGTACGCTGGTCCTAACTGTCATTATTCATAAAAATGTGTTAAGAATTCAAATAATTTATCCTTGAAACTAAAAAGAAAATTAGGACATGTCTTGTCCTTCCAGAGAACATCAAGGAATTTTCCCACAAAAATCAGCAAAGTCTGAATGAGAAAAAAACCTGAGAATATTCCTGAGTGAAATAGCTGTGAGTCAAGAACATGGGAGTATTATGTGAATCAGAGGTCAAATAATCTCTCAGACAATGCATAATTGCACTGTCTTCTAAAACTCCTGTTTTACTTCAGAGACTAGACAAAGACAAGAAAGTTTTGTTTTTGCAAAAACAGTAGGAGCTGTAAAAATGCTGACCTAGATGACAATGACGGTCGATGTACGTATCATACATAATATTCATCACAATGAAGTTGGAATGATGTGGCAGGAGAGTCAGTCACATTGATGTGATTAAAAAATGACAAGAAGGAATTACTGTGCTTCTAATAGCTCCCATTTATTATTATTATTATCATTAAGTATTTTGCGTCACCTGTGCCTGGGAGGCGAAAAGCGAACTGAATCACTGTAACCCTCGGATCTCTCCTCCGGTATAACCGATTGGGGGTGTGTAGGTGGATCACTACACCAGGGTTTTCCCCTACTCTTATACGAATAGTGCAGTGGGTTCTTAACGTGCAAAGGTGGTGATTCTCCTCTACACAGGGGCTCCATTTAACGTCCTATCTGAGGGACAGAGTGTTTTCCACTTAACACAGCAACAATGGGAGGGGCACGTTAACACACAATGCAGGCTTCAGTCATCCGCCTGGGTTGGATTTGAACCCAAGATCTTTGGTTCGACAGGCAGACACTTTACCGACTGAGCCAACTCGCCTCCTTGGGGGAACATATCAAGCATATATGACCCATCCTATTTTGAAGCTTTTGTCAGAATAACATATATATTTCAGTCAAGCATTATGAACAAATTGAAATTAATATTCAAAAAATTGCAATGTGGATGCTTTTGATAGAGGAAGAAAAAGTGGGAGTTCTATCTATTAAATGCCATTTCTGTTGGCATAAATCATTGCAATAGAAAAGGCAGTGGTTTCAGACTGGTCTCCTAGCATACATGCATTACAGATTGTTGGTATCAATGACCACTAAACATCATGTACAACAATGTCCTTTGGCAAGACATTGATCTACATTTGCCACACTCAGCCCATGTGATGTAAATGGGTACCTGGAAGGAATTAATTCCTTGAAATGCTAGAGCGTTGTAATGGCAGCCGTGCTAAAGCCAGGGTAATAGTCTCCCTCTGTGCCTTAGAATAGTTTACTAGATTGATGGCGCATAACAAATGCTGTAGTATTATTATACCAGCTCAGGGTAAACTGAAAGTTCAGACATGACGTCAGATGTGATTTACAAGGTGCAACTAAATGACAGTCATACTTCTGATATGATTCTGATATACTCCATCATCGCTTGGCATCAAATACTCAAGCATGAATTGCCCTGAACTGATGAGGTAGCCAAGATTACCATGACAACTGGTACCAATAATAATGATAATTCTTGATAAAGATTTATACATGTATATCAATACAGTCAAATTCATCATCCCTCTTTCATCAAGAGTAAAAAAAATGATGGTGAACTCTTCTAAGATGTTCTACATGTATATGTTACATCTTATAAAGGAGGTGTGGCAAAACTTGGAGGATAGCTGAATATGAAAAGGCTACATCTTTGTGCAAACCAGACTGCATAAAGCAATTGCTTTCATGCCAATCTGGGCTACAGTTCCCACCGCTCCGGGATGGGAGGTCAAACGGAGGGCCAGTACACGAAGGAGCCTTTCTCATGAATTTGTACATGACTTTGTCCATGACTTTGTCCATGACTCTCTGCATTTTGAATCAAGGGTACACATGTAATGCCCTCTATGATTTGGATTCCTTCCACATAGTGACTTAGACACTCTGAAACCAATTAAAAATCCTCTGTGGAATGGAGGAACCAGTAGGGAATTTGGATCAATCTGCCCTTGTTTGGGATATTTATTTTGATCATGGACTTTATTATCATTTTATCCCGTTTTGCTTATTTTCTTAGGTTTAGTTTCTGCCTATATACAAATTGCATTGTTAGAATATAGAATGTTGAATTACAATTATATCAAGAAATGTAGGAATGAAATGTAGAAATGAAATGTAAGAATGACATGACATGAAATGAAATGGTCTGACCTTTGTCATTATAACTAGTCTGGAAAATAGGTAAGAACTTCAACCCCCTCCTATCTTACCCATCATGTTTTACTAATCCTGCTAAACTGTGTCCAATGTGTAATCTATATATTCTAAATATTTCTTATAATTTTGTTCAATTGATAGAGGAAATGTGATCCCATTAAACCCTCCTGTTTTAACTCTCTTCCAATCGTGTCCAATGTGTAATATATAAATCCCAAATAATTTTTTTTTGTACCACTGATAGAGAAAATGTCATTGCATTTGCAGGCATTAATGCTACATAAAAGTATGACTTCCTTACCTCCCGTTGACTCTAAGAACCTGCTTATCATCTACCCAGTGCCAACCTGTTGCGTGAATCATCACAGTTCAGGTGTCAGGTAGGACCCAGAAGAGTAGTTGGTGACTTCAAACACAGACTTCTTTCTGCATCATCATCACATGGATCACACCATGGAAGAGACAACCTTGGAGGAGCAGAAACATGAGGAAGAGATGGGTTTGTGCAATCCTTCTACCAGCAAAGACATGTGTGACCCCTTGGTCTCTAGATAGGATAGGGGTGAGAGAGGGAACGAGGAGGTGTGCCATACGATTGGAAGGGATGAAGGGGGGGGGGGGTCTGGTATGGGAGGAGCAGGAGAGTGTGGTTAGGGAGAGGTTATGGGAGGAATATAAGAATCATGTTCTTGTAAAGGCACTATATAAATACCAATATGTATGTATGTACAGGTGTATGTATGAATGTATGTATTCATTATAAAGAAAAGAAAAGTTATGGGAGGAATATAAGAATCATGTTCTTGTAAAGGCACTATATAAATACCAATATGTATGTATGTACAGGTGTATGTATGAATGTATGTATTCATTATAAAGAAAAGAAAAGGGCCCATTGGGTAGCCAATAATGGCTGCACTTGTGAATCCACATGTATTATGCAAAAGGGGAAAAAGAATTTAAAGCATGAGGCTCTCTAGAAAAAAAATTAAAGTATAGTCACTTTGCCCATATTCATTTCACCAAAAAAGTGTAAAACGATATGTTTCTAATGATTAAAGTTAAACAAATCATGGGATATAAAAATTAAGTTTCCATTACAATGTGTGAGTCAGTTAAAGTAACACAAAAAAAAGTTAAACAAAACCCAGCAGTAGACATGTCCATGCTTTATCCCATCACTGTAAGCTCCCATTTTTTTTACATTTCTTTTATTTTGATATTTTTTTGTATTTTCTGTTAATATCCCACAATGTATAATAATAATAATAAATCAGTGAAAGGCTATCCATGGTGTTTCCCACAGATAGGGCCAGTATTCCATCACAACGTTTATTGAAATGAGGTCTTGCACATATACTTTTTTTTTATAAAGACAACATTTCAATAAATACTCATTCAGTCATCACAAAAAGGATGTGAAATAATGATATATACATACAATATATACTGTTAAACAAATGATGGGAACAGTTAACATTGCAAGAGAAAAAAAATGTGTGAGTGTATATAATGATTAATGAAGTATAACAAGCAAAAATGAACTATAGGATATTGGAAAATGTTTTTTTTTAACCTAATGTACACTTTGCTAAATATGAAAAAGTTCTCTCTTCAATAAAAAAAGAGATACACTGTACATAAACGTGCACCATGTAGTATCAGAGATGCATATATATAAATATGCATGTATATGGAATACTGGCCCCTAAGAAGACACTTGACCCATGCCAAGTTATACAAAAAAAATCATAACAGTGAATATGAAGGAGGCTAGAGCACGGTCCGGAGGCTACGGCCAAGAGGTCATAGTGTAAAAGAACTAAAAAAATCTGTGGGAAACACCATGAATAAACAACATTATCAAATAGAATGAAACGTAAGCTTACATAATAATGATGAATGCTGAGATGAAGTAGTTCTATGTTGATGGTGATGTTGGTGATGGCGACTATGATGACTGGATATGTAGATGTCTGTGTAGATGGCGAAGATGTGTGTAGATGAAGGTGTAGTGGCGAAGAAGAAGACTGGAGATGACGAGAGGAAAGACTGGAAAAGCTCACGATTCAGACGCTGTGAAAGATAAGACATAATTGGAATCAAATTTCAATTCAATACTTTTGACATACTGTACATTTTCTGTTTATACAGTGCGTCCCAGAAAAAACGAAACCGAGAAGTATCGATGTTCTATCATAACTTAATCACAACTATAATTAATGAATGATACATATTTGGAAAGCTTAGGGTCTCCTCTCTCATGTGATGCTACTCAGATGATGCATATTTCACGCATGAGTGATTAAAAGCAATTTGAAGGAAGGAAACCAAAAAGACATTTGGCGGGCAGTATCTGAATTTCGAAGAAAAAATCACATTTCTAGAAAGTTGAGTTTCTGCCCTTTCATATGACACCTCAATCAGGAAAAGTGAGCCAGGAATGACAAAGTTCTGTTTGTTTAAAGTAGTGCTTGCATTTTCATAATTTTATTAAACGAATTCGTTTTCACTGGCTGCCTGCCGTATCAATAAACGAAATTAACAAAAGACTTAACTCCGTTTCGTTGACAATCAGCCGTAGACGAGAGTCTTCATGCATGGCTGATTGTCAACAAAACGGAGTTAAGTCTTTTGTCAAATCTGCTTTTTGCTACGGCAGGCAACCAGTGAAAACGAATTCGTTTGTTAAAATTATGAAAATGTAAGGGCTACTTTAAACAAACAGAACTTTGTTATTTTTCGCTAATTTTTCCTGATTGAGGTGTCATATGAAAGGGCAGAAACTCAACTTTCTAGAAATGTGAATTTTTCTTCGAAATTCAGATACCGCCCGCCAAATGTCTTTTTGGTTTCCTTCCTTCCTTCAAATTGCTTTTAATCACTCATGCGTGAAATATGCATCATCTGAGTAGCATCAACTGAAAGAGGAGACTCTAAGCTTTCCAAATATGTATCATTCATTAATTATGGTTGTGATTAAGTGTTGATAAAAAACAATACTTCTCGGTTTCGTTTTTTCTGGGACGCACTGTATAAACAGAAAAAAGTCATAGTAAAGTTATACCAGTAGGTAGATTATATGATTATTAAATGTAATTTCATGAATCACAACCTTTCTATTACATGTACATGTAGTTTTTATAGAATATTATACAAGCTTTGACCCCAAAACACCCACATTCTCTCAATATCTACATTAAAGATAAAGACTAGTTATGGTCATGCGATTGCATTGTGAAAGAAACGTTGTGGAATCGATCAGAAAAGGTTGATCATCTAGCATATATGTGTACTGCAAGGTTCTGGAATCATCAAACTGATAAGAAATTTGGCCCAGTCTTCGTAAAGTTACAAGCACTGTACACAGAAAGATGTATATGGGACTACGCACACGTGCACGACACGTGCGTTTATCTCTCACAGTCCAATAGATAAACTAATTTACCAAATATATCAATTAGTAGGCGGTTTCCCGGCAATTTTTTTATTATAATGTATTAGTCAAAACATATTTTTTTACATGATTGGTAATTGGGGCAGTTCCAATACTGGTCTTTACCTTTAACAGAATCCCTGACCCTGTCTAAAAGCTGCATTACAATGATTTCAAGTTAACAGTTGTTAATCAAGCCTTGTAAAATCAAGGATATTGGGCTATTTTAAGAGAAATTGTTCCACATTGGAATTAAAAGAATGAGAGAGCTCGTAAATCTTTTTTCACTTCTACCCCAATTCAGTCTTCTTTCATGTTCCTGAAGCTATCAATAAATTAAATTCAATCATCTTCAGACTATTATCCCTTTTACAATAAAATGACAAGCTGATTGTTTTAGTTGAAGCATGATGGAGAGATTTACTCACGTGACCACCGGATCATATGGCAGCCTGTTGTATGAGATCTGTATAAATAAAAAGAGATATAAGTAACATGTGATATTTGAATCTATATCAAACATATTTATGAAAAGTTAGTGTGCAATCAGTAGCATATGTAGCTAAGGCATCTGGGCATGAACCCCAAAATTGTATGTTGCCCCAGGTGCCCCCCCCCCCCATTTGAAATTTTGAAATTTTGTAAGATCGCAATATAACATAATTATCATAATGCGAAGGAAAACTTCAATTCAATTTGATAAATTTTAATTGACAAAAAAACACATTTAATTAAGACATTAAACAGAAAGTAAATATAAAATGGACCGATCATATACAAAGTAGCTAGCATTTGATTAGATAACAAATAAGGTTTCAAGGTGTTTATTGTAATTATTATTCCATTGTTCTCCGAGTCAATGATGTTGTGTACCATACCATAACAAAAATCAAAGAGCATTGTACCGCTAGAAATCATGCACATGCAAGGAAGGACGGTATTAAATAAAACCAACATTTTTCATAAAATTTTGCAAAATGTAAATGTAAATATTTATAATTTTCTTAATAAATATTTATCAGTTGTTCCTCAAAATTGTCAATTTCACTTGTCACTTTATAAATTCTCCTTTTATTTCTACTCATCAAAAATATCAGGGTGGATTTTCCCATTTTATTTCCGTAAGCTTCAATTAGTTTCTGATATTGATGATTGTTCCAAAGAGACTATGTCAGGCTCCACTGACTGCCTCTACACAGAGACTGAAGTCTTGATTGTACTGGTTAGTGAGGGGAGGTTACGCAATGCAGTTTCTGTGTGATTGCCGATATCATTGTGCGCAGTAGCTTCAAGAGAATTACATAATGTACTTGTAGGTTACCTGAAATTAAGTCCTTATTTTTTGATGTTTTACAAATATTTTGGATGTAATTTTATAGAACAGTATTTGAAAATAAGATCTACTTTCTTTCCAATCATTATTTTTTTTCTAAATCAAGCTACATTTAAGTCTAGAAAAACATAAAGCAAACTTGTCACCGGATTCTGGCAAAAAGTGCGGCAAGGTTACCCTTTATGTATGGGGATCAGTTTTATTACACACTTCCGGATCGATCCCCATACCAGACAATCATTTCTGTCCACTTATATTTAGACTATAAATTTTTGTCTCTTTTTGTTCGTTAGCCTCTTATTTGGGTAAGGTCGGCTCCTCTCTTTAATTTTCGGTCTACTTTACATTGATCGAGTTCAGAATTTTCAGATCAAAACAAAATCAACACAGCTATTAATCACACATAGGTGCATTACTATCCTGGCTGTGTAGTAAAAGCTGTGCTTTTGATTCTCAACATTTTAAACACCACTGTACAAAACTCAACTGATTTCACTCAAAATCAGTACTTTAGTGACAATTGATGACATGACTGTGTAGAGTCTATGCAATAATGTGTGGTGTGTATATTTGTGTATAGGTATAATAATACCCGCCTCACAGCAAGCATGCAGTGCTAGAGGTCAATACACATTAGCATTGACTCTCTTAGACTGAAGTACGGCCTATGCCGTACTAGTGGAACAAATGGTTCGGTTCGGCAGGACCGAGATGAATGAGATATGCAACGAGATTTTCACTCTTTACATCCTCATAAATGCACTTTTGCTGCAATATTACAATAGGCTAATAAAACTATAAAAAATAACAAACAAATATGGCTTTGACTTACAATAGCTTGCTCATTTATATCCTAAATTAAAGGTAATACAAAGTTTTGGTATGGGGTCATGAATTTGGTTCAAATGAACATATTAGAAGCATATGCAATCCTACAATATACAGTGATCATTGTCGCGGTCGAAATCAAGTCTAAAATAATAAATTTGTAAATAATAAACTCTTTATGTTGTATAGCTCCCTCTCAAGGTCAAGATATTAATAAAACTATAAAACAATGTTTCTTGACCAAAATCGACCGATTAGCTATTCCCGTTTGGAAATTATACATAACACAACTACATATTCTGAGATTTTCATAGTCGCAGCTACCATTGTACGGCCGTAGGCGCTATTTGAAATTTATCACAATTTACCGGGAGCATCAGTAAATTTTTATATTTGATTTTTCTCGAAGGCAGAAGTGTTTTAGGGGTTAAATTTTCTAGTGCTTATAATACATCCACATAGGCATCCAAATACATCAAAATTGTAAAGAATCACTATCCACCCAATTTAAAAAAATTCCCAAAACTTTGTATTACCTTTAATGATTAATCCGAGAAAGTCTCATAGTCGACATGATTCGTTGTCATCCATCTTTAACGGTTTTAATTAATGAATATTATTTTTTTCTTTTCGAACGTCCAATAGCTACGTACTAGTCAACCTAGTGATATATGAATATTCATAAACCCAATACGAAACGAGTGCTCTGATTGGCCATTCGCTTTGTTTTGGTAGGTACGACCCGGAAATATATCGGCCGGGTGATGTCATAGATTACTAATTTGAATGGATGAACGGTACGTTTCACGGTTCGGAGAAAAAAATTGGATAAATCATATAAGTAAGTCCAAAAATTTCGCATTTGTATGATAGGTCAATTATTATTATTTAGTGTAAATAGGAGTACAATACATAGATCTATAGACCCTAGACCTACTTAATTTATATCTGATTTATAAATCAGAAAATCTAAATCTAAATAGTGAAAATCATATCACCATAATTAAGTGGCAGCTGGATTGGCCAGATTACCCCCACGGTACGAGATCTCTGGGTTACCGTCTGTATATGGGGAATGTCAACAAATGTCAGTTTTATTAAAGAAATGACCCATATCAGACGGTTATTTCTGTCTACGACTCTCTACGCTTTGCTGGACAGGCTGGAGTGGCTTGCTCCTAATCATGAACAGTCAACATCTTTTTTAATTATCATTAATAGCCGAGGATGTCATTTAAGTATAGTCTCTGCTTTCCAGTTTCATACGCCCAAAATAGATCTAGACCTATAAAAAGGCTATAGGGGGCCTACATAAATTATCATGAGCTAAAAAGTAATACTTACTAGGGAACAGGCCTAGCCTAACAAAAAGTTGAACGTATGGGGCTTATCTAAACTTAACTTAAAGAGAGTATCGTCATTGCACGAAGATCATTTCATTCGCTCTGTGATATTTAGACCAATCGAGACAATCACTGTTAACATTATCATTTTAATACATACTATTACAACAAAATTCATAGTAAATTACAATAGACATCATCATAATCTCATCTTCCAAGCACTAGTATTCAATAACTCACCGCAAGCACAGCAGACACAGTTTGCTGGGCCTGCAATACACCAGTTTACAGTTGTGTGCGCCATTTTAAACAAGGCCAATGACCTAGAGGTCATGTATTTATGCGTAAATTAAGATTGCGCCCATGCAAATTATGATGATATCACTGCCTGCGCGCTGCCTTGTGCGCGCATATCATCATTTGCATGGGCGCAATCTTAATTTACGCATAAATACCAGAGGTCAGAGGTTATTGGCCCCAATTTTTGGGCCAATAACCTCTGACCTCTGTCTGCGCATGCGCACTGATACAACTGTAAACTGGTGTCCAGTTTACAGTTGTATCAGTGCGCATGCGCAGACAGAGGTCAAAGGTTATTGGCCCAAAAATTGGGGCCAATAACCTCTGACCTCTGGTATTTATGCGTAAATTAAGATTGCGCCCATGCAAATGATGATATGCGCGCACAACGCAGCGCGCAGGCAGTGATATCATCATAATTTGCATGGGCGCAATCTTAATTTACGCATAAATACATGACCTCTAGGTCATTGGCCTTGTTTAAAATGGCACACACAACTGTAAACTGGTGTATTATATGCGCATGCTCATATCCCAAAACAAAATAGAGCTTGTAATACTAATAGGCCATTTTCGTAATGTAACCAAATTTAATGCATAAGTCTTTGTAAAGTGCCTCAATACAAATTATTTTATTCACCTGATGAGAATAATAATATTTCGATAGAAATAATCCGAACTGCATACATTAGTTGTTGCCTGGTTGGACTTGGTATGAAATAATTTGTATTGAGGCACTTCACAAAGACGTATGCATTAAATTTGGTTACATTACGAAACTGGCCTATTGACTTTTGACACCCTCTGACAATGTAAAAGGTTACGTAATAATTCAAGATTTTTTTTTCAAATTGGAATAAATCAAAGAAAAGCCCATGAAAGATGGACACATGCATGATCATTTCCATGTGTTGGTGCACTCCGCATTCAGTGCGCTTATTACTTTTGTTGTTATTGAATAATATTCAAAATACCCAGTGCATATTTTCTAGTTTGGTGTCTTCTGTATTTAATGCCATTATATTTAAAAGTGTCTTATAAACGGCCTCCCGGCTAGCTGTTGGGAGAATTTTCGGCAAGGGGGTGGGATCGGACTACATATTTTCCAATCAACATTGCCGTTAAATACACTTCGAGCAAATTAAGCAAACACGAATAGTAGCTATATATATAAGCCTAATTTTGTTATTATAAATTGAAAAATTTGGGGTCGTTTGCAGTTGGTCACATCTATTTACATAAAAGGTTGTTGATAAACAAGATAAACGGTGAAGAAGAAACAAAAATTGGTCATAAATCCCCGAGTTAACATCCAGGTTATTTGAAGAAAACTGATTTGCGTTCATCCCGCACTCCCCCCCCCCCAAAAAAAAACCCCACCATAAACACAACTGTAATGAAATCGATGACATGTCCACCATTTAGATTAATGATTATACTTACAATGTTGCATGCAGTAATCATGCAATGCGTAATTGAAAACGAAAATTCCATTACGTTTGCATTGAGCGGCTTTCAATGTGATCGCTAAACAGCGACGGGGTCGGAGATTGATGAAAGCTTCCATTCTGTTTAGAGAATAAATCAAACATTATAATCCGTATGTCATCATCATTTATCAAGTCGCTCTGAGAGAAAACATAATTAGCAAGAGATCAATGTAGGCCTTTATATACTCAGTGACATAATTATATTGTAAACATATCAAAATGAACAACAAAACGTTTTTTCTTTAAAAGTTGAGCTGAATATATATAACGTATAATTTAGTAATTGACTAAAATAAAAAATCTATCTAATTAATTTTTACTTATACACGGTACACTGCAAATTTGTTATGTAACGACTTTACACAACATTGGGTGGTAACCCAGGGGTTGTCTTAAGTTGTGTATAAAAAAATACACAACTTTACACTACAAATTCGTTATGTAAAGTAGTGTATTTTTTTTTACACAACTTAACACTGAACCACGCAATAAAGTGGTTACACAACGAATTTGTAGTGTGGTCTTCCATGATGCCTCGTTTGGTAACAGCAAAATGCAATGACAATCATGAATATAAATCCATAATATCATAACAAAATAAAACACAGAATAAATCATAATGCATGAATACAATTTGTTGGTATCCTTGTAATAAATGTGGACTTTTTAAACAAAAAATACTGTTGCATATATTTGTAATATCGTATTACATGGTAATCTGTTCTTAAATCAAGTGAAATATAATCTTAACTTTTTATACATTTTTTGAATAGCCTCATAAAGTTGTTTCTGAAGCTCATAATTTTTTATAAGCAAAGTAAAAAGACAATCTTGGCTCAACATATAGACTCACATGCACTTGAGATACCAAAAGTTCTATAATATAAAACTTTGGGTATCTCAAGTGTGGATATGCAAATATTACAAGATTGAATTCCTTGTTAGGTAATAAATTTCCGTTGATTTGAATTAAAATAGCATTTGAATATACAAGCTAAATACTAATGAACATAATTATCAATATATTTTAAACTGATAACGAATGATGTCATTGATTTAATTTGAAAAGCTTCATGTTATCCTACATTATGATAACTATGAAGCAAATTCCATCAGGATGAATATGAAAACTGCATGTGCAGTTGGATTGTAAACGCATCACGAAACAATGGTGTGATCAGGCGCGTACGCAGGATTTTTTCAAGGGGGGCGGGGGGGGGTTTAACATTTATAAATCGGGCCGAAAATTTCGCAACGACTCAGCCAGCCGCTGAATAAGCGGGGGGGGGGGGGGGGGGGGGGGGGGGGGGGGTAAGAGGAATTTTTTTTATTTTTTTGGTCCCCAAAAAATCGCAACGACTCAGCCGACCGCTGAATAAGGGGGGGGGGGGGGGGGGGGGGGGGGGGGGGGGGGGGAAGAGGACACTTTTTTTTTTTTTGGCCTCGAAATTTGAAAATTTGACATTTGGCTCCGTTGGGGGGGGGGGGGGGGTAAGGTCACCTTTTTAGGTCAGCCATGGGAATTTTTTTTTTTATAATTAAAAAAAAAATCAAAGGGGGGGGGGGTTTTTAGGGGGTGATGGGGGGGGGGGGTTTACACACATAAAAATACCAAAGGGGGGGGTTAACCCCCCCCCCCCCCCCCCCTGTGTACGCGCCTGGGTGTGATTAACACAAGATAAATGCTTTGAAATATAATGAGAAATAAAAGTAAGAGTTCAAGGAATAGAATCCTCTCGGCATTCAATTTCCCCCCGGTCCCCAACAGAAAAAATCTTCTGTGTGCCCATGTCTTGAGCCATAATGCATGCATGGTCGTACAGAGAATTTTTTTATGTTGGGGACCGGGGTAAAATTCAATGAATTATTGTTCTTCCTTTAAAAATATGATACCTTATCTGCTCAAGAAAGTCAGCAGAGTCTCACATTTTGGCGGGACCTTCAACAGAACGGGATAATTGTTTTCATGTTTAAAGGGCATTTCAATGCTTGCAAAATCTATAATTATGCGTGTTTAGTAAAAACAATAAGAAAATCAGTGTTCTGATTAAAACAAAAGGATGGGACAAACAATAAGAAGATGTCTCTCGAAAACGCTTTTGAGAACAATTGGGGGTATAATTATGTCCACCTTTCCCAACCTAATGATGCTCTTGGTCTATTCAAATGTTTATAAACATTTCCAATCCTTTGATTAAAACTTACACTACTGTACTTTAAAAAAAGATAGATAAAAACTGTTCCAAAACATACGCGGCATCGTCGGCGAAGTTTCTCCGATGTTGGTGGCATATTCTTGTTGGGTGCCTTGTCTTCCTTTTACATCGGTGCCCCTTCTGCGTGTTGCACAGACATCTCAATGCCGCTGGCATCACTCGTGGCATGATGATCTGGAGAAGGGGATGAAGAAACATTAACAACACATTATTAATACATAAATAAAGTATAGACCTCAAATAAGGTTGATGATTATGTTCGATGTGGTCTCTCATTCTATTATTCTAAAGAAACTAATTTGTTCATGTTGGTTTTGATGATTCAAGTTTACGCTTTTTTCATGTGTATCTAACTCCGTCTGAGGATATCATATTTTTTCAGTGAACGGTAATAGTTTGTTAGATTACAGTCACTTGCAGGAGAAGTACAATGGGTCCCTTGCTATTTACTATTTATCATTTTGTATAAATGATATCTCAAATGCTATATACAGTTTAGTACCATTCCACTGTAATACTGATTTTAATACAATTGAGTATGTTTACGTCTCTATGGAGATTTAAAACGGATTTCTAAGCGGATGACGCGCAATGAATTCTTGTCGAATCCTAAGAAATGTGAATTAATTTTCGCTGCAAGGCTTTATAATATAAAGCCTTCACTTTTCCAACCTCATCTTGATTACGGCTCTGTTGTGTGGTTAATGCATGAACAAATTTAGTTCATGTGATGTGTGTTCCACAAAATCGAGCACTTTGCAATTTATTACGAGTTGAACGTAGGTATATTACTGTTTTATTTATTTTTTATGTTGCATGGATGCCTCCCATTACTAATTTGTTCTAAATTTTCTACTAAGACAAGTAAATATTCTCTTCGCAATTATGACTGTAAACATTTATCTTGAATAAAAAATAATGTGACCTTTTTAAGTATAAGAGTAGTTTTAGACATTTCAATCCATTACATTGTGATATTAACCGATGAATAGACAACCTTGCTCACGTCTTTGTTAACTTAATCAGCTCTATCTATTTTTTGTTCACTGGGGGGGGGGGGGGGGCGCTGGGTTCAAATGGTAAGTCTCATAGTTTTCTCGATAATTTTCATTTGTTTTGTCAATTATATGTCATTAGTTGTTTGTTTAATAATGCACATGGGCTCCCTGAAAAGTGGTCTATTTTGCCGGGCTGATTGTGAGCCTGATTTTACAGTGTTTATATACATACATGACAAAATAATAGTTAACCGATTCTTTAAAGATATTACTCCTTGCTTCGACTGTGGGAGAATACAATGTTACTCACGAACTATAATTTTTGTTATTTTCAACTGATTTCACAGATTTTCAAATTCATAGCCTCACTCAGAATTTAAAAGGAATACTGGAATACAACAAAACAGTTGTCAGAGGGCCTTAGGTAGCATGTTTACATCCAACATTCAAGGGTTCTGAAAAGTATTCCCATTCTGAATCGTACGTAAACATTGTCTAAAAAGAAATACTATACAAATTGAAGATACATACCGAAGTAATGTGTACGAAAAAAGTCTGATATGGCGATGGCTGAAACAAATGAAAGAGAGAGTAATAAATGATCAAATAAAAAATTCATTCATAGGCCTATCACTTACATTATAGACGCTCTATAGTGCAAATGATGAAACCACATAAACGCGCTAACTCAAAGGTACAACATGATTAAGGATAGGGCATAACAAAGGGAAGATTACAGTTGATTGTAGTCCTAATTGAACAGATAGGTT
This sequence comes from Strongylocentrotus purpuratus, assembly GCF_000002235.5. Lineage (NCBI taxonomy): Eukaryota > Metazoa > Echinodermata > Echinoidea > Camarodonta > Strongylocentrotidae > Strongylocentrotus > Strongylocentrotus purpuratus. The sequence continues at coordinate 32,835,122 of NW_022145610.1, forward strand.
TTAATATTCTTTGAGAATGCTTCTACGTATTACGGCAGAACCATTTATTTGACAATATTCCTGTTAGTTCACTAACCAGGTTTTCAAAAAAAAACTTCGGTATCGGATAGTCAATGTATTATAGCACAATGATGGAAAAGCTGATGGGGTCGATAAATAGAATTCCTTTCCTTCTAAATTTTAACCTACTAGGGTATCTCCTAAACGGTTTGCTTTAGAAACCATATAACCATATATACATGTTGTTTAGAATTTAATTGTATATATATCCTTAACGAATCATTACAGTTGTTTTTTCCTTAATTAACCTTGAAACTTGAAACAAATTAAGAGAACTTTCATAAAAAAAGAAAAGAAAAGGAACATTATCGTGGTTATATTCAAAAGGAAAACAAATTTGAATATACAAATAAATAACTATATTCTTTCATAACTTTCAAAACAACTTAAGAAAATGAAAACTTGATTTGCCCATAAATACACCATGATTGGCTAAAAAAATAAAAGTTACAATATTGTTTTTTACAATATTATTGATATCATGCCCCTCATCTTTGTAGAACTAAAATATCCATGAAAATTGGTTCAAGTAGTGTTTATTGAGCAATTGGGAAGTAAAAGTTCACTATCTAAAAATCAGGTTATCCATTATGAGTATTTGTATACATCGGCCCGATTAAAAATGTTAAAATCCCCCCCCCCCCTTGAAAAAATCCCGCGCCTGGTGGTCAATATGTAATATGTTTACTGTAAAGAAAACGAAAATCTTCATCCTATTTATCAGTCAAGTTATAATAATTACATATATTCACTATTTTTTGCATGGAGATCCTTGTTTCTTATGGATAATAATAATTGAATTCATATACATATATTTACACGAATTAAATTAACATAATATGTCGGTGATTTGTTTGAATAAATAATGCGACCAAATAATGTATCTAGTTCTCTGTTTCCAAGTTACTTCCATGAAAGAGATATGCATTCAATTACAAAAGGACCTCGTATAAAATTAAATGTTTACATTGTCCGCTGAATCAATCGTAATTATCACAATGAAAGAAACAAGAGCATGATAAAGCTTTTAGTCGTCTTGCTTCTATCAGAGCTTTAAAAATAATCAATAAGGAGTTACACATTCACATTCCGAAGATTACGTGACAAATCATTACGTATCGTTGCATGCACACGGACATCTCCAATCACGCATAATCATTCATTGAGAGACAGATAAACAACTTGATCATTATTTCTATTCATTACGATAAAACAACTGAATGAGGATATGTCTCATTATCTCGTAACGACATTCTTAAGAGTCTTGGTTGAAATAATCTAAATCAAAGTTCATACACAAGCATATTGGCAATATGGCGATAAGCAGTTTTGTTAACATAATATATCACAATAGAGAACATCATTACAAGATCATATTTTGATCAAATACAAACATACATGCATAATGTTAAAATAAAAGTTCGTCTTTATACCAGCAACCTAGCAACAACCTGACAGTATTTTATGATAAAATAAGTTCTCGATTAATAATATATCTCTCCTACATAACACCAGTACTGTGATAGCATACACACGTGCATAATATTATGCTACTAGAAACAGTAGAGAAGATAATAATATATGTACTTACCAAATACGAAGCGAAAAGGGAACTGAAGAAAACGCGCGAATTCGGGGGTCCAGCAGTATCTTGATCGCTCCATTGTCCCTATTCATACAATTAAATCTATTATCATGATTTCAAAGACTTTCACATACTTGGCGTTTAAACATGTTAATCGTTTCTAAGCTGTGAGACTGAACTCGTATATATTCATTCTTGGTCTATATCAATTAACGACACTCTTCTCATAATGTGCATCGTCACCAGTCTCGTCCATAGTTTGGAAGAACTATTCTATGGTTGTTAACAATCGGAGCATGTAGCCATGGTAATACAATTCGCTAACCATGTGACGACGAGAAGAGAAGATGGGTGAATTCCCTGTTCATAACTAAGCCAAAGTCAGAGCATCTATTGATAGACAACCAGCTATTGTGTATTGTGCAAGGTGGAAAAAGTAGAACGGTTGAATGTCGTTCATAATTATGAACATTGCATAATGAAAGAATGGAAGCGCTTTAATACGTTCCTTAATAAAAAAAAAACTTTAAATTCGAGCGAGCGTAGAGAGCGAGTTTTAGATGAAATTTGAGAAAAAAATTGCTTTCAGCCGCTTTAAATTGGGGGCTCTGAGGCTCTGAGGCTCTGAGGAATCCATTTTTTGGGGATGATGATGAATTATAAAAACATCTTTTCATAGCATTAACGGTTATTGTGTCTCTTAATGTTTTAATGTGAATGAGATTTGGCAATGTTAATGCTGTTGCCGTCGAACACACCTTCATTGGTTACCTTGCCATTCTGTGAAGTTCAAAGGTCATGGGGTTTAAGGTATAATAGGTTCAAATATGCTTCTTTTATAGCAGATGAGTAGATTAGCCTACCCAGGCGCGCTGGAAGCACTTTGGGATTGGGAGGTGGGGGGGGGGGGCAAACGTTACATTGGGCTCGCCTTTCAGAGGCAGTGGCGTAATGAGCAAAAGAGTTTGGGGGCAGAAAAATCTGTACCACCACTCTTACATATTAAATGCAGGCCCCGTGGCAGTGGAACGTTTTTAAAAGTAACGATCAGGAAGAGCATATATATTCGATGTTAGTGTCGTCAATCCCTGGCTGGGAGACGGTCACCTGTGAATGATGAACCTACCGGGCCCTGCCCCTTAAATTGTAGGTGAACGGAACGCCCAGTCAGATTTCTATTTAAAAAAAAAATTGTATTGAATTGTAATTTAAAATTGTTTTTATTTGTATTGCTTAGTCGATGTTAGTGTTGTTAATTCCTGGCTGGACTCTGAGATGGTGATCAGTGAATGATGAACCTACCGGGCCCTGCCCCTTAAATTGTAGGTGAACGGCACGCCCAGTCAGATTTCTAATTTGTTTTAAATTTGTATTGCTTAGTCGATGTTAGTGTTGTTAATTCCTGGCTATTTTTAGGCTAGGAGATGGTGACCTGTGAATGATTAACCTACCGGGCCCTAGTGAAAGGCACGCCCACTCAGATTTATATTTTTTTAATTATTTGTATAGCTTAGTCGATGATAGTGTTGTTAATCACTGGCTGTAAATAAAGAACTTACCGGGCCCTGCCCTTGAACTGTAGGTGAACGGCATGCCAAGTCAGATTTTTTAAAAATAATTATTTGTATTGCTTAGTCGATGTAGCCTTTATGTTGTTAATTCCTGGCTGAGAAAATCTGTATTCCGTTAGATCACAGTGATACCAACGGAATACAGATTTCCTACAATATTTACTTGTACATTTAGGAAGATATTATGCGAGGGAGCGTAGCAACCGAGCAAAAAGTTTTTTCGCATTTGTATTAGTCTAAACGCTGCACTCTTAGGCCCTCCAGAGCCTAAAAGTGTGTTAAAGTCTTTAGTCAGTATTTGCTATACATTTTTAGGGCACTTTTCAAATTTTCCGGTGGGGCGACGATCCCCCCTAAATCCCGCCCATACCCCCTAGGGAATAATTTGTTGGACATCAAATCATTTCACATACACTCTCTCTCAAGGATAATTTTATGGAACAAAGGGTTGTCTTGGGAATTACTAAATCTATCTTAACGGATGTGGTCTAGGGGCCCGCATTAGGAGCCCTGATGGGTTGCCAGGGCAGAGCTTCCCATTTTTTTTAATTATTATTATTTTTTTTTTGGGGGGGGGGGGGGTCCAGGGGTGGAACCCCCTCACGTTCTAGAGTTTAAAAAAAAAATGAAAATCAAGATGGCCGTCACGAACGATAGAAATGGTAATTTCTCCTTGAAATTCACACGACCTCTATAATTTCATTTTGTTGAAATAAAATTTATTTCAAATTCATAGTACAAACTCAGTTGGCGGATCCAGGAATTTCTAACGGGGGGGGGGGGGGGCACAAAATCGCATGGGGTGAAATATATGTAAAACGGCGGAGCGACCAAGCAGGGGTGGGTCTGGGAAAACCACATTAGGCGCATTTTCAGGCACTTCCTGGAGTAATATGACGTTAAATTCCGCGCAAAGCGCAGAAGCTATGACGTGCATTTAATTATAAGAGAAAGAAGACGATTTCTTGTACCGTTCTCTACTCTTAATCTTGTCTGAATTCAGTTTCCCCCTCCCGTGCGATGCGCAAAAGCTTTGACGTTTCATTAAATTATTGCTCTCAATCCTTGTCTAAAATCAGTTTCTCCCCTCCCGCGCGAAGCAGCTTTTACGTTTCATTAAATTATTAGAGAGAAAAGAGACGATTCGTTGCACCGTTCTCTACTCTTAAACTTCGTCTGAACTTAGTTTTTCCCCTCCCGCGCGAAGCGCGGAAGCAGTGACGTTTCATTAAAGTATTAGAGGAAGAAGACGATTTGTTGTACTGTTTTCGTTTCTTAATCCTTGTCTGTATTCAGTTAACCCCCTCCCGCCCGAAGCGTGGAAGCTTTGACGTTTCATTGTCTGAATTCTCAAAAATGTTTCTTTGTCCGATAAAAAGTCACAGTTCGTAAGAAAAGAAAATTTGCCGGTGTGACCGCGTAGAATGTTACCCGCACCGATCGTCCGCCTATTAGAGATCGATCGAGAGCGGACGATCGGTGCGGATTTTATCCGCGCAGAATGTCCGTGTCGGACATTCCGTGCGCGCCTCAAATGTCCGACGGACAATCTGTGCGGAAGAGGTCTCGCACCAATAGTCCGCCTGCCGCACCGAATGTCCGTACTCTAGTCCACACGTATACATATTCAATACAAGTATAAATATATGAAACGACTGGATAACCCATATTCAGCTTTGCCAGCTAGCTAGGGATGACACTACAGGTCTTCCCGGCGCGGATCAAGGGGGGGGGGGGGGAGGGCCTTGACCCCCAACCGCCAACAAAAAATGAAGAGAGAGAGAGGGAGAAGGTAAAGCGGAGAGTAAGGGAAAGGAAGAAGAGGAAGAAGAAAAGAAAAGGGGGGAACAAAGGAGATCGGGGGCGAAAGGCCTTCGCCACCCCCCCCCCCCCCCCTCAGCAAAAGAGAGAGAGAGAGAGAGAGAGAGAAGAGAGAGAGAGAGAGAGAGAAGAGAAGAGAAAGAGAAGGAAGAGAAGAAGAAGAAGAAAGGGAAAGAAGAGACAAAGGGAAAGAAGAAGAAGAAGAAAAAGGGGAAAGAAGAAGATCGGGGGGCGAAAGGGCTTTGCCTCCCAGGCTGTTGCCCCCCCCCCCCCCAACAAAAAGAAAGAGAGAAGGAAGAGAAGGGAAAGAAAAAAGGGAAAAGACGAGATAAAGGGAAGAAAAGAAAAGAAGGAAGATATCAGTTGCAGTTTACCCGCCAACAAGTTGGGGATTGGGGGGGGGGCAAATGGCCCTTGTTCCCCCCCCCCCCTTCTACAGCAAACTTAAAATAGAGAGAAAAGAAGAGAAGGGGAAGGGGAAAAAAACAAAGGTACGGAGATCAATTGTGATTTTTCCCACCAACGCGGTGTGGATCGGGGGCGAAAGGCCTTCGCCTGCCCTCCCCTGGCCCCTCAGCAAACAAAGAGAGAGAGAGAGAGAGAGAGAAGGAAGGAAAAGAAGGGAAAGGGAAAGAAGAGAGAAGAGGAAAGGAAGAAGAAAAGAAAAAGGGGTCCGACAGGGCCTTGCCGCCCATGCTGTTGCCTCCCCCCCCCCCCCGCAAAACAAGAGAGAAGGAAGGAAAGAGAAGGAAACAAAAGAAGAAAAGAAAAGAAGGGATATCAGTTGCAATTTTCCTGCAAACAAGATGTGGATCGCGGAGAAAGGCCTTTCCCTCTGCCCCCCCCCCTCCCCGACCACCCCCACACCCCACCCCCTCCCCGCCAAAAAAAAAAAGAGAGAAAGAATGGAAAGGGAAAGAGGAGAGCCAAAATGGAACACAAAAGAGGAAGAAGAAAAGAAAAGGGTGAAAAGAGGCAGAGATCAGTTGCGATTAATCCCACTAACATCGTGTGGATCGGGGGGAGGGGGCGAAAGGCCCCTGCCTCCCTCAGCAAACTTAAATGAGAGAGAGAGAGGGCGAAGTAAGGGAAGGGAAAGGGGGGGGGAAGAGGAAGAAGAAAGGTAGGGGAGATCAGTTGCAATTTGTCCCGATTTGTACCCCTACCCCCCCCCCCCCCCTCAGCAGAGAGAGAGAGAGAGAGAGAGAGAGAGAGAGAGAGAGAAGGAGAAGGGAGGTGAAAGGGAAAGAGGAGAGAAAGGGACAGAAAACAAAGAGGAAGAAAAGAAAAGGAATTAAGGAAGATCAGTTGCGATTTTCATTGGTTCTTTTATCATCATTGTACAACTATCATTGTACAAATGTATTTATAACATTTATTTATTCCTGTTTGATAACAAAAATATGAATATAAACTCACAACAGCAACAAAATTAAATGTAGAAGGAAACTATCTTGCTGGGAGCAAGAAGCGCAAAAATGATCATGCATTTGCATGTACATGTAAGTGTATCATTAATATCATTCATATCGTTTAATTACATCTTGTGAAATAGTATGCATTCAAGCTTTTGGGATTTTTTGTTGGTGTATTTGTATGAAAGAAAGCATTTTGAGCTTGTAATGCACATGTTGCAATTTCAGGTGCAACTTAGCGTTCAAATATGGGTTACGCACGGCCAGGCATTAGTGTAGGAAATCTTCAAATGTTAATCAGGTATATGACTAAATTACTTGTCTGTTGCCTAACGAAAAAAATTATATCTAGTCAGGCCTGAATTGAGTCGCAAAACAATCATTGTGTTAAAAGGAAAAAAACATATTTGATGACATTCGAAATTCCCAAATAACCGATACGATTGGAGAGCGAGTACTCGTTTTGTTTTTCTTCAAAAATTACTCAACTATAAATAGCTGGCCCGGATACTTGAGCCTCTCACAAAACGCAAGTATAGGCCTGATGTGTCGTCAGGGGCGTCGCTAGACCTTTTTCAGTGGGGGGGGGGGGGTGTTATAGAGGCCAACGATTACCGACAAAACAAGCCACCAATTACCAACAAAATTAAATGTCCCAATATCTACAAATGTAACCCTATAAACCCGAGGCCAAAGGCTAAATTGTTATGCGCAAATGGTCATTTTCGTCGACGACATAAATATACAAATTATTTCGTCAACTTAGTAAGCATCATAGCTATATATTTTAATGCAGGCGCGTAGGTAGGATCTTATTTAAGGGAGGGGCGGTATTGGGCAAGCGAATCACTTAAAGAGCACGCAAAACGCTCCCTAGGTGGGGTAGGGGGTGGGTGAAAGGCCTCCCGCGCGAAGCGCGGTAGCTTAGACGTTTCATTAAATTATTATAGAAAGAAGACGATTTGTTGTATACCGTTCTCTATACTCTTAACCCTAAGTGTCTGAATTCAGTTTTTCCCTCTCGCGCGAAGCGCGGGAGCTTCGACGTTTCATTAAATTATTAGAAAAAGAAGACGATTCATTGTACCGACTCTAAATCATTGTGTGAATTTTCAAAAATGTTTCTTTGTCCGATAAAAAGTCACAGTTCGAAGGGGAAAAAATTGCTGGCCGACCGACATAAAAAAAATCCCACCGGCTTCAACCTCACACCCCCCCCCCCTTTAGTGACGCCCCTGAATGTAGGGTGGCCTGAGCGGGTAGGCGTGGTTCTAAACTTACAGAGACACTTCGATAAAGACACCTTATTTCATGATTGCGTGTGTTGAACTGCCCTGGGCTTTACAACTTTAAACCTCCAGGGTTTATTTTGCATAAATAGGTATTTACATGTTCATTTATATAATAAAAGGAAATAATGAATATTCAAATATCATAGGTAGCAAATAAAGGATGACTAACAGAGGAATGACAACAAACAGATAGGAGAGGATGATCAAGCATAATGCTGTGCACCAATCTATAAATGTGAATTACTAAGTAGCCTGTTCACACTACAGCTCTACAGTAACAAAGCATTTGTAGCCTTAATTTTAAGCAGTTGAAGAAATTAATAAAAGTAGGCCTACTTGAAGAAATCGTTAAATTATTGTAAGATATTCAGTTTATTTTTATTAAGTAAGACAAAGTAATAGGTGTTAAAATAACACACATTTAACACCTTTGGAAAAAATAATACCCCAGGAACGTGAAAAACAAAACTTTTATTGTAATTCCTATAAACGGACATATTTAAAAACTGAAATGTGGCACCACCCAAAAAATATACTTCTGAGATCCTCCTTTGTCTTTAATTTGCACCTGTAAATAAATTCTTTGTTCCTCGTCTATGTCATCGCGGCGAAAAATTTCAGACTTTTCTTCCTTTGAGGTGCACATGCAGCCTCAGACAAATGTGCCAAAGAAGTTTTGTCTTCTTGTGTTCCTGGAAACAAAGTTTTGGGCAATATTTTTCAAGTCCAGTTTATCTGTACGAGATTTATATATGAGTAATATTAAGCTTTGGTTGAGCTTTCTTTGTGTCATTGTACTTATCAGATAAGTTTTGATCCCTTTCAAGACAGAGAATGTTCTCTCGCAAGTTGCCGTTGTAACCGGGATGGTAAGGTAAATGAGAAGAAGAATGTGTACCTCTGAGAATGATCTTTTATAGATTGGACTGTTGTTGAAAATCTCACAGATTGTTTTAATGTATTTGATAGGTTTCCTCTCATCGTTGTTGTTGTTGTTGGTAAATGTTTTGTGGCGTTCATTCATATTGAATATATACGCCATAAATATCTTCAATTTTATAAGAAAATCAGTTAAAGTCTTTATTAGAAAAATGAGAATAAAGATTTGTAATGAAATAATTAATTAATAAGTAACGCAATTTATTGGGAGTCTCTGGATGGTTTTCAACTTCGTGTTTCTGCTTTTTTAAAGTTTAATCTGGTCAGCCCGGTTTCGATTGCATGGAACCTAGCTTTGCTCGATTTGAAACAGGCTCTCATCGTCATACACGTCTTGGAGGTTTGTTAGCTGCCGAGTTAATGCTACAAAGTCAATATCTCCGGCATACACTTCCCTCAACTCATCAGCACGAACAAAATATTGGGGAGGGGGGGGGGGGGGCTCATGATAACCGAGCCCGGCCGAAATATTGGGGGAGGGGGGGGGGGGGGGCTTAATGATATCTGAGCCCCCCAATATATATATTTTTTTTGGGGGGGGGGGCTGTGCCCCCCAAGCACCCCCGGTTCCTAAGCCTATGTACAGGTCAATGAAGTCTACTTTTGAAACTTAAAGGGATTGGGTGACTTTGTCTCGAATCCTGGAATGATAGTTAGGGCTAGTTCTGATCGGAAAACGACCCAAATATCGGAGTATGGCTAGCTGCCCCAGGGCCTTGTCCTATATACGGATCAGGGGAAAAATACTTTAAAAATTTCGGGGGCTACTTGTATGACTTTCGGGGGCTCTTTTTGGCATTTCGGGGGCTGATTCACCCCGAGCCCCCGTGTATTTTCCCCTGATACGGATAAGTGAGCGCCCTGATCGGTCCACTTCTAACTCGTGTTTTTAGCCCTTCTTTCTTTTCTTTTTCCTTTCCTTTCTTTTTCTTTCCTTTCCCCTTTTTTTCAAAGAGGAGGGGGGGGGCGGGTTCGTCGCCCCCCGTATGTCCGCGCCTGAGTGACACCCACATAAACTAACCTTATTTATTACCGAACAAAAATAAAGAAAGAGCCCCTCGACACCATACGTCTAAGTAATCAGCCAGTTGCTACCCCCCCCCCCCCCACCAAAATAAACTTTAAAAGTGATTTTTTGTTCTAATTTGATGCCAGTGATTTACAGATGCTGCTGAAACGGTCTAATTTTCCGGGATTTTTCCACACTTTTTAGTAAATTATACTTTTTATGCATTTGTGGGAGAATGACAAATTTCAAAATTTACAGTCAGGCAAGAAATGTGCTTATTTACTATTTAGAGGCCTACTACGGCGGGCTTGGGGGCTCAAGCCCCCCCCCCCCCACACACACTTTTGAAAAAGTATATTACAGAGAATTAAATAAAAAGAAATAGAAAAGAAAGTATGCTCATGTGACCGTAATTAAATGCCCATACCCCTGTGCTTCCGGGGGCTCTGCCCCCTGGACCCCACCTTGGGACCTAAGGCTGGCCCCTGGATGCTAATCTGACTTTAATTTTAAAGCCTAAAACCCCTGCGCTTCCGGGGACTCCGCCCCTTGGACCATACGCCAATTAGTGACCTGCCAGTGTTATGAATAAGGTATTAAAATATGCTCATCTGACCGTAATTAAATGCCCTACCCCCTGAGCATCCGCCAATTTGTGCTACGCTCTACCTTATCTTAAATACTCTAGCCTCCCCCACTCACTTTCAACCCCATTTGTAATCACTTTTATTTCCCATTTAACTCCTTCATTAAACCTCGAAACGCCCCCAAATACTTGGAGCTGGGCCTGTATCACGAGTATATACTAGTAGTGAGTTGGTTGATGTACGAAGCCACGTACAAAAGTATAATCGATTACAACAGTTGTGGGGCCGATATCACGAGTATGCCTTCATAAAATAAAGGTTTTAAAGAAATCACTGGCATCAAATTAGAACAAAAAATTCACTTTTAAAGTTTATTTTGGTGGGGGGGGGGGGGTAGCAACTGGCTGATTACTTAGACCTATGGTGTCGAGGGGCTCTTTCTTTATTTTTGTTCGGTAATAAATAAGGTTAGTTTATGTGGGTGTCACTCAGGCGCGGACATACGGGGGGCGACGAACCCCCCCCCCCCCCCTAAATCTATGAATGAAATTCGTACATAGCAACCAGCGTTAAGTGCATTGTGAGACAAAATGTATTAGTGAAAGTATAGCATCGTTTACATGCACATTTCTTTGGTTGGTATGCAAATTGCATAACATCAATATCCTTTAACACACTGGGGAGTAAGAATTCCAGTACAACCCTTTCAAAACTTTTCATAACCAGTGAAGTGAGGGCTATATATAGGCCATTTTCGTAATGTAACGTAATCAAATTTAATGCATAAGTCTTTGTGAAGTGTCTCAATACATATTATTTCATTCACCTGGTAAGAATAATAGTATTTCAATAGACAGAATCCGAACTGTACATTAGTTGTTGCCAGGTTGGGCAAACATTATGGCTTGACCTACCTAGCAACACTTATATGCAGTTTGCATTCTGACTATTGAAATACTATTATTCTTATCAGGTGAATGAAATAATTTGTATTGAGGCACTTCACAAAGACTTATCTATTACATTTGGTTACATTACGAAAATAGCCTATTGGTACGTCTGAAATCATTTGGCTGGGAAGCTTAAGGTGACTGGCTGCTGGGATAACAACAGCTCAGTGACTTTCAGCAATTGAGCACATAGTTTTGATCGAGAGATTCATGAAAAAGAGTACGTGTGACACTATGAACATCTCGGACAATGAAAGCGGACAAAATATACAGTTCCTCAGGTAGACAAAGGAACATCCCTTCACTGCTATTATGTAAAAATGTGTAGAACAGGTGAATATGCATGTGACACCTGTTCTACACATGTTTACATAATAGCAGTGAAGGGATGTTCCTTTGTCTACCTGAGGAACTGTATATTTTGTCCGCTTTCATTGTCCGTCATGTTCATAGTGTGAACTGGCATTGCTAGTTGCTATACGCACAAACTTTTGACAATTTTCCACAGATGTTATCGGGTCCCATTGCTTTTCTAGGGTTGCTTCTCTTGAAATATTTCACAACATCTGTTAGCTCACAACATTGGGGAAGAGTCTTCATTCCTCAACTCTGTACATATTGTATATAGCTATCTCATCATTAAAACTTTTAGTATCAAAACGGGCATAGAATCTGTTCAACTCATTTGCAGTGTCATGCAAATTACCTCCTGCAAAGTCTCGAATAGTATTTTGTTTCTTTTTGCACCCTGTCATTGTTCGCATACATTTCCATGCATTTTTTAGTATTATTTGTTCGGAATGCATTTTCAAGTTTTTTCTAGTATACACTTTTTGCTTCTTCTATTTCTGTCTTAATTTCCTTGTTCAAATTTTTGAGATCATTTTCTTAGTTTCTCAAAAAGGCATTTCTCTTTTTCTTCAACAAATCTTTTAACTGTTTCTTAACCCAGGAGTTTTGATTCGGAAATATTTTGACATTTTCATTATAAACATGTAAATCTTGACAAAATAATATGTAACCATTCACAATTTCCACCGCTTCATCTTAGTTAACAGCACTTGATATTAACATGTCCCAGTCAGTAAATATCGAAACAGGTTTGAAGATTCTTGATTGCAATCTCAGGATCTCATCCCACTATTTTCACTTTCTTAACCTCGTTTGATTAAAGGGATAGTTGAGTTCTGTTGCAGAGGGCGCTACACAAAATTTTTTTGTGAGATAATGAAAAACTGAGTGTCAAATTTGAAAGAACGTAATATTTAAATGACAAAATCATCTTTGTTTGATCAAAATCGGTTCAGAGACGGCTGAAATTTAACGATTTCTAATACTAATTGTGTACCGGCCACCACAAATATTAGATATTTGAAAAATTTGAAAAAATCGTTGAAAAAAAACGAAATAACGCCTTTACGATTTTTTGTTGGCATTTTCTTGTTGCTTATATTACCCACAATTAGCCGGCTGATGTATTGTTATTTTTGATTAAATAATTATTCAACGGTCAGCGTGTTTTTTTGAAAGTGGAGCTGAATTGGTATGATCGTTCGTATTGGCTAAATTTCACACATTTTGGGGTCTAAAACTACCTTCATAGCAATTTTAGGTTCTAAAAAGGGCACTATAAATGTCATAGATAGGAATAAGAGCAACAACCATGCACTTTGAAGGCATTTGCGGTCTGAAAACAGAACTCAACTATCCCTTTAACTGTTTGTATTTCGGCAGTAAATGAACAGTTACATGATCAGATTTCCCTATGCTTGGGCGTGCAACTGATTTATACCAATCTCGCGGACGGAGCAGTAGCACACTTGCTCCATTTGTTTGCTTGTTTGGTTGTTGGCTAGTCTATTTCGATTCCTTTTACGTAACATTCAGATCGAGCCATACAGGCAGGGGGTGTTGAAAAATTTAGGTTTATGTCATCTTCATTTGGAAATGACCACGCCCACCTGCGCCCCGCATTAACGAACCGTACCAGGTACTCGCATGCTCTCGATCTCTTTGGCAGCTATGCACGCACATTTAAGCGCACGCGTCGTCATTGGTAGCCGTGTTAGTCGTGGGATCGAACTTCGAAGCTCCAACTTTCCAGCCTTCTCCTCTTAAATTAAACTGTAACCATGCCGAACCTTGGTGATATATTCCCTAATTTTGACGCTGATACCAGCGATGGAACAATCAAGTTCCATGATTGGCTTGGTAATTCGTAAGTATCTCATGGCAATGTTCTAAAATAATGTTTTGGTTTCAATGCAAGGACGGCCCATCTACCGTGTATGTACATGTATACCGCTCCGCCTCCCGCTCCCAGTGGGCACTCCCTGGTACACTGGAATCTACTCTGACTATATCTCGAACCTTGATGTATTAATTCATATTGCAGCTCACTCTGGAAGCTATACTGGGATGGGTGCACGTGCAGTCAATGGCAGACAGAGACATTGAAGTTAAAGAGAATATTATCTATAATCTATAGGCCTGTAGGCTGTAGATCTAGAGTAACAAATTGAGAGGTGCTATAGCGCTAGCCTAGGCTACGTGAAAGTGAAAACTTGGCTGCTCATTTAACAGGAGCTGAAATCCAGCAGGATCAGGAGGCTGAAAAACTAGACTACCGGTAACATACGATATGTGTGTTGAACTTTGGCCCTGAGTTGTTAAGCTGGAATGTTTTACACGAATGAGCTCAGAAAAATGTGTGAATGTTGCAAATATTACTATCTACACTGTTGCTTCTAATTGTAAGGTGGTAATTTGTCTTCACCTCTTTTCATGACATGAGTGTGACAACATGTATGATAAATGATCTTGGGAGTGTTTCACAAAGACTAAGATCGACTTTAAGTTGGCAGGCTGTTTTAAATGCCACTGTTTGCTCTCACCATGTACTCGTATTGGTCACAAACAAAGCTACATAATTTACCTCTTTTAATTGTTCATTATGGAAGGAAAAAAGATTATCTAAAGATCATGATTGAGAGCCGAATGGTGAGAGCAACCAGTGGCATAAATGGCCTGCCATAGTAAGTCCAATTTAAAGTCGATCTTAGTCTTAGTGAAACACTCCCCTAGATGGATAAATTTTATAATTATACATTTTCTTTTCAGAATTTCTTTTCAGAACTTTATTGATCAATGTAAAGAGTTATACTTTCTTATAGAGATTGATCAAAAAAGCCCCGAGAAGATTTTTTTCTTCTTCAAATCTATCACAAATTAGTTGTTAAAAAAATGTTATGATGGGAAGTAAAGAAAATTATTCAAACATTATGGGCAACAACGTGTATCGAACAACATTGCTTTTAAGCTGTGAACATGCATGACTTTCAATTTGTTTATGTTAAAAATTTACTCCATATTTCTATACATTGCACCCCTGTTTTATAGTTGGGGAATCCTGTTCTCCCACCCTGCTGACTACACGCCAGTCTGTACCACTGAACTGGGGAGGGTTGCCACTTTGACACCCGAGTTTGAGAAGCGTGGTGTCAAACTGATCGCTCTGTCCTGTGATGGTGTCGAAAGCCATAGGGGATGGATCAAGGTAAGAACAAAAATTAGGGAAGAAAAAAAGAAAAGAAACAATGACATGAGGTAACTTTTTTCTTGCTTGGATGATTGCTCTGCATGGTGCATGCTCACATTTAATGTGCAGTGAAACCTGTCTATAAATATTGTTCTGGAAAGTCATGGAATTACATGTAGATAGTGGGTTTGGGGTGTGTGTGGCTATGGCAGCCTTCCAGTTTGAACTGACAATAGGCGTGGTATTCATACACCACTTGGATGCTGCACAATCCATTCCAAAATGGTATTTATCTAGTCATGAAACAAGGCAAAAATGGGTCATGGAAATTCATGAGATTTGTTTCTCAAATTTCTGTAGGAATCCTGGATTTACGTCCTCTTTATTTTCATCTCTGATATTCCCTGAAGGTCATTCAAGGTCATGCTATGATGACAATTTCTTTTTTCCCATGTGGTAATGCAGGACATCGTAGACTATGCCAAGTTTGAGAAGACGTGGCCATACCCGATCATAGCTGACCCCAAGCGTGAGCTCGCTGTCCAGTTTGGTATGCTCGACCCTGACGAGAAGGACAGTGCAGGAATCGCACTGACCGCTCGATGTGTAAGTATCAGAGGGGCAAGTTCACCTCCGGTCTTGGAGCGATAATGATACCTATTCAAGGGTCGTTCAGATATGACATGGCAAAACTGGCATTTTTTCAAAAGATTACCGAAATTGTAATACGTGTCAGATTTCCAAATCTTGTAATCTTGAGCTTGGTTCATACAAACACGTCCTTTAGTGCACACAGTTGCCATTCATTTCACTTTTAAAAGAAACATGGCGTTTTCCCATGCCATATCTGAGCGAGCCTTAACTGAAATCATTGTGGAATCGGTCAGCTGATGTTTCTAGGCAAGTCCAAGCTATTTGATCCCATAACTGACCACATCTTAGATTTCAGTATATCTGATTGTTCTGATGACTGTACTATCAAGCTGATGGCCAGACTAGAGCTTGAATCAGAATAAAAAGATATATTTTTTCATCAATTCATGTTCACAATTCTGTATTTCAATGAGTAATATACCGGTATGTACATTTGTAAGGTATGGGAAATATGATAGGGAGCTTTGTGTCTGGATGCTTATCCAAAAAAAAAGCCACGACTTTAGCCTTTGGATTTACGAGACGTATGCATCAAATGGAGTAACGATCATGAATATTTATCCTTTATAATATTGTTTAATTAACCCAAGTTGTAAAAGATTTATGAAATATTGCATGTAAACTTCTTCAAATTTCTGTTTTAAATCAATGGTCCAGATACACAGATACACAACATGTCCGGTCACAGAGTTTCTGTGTATACCCTGGACATATCTGTATGTGGGGGGAAAAGTATAATGGTGTTGCGACTGTTCCAAGAAAATCAACACTTTCTCAGGAGTATTTTAAAAGTACTAGTTTAGATTATATCTGCAACTCTGAAACCCAGTTTCCAAATCTAGGAACAACGTGTAGTTGAAGTTATGGTTTAATAGTGGCCTCATGAGACTCGCCCTATGAATTTATTTTAATTAAAACCTAAGGTAGATTGCATATATCCCTTTTGCAACAATCATTCCACATTTTGTGGTTTGGCTCCATAATTTGTGATTCGGAGCTTTGAAAAATATGCCAGATGTATGAGTAGAAATTAGGGCAAACATTTCTGCATATACATGTACATGTACATGTGTGTATATGATGCATCCAATTTTGTAAATGACTACCGTATACTGCATTTGATGCCAGAAATTTTTGAAAGGAAAATAAGCCTTAAAATCTTTAAATTGGCAACATGTTAAGAAATTAGAAATCACTGTTTTTCTACCAAAATGGGTCACTTTTTTCTCCAACTTTTTAAGAAAATTCTTGATCATGTATATTGTTTTCAGAGACATAACATTTTAATTTAACAATGTAGCAATAAAAGTAACATATCATGGTTGCCCATTCGAAGTTAAGCCCAGGCATAGAATTATAAAAACACAGGAAAACCAAAAAAACACAGTCAAGATTATGGCTAGATGGTCTAAATGGTTTTGTACCAATTTATTAGCATTACTGTTTACTACACCATTCTAGAAACTTCCAATCGCATGGCAGCTCTTCTATCTTTGTTATTTACAGACTTAAAGAAGTCTTAATAGATTACGAAACTTCAGCAAATATTACGCGGTAGCTGTTATGTGTTGATAATCCTTATTTGTGCTGAGGTAGCATCTTGCATAATTGGTAGAGTGTAACGTCTTCTGCAAAGCTAGTGGTTGGTCGAGCAAATAACTTCAAGGCCATTATTTGAGCAAAAGCTTTTTTCTCTCTACTGTATATTCTTCATGCATGCTGGTACATATGTGTGAATGTTTGGTAATTCAAAGTCTGTGGTGAATCTGTACATTTTTACAGCATGGATTTGAAGAAATTTATGGAAGTCAATTTTTTTATCACCATATAATGTTTTAAAAAAAATATTGACTAATTTAGGAAATAAATGATATATAAATTATTTTGCAAAGTCACTTTGTACATTATACAAACAGTGTAGATATACGACTATTATAAAATACATAAATCAATTGGTCTTTAGAGATTTCGGCAGACATTTATCGCCTTGTACAAATTTACAAACGATACACAAACAACCCATATAGTCCACAATGAGTTCATTTACATGTATTACGTGCACATGTGGTATTGGTGCAATGCCAATGTGCAAACATTTCCTTTACAATATTTTGCTTCCCCTCTTCCTTAACAAGCTTGGCCCATTGCTATACAGTGTATATGCAGCCAACCGTAACCAGCAAATTAGAAAGGCATTTCATTTTGCTTTTACGCAAGCATATAACAAAATAAAGCATCAAATTACTTTGTGGAGGGCCCAAGATAGGAATGATTTGCCCCCCCCCCCCCCCAAAAAAAAAAGGATTTTTGCTGGAGCCTACATGTTTGTCTTTAAACCCTATGTCCCATATTCTATATGTGACCATGCGCGCACCACATAACCAACGAACAGTAGCATGTTGTGATTTTCTATTAGTGCTCAATGAAGATGCGCATTTGGTCAGGTCGGTCAAATTTTTACTTTTTAGCATTTCCTAAAACAAATGTAATGCATAAATCTTAAAGGTGCCATTTTAAACATTTTATATATAAAGACGGGACATTTTCATTTTTAATTTGGTTAGGAACATCCAACTGTAATAAGTTATATATAATTTTTTAAAGCTGAGAATCTCCTCTTTTAGGAAAAATAATCATATCCGGCAACTTTTGGTGGTTTTGAGTTATGCCTGGTTACATGTACTAAAATTTGAACACATTCTTGGGTGTAGGCACTGCCCCAAGAGCAATAATTAGACATTTTTATCTTCTTTAAAATCATATTGCTTGATGTTATTGTACAATTACGTATTCACCTGTGACATTGAGTATTATTATTTTGCGCCGTTCCAGATGTATCTTTTCATGTCACTGCATTTTGGCAAGCTACCTATTAAAAAGAAACCACAGGAAAACAATGCAAGCTATACCCTAATAATTCCACGAGTACAAAGTCCACATTTGGTTTACTGTATGCATGAATTTTTTGTGACAATTGACAATATATTGTTTGTCACTATGTGGCACAAATGAAGGATATACATGTACATGTACAACTGAACCTTGCATGGACCACCAAAGCATGTGGTCATCACCAGAATAAAAGCATTTAAATCTCACAAAGACTGCATCACGCCATGACCTGTACTCGTACCCATAAAATTGAAACCCAGATGCTTGGCTTGGTTTTGTTCAAAATTGGGTTAGACAAAGGAAGATAGTGGGAGGTCGTGTCTGAGGTCAAACTTTTCCTTTGTTAAACGCGGTCTTGGACCCAGGAACTGGTTTATCTGAATTAGAAGAATGTGATCCAAAGAAATACTGTTTGTCTGATGTTTGAAATCAGATTTTATGGAATTAGGGCAATCTATTATTATATTTGTTTCCTAGTCATCCATGAATATTTCCTTGGTTTTATTTTTATGTCAACATTTTGATGTGCTCTGTTTTTACACTGAATTATATTGTTTATGTACTTTGTATTGCGATTTAGGTTTAGTTAAAGATTATATTTTTCTTGTACACTCCCTGCACCAGAGTATTTTACATAATGGATATGGCCCTTCATAAATACTCATTATTATTATTTTTATCATATAAGTCATGACTATAAATTGTAATGGCATGTTTGTTTGTTGTTTTTGTTTGGGGGCTGGGGGGGGGGGGGAGGCGAGTCGGCTTTGTCAGCAAAGTGTCTGTTTGTCAAACCAAAGATTGTTGGTTCGAATACAACCCAGGTGGATGACTGAAGCCTGCGTTGTGTGTTAACTTGCCCTCCGCTGTATCATAGGCGTAGGCTATGAAACGGGGGAAAACAGTTAGTCCCATGGATCATAGAATTGTTAATGGTGGCCCCATGTAGAGGAGGATCACCACCTTCTTAGTACGTTAAGAACCCACTGCACTATTTGTGTATTAAAGAGTAGGGGAAACCCCGGACTGTAGTGGTCCACCTACACATCCCCAATCAGTTATACCGGGAAGAGAGACCTGATTGGTTACAGTGCTTCAGTTCACTTTTTGAATCCCAGGCACAAGTGACGTCAAATACTTAATAATTGTAATTTCATTTTCTCTATTTTTAGGTCTTTATCATTGGACCCGACAAGAAACTGAAGCTTTCCCTTCTGTATCCAGCTACAACTGGCAGAAACTTTGAGTAAGTCATGAATGGTAGTGCTACTGGTAGTAATGGTATATTGAAAAATTCATTCACAATCAACTGGTCAAAAGGCAGAATTTTGTACAAGGTAAAAAGGGCATATAAAGTGAACCAGTTACCAAAACATGTTTTGTTCTTGATGTAAGGGGTTTCAAGTTCTTGTGCTTATTTCTTTTTAATTTCTTCTTCTTAATTGCTTTGATTTATTTTGTAGTCATGTTTTCCATTTACAACACTGTATGTATTTAATCTTTTGTTTATAAATACACCTGTACATGTATTTGTTGTGTAAACAATGTATGAGAGCTTTATGGAAGACCAGATTTGTTACTGAATAAATTAGTCTGCTTTTAATCCATGTATATGAAATAAATCTATGAATAAGATGAATAAAATCTGTGCTTCCAAGATGTATTCATATTTCATCGCTTTTATGTCATTTATCTGCAGTGAGATCCTACGTGTGATTGACTCTCTCCAGCTGACGGCTACTAAAAGGGTCGCGACCCCAGCAGATTGGAAGGTAATAAACAAGATGCTCAATTTTTTGTGTTACTTTATAGAATGTATAACATAGTCTTATAATTTTATAATAAGAAGATAAAGATATGAGAATAAGGAAAAGGAGAATTATTTTTTGGTTCAAATTTTGTGTCTCATTATCTCTTCTGCTATGTGTATCCTAACTTTTGTTGTATTTCAGAACATCTTTGTAGAAATATTGGGGGATTTGTCAAGAGGTATAATGTTTGATTCATGACCTTTTCTTTCATTT
Source organism: Strongylocentrotus purpuratus (assembly GCF_000002235.5). Taxonomy (NCBI): domain Eukaryota; kingdom Metazoa; phylum Echinodermata; class Echinoidea; order Camarodonta; family Strongylocentrotidae; genus Strongylocentrotus; species Strongylocentrotus purpuratus. The sequence continues at coordinate 32,855,459 of NW_022145610.1, forward strand.
TGTGTTTCTTTCCTTCTGTCTGGCGAAGATTGCATGGTCCTGCCAAACAATTTTATAATAAGAAGATAAAGATATTAGAATAAGGAAAAGGGGAATTATTTTTTGGTTCAAATTTTGTGTGGCATTATCCCTTCTGCTACTTGTATCTTAAGTTTTGTTGTAGTTCAGAACATCTTTGTAGAAATATTGGGGGATTTGTCACGAGGTATAATGTTTGATTCATGATCTTTTCTTCCATTTGTGTCTCTTTCCTTCAGTCTGGCGAAGATTGCATGGTCCTTCCAAACATCAGCGAAGAAGATGCGGCCAAGCTCTTCCCAAAGCATAGGAAGGTAGCAGTCCCATCCGGAAAGGGCTACATTCGATTGACCCCTCAGCCATAGGGCGCAACACTTGGGTGACCTTTCCACCAAATTTGGGGTCTATTTTTAGATTACTCTGAAGAACACCAACATTATATTTTCCTTTTACATCAATATGAAAGTATTTGAAAATGTGTATTTACAGTTTGCTCTATTTTTGCATGTTTGTTGGTTGGAAAGGTCACAGCACAAAGATATAAGATACATGTGTTTTTCTTTTTTTTATATTATAATTATTATTCCAGGATCTATGAAAAACACACTAATTATTCTTTTGATATGTTTGTATGGTTTGAGTGGGATGACATTGTTTCTTTTTGTAAGAATGAAAAATTAAGATGCAAATAATTCAATAAGTGATAAAATCATGTTATATAGTAACTCTGAAAATAATGAGAGGAAATTATATTATCTGACCAAGTTAGAAAATGTTCGTAAAGAAAATGCATTTGTTTCTTTTCTTTTGGTTAACACAGTGATATTTGTTTTACGCATTCCACAGTTGTTCAGTTTTGTGATAAATGTGACTAAAATGCTTCCAAATAAGTCTCTTTCTTGCATATTTTGGGGACAAATTTATGAGAATGTCCTGTTCTGTTGTCTTTGTACTATAATGATGTTTATGAATCAGAAGTTTTTTTATAGAGTAACTAGCAAACACCAGTTATGCAACTTGAGATATTGCTCAAGTCAAATATATGAAAATTTAAAGTACCTGTTTGCATACATGTATGTCCTTTGTTGTTCACATATGTGAAATAGACAGTGACTATTATACGATAGAAGAATTTTGGTCCTTGACTCGATGAAATTGGCTAAATTATTTTCCTTTTTTTTTTGGGGGGGGGGGTCAAAAATTTACATCACATTACTGATTCAGTACTTAATATTCAAGCAGCTGACTGGATAGATATTTTAATATCAAACTTGAAAAATGTGCCTTTGTTTTACAACTTTCAGCGTGGACTGCCTTTCAAAAAAAAATTGTTGGAAAGTGTATACCAGGTATCTTAAATTGAAAATTAAGTTCCAAGGAGGCTTTACATGTAATGTTGGTATAGGAGTTTTATATCATGTTGCAGGATGGTTGAATGCTTGTGTGCTTACCATTGTTTCACCAAAAAAGATACACATCTCTAAAATAAAATGTCAAAGTTGAAACAGAATGAGAAGCTTTCTTTTGTTTGATTTGGTTGTGCTTGTGAGTTATGTGTAGCAATTCATCCGCTAGAGCCTCGTTCAGATATGAACCATGGTGGATTTTTTAATGATGCAAAGTGTAATATGCTTCATATTTCTGTGTTATACAGAGCTAAGTGAAGACGTGTAGGTACCTGAACGAGCCAGAAGTGTGTGCATTCTAATAGTGATATCGAGTGAATACATTTTTGCCAAGATGTGCATTTCTTGGCAAAAAAGACATGGTATGCTGAAAATACACGACTAATATACGAGTGGTCAGACCTCACTGATGGTAACAATAACCATTTTCCAATTAATTCACTGCAATTAATGGTTTTGCTTTTTTTCCCCCTAATTGACAACAATTAATCTTGTTTTTTCGCTCCTTTGTTTGAAAAAAATGAAAAAGGTTTATTACATGAACCATCACAACCACCAAGGCAACAAACGAACAATAAAAGGAAAAACAGACCAGTTCTTTCTTGTTCAAGTTCATGCATAGTTCTTGAATATTTTTTCACCTTTTATTCATTCAGCATAAGAAATGATAAAACATGAAATGGTCATTACAATAGGGATCAATGCTTCATTGAGCATCATTGCAGCTACTTCGTCACTCTCCACATTGCTTTAATATGTTAACCTAGCTCGGTGATACTCGTCAAATAAGACCTTGTAAAAGAGACCGGAGAGAGGTATGTAAAGAGAGATGGGCATACATACAGGTATGGGGGATCGAGGGAAAGAAAATAAGGGATAGGGGGTGAGAGAAAGAGATAAGGAGAGAAAGAGGTGTTGTATACCTGGTACAATGAGAGGAGATAATGAGAGACAGATCAACAGAGAGATGCACATGATGAAAGGAGAAGAGAGAGGTAGAAACAGACAAGCAAGAAATGGGAGATGGCAGAGAGTAAGAAAAAGAGGTGGAAAGGGAAAAGAATTGGAGACGGACATACATGAGAGGGACAGAGAGGGGTCTAATATTTAAAATTATCACTGATATCTTACTCAAAATTGTCATTTGCTGGTATTATTAAGCTCAACATTTTCCATTCCTGATTAATCATAAGCAACTTGAAATCAATTGACACTCCTATATCTTAAGTACACAGTTGCTATCAATTTCAAGTTATGATTGATAGGAATCAATCGCAACTCTTTTTTAAAACAGGGCACTGGCCTTACTAAAATGATTTCCAATTCATAGGCGGTGTCACACAGAGGCCAAAAATCCGGATTTTAGTTATCCTCTTAATTGCTGTCTGTCACCAATTATCCCAATAAAAATCCTCTAAGGAAGCAAGAAAATTTTCCCTTGAAAGGATTTTACAAGGGATTTTTCTGTGTGACACCGCCTCATTTTTCATTCTCAACATACATTCCTAGAATACATGTACTTCACACATAAATTGAGGCATGCATATTACTGACACATGATTGTCAAATATAAAGAGTTAACATTTGAAATGAGTTGCATAACCCTTCACATTCAGCATGCATGGCATACCAAATATTATATCAAATAATACTTAATAATACATAATGCACAAATATACATACTTTACATATTTGCAGAGATAACTTGAAAAGGTTAAGTACACGTAATACATAGCAAGTTACAACATAGCATGTACAGGTATATTATATACAATCCATTTGTAAAATGAAATATAGATATTTCTTATGTACAAATTTACAAACAAAACAAAATATATCTTTTCATGTCATGTTACAAATATCATCAGGCAAAACAAGATTTTACAGTACAAGTCATAATTTTCATCACTCAAATTTGTGCTTAAATCCAGGAAAATTCAAGAATACTATGTAAATGAAGAAATGAAAACACTATCAGGACTTAATCTGGAAAATTGCTCCATGAATATGACAGATAGTGTCTACTTTGTTTGATTTCAAGTTAAAAGGATATCTTAAATAACCTTAATAATCTCATGAAGTAGCTCCTTATATATTGGCTTATATTGGCTAGCTGGGGCTTTTACAAGTATCTGTTCATAAATCAATCAGATACATTAATTTGAACAAAACGGTTTGGAAGCAAATAATATTAATAAATAAGACTTGCATGCCAAAGTATTGTGCTTCATCATCACTTTCATGCAAAGATAAGCTGAAAAGTAATTACCGGTACTGTATATATTTTCTATTTATTCTTTTTCTTCAAATGATGTTCTCATATTTACCAATATAACCAATTTATTTCAGCTAAATATTTTTACCTTAGAGATACATATTTGGAGCATTCTAGTTCCTCTTTACAATGATCTCGTACATGTATGTAATTTATTAATTTAAATGATAAATTCATGATAAGAAAGTGAATGCCCAAATGAAAGACCAAAATAAAATGTCATATTGTATAAAATAATATCTTATTGAGATCAATTTACAGTGTATGAGAAAGAGAGATGTCTCTGATTACCCCCCACCCCTCCCAAAGGAATTATATTAAACAAATAACTAAACTAGTGAATTTGAATTAAATTTTTTATAAGAATGATAAATAGAAAATTCAGTTCTAGATAGAATAAAAATATACAAAGTGAAAATTGTATAAACATCTGAAAAAATTGACTTCTCATAGTTACATAGCTAGAGAAAGAGAGAGGGGAAAAGAGAAATCAAATAAAGTCTTGAACTCTGCATAAGTACTTTCTCATTTAAATCTTACTGTTTAAGCATTTACATGTATTTGGGAAATGAACCCTTGCAAAGGACCATATTGAATTATTGCACCTCAAACAAAATTCAAAAACAAAATTAATATATTTCTCTTGTTTATAATCGTCTCATTGAATGCTAAGAATAACTTACAATGTTATGGATAAGTCTCATTCTAATTCAACTTATTAATTCCTAGCCTATAAATCTTTGATTTTCATAAGGAAATACACCCAGGAAATATGTACTATTCATATGACAGTGTATGAAAATATTATCACAAATTTGCTTAAATAACATAACATTGCAATTCTGATGGCTTGACAGTGTATACAGTAAGTTTTAATCATGATTGTCATTATTTTAACTGCAGCATCAAAACAAATAAACAAAAATTAAAATGAGTTGTAAGGATGGTCTAATGATGATGCAACTGTATAAGCTGCAAATAATTTAAAAACTAGGAAAAAACAACATGCACAGACACTTTGTGGTAACAAAATAGGGATAGACAAAAAAAATGATCGTTGTCAACAAGAAATACATACATGTTCATCTTGTAATGATACTACAGACATTTAAATAAATGTACCCAAAAATGTATTCATAACTGTATAAGTTATTTTTTTCCCCAGAGGGTTGTATTTTCGCAAACTGTGCGAATTGTAGGCTCTTGAATGTTAAAATAAGCTGAAAACAAACATGTGAATATGTATTACAAGTAGCCTGAGACCTGAGTCCATTGTCGCAAAGATGAAAACTCGGGGGATATGTCTATTCAAAACATCAAGCTCCATTTCTTTCTTTCAAAGAAAACCTAGAGATTTCTGGAAAGTACTTAATTCATTGAAGTACGTGAAGACCAGTTTTTCTGAAAACAGATTTTTTACCATTAAAGAATTAACTGTCCTTGCAAAACGGTGTTACTGTAAAATTATGTAATATCGAAAAAGTGTGTGTCTGTGAATTTTCATGAAAAAAAGGCAAGATTGGCATTAAAAAGATACCCATATAAAATGCATAAGATGCTTCACACAATAACATAAACATAAAATACATGCATATAAACAGATTAGGATAGTGGATGGTCCCCAAGTTATCTATTATTAACTGTAATATATTAACTTTGGGGAAATGGCTTTGAAAAATAAGACTATTTTGAGTTGCAATATCATAGCAAAATGATTTTAAAAATATCTTCAAATTGAATATTACACAATGATTGAATGATTGTATTGTTCAGGAGGCACAAATGAGGCAACAATTGCCCTTGGCTAAGAATAATAACATTTTGATCATCAATATCATGACAAAATGATTACAAAATACCTTGAAAAATGGCTATCACACCATTGATTGGATGATTGTTTGTTTTGTTCAGGAAGCACAAAATGGAGGAGAACCACTTTCTAAAATTGACTTTGGAAGAAATAACAGTATTTGGAGCAATATCATGACAAGAGAATGGAAGAAAAAAACCTTGAAAATTGATGTTACACCATATTTGATAAAGACTGATTGATTTTGTTGTTCAAGAGGCACTAGTTGAAAGAGAAAAGCTTTCAAAAATTGGCAATGGAAGAATAAGAATATTTTGAGCAGCAATCTTATAACAAAAGTATGATCAGAAAGACCTTAAAAATTGATATCAGTCAGTCACTGGTGGTGATGGTTATTTTACCTGACTGCTAAAAAAGCATAAATGCTTGTAAGCAACCAGACGGCCGACGGCTTTACGTCCTCTCCGAGGAACCTAGTAATGAGGATTAATGCCTTACCAAAGGGCACTAGCGCATCTCCTTGGTTTCGAACCTGGGTCACCGGATTACGAGACCACTGCTCTACCAACTGAGCTATCGCGCCTCCTCCTATTAATGCCACATGCTTTAATGGTTCTATTGCCCAAGACTAGGTGACAAAGGAGCAGCAGTCATAGAAAAAGATAAAGAAAATCCTTAGCATTATAAATGATTGATTTTGAAAGTGAGGGAAATTTTAAACTTCCCATCTACCTACTTCCATTTGTTAGAACTGGTTCTTTCATGTCCAACCCTTCCAAATCATAAGTTTTAAAAACTCATCCAAGATTTGGGTCTAAAAGTGGCAACAGATTTTCTTCCTGAAAACATGATTCATTTGAATTATGAAATTTATTCACATGGATGACTAAAACTATAGACAAAACTCTGAATTTTCATTTTCTGTTTTAATATTTTAATTGGGTGAAACATCGTAAAAATTGATTTCTGAAACATAAATACCCACTTATCAGAATGACAGCTCATCATTCCTAATCAGAGTGAAACGAGCCAATCAAGCGGCCAAAAGAAATAAAAACACTCCATAATTCAAAGTAAACCAGCTCAAATTATACTTGTAGCTCTTGTTAAAGGGTTTAGGTTCTTAAAAAAATTCTTGATTTAGCTCATGCTGCAATGATAATAATAAACCTGTAGGTCAGTCAGGAACCCCATGACTTTTACAAGCCAATGACCTGTCTGATTATCAAGATATTTATGATTGAAAATCGAAATCAAATTTCGAAACCAAACGGTTTTCATAACACTACAGTCACTCAAAGAGTTTTACTTTTTTGAGGCACTTCTTGATCATTTTGAAGCGCAATTTCTTTAGGGCTTCAATATAACACCATATCACATGCACTGATAACACGTAGGGCCGTGCATCTCAGATTTAACATTGTAAAACGATCCCTTTAATATCCCTACCACAATGCCTCTTGCAATTCATTGACACATGAAATGGTTCCTATTTTTGCCATGATTATTTTCCTCTTATTTTTCTTCTGGGGGTGTCAAGTCTGAATGAGATTCAAAATGTTACGTAATTTCTTTCACTTGATGAATTGGGATTACTAGACAAAAAAGGCAGCAATATTATTAAGTGTATTTTACTATGTTCTCTATTAAATGGAAATTGTATACAGGAGGGAATCAACTGTAATGTGATATTTAAAAAAAAAAAACTTTTAACTTGGTTTTCAATAAAACACTGACACTGAAAGGAATGTCAAAGGAACTAGCATCAACTCCATAAACATTCTGAATGACAAATTCGCTTATCCCCACTGCCTTCTTCACAAAAGCAAACATCTTCGTGAAAAGTTCTATGCTCTACGTTTGCCCTCTACACAGTACTGATACTGTGGACTCGGAATGCATGCTGTCACTACCGTACAGTAGTTTAATAGATATCCCCTCACAGGTTAGGGAACATCCATCCTTCCACAGACCCAATGGCCACTGCTACCGACTGTGACATGTATCGTCATTTTAGGGAACATCCTTCGTGGCAAGATGAATTCTCCATGCGTGTTTTTTTCACATCGATGATAGCAACCTCTATGCTAGTTTTCATAATGATGATAACGCACTCGACACTTATGATGAAGAAACATGCCTTGGTTTATAGATGCAGGCTGGCATCTTTGACCTTTCACCTGGCTTCCTCACGAACTTTGACCCATGACATGCGCTTGATGTGGAGGCGTTTTGACCCCTTTTGGCTGCCTCCACGCACACTTTTCTTCTTGCTGCTCGCGCTGGATTCCTCACCGTCTCCTACCTTCTTGCGGAGAAGGAAATGAGGCTGTGCGGCAGTGTTCATTGCATAAAAGACATTAGCATCTGCAGGTATGATGAGTTCTATGGTGGCAGGAAAGGAAACAAGAAAGCAAAAAAATTAAAGAGGGGTTGATTTGATATTGCATTGATAAGAGACAACCAGTGGGGTGTTTCACAAAACTTGACATGACATTTTTTGTTATAAGCTACTGAAATCCTGGCTTCTGATTGGTTATCAGCAGATTTGTCACTGATTTTTGTCATTTGTCATTGAAAAAAGGCTTTGTAGAACGGGTCCCAGAAGGGCATTACAGATGCAATGGCTAATGGAAATGCTCTAATCAAGTATAATCATACATGTATGAAAGAGTTTTTAGTCAACAGAATAATTATTTCAATTTTTGTTACCACACCTAAACATTCGTGGATTGGTTGTATGGTTGAACTTGTTGACTTGATTCATTAACTCTTGGACCATCTTTCCTACTTCTTTTCTATCAAGATGCTATATAATACATTAGATTAAGAAATACTAAGTGAGTGCATTGTCCATAAATGTATCTGATACTCTTCAAAGAAAATTGAAAGGAAACTTTGAAGCAGAATACCATTATTAGTACAAGTATGTTATCATTGCATAAGTGTAGTAGCAATGCAATATGTAACTTGATAAAAATACATATTCTGGGCCATGTCTTATAAAGAGTTGATATCAATCGCAACTTTTGTGCGATGATATCAATCGTAACTATGTACATAAGAGATAGGAGACTGCAAACTTGCGTTTGATTGGAGGACTTACGATTGATTTGGATCAATCGTAACTCTTTATAAGACGGGGCCCGTCGGTTATTGTGTTGTTCCAAAACATTAGAAAGGATCTTTGTGACAAAGCTCCTTAGATGCTGGATAGTCTGTTAGACTGTCCTTCAGTTCTCAATTCTACACATCAATGGTGGATCATAAGGCGTAAAAAAAAATGTTGTATTGCTCTTTGGGACCGACCCCAAAATCTTGAAATCTACGGTCAGCCTTTAAAAAAAAAAAAATTTTAATGAAGAAAACATACTGTATTAAAGCATTCAAAACTGAGAAATATCAGCTCAAAGAGGGAGAAAAAAAGAAAAGAAATATTTTTTTACAAAAAGAAGATTTCCGACCGACCCATGTTTTGGCACCTATAGGGCAATACAACATCTTTATTTTTTAGGCCTAATTTACCTTTTTCATCTAGTAGTTGAATGAGCTCAAAATCACGGTAGTCCCAAGGCTCTGGCGTGTGGTGTTTCGTTAGAGCATTCTTGATGATGCTTGGTGTGTGCTCTTGATGAGTAATCTTTACAAAAGAAATGTGAAGAACGTATAAAAACAACAGCAAGATGAGTCAATTCTCAGTTTAGAAGTTTTACATTAGTCTGAGACATTATTCTTTGAAAGTATAACTGAATCACAAGATTTCAAAATATTTAATTCTTGATCATGCCATATCTCAGTGTCCAGAGCAGGGTTTCTAAATAACCCCATATTACGTCAAAAGAGAATGTAAGCAATCAACATCCCTTTCAATCTAGCTGATGCCAAAACAAGGAAAAAAATCCTCAAGTTCTGCATATACTGATCTGATTTGATTTGATCTTGATCTTGTGACAAAAAGTACCCTACTTTCAGATTATTGCAGTCCTTACTTAATATTCAGTTGAAGAATCAAAGCATGTCTTTAGGCAGTGAGTGTGTGAGTGTGTGCGTTAAAGACTCAGTTTCAAACTGGAGTTTGTTCGAGTCAGTTTGAAGGTGAAGACAGAGAGCAAACCAAGTGAACGTACCGCTAGATCAACTCATTAGTCAGAGGCAGTGTGTGTGTGTGTGTATGTGTATGAGTATTGGGTTTTACAGACGTGTATCAATCAGATATGATTATTTACATCTGGGGACCGACCTGTAACGTCACCATCCAAAAGACGTGACTCAGTTTTGAACCTGCGTGCTTGGCTGAATCAGTTTGTAACTTCCGTTGTTAGCTGGATTACAGGCGCATGCCACAACACCCAGTCGGTGAGATTTTGTAGTACTGCTTTTATACTCTAATTCCATAAGCTTGATGTCTGATATAGGCAGGACTTCTTCTTTATCAAGGCAAGCCACTTACCACAAGACTCCTGTAGATGTTTCCGTCTCCCTCCTGCTCATCCAGACCGACCCTGATGATGCGACACGAATGAGAGGGTGAATCCCAACCAATGCCTGGAGAGCTGGTGGGTGTCAGAGAGCTCCGGCGGACTAGGGTCGGCAGGGAGTTCAGCGAAAGAGATGGTTTTAAGGCCTGTAAAGACGATAGCAAGAGGAAAGAATATCCATTAAAGTAAAGGCATCACCTGGTTGATCTCGCTCTTCTCAAGAACCTAAATGGGCATAATGTATTGGTTTGTAAATAACACAGTATGATTCTTCTTACAGTATCCCTATGTTAATTTCATTTTAATTAACATAATTTTTCCCTTATGTAACTTAAATTGATTTTAATTTAACTCTTAATGGTAGACTCTTAAGTCAGACAATGGTGCGCTTAGAAACACCTGTATTAAGCGCCTAATAAATGTTATATATCATTATTATTATTATAGACTTACCTACAAATATGGATACATTTTCTTATTGTCAAAATTTCCTTTTCATTCTTTTCTATGTGCATGTACCAACCAGTGCTTGCAGAAGTTTTAACCTTAAAGGTAAAGACCAGTTATGGTCATGCGATTGCATTGTGAAAGAAACGTTGTGGAATCGATCAGAAAAGGTTGATCATCTAGCATCTGCAAGGTTCTGGAATCATCAAAATTATAAGAAATTTGGCCCATTCTTCGTAAAGTTACAAGCACTATACACAGAAAGATGTATATGGGACTACCCTATATCTCTCACAGACCATGAGAGAAACAAATTTACCAAATATATGAATTAGTAGGCGGTTTCCCAGGAAATTTTTTATCATCATGTATTAGTCAAAACATATTCTTTCACATGATTGGTAATGAGAGCTTCCATTTCATTTTTTGAAATTGAGGCGTTTCCAATACTGGTCTTTACCTTTAATACATATAATCTGAAAAGGGTTTATGAGTTTAGCACTTTAATTTTCACAACTTTTCAATTTACTTTTCAATTCAATTTACTTCAAACCATCAGGGTTATCAACTAAACCAAGTCATAAACAACTAAACTGTTTTCATAACCCTACAACAAATATTACATGATACTTCTAACCATAGTGAAATAGCTTTCTTGCCCCCATTGATCACTTCAAGGTAAGAGAAACATTTCAGCATATCTTACCCTTGGAGATTTAGCTGGACTATTCTCAACTGACAACAGACTTGAATCTCTGCTGGCAGTTTCTGCTGAGGAAGACATGGTTGACATTGACAGAGACGTCGAACCCGATGCCGTCGACGATGATGTCGATGACGTTGAATGTACCGAGGTAGGTAGCTGATTGTCGATGCTTGCGATGCTCATGCTGTCATCTGATGACGGCGTTGATGAGCTGCTGCTGCTAATACTGCTAGTGCTACTGTGATTCTTAGCTTCTGGCCCGGTCCTGACGCGGCACGGACGCTCCCCATTGCTGCTGTTCGTGTTGGAGTTCGACGTCGAAGTCGTGCTTGCCGTCGTGCTGTGGGTGCTCGTCCTATTCTTGAAGTCCTCGGCGGTGAAGCTGAAGAACTTTCTACGTAAGAGCGGGGTAAGCAAGAAACTAGGGTTGGGACAGGTTCTTGGAGGGGAGAGAGAGGAGCAGAGGGTGGGGAAGAGAGGTCTTGTGAAGCCCGAGACGGACCTCGAGGGGGGTCTGGTCTCTGGACTGACCTCGTCTGGGTCATTGGGGCTGTGTTTAGAGGTTAGGAGCATTGACATGGGGCGGGGAGGGGTGGACACTGGGCGTGTCCGGTTACCAAGATGGAAATGAGGGTACAGTCTTCTGCGTGCAGCTCTAGGTGGAGATTCTTTAGTAGGACTAGGGTAGGGTAGATTAATTAAGCATTTGGGTGTAGATTAAGAGTTATTAAACAGTATAATGATAATAATAATAATTACATTTATAGGGCGCTTTATACAGGCGTTACTGTCTAAATTAGTGTAATTATTCAACATGTTCAATAGCTTAAAAGCAACAAAATAACATAAAATATTGCTAATACATACTGAATCAAAGTGTGGAGAAAATTGTTTAACAGAACCCTGCATATTATCAAAATTCTTCTTTGCCTGTAAACATCATTATATCAATATATTTAATAGTTTTCACATAATACCCAACCCAGAACCCTGTATGCAAATGTTTGTGTGCTCTTTCCAATGCATCCTATTTCAATGTGTTCCATTTTCCGCAAGATTTCCATCATTCTTTAAATTTACTGACAGAGAATTCTCCAGGATATTGAATATTTCTACTCCAATGACAATTGGTTTTTTTTTTTCAGCGTTTTTTTTTTTTTACCTGACTGCTGAAAAAGCATGTGCATATGTGTAAGTAAGCAAACAGGGGACCAACGGCTTTAAGTCCTCTCCGAGGGACTTGGTAATATAACAAATGCCTTACCAATGCCTTACCAAAGGGCACTAACATGTCGACTTGGTTTCATTCCAAGGACCTCCCGGTTAGGAGACCACTGCTCTACCACTCAGCCATCATGCTACCTATATGAACAAGTTAAAGCAACTCCTGGACAGATTCTCTCAATGCAGTCCAAAAATACTAAATATCAAGATATAGACGAATCAGGCAATTTTAGGTATTGCATACATGTAAGTTTTATTAGTATTGTTAAAGATTTATTTACCTGTAAGTCTTGGGCTTCTCTGTTTTCATCATAGTTGGTGTGGAAGGAGCAGAGCTTGGCATGATGTTTGGTGACTCCATCTCATCTGATAATGTGCAGCTATATGCAGAGATGGTAAAGCAGAATCAATCAATAATCATACTATGACAGCGCCCAAACAAATGCCCAAAAATAAATGAATGAATGAATAAAGAAAGAAAGAAGGAAAAAGAGAAGGAAAAAAAAATAAAAAAGAAAGAAAGAATAAATGAAAGAAAGACTATAAGAATGAAAGAGAGAAAAAAGGAAAAAATGAAAGAAAAAAAAGAGAGAAAAAGAGAAAAGAAACAAGGAGATTGAAAGGGAAAGGTGAGAGGAAATGTAAGAAGAAAATGATTGCATCGATCCCTGTTGTTCTCATCCAATGCAAACTTGGTCACCTCCTTCATTCGCATTTCATTTATTTAGAATATAAACCTGTACCCCCCCCCCCACCCCCTGCATATCATTTACTTATTAATTTTTTTTTTTAACAAAATAAACACCTTACATGGAAATTAGATTGCACATCAAATATAAGGTAAATGAAATTATAAGCTATTACAAAAAATCAAAATATACATGTTAGGTAAGAAAATTCCCTGTATTAGAAACAAAAACTTACCATTGTTGGTACGAGAGAACTTTGATGTCATTAAACCAGTCCAAGAACTTATCATCTGGAAGAATCTGATAGCTCTTACTTGCCATCTGGAGTAATCTGATCTGAGCTATCACTTCAAACTCCTATGGCACAAGAGAAAGAAATCATGGATTGTAAAGATTGGTTATAACCTTGAACTAGCTGGTACATGGCAATGCCTACTTTATTCTGTTGTGTACTACTTAAGGTATAAGGTAAACTTGGAAGCCTTAAAGGTAAAGACCAGTATTGGAAACGCCCCAATTTCAAAAAATGAAATGGAAGCTCTCATTACCAATCATGTGAAAGAATATGTTTTGACTAATGCATGATGATAAAAAATTTGCCGGGAAACTGCCTACTAATTCATATATTTGGTAAATTTGTTTCTCTCATGGTCTGTGAGAGATATAGGGTAGTCCCATATACATCTTTCTGCGTATAGTGCTTGTAACTTTACGAAGAATGGGCCAAATTTCTTATCATTTTGATGATCCCAGAACCTTGCAGATGCTAGATGCTAGATGATCAACCTTTTCTGATCGATTCCACAACGTTTCTTTCACAATGCAATCGCATGACCATAACTGGTCTTTACCTTTAAGGAATAAGTAGAGAATTAAAAAAAATGTATTTCAAAGAAAATCACTTAGAAATGAGGATGCCTATGTAAAAGAAATCATCACATTGGTACACGGTAACACTAAAAACACAAAAATAATGAGAATCTGGAACCATCTACCAGTTGTCAAATCACCAATTACCGGTACAATTAGCGAGGCGGCACTAACGGTCATTCCTGTGATGCAGCCTCCTTTTCGGTCCCACATACTATAAACAGAGAGGCATGTTTTACTAGCACGGTGCATGATCACATCTCATTGTACATATATGTGTGGAAATGTAATTAATTACTTCACTGTGACACCTCACACTGAGGCACAGCATATATTACAATCATGGGGTAGCTGCTAGGAACAACTGGGGGGTGTTTTACAAAGATTCTAAGTCGAACTTAACTCTAACTTAGACTTAATATTATGGAAAGCCATTTGTAGCCTTATAATGAAATATATTCAAAAGTATTTTAGACTTTTCATAAAGTCCCCATCAAGAACATGAAATCTCCCATGATAATAGAAAATATGAATAATTTGAATCTACATTTTATGCCTTTTAAAATAACCCTTACAAATATGTTTTCAAGGATGCGAACGGCTTTCCATAATTGTTAAGACCAACTTAGAGATAAGTTCAACTTAGGATCCATGTGAAAAACCCCCAGAAAGGGATTATCATTTCAAGATTCAGAGTTGATGAGAATGAACTGAATACGGTACCTTTCTCTTCTTCTCAAAGTTAATGAGTCCATCCTCTACTGTATCAGGGAAGGCTGAGTCTATCTTGATTAGATCTGACAGGAATGTCCCAAGATACGGCACCGTCCCATTCACTTTGCTATGCCACTAACAAGAAGAAAAGTTAAAAAACAATAATTTATATATATATATATCATTAACAGTTATGAAGAATAAAGAATGTGAACATCACTTCACACACTATCTTTGAGGTAGGGTTCCTAGCATATCCTGAAAACAAATTTGTTGATTCTTCCCTCCTTTACCCTATTTCCCCTGATTTTCCTCTGACTTTTCCTGACTTCACCCAGGTGGAGTTTCAAAATCTCAGGATCATTAATGAGGGCTTGTTACACACTAAAATACCATCAAAGAAAATCATCAAGGGGATACTGCCTGGACACAAAACACAAGACACTGACTACTTTCATTTGGGACCAATGATTTCATTTTCATTTATTTCTTATTTTTTCATTTCCAACAAAATACAATTCATAATAACGAATACAATTTAAAATGTATACAAAATCTTAACAGTAATTTATACATTTGAGGAAGACGAAAATGATAATCTTTATTTTTCCCCGATTTAAGTGAATTTCCACATTTGGGGGGATAATTTGAATAATATAATTACCGAGTCTCTCCTCTGTACTACCAGTTTATCTGAGCTCATCATTTTGCGTAATGACCGCGTCACTTTTTTGCTGCTCCTCGGTGAAACCGTGGCAAACTTGGCTGTACCTTCCTGTGTTTTTTAGGAAAGAGAAAGATACATAATTAATTAAGACCAGTAGCACAAAATATGTCTTTTTATATTTTCTATAACACAAAATAATTTTAAAGAGGCTGAATAAATTTACATTCATCTTAGAACCAGCGACAGTTGTATATTTCTTCTACTTTAACATCTAAAGTATTACATGTTTAAGTACACACATCTAAAATATAACACATCTATAAATATAATGTAACTTTGCACTCTACATCTCAGCATTCAGTCACAAAATGATTTCACACTCTTCGCAAATATATTTGTGAAATGTGTTGCTATGGATATCATGCATTCATAACAGCACAGCTACATATGAGTAAATGTCAAATCACTGAAAGGAAACTAATATACTTTATCAAAGAAATTATGACTAATTATTATACCTTGTTGATGATTTCTCTCCACGTCTCAAAATTGTTGTCATCTAAAAAGATATTGGCAAGATCTTCAAACAGTACCATGCTTGCTCTGAAAAAAAACAACATTAGAAATAAATCAATGATGGCAAATATACTGTTTCATAAACAACTCATAAAAGAGTATCTAGGACACCTACATGTGATCGTGTAGAATATGTACAAAATATTGTTGCCAATTGACTCTGTAAGATATTAACGAGATTAAGTCTATTTTCAATGTGTAATATTACGACATCTAGATTCTTTGCCATGCATTATTTTGCAATGAGTTATTTTAGTTAATGAGTAGGTGACAAACGTTGTAGAAGTTTTAAAATGCAATAGAAACTACTATTAAATTTTTAATTAAATCAAATAGATCAGTTAATTGTTATCAAGTGAAATGGTTGAAAATATCCCAATCCACCTTTCCTCAGCTGCAGCATTTCAAGTTCATTCTCTGTTCATACTTGGTGTTTTCAACCAAAAAAATCTCATTCATGAGAGAACACTGCTGTCAAGAACAATTTTCCTTCTACAAGATGACAAATTTGCGCCGACTTACTTGGGTACTGAACTCCATGCTCTTCTTAACCTATGAATAGGATGAGACTGTAGGGCCGAGATGATCGCTTTCAAAGCTGAGAAGTTCTTCAGCTCTCTACATGACTAGAAAATACAAGATAAAGATAAAGTTTACCCGTTATTACAAAAAAATTGCACTGCATGAATGAAAGAAATAAAATTAAGTGCACAAAGAAAAACATGTTTGAAAGTTCATCATCAGGATGATGTTTATATTAGAGGATGGCATTCTAATAATTTCCAAAATATTGTCCATCATAGAAGCAAATTATTAAATGGATATAGTTTTGTTGAGATTTTGGTATCATTAAAATGCTGCAATGGATATAAGAACAATGAAATGCACAATGTGAATATGAGTATGGCTGAATTGTGTATCAAAAGATTGTTTTGACAAATCCATATATATAATTATTTATGGTAATTGTATGATCTCCCAAAGCTGTTTTAATTTGTTTCTAATTTGAATTCCAAGTCCTTTCACTGTAGCAATGATCGTATTATATATAATTATTTATGGTAATTGTATATACTTATTTATTTACTTATTATTATATACTTATATACTTATTATATTTTTTTTTTACTTATTAATGATTTAATTCATCCATGTGTTTTTTTTTACCTTGTTATATTTTTTGTTATGCATTTTATATTGTAAACTGGCTTGTTTAGTCTTCGGACTTTTTAATCAGTACTTGAATAAAACTAAATATCTATCTATCTATTCATTGGAATTATCCTATCAAAATTACAACATTGTCTTTTAACTCCTTTTGTCAAATGCACAAAGACAATGAGAGCAATAATTTACCATCATAACGTTCATTAGTAATTACATCTACATGTACATCATATTTGTGAAAGATATTTTACTTGTTTTTCATGGTTTAAATTTGTGTAAATATCTTTATCAATTACTTGTGTATTACAAAGCCCTGTCAAAATGTTAAATAGCACTTTGACTGTGATCCCTCTATGATTTCATACAAGTGGCATGTATTGAGAGTTTCTATTCTCATAGTATATCATGCTTTCTGTGTGTTTACTGTGTAATATTGTACTGTCTGGGTATTGCACGAGTTAGTGGATAAACCTGAAACTAACATCAAAACTGAATGAACTTGGCCTGATGAATCATACTGAAATCTTTCATTGTGAAAGTGATACAATTATGTGATAAAAGGGTCATTAAAGCACATGGGCATCATTCATATACCTACTGTATATACTGAGCTTTTATGGGTTAAACCTCATGATGAAATAATTTGAATTGTGACCTCATTGATGTTTTTTCCCAAATGTTGTACAATACTATTAGTCTGAAATGTCCAATAATCTATTATTTTTCTCCTAGTAATCCACTATCGAGCAGGCTTTGCAATTAATCAGAGCAAACCATTCAAAGGGGCTTGATGCACAAGTACCCCAAATTTTAACTTAAGACCCCCACCCCTCTTCCCATTTCTAACTTTTAATAGGGGCATAATGAGCACAAACCCTTAACATTTCATTCTGGACTTCCTACTGCAAGACTGCTCACTAAGGAAGTTTAAGTGTGAAGTCTTGGATTTATCAATGCATCACATTTAGATTTACAATGTCTACCAATAGAATTAAATATCATTTAACTTTGACTTACATGTATATAATAACATAAAATGCATAAGATCTGACCTGCACACATCAAATTCCATATATTTATTTATTACTCCTTATTTGTAGGCAAAAGTGAGATGAAGGTCAATTGCTTAATTGACCCATGTTGTTTTGCTAGCGAGAGGATACAAATATCAACATGAGTTGTAATTTCAGCTTAGAGATCATTCCAGATGATATACCCGATCTTTTTCTACATCCTGATCAAAACATCCCTATTACAACATCCAAATCACAACATTACCAATCATGCGATCGGTCTGTGAGCTGATATATTACAGACATGTGCATGTATCCACAGCTTGAAACTTCACCAAGTTTGTGCATTAAATCATGAAAGCCTGAAATGTTTTGACTGAAATTTATTCTCACGGCACGTGATGAAATCTGAAACTATATAGGAAAGGTTATTTGAGGGTCACTTTCAATGCTTCCCATACAACAACAAAACAGTCTTTAAGTAACAAACTACAATTTGCAATGATCTCTCTAATATCTCATGAAAACATGACATTTTTTGCCTAAAATGTGCCAACCGAACTAGCTAATGGCTGAAAAAAACAATTTATATCTATTACCTGGGCGACATCGATCCATTTGGTGATAATGAGACCCCTCGTCATTGGTCTTAGAGACTTCTCTTCTAAGATGGTCGACATGACCTTCATGGTGATGTCATTGAATTGGTTGACCGTTGCTGCGACCGTCATGGGGTCAACGCCATGCTTCTTGTCTCTCCTTGACCAGATAGACCCTAGGCAGTGCTGAGGGATGACCTTCCGAAAGAGATCCTGTAAGATGACAGAAATAACAGAGGAAATGGTAATAAGTTATCATCTCATGTTCAATTTTTTACAAAATAATGCTAGGAAGACTACTGCAAGGCACACAGAGGTATCGTCCTCTTATTTCTGACATTACACAAAATGGTACTATAGAACATGATACAAATCATTTCATAAAATAAAAGTAATTTAGCAAGTAATTGCTGACTTAAATGTATCATAAACAATACATTTGCATGCATGTATACAATTGTACTAGAGCAAAGTAAAAGAAGCTTATTTATCAATACAGCACTAATTATTGCACTAATACTGCAATCACCTTGTGGTATTTTATGTACATTTTTAATATTTCAAACCAGAACTATTTTCAAATTAACTAGAGCTACTTTTAGCTTTCCACAATAAATAACTCACTGCTCCTGTTTATTTTTAGCCAAAAAAAGTGACTAGCATATACAAAATTGAAAGTGTGTTTAAAGAGGTACTAAACAGTTGAGTGATGAAGCACTTTCTAAAAACAGCACTAACTTACACATCACAAAAATAAAGAAGGGGGTATCCGAGAAGAGACAAAAATAGTATAGGCATTTCCCTAACCACACCACGTGAAAGCAGTACTGAGGGACTACATCTGAGCTCGAGATTGAATCATGGTACAGGTATTATTCCAAAATACATCACGCAAGTATATAATAGTGATGTTGAAAGTAAGGTCATGTGACAGGACCACCTGATGAGGTTAACCACTTTAACCACTAATGTAAAATTAGCCGTAGAACACGTCATCTAAACGTTGACAAAAGCACGTCCAATATCCAATTGGGGAGAGATGAATTCCCATTAGTGAGGTTCATTAGGGAATGCAATCAAATAGGCTATTTCATTAATGTAACCAACTTTAATGCAAGCGTCTTTGTGAAGTGACTTGAGGCAAATTATTTCATTCATATGTTACAAATAATTGTATTTCAATGGTCAGAAAGCAATTTGCATATATTAGTTGTTGCTAAGTAGGACAAACAAAATGGCTTGCTCTACCTAACAAAATGTAATAAATGCAATTTGCAAATATAACATCAAAAATTGTCCACTGTATCAAAGCATTTCTAATAACTGGTTTTACATTATGTTTTAGAGACAACTGCTCCCTGATCAATTTTCTCTACAAGGGAAAATTGTATTATTTTTTACCGAACCACCAGTTCAATTACCACTACAACTACCACTACCACTACCACTGGCCTTCTACTACCACTACCCCCACCAATACCAATACCAATACCAATACCAATACCAATACCACTGCCCTCCCACTACATGTACCACTACCAATACCACTACCACTACATGTACCACTACCAATTATTGGTAGTGGTAGTGGTAATACCACAATACAACTACTTACAGCTTCCATCTGTGTGAGTTGTTCTGCTATCAGCTGGCTATCTATCTCCCTGATATCATGGTATCCCAAGGAGCCGAGCATCATAAAGTCCACTTCCTCACAGACAGAGAACTGAAACTTGGGTGCATCAGGTGATAGTTCTGTTAAAAGGAAAAATAAACGTAAATTATTTAATTCTTATAAATACTCAAATTCAGTAATGTATAATACTGGAAAGGTTAAATTAATGGATAGTGAATGACCGAAAAAATGAGTCTCCATGTACATGTACACAAATCTGTCAATCGTGAACATTAATCACAAGTACAATTGAATGAAATATACTTTCAATTATTTAATGCCCTTTTTTTTTATCGTTGCAAAAACATCAGTTCTATATGTGTTTCACAATCCAAGAAGGCATTGTAAACAATGGAATGCCTTTATAGCACATTGCATGGTGGATATGAACCAGGCGCGGATCCAGGGGGGGGGGGGCCGAGCGGGCCTTGGCCCCCCCCCCCCCCCCCCGCAAAAAAAAAAAAAAAAAAAAAAAAAAAGAGAGAGAAGAAAGGAAAAGAAGGGAAAGGGAAAGAAGAGAGAAAGGGAAAGAAAAAAGTGGAAGAAAAAAGAAAAGGGGAAAGAAGAAGATCGGGGGGGGGGGGGGGGGCCGAAAGAGCCTTGCCTCCCAGGCTGTTGACCCCCCCCCCCCAAATCAAAAAAATAAGAGAGAAGGAAGGAAAGGGAAAGAAAAAAGGAAAAGAGGAGATACTTGCGTACTGATGGGGGGGGGGGGGGGGCTTGGGGGAAATCAAACTCAAACGTGGTTTATTTCTAATTCCACAACCGTGGATTACAAATAATGCTGAAATTACTTAATTTCCGAGATTTTTTCTCACTTTTTAGTAAATTATACGTTTGTATGTGTTTGTTGGAAAATGACAAATTCCTAAATTTACAGCCAGGCAAGAAATATGATTCTTGAGATTCCTACATGTCAGGGCCCGAGGTACGGCAGGAATCGGGAGCCTCGAGCTCCCTCCACCCCCTACACTTTTTTTGAAAAAGTGTAATAAAGAGAAATAAAATAGAATGAGAGCAAGAAAGAGAGAATAGTTAACTGCCCGTGTTAAAAAATAATGAGGCATCAAAATATGCTCATCTGAACTGGATTAAATGCCTAAAACCCCTAAGCTTCGGGGGCTCTGCCCCATGGACTCCACCTATAGGGCCCTACGGGGGCCCATAGATGCTTATCTGACGGTAATTTAATGCCTAAAACCCCTGATTTGGGGGGGGGGGGCTCTGCCCCCTGTACCCCACGCCAATAGTGTCCTACCAGTGTCACAAAAAAAATAAGGTATACAAAAAAAAAGCTCATCGGACCTTAGTTAAACGCCTAAAACCCCTGAGCTTCCGGGGCCGGCTCCGCCGTCTCGACCCCACCAGGGGCCCTAAGGCGGGCCCCTGAATGCTTATCTGACCGTAAATTATTGCCTTAAACCCCTGAGCTTGCGGGGTCGGACAAGGTATCAAAATATGTTTATCGGACCGCAGGCACGTAGCCAGGCGGGGGCGTAGGAAGAAAAAGGAGCAGACAAAGGATATCTTTGAAATTCAGAATCAAGAACGGTACAGCAAATCGTCTTCTTTCTCTCTTAATCTTAATGAAACGTCAAAGCTTCCGCGCTTTGCGCGCGGGAGGGGGGGGGGAACCTGAATTCAAACGAGGATCCAGAGGCGAGAACTATAATACGAATCTTTAATGATTTAACGAAACATAAAAGCTTCCGCGCTTCGCGCGGGATAGAGGGGGAACAAAATTCCGACGTGGATTATTTTCGAGAACGGTACAACGAATCGTCTTCTTTCTCTAATGATTTAATGAAAATTAAAAGCTTCCGCGGGAGGGGGGACCTGAATTCAGACAAGGAATAAGAGTCGAGAACGGTACAACGAATCGTCTTCTTTCTTTAATATTTTGATGAAACGTCAAAGCTTCCGCGCTTCGCGCAGGAGGGGGAGGGGGGACTGAATTTAGACAAGGATTAAGAGTCGAGAACGGTACAACGAATCGTCTTCTTTCTCGCGCGGAAGGGGGGACCTGAATTCAGACAAGGAATAAGAGTCGAGAACGGTACAACGAATCGTCTTCTTTCTTTAATATTTTGATGAAACGTCAAAGCTTCCGCGCTTCGCGCAGGAGGGGGAGGGGGGACTGAATTTAGACAAGGATTAAGAGTCGAGAACGGTACAACGAATCGTCTTCTTTCTCTAATGATTTAAGGATTCGTAAAAGCTTCCACGCTTCGCGCGGAAGGGGGAAAACTAAATTCAGACGAGGATTAAGAATCGAGAACTGTACAACGAATCGTCTTGTTTCTTTAATATTTTGATGAAACGTCAAAGCTTCCGCGCTTCGCGCAGGAGGGGGAGGGGGGGGGACTGAATTTAGACAAGGATTAAGAGTCGAGAACGGTACAACGAATCGTCTTCTTTCTCTAATGATTTAAGGATTCGTAAAAGCTTCCACGCTTCGCGCGGAAGGGGGAAAACTAAATTCAGACGAGGATTAAGAATCGAGAACTGTACAACGAATCGTCTTGTTTCTTTAATATTTTGATGAAACGTCAAAGCTTCCGCGCTTCGCGCAGGAGGGGGAGGGGGGGGGGGGGGGGACTGAATTTAGACAAGGATTAAGAGTCGAGAACGGTACAACGAATCGTCTTCTTTCTCTAATGATTTAAGGATTCGTAAAAGCTTCCACGCTTCGCGCGGAAGGGGGAAAACTAAATTCAGACGAGGATTAAGAATCGAGAACTGTACAACGAATCGTCTTGTTTCTTTAATATTTTAATGAAACGTCAAAGCTTACGCGCTTCGCGCAGGAGGGGGAGGGGGGGATGAATTTAGACAAGGATTAAGAATCGAGAACTGTACAACGAATCGTCTTGTTTCTCGAATGATTTAATGAAACGTAAAAGCTTCCGCGCTTCGCGCGGAAGGGGGAAAATCTAAATTTAGACGAGGATTATTTTCAAAAACGGTACAACGAATCGTCTTCTTTCTTTAATATTTTGATGAAACGTCAAAGCTTCCGCGCTTCGCGCGGGAGGGGAAAAATCTAAATTCAGACGAGGATTATTTTCAAAAACGGTACAACGAATCGTCTTCTTTCTTTAATATTTTATTGAAACGTCAAAGCTTCCGCGCTTCGTGCAGGAGGGGGAGGGGGGGGGACTGAATTTAGACAAGGATTAAGAGTCGAGAACGGTACAACGAATCGTCTTCTTTCTCTAATGATTTAATGAATCGTAAAAGCTTCCACGCTTCGCGCGGAAGGAGGAAAACTGAATTCAGACGAGGATTAAGAGTCGAGAACTGTACAACGCATCGTCTTGTTTCTCGAATGATTTAATGAAACGTAAAAGCTTCCAAGCTTCGCGCGGGAGGGGGACAATCTAAATTCAGACAAGGATTATTTTCAAAAACGGTACAACGAATCGTCTTCTTTCTCTAATAGTTAAATAAACTTAAAAGCTTTCGCGCTTCGCGCAGAGGGGGGGGAACCTGAATTCAGACGAGGATTAAGAGTCGAAAACTCTACAACTAACCGTCTTCTTTCTCTAATAGTTAAATAAATCGTAAAATTTTCCGCGCTTCGCGCGGGAGGTGAAAAACTTAATTCAGACGAGAATTTTTTCGAGAACGGTACAACGAATCGTCTTCTTTCTCTAATAAGTTAATAAAACGTCAAAGCTTCCGCGTTTCGCGGAGGAGGGAGGGGGAAACTCGCCCCTTCCTGCACAGACCCCCCCGCATTATGTCACTGTTGGTCACCATTACGTACCAATATTTGGCTCGCAAAATTTCAAATTTGGGCCCCCCCCCCTAAGAAATCCTGGATCCGCGCCTGATATGAACGCTATAAAAACCATCCAATATTATCATCATCATCATTATTAGATTTCTAGAAGAAAAACAAATTACACTTGTCATAATATATCACTTGAAATATCCAATTTCAGTGTTTCAAAAGGCCTATGGCACTAAACTTGTTAAGAATTATTTGACTGAAGTTTCCACCACACAGTTGTAATGCGGTTTATGTTGCCATTTAATGCTCATGCTAAATCTGTTTTACACATACTGTATGTGTCTGCTTTGGCACCATTCCCATTCGGATACAAATCTATATAAATAGCAGATATATTTTAGATGATTCATATGGACAATACCACACTATCCGTTGTATTCATTTCAAGTACACTCATCATCAGGTTTGAAAGAATACAAATGGAATAGTGTGCAGTGTAGATGTAACCGTCTGTTGGGAACCAAAAGGGTGTTAAATCTGTGTTAAAGGTATGATTTAATGCCCTTCTGGCTCCAAACAGATAGAATGACTTCTTGGAGGCAAGGGGGCAATGGTAAGCGTGCAAAACCCTTTTCGAGGTATGTGTGCTTGTAAAAAAATAACTGCAAACTATGAATCCTAATTTTTTTTTTTTTTTTTTTTTTTTTTTTTTTTTTGGGGGGGGGGGGGGGGGGGGAGGGAGATAGAAAAAGCTTGGAGGTACCTGATCACGAGCTAGAGCCCAACAGCAATACTGTAAATGGGTATAGCGTATAATCAAATTTTGTTTCTGTGGACTTTTAGTTTCTATGCTAACTTACCAATTTAAAAGTTTTTTTTACAAACCTCAACTGCCCTGACTTCTATGATTAATACTACCCCAAATGATTTCCTTTTATATGACAGATTATGATCGGGGTTACGAACGTGTTGAGAAGGGCTAAAATTAGATCCAGCATTAAAGCCATACATTTATTTTGGTTTTTTGGCTCAGACAAAGCCTGTATGTGGTGGGATCCTGGTCGGTATGGGTTAAGAGGGGGCGGTGTAAATGACTATTCACAAAAATTAGATCTCCATTCATGACGTGAATACACTTTGGGGATTGGTTTCATTATTAAGTAAATACTTATTATTCAATTTCTGTAATTTTGTAATTTCATATCCCTGATGAACATGATTGATTACTACATATTTTAGTCAAATCTAGTCTACAAGCAATTTTTCTTTATACTTGATGAACACATTATTTTCTTCTCTCTCCAGAGAGAGATACAGAAATTTTATATCAAAGAAAAAGCACTGAAAAGTGTTTGAAAACGATTGAATACTTAGTGCTATAAAATCCTTTGGAAGCCTGAAATAAGGCAATAATAATTTAATGATTACTATTATTATCATTATAGTGAACTGGTTCCTTTGATATATAAATGTAAGCTTTTGATTCAGTTCAAAATAATTTCCTTTTTTAACAAAAAGCATGAGAGAAGATAAGAAAATTTGTCAAACTAATCATGATTAGCAAGTCCTTCATGAAGGTTAACTTTGCACAATGTCACCCACACTGTCTGTGAGGGGCATATCGAGGATCGTAAGGTAAAAGGCAAAGCCAAGGAGCTTTTCAACCCCCCCCCCCTCCCTAGAATCAAGCTCATTATATTGTTAAAGTCTCAACACGATAACTCCAAGTTTAGCCATCTCCTTCCTCTGAGAAACAGAAATCTTCTGCTACACCGAGCGAGAAAAGTTTCGAGAAATCTAATCAGGAAAGGAGGTCGGACAATGGTCTCCTTTTCCCCACTCCATAAACACCTGCGACTACTTTGGCATACTTCCTGAATGTGCACGGCAGTTGCCATGGCAACCGTGATTGCACGTTTCCTTCCCACTTTCAGGGATATATATTGGTACAAGAAATGAAGCGAGATTGAACTTTGTTGAAGAGAAAAAGAAAAAAAAGGTGATAGGATGAAAGTGAATAGGACAAAAGTGAAAAACAGAGGAAGGAAAATCTAGGCCTACATAGAAAAATGTTATTTCAAGGCATTTCTATATTTCACGGTGAGCCCTCGAAGGCCTAATTTATACAAATTACTTATTTGTCCATTTGTCAAGTTACAAGTGCTGAAATACTGATTGACACTGTTTCCAAAGCAAAAAACACATTCCAAAAGAAAATATGGGCCAGAGAGATATAATCAAGGGAATACTCCAACATTAGGTATGACCTAGAATATTAAGAAATAAAGCAACAAGATATGAGCTTTCCTATCAAATTAATTACAATTTGAATCATTTTCTTTTCAAATTTCTTTCTTAGTATAAGTTGATCTTCGCAAATTGGCAACATCCCATTCCTCAGATCATTTATTCAGAAAAAGTGTTTCAACATATCCATCCAAGTGTCATCACTATAATATAATATTACTAAATATGTGAAGTAGATTATCCCAGGGTCTTAAATCACAAAGCTTACTTCACGGTCTTTAATCCCATATTTAATCCTTCAATGTCACTGATGCTCTTGATTGTGGAGTTCTTGGACAGGATATGAACCTGGGTTTTATCTGATGTAGTACATTCATAGAGAGAGAGAGAGAGAGAGAGAGAGAGAGAGAGAGAGAGAGAGAGAGAGAGAGAGAGAGAGAGAGAAGAGAGAGAGAGAGAGAGAGAGGGAGAGGTTCTCACTTGAACCTGGATATTATCTGATGTACATGTAATGAGCGAGGGAGGTTTTCTGTTTCTCACCCAAGATAAAAAAGGGCTTGGTCACTAGATATTATCTTCCAAATGAGGTCTTACAATATATATGTAACTCTGCTCTCTTTGATTTCATCTATTGACAGCCAAAAGGGCATTAACTCAAATACTTGAAAAAGTTAAATGCCCTTCTGGCTCTTAACAGACAATACATGTATATCGTTCTCACAGCCACAGAATGCATTGACAATCCCTTAAATAAGAATCCAACACATGCATTTAAAGCCCATGCACATCATGGGAATAAAAGCTGATGACAAAATGTGAATTCACAGAGCAGGGTTATTTCTGTAGTTATAGGATTAACTAGGGTCAGATAAATTGGATGATTACCAATTTGCATTTCAAGGAATGCAATTTAATGTAATGAAAGGGAAAGACAGAACATAATGTTGATATGATCTTTAGATTTAGACCACTTGTTCAATTATTTTCCATGGATCTTCTTCCCCTGCAGAGATTGATTGCAACAGTTCTCCAAACTTCTCTATTCTCTGCAATTCTAGTTGCTCTTATACTCTAATTCCTTTCCAAGTCATAATTTTATTTCATAATTTTTTCCCAGGATGATCTACATATTTGTAAAGAATACACATGAGTTCATTTACATAAATACTAACATGGGAAGTGGGGGGGGGGGGGGGTCATAATTCAGTTCACTAGTGCTTGTGTATTGGATAGGCCTATAAGTTGTAAATGTCTTTGAGTTCAGTTTAATGCATATTGTATTAATAATCATGCTTTGCTTCACAATAATTTTACATTAAGAGTGGAGTTAGGGAAATCTAGATTATTCAAAATAATATTCTTTTCCCTCCCCCTTGTTTTTGTTACTCCCTTTCCACTTCTTTTCAGCTACATGTAAGATTTTCTGTCTTCAAAAAACCAAAATCACTAGTGGTGGATACATCATAGATGTATATGTAGCTGATACATACAAGTATTCTCTAGAGTATATACAGTGCAGATAACAATCCAATAAAAAAGGAAAAGGCTACTGATTAAACATGATAATGTACAGACTCTTTATCGAGCACTTTAAAGAGAATTCATGGAAAAATTGCGGTCAGAAACGTTTGAGCCTCGCATAACCCTCTCTGAGTCAGCTGTGCGTTATTGTCCTGTATCTAATAGGGATTACTAGAGATTCTACCGATAATAATGTGAGAGTTTATGAACGAGGAACATTGGGCAATTGTTCAAGAAGATTGTCACATTATTAAAATTGTGTAATATTAACCTTCAGCTGGACCCAGACTGTAAGGGACTTCTTACTCATCGGTTCATTCTCATTTTGTTTGTTTTGTTTGTTTATGGCCCACCCTGTATATACCATGGTAAAATTAATTTACAGCTATCTCTATCATCATGATAAGAAGGGCAGTTTTAAAGGAATACCATACCTCTTTGATTCTTTATAGCCTTCTGGATTTTTATTTTCTTTAAATTTCATAATGATGATGATGGTGGTGATGGTAATGATAATGGTGATAAAGATGGTGATAAAGATGGTGATAAAGATGATGGTAATGATGATTTCATGAGTACAAAACATGGACTTTTATACTGTTTTCACACTGGCAATATTTTGCTTCACCCCGTACTATAGGTGGGGTTAAGGGGGGGGTCTTAGCCCCACCTATAGTACGGGGTTAAGCCTATTCCACTTTCTGTTCAGACTGGTTTTTACCAAAGTGGGCTAAAGTTGGCTAACCCCACCTATAGTACGGGGTTAACTAACCCTGCAAAATAGCAGGGCTAACTCTGCAATTGTGGTGCTAACTCCTGCTAACCCCGCAATTGCGGTGCTAAGCAAATGAATGAGAACAGAAACGACAAATAGTCCGGTACTACGCATTGGAGCGTATCGCAGCTGGCCAGATGCGAAGTATGTCCAATCATAACATACATGATATCCAGGGTTAACGAAATGCAGTGAGAACAGCGGGAGTTTTCTTATTCCGGAAAGGCGCTAGTACGGGACTAAAAACAGCATGTGAAAAGCCAAAAAAATAGTCCGGGTTTAAGGATAGTACGGGGCTAAGCAAAGTACGGGGTTAAGCAAAATCAGTGTGATACAAACAAGCTAGATGTAGCTGTATTCATTTGTATACATTATAATGTCCCGTCATAAAGGAAATAGATTGTCTAGTGCCACAACTATCTTCCTGGTATTAAGTGGTAATACACAATAACTCCTTTTCTTCTCATATTCTCTCAAATCCCTCTTGAATTCCTCTCACTTAATCCTTTCAAGAGCAAGCTTACATAAACAATGGATGATGACATATACAGAAATACTCTGTCTTTTTGTTGCTGCACACTAAAAAGCTGTAAGAGATTCCCCAATCCAGATCAGTTATGTGTTCTTGAAGTTCTTAACCCGTTAACTACTGAATTCACTCATTCCCATAGAGTTATCACAGTAACCACCCGGCTCCCATAGCCAAAGGGTTAATAAAATGAAATCATCCATTCAGAGCCAGACAAGGGGTGATTATTTAGAGTCAATACCCTTCTTTCTCCAATATTTTTTTCTTAAAAGTTAAAATTACTTGTGCGCCTGGTGCATTCAATTGTAAAGCCTTATTGGCTTTTACAGATACACCATTGTCCATTTATAGTATGGTTTATACTTTCATATTTTATTTTGATTTTGAATGTTATTATTTCACCAGGCAGAGCTGAGGATTGAAATGGGTTATAATAAAATATCGCAAAAAATATTGCAAAGTTATTTACTTTACTTGTATCAAAGAGAACTGTTGCTGAGCTAGCGCCATGAGCGTCCCTGGACGGTGTGTGCGCTCTATAAGTTTACACTATTATTATTATTATTATTATTATTATAATTTTGATATCATTATCTGTTTAATATGATATTCTATCCTTTACCTTTGTATATATTGTTATGATGACAGAAATTAATATCAATAAGTCTAAAGTAGACAAAATACCATGCATGGGGTTTCTTCATTGTTTCACAACTAGCAGTATACAGTGTACGTTCAATATGATTTATTATCAAACTGCATTATTCAATGGTTTATTTAAAATCAGATATATTCTCAGAGAGAAATGGCATTATTGATTACCAGTAGAGGAATGACAGTGCTAGCAACATACAGATAACACCGAAAGCAAAGCCTGTATCTCATCATGGACTCCCTATACTATTTGCAACAAGATATGCCCTAAATCAAATATTCTTTCACTTTGTAAACTGAATGGACAAACACAATTAAAAGCAAAAAAACAAAAAACAAAGGGATCACATGATTCATACTACTGCATTAGGGGATTAGCGGCTGGCTCACA
Source organism: Strongylocentrotus purpuratus (assembly GCF_000002235.5). Classification (NCBI taxonomy): domain Eukaryota; kingdom Metazoa; phylum Echinodermata; class Echinoidea; order Camarodonta; family Strongylocentrotidae; genus Strongylocentrotus; species Strongylocentrotus purpuratus. The sequence goes on from NW_022145610.1 coordinate 32,885,646, forward strand.
TGGGTTTGACGTCACTTCCTGGAATTGTCGGCAAAAATCTCACATTTGTGGAGATTACCCACAAACAACATTAAAAGCATAATTATCTTTTGGGCTTTATTGTGGGATTTTTACGTATCAAGGGAGCTTAAATGGACCAGTATATTTGTAATGAATAGTTCCACGTCATGCTAATAATAGCGAGAGGTCATTGTGCAATACGTCATTGTGGATATGAGAAATCTTTAAAAATTATTAAATTGACAACATTACGTGCATCTCAATCATAGATAGATCTGGAGTTTGTATCAAGCTAAGAAATAAACGGAGCCTAAAAGATCTGGGTTTCTGTCATCACAAGTTGTATAGTTTTAAATATAAAGATAAGGAAATGCAATGTAACAAGATCTCTTATTGTGTTAATGTTACAAAATCAAGAATTTTAAAGAGGTTCCCAACAGTCTTTTGTTCAAAGGCTTTATGATATATATATATATATATATATATATATATATCTGATGATCTAAGGAGCACAATAGCAAAGCATCTGCTCTGCAATTACAAAGCAAACAATCTGATATTTGGGTGTTTTTTTTTTTTATAGAATCAATGTCATTTCCTTGTGATCCTCTCATTTTCCAGGTCTCTATCTCATTTTTTTTTAATACAATGTGTTCCACACAACTGTTTACTTTTCTTCTGAAACTTCTGGAGAAAAAAAAGGGAGTATTGATTTTGTTTTAATCACTGAACATACAGATAGCTTCTCATAATGATACAGGGTGACTCAATAAAAATACATTTATAAACTTTGATTTTCCACATCATCAAAAGGTATTTAACTATATAACTATCATATTACCTAACATAGATATTATAATAATAATAATCTGGATTTATATAGCACTTACATGTAAATCAGAATACTGTCTCTATTAAACGCTTTACAGAAACCCTACGGATAATATCAAAAAGCTTAAAAAAACTTTCATTCTAGTGAAGATTCATTATCATGATGGTTATCAAGTTTTTCAGAAATACTTTTTTGCCCTGTTGAGAAACACAAAAACAGATTGGTGATGCAATCATTTCTACATGTTCAGACATCACTCAACGATGTTGCTGGTGCCTAGTTTGATCTAGATTTGAGTTTGAAAAGTAAACTCTGGGAAAAATAAAGTCTGGGAAAAATATCTTTGCATTTACAGTATGCTTCTTAAAAACATGCAGAAATTATGATCACTTGTTGATGAGATGTTACATCTTTTCCCATACACTTGCCCAGCTACATGTACATGTAGACTATAGGGTTTTAGAGTAATTGATCTGATGAAATACATGCACATCATTAGGTCATTACCGGTAGTGAAAATGAGAAAAACACTTTTGCATTCAAAAGAACTTTCTGATCATTTACCAACTAGCTTAAAGGACTCTAAACATTAATAGATTTAGAAAGTTGTATAACATTTATCAAACTAGATGATTTGGAAATTAACAATCTTTGTGTTGTTTGTTTGGTCATATAAACATGACCAGTCAACTACAGCTACTGTTATATGAATGAGTTAAAGACATTTTATTTTACATTAGATTCTTTCTTTCTTTTTTTCTTCTCTCTCTTTCTCTTCTTTTTGTAAAAAACGGATTCTCAAATATTTATTACCAAAGTCAAACAACTTGAGGAATAACTGAACCAAGCTCTACTATCAGATTCCCATCATAAATTTGTTTACCTGCAGTAACAATAATCCTGGCTTAGTCATTACGAGAGAAAATGATGACTACTTAATCCCCATTAAGCCATATGGTTATGATATTAATGTGTATCACAATACAGAAGGTCCTTTGTTCATGTGCACAATATGGCTGCATGCCACTGCACAATGTAGTATTTGTTATGAGTGGAATTCACTGCATTTTCTGTGAAAAGTTGGCTTGTATTTTCACAGTAGTATTTCAAGACTTAGAGAATGATGTAGTAAAACACAACTGAGTATATTCCAATGATTGCAACGATTCAATGAAATATTCTCTCTCCATTCATATATATTAATTGTTTCTTTGTTTTTGTTTTGTTGTTGTTTAATTTTTGCTCATTTTATGTTTGTTGGTTGTGTTTATCATAACTTATCAGAAAACCTTTGTTCCTGACACCATCAGACTGTGGAACGTTCTCCCTGCAAGTGTAATCGCCTGTACCTCAGTAGCCAGCTTTATAAGACTGAGGTGCAGAAAATACAGTTGCGCTAGGATTGCGTCTGTTCTTTTTAACCGCACATAGATTAGATCTTCCACAGCACTGTACATATATTTGCACAACTTCAAAAGTATGATGATACACTGACAACATGGTGGTCTGTACTTCAACAGAAGAAGAATAGAACAGTTTGTTCTATTTCTTTGCTACTTTTTATTTCTTTATTGTTATTTATTTTCTTGGGGGAGGGGGTATTCTCTATCATACCTCTCAAAAGCTGAATTAAATTTATGAGCTGCAAGGTGAGTCATATTTCCTTTGTACTTTGCACGACTGGAGAATCATGTCTCAAGATTTTTTAATACCCATCCTTGTCCATGAACATTGTGGGTTAACTACCTACCCAAAATAGCACAAACAAATCACTAAAGCGTGCAGTTTAAATTGAACATAATGGAGACGTCTCCCTTGAGATAACATGTTGAAGGTCAGCTAATAATTTAACGAGCCATTTCAAGACATTAACAGCGTTGTTGTTGTTCTGAATATAGTATATTACATAAAAACAAGTAAATAAAAATGTATATTCTCTTCTTCAATGTCACATTGTCTCGATTATTTGTATAGTCAATAACTATAAAATGTTCATTTGTCCTTTCTTCTATAAATATGGAAACACCCTTCCGAGCTTTGAACCTATTGAATATGAATAACTGTCAAGAACATGATCAATTCCATGCTAGTATCCTTATCTGAATTAACTACTTCATATTCAATCATTAAATTTGGTCGTTCTAAATACAGCACGAAGTAAAATCAAACAATAGAAGTTCAATCACACACTTGAACTTTTGTCATCATGTTTGTGCATGCACTTTGCATGTTCATGTAATGGTGTAATGTGCCAATCAATTCAAGTTTTATTTATATAACGGCCTATTCAATCCCTTCTTCTTCCTCCTCCTCCATCTCCAGATAACTCTTCTCCCATTCCTCATCCTGTCCTCTATCTCCTCCCCCTTCCCTCCGCCCCTCCTTCCTCTTCCCTCCTCCTCCCCCTTCCCTCTAGTGCATTTTACAAACTCAAGAAGAATTACCAGACTTACTCTTTGGTGAATCCTCGTTCTCAAACGATGTCATCAGGAGCGCCGTTCGCAACTCGAGTTCGACATCATGCGACACGTCCCGGGCAAACTCCTCTATCATGTGAAGGCATGTGTAGTCAGGTGCTTCCCGAAAGTCATCATGGCTTTCTTCCAGCCACATCATCACCACTGATCTGATATTCCTGTAAAACATTTTGTAAAGATGAAAAGTTTTGTCGTTTGCGAAGCAAAACACAAAATCTGTTTCTGTGTTATAATAATAGACAAAATATCTGGATGTTTGTCACTCTCTACACGAGACACATTTTACAGATAACTTGGTTGTTTTGTCTGTGCACACTACATGTATGTGCACATTCTCCACTACCAGGAAGTGCTCTAGAGAACAGTGCCAGTTAAAAATAACACATAATGCTGTCCCAACCCATTGGCATTTGCATTCCATTGGGTACCAAATGATACACCTGGGTGGAGTGAAGCAATGTGGATTAAATGTGTTTTACCTTATAAGGACATACATGTAGACTATATAGTGCCTTGATTGGCCCATGACCTCTGCATCTCAAGTCACGTCTTTGAACCATTCAATTACGACACCTCCAAAAGTGAATCATCGAAATCAGTTCTGTTTACTTTCTGGGAGTATTGAAGGTCACAACAAAACAGTTTCATATACAGGGAAACCAATGGTAGAATGTATTAAACCATTATCTCATAAGTTGTCCTTGTCTACTGCTTTTATGAGTTACAGAGGAGAACATTTGGGAACACTTACTTAAGTTGTCTGTCCTTTTCGGATTCTGTCGCTGTCTCTTGGACTTCTATGTATCTGTAGGGGCGAGGGATAGAAAGGTTATTCTGTGTTACAAGTTTTCAGCGTGATCTTGAACTGCATTTCATTTAATACACATGTAGACACCTGAAGGTAAATCTTTAATTCTGAGCAAAATTTCGAGAAACCATTTCCAAATAATCAAACTATAATAAATAAAAAAAATGATAGTGAATGTCAATGTTATTGTAACCAACAAAAATGAAAATGTATTTAAACAAAGGATCCATATGTCATAAAAAGATGAACAATCTAAGCCCCCACCCCACCCTTTGTTTTTGTTTTATGGCAATGTTTTAATTAAGTACAAAAAGTGGTTTTATCTGGAGCATCCCTGAAATGACAGGAAAGCGGAAAGAGACAGTGTTACTCTGCCATTAAAACTATCATCAATGTCCTTCCCTTTGGCCTTCCTGAAAAGATTGTGGAAACCATCAATCGATGACGCCATAAACCAACGAGAGAAGAAGACAAAAAAGCCATATACAGCTCATGAAAGAGTTTACACATGTTAGCAAATGCCAGGATTCAGCTGTCAATGGTTGCAAACATTTCGAATCAACCTATGAGACAAAAGTATAGGGATTATTAATCTAAACCTTTAACATTTTAGGGATAAATGTGAACAAAGGTATGAAAGTTTGAAAGTTAATAGTTTCTGCCGAGGAATAATGGAATTTGAGGGCGTGTGTGAATGACCAATAAAACAGTTGCCAAGGAATTTCTGCATTGCTGAAAAGTCAGTTTACATGTGTTAGTCACTTTCTACACATGATAATTCAATAATTAAATGGAAAGCCCTTTCGAAAAGTGTGTTTACAACAGAACTTTGAATTATTTGAAAAAATCAACTTCTCTCTATACACATTTAGATAAATTTTTGTATGCAGAGAGAGCAATTTCTGCTTCACTTTCATGTGAACTCCCCCCTACAATAACAGCTGCCAAGAAACTTTTGCTCTGATCTATTTTCAATGAAGCTTCAATTACAATGGCTGTCCTAGCTAATGTATACATGGGTAAATGCGTCATAACATACATGTATAGTTGAATGTTTCTACCTTGTGATAACTCAGACGTCTGGCATTTCGCCGTTGTTTGTATATATAACTTGGTATAAAAGAGCAAAGGCCTAAATATATGGCAGTTTTCTGATACCATAAAACATTGTCACCATTATCATATTTTATCTAGACATACATTTTGGAACTTATCTTGTGACAAAACTTTTAATTTTCAAAAATGTTTGTTGGTCAAAATGAAATGTAAAGTTTTAGTTTAGAACCTGAAAAATAGTGCAACTTTTCATGACACCTCTTTTAATAACTACAAACTTTTACCATTTAAGAAGTTCTATGTTGTAATTCATTTGCTTTTTAATAATAGCAGCATAAACCTTTTGCAAATGTCAACCATACACAGAATTTGTGAAGGATTCATGAACTCAAAAGTTTCTTATATCACAGCCTTTTGGCACAAGTAAATTCTGTCTACCGCAAAAATGTATATTTAACACATCTGTATATGTGACCCCTCATTAAACTTCTGTTGTTACTTTTGAGACCTAAAATTTGTGCAGGCTTTTAATGACGCTTCTTTTCATAACTACATGTATAAACTTTCACAATTCAAGATGTTCCATGTCGTAATCTATACATTTCGTAGTCACAGAATCTGTGAATATATCTTAGACTCTGTACTTGAAAGTTTCTGGTATTAAAGAACTTTGGATTAGGTTAGGTGTGCTTGCTAAATTTAGCCTACCGGTACTTAGTCTATTTATGATAGCCCCAATAAAACTTCTTTTGTGAAAATACATGTTACAGATCCATACACTGTAGAAGCTACATGGTCTATTTCTGTATTTCTGTACTCTCTTGAATTTCTATCTGTTATCTACCAACTTTTACTAAGTTCATCTGTAATGGGGGAAATATTCTTCAATCATTTCATTTTTTACCCTTTAAACTGACAGGAAAGATGGGGGAAACTATGAGTAATGAAATCAGCTCCCAAACAGCAGAGATCTCAAGTTTGGTCTAGAGGCAGGATCGTGTTTGTACTGTCTGTCTGCGTGTATATTCACAGACGTGACTCAAGGAGATCACACAATAGCAAGCAAGGATTATACGAGAATTATCTCTCCCCAAATCACTTTTTCTTAACAGATCACTGTCATGTTTTGAGATATCTCTAAGGAGGGGTACAAGTTCTTGGGCAAGAGGGAGTGGGGTTTCAGAGTCTCATCGCATTTGTCACACAGATGTTTAAGTACATGTACATGTATGTGTCACATTTGTGCATGAAAACCTGAATCATGTCTAGCTAATCATGTCTAATCTGCTTATTCTCATTTTTCAAGTGACGTGAGAGGGCTAGGTTTTCCCTCAAAGATAGCATCGTGATTCTAATCACTTCTGTGAGGTTACAGCAACAATCTAGAACATCATCAATGAAGCAGATAATTTAATTAATCTGTATTGTCTTGTAATTATCCAATTAATTATAACAGACCTCTTCAAAGCATTATCTTAATGTTAGAGAAAAATAATTCCTTTCCCAAAGAAAAATAAGATTCACTTTGTTTAACAATATGAAAGATAGACCTTCAAAACTAAATATGTAAATGAATTATACATCCAACCCTTCAAAATCAATTAAATAACGATTTGGCTTTCATATAGAAACATACAACATTTAAAAATGAAAGCAAAAAAAGGTGAAACAGAAGGGCATTAAAGCCCATCTGTACTAGTTTACAGAAGGGATTAGACCACCCTTCAAGGTCACTGACAGGTGGTTATCTCATCAAATCAGCTCTCAGTTAACATAAGAAAAAGAGGATCATGGGGGACCAATGGTCACCGATTAGGCATTGTTTTCTATACAGAGGGAACAAGTAGCTACAAGTAGTACAGTGGAGCTTTAAGACTAAACATGAAAGCTACCTAAATGCCACAGCATTAAATTATAAAAGTTTTATATTTTGACTGTTACCTTTTGAGAAGCATCCCAAGTGCCTCTCTGAGCGTTGTAAACGTCTGGTACGTTGAGAAGAATACATTAAGGTAGACCGAATCCATGTCTTCTACGGCCATGGGCAGGTACTCCACAAGGCGTTGCACCGACGCCGCCTTGATGGCGCGTATCCTGAGAGTCTCCCACTGCAGGTACGATAAGAACCGAATACTACTATCCGGACAGCACTGTGGTGGTGGTGGTGGTTGTGGTGTGAAGGGTGACAGCCGGTGGTTGACACACAAAGGCAATGGGAGGGGAGGGTTGATGGTGGTGATTATGGGTTGGTGGGTTTGGAAGAGGAAGGGGATTTTTTTTTAAGGGGGGTTTGAAGGTGGGATTTTCAAAGCAGTATGGTAGTTGGATATGATGAATGTTAAATTGAGATGATGTAAATGGATTTTACAAAGTATGAATGCATGTTTCAAGGTACAAATGCATTTAACAAGGGATGAATGCATTTTACAAGGGATGAATGCATTTACAGGGTATGAATGTATTTTACAAGGTATGAATGCATTTTACATGGTATGAGTATATATTGCACGGTATGAATGAATTTTACGGTGTGAATGCATTTTTTAAAGTCATGAATGCATTCCACAAGGTATGAATGAGTAAAACAAATTTTCATGTGGTAGAAAGGATGACATTTAGATTTAAAAACAGTGTGAAGATCAGTGTTTTGGAGGTTTTAAATTTGATATGATTTGATGACATACAAGATATTATTTAATCACAGTCACAGCAAAATGTGACAGAAGTGATCGACACGGAGACAAAATATCATGACAAATCATGGATCACAATTGCAGTGAAAAATCAGTTTGACAGGAAAAACATAGTTTCAAAATAAAAAGTAAGGTTCATTTTTCTCAAGAGAGTATGGAAAAGATGAAATTGATCATCATTGATGATATTAAAAGAGATTTGACGTTTATTTTAGTCACCATTGGATGCAAAAATATTGTTAAAATGGAATTTGACATGCAAAATTTAAAGTCATTATCAACCATTCAATTATCGTTATAATGTGAACACAAGCAAATCAAAATTTCACAAAATTGCAAGTCAATTAAGACATACATGTATATTGCATTATGCACATTAAAGTTAAGTAGTACCAATATTTTGTTTAAATCAATATAATCATTCATTAGTCGATGAGATTAATTCCAACATGTGATATCGGTTGTATGGTCGTTTAATGGATTAATTGGAGGGGGGGGGGGGGCAATTGTAAGAGATATTCCAAGGGGTTTTAATAAAGGGGGTCAAATATTATTTTAGGAGAGGTGTTTTTCAGGTTTAAAATTGGAGGGTTACGGGTTTCCCATTTGGGCAGTCAAGGAAGGAAGAAAGAAAAAAACAGAACACAATGAATAAGAATGTTGCCTTTAAATTGGCAAGTTGTAGAAAGGATTTCAAAGAATTGATGAAAAGAAACAGCAATTGACCATGACGAATAATGCAACTACGAGAACGAGTGAGTGTGTAGTATGCAGCATGTATCTCACAATCCGTACCTTTTTGCATAACCTGGGCCCTGTCTTTTAATATAAGTAAAGAGTTGGAATCAATTCAAATCGATCGCAACTTGATGATGATCGCAACTCTGTGAGATGAATGTAAGAGTTTGTAAGTTTGGGATTGATTGGAGAACTTGTAGTCAACCAGAACTAATCACAACTGTATATCAGACAGGGCCCAGATTTCAACATACTGTATTAGATCATTGTATAAATCTTCCATATTTACCCACATTTTCCTTCCCTCTATTTTCATATGGGAGAGGGGGGGGGGGGGGGGGTAAACTGTTCTTTTTTCTCCAAAAGATCTCCTGGCTTTTTTCAATACAACTCGAAAGCACAGCCAAATTATGAACAGTGCAGATCAGTGCCAAGTATACATTCTATAAAAATAAAGCTTGGGCAACATCTGCATTTCATCATGTACAAAGCAACGTGGTAATGATTTTTCTTTTCTTTTAAATCTATTTTTTGTTCTTTTTGAGGAGAGAAGGGGGATCTATAAAGAAGTTTTGGCTGTTAAACAAAAGTTTATATGCAGTTTGTGTCACCGCAGGAACTGGAATAACTCCAACGAGAGTACAAAATTCTTTATCCATGACAAAGGGTGAAACTAAATGTATCATCTGTCGAGGGGCAAGTTCAGCATGGCCATATGGGGCCCATGAGGAATGAAATAAAATGGAGTGTGGAATGAGTGGTATGGTGTAGTCTAGTCTGGGCCCCCGTCTTACAAAGAGATACGATTGATCCAAATCAATCGCAAGTCCTCTAATCAATCGCAAGTTTGCAGTCTCCTATCTCTTATGTACATAATTGAGATTGATATCAATCGCAAATAAGCTACATATATTAGGTAACTGTGTTAATTTATTATGGGCGTTCCCAACTCAAGCTACGCTTTCCCGGTTTTCGCCTCCTTCCGTGTCTGAATTAATTACTGTATACTCTATGTTGAAATAATTGTTACATATATCATGTATATATACATTGTGTTTTATATTGTGCTGTTGAGAAGGAAATAAATGTTAATAAATACAAAATACAAACGCTTTGTAAGACGGGGCCCAGGTCTAACAAAAATGAGTTGCAGTATTCATGTCCTAGACAGAAGGGTGTTGACTGTGTCTTTACATGGTTTGGTTGTATGCCCTTCTTGCTCTTATGCCTCAGTCACACCTCTGCATATTCTGCTTGCGTATTGCTGCGTATTTATGTCAAGCCGTTTTATTACATTTATTCCTATTTCTTGATATCAAGAAATGATTTTCTGTTGTAAAGCAATGGCAATTCTAGATATCAAGAATTCAATTTCTTGATATCAAGAATTAATTTTTTTATATCAAGAATTCAAATCTTGGTTTCAAGCAATAGGTGTGACTGAGGCATAAAACAATTTCCATATGGTCTGCTGTTATTTTGTTGAAAACCAGAAGGGCACAAAAAGTCTACTTTAAAAAAGAAGAGAGTTCATGACCTTCTGGCTCTCAACAGAAATATAATGGGATTCCTGAATACTAACGTCATTTTGAATAGTGGAGGCATCTGCAGCAGACTTTTTGTAGCTGACTTTTTTGAGGTAGACTGAGTAGATGATGTCATCGTCTCGCTCCTCTCCCCAAAGACGGAAGGCACTCTCCGGAGATCCCTCCTGAAAGATGGATGATGACGAGCAAGAAGAAGAGAGAGCAGAGGAAAGTGGATGACATGAACAACAGGAAATGAGAAGGAGAAGGAAGAAAAGATATGAGAAGAAGAAGTTAATGAAATGAAGAAGTTGAAGGTGAAGATATTTCAAAAGAAGAAAAAAAGGTGAAGATAAAGAAGAAAAAGAGAAAAAAGGAGAAGAGGAAAAAAAAGGATAAATAAAAAGAAGAAACAGAAGAAGAGGAGGAGGAGATGACAGATGAAAAAGAAGGAGGTCAAGGAGAATAAATAAGAAGAGTAAGAAGAAAAAAGAAGGAGAGGAATAAAAGAAGAAGTAAATGAAGAAAAAGAAAAATACAATAACTATCCAACATTTTATCAAACTACACTTGTTCACACATTTATAAAGTACATGTACATGAATAATTTCAATTTCAATTTCAAGAATACAATAGTAGAACAAAATATTTGTATTGTGCCCAAAGAAAACAAAGAGAAAGAATATTAACAGTAAGTTCTGGAACTATTAACTGGAACAATAAAAATCAATTTGCACTTTATAAATTTAGCAATCATATACTGTATTACACAATTTTTATTTGTACCTCTTATCGATCATCTATGTCAAAGTGCAAGGTCTCATATTGTGTACTTTAAACTTCAACTTGATGTATTGAGCAAGCACTACAGTGTAACGCCTGTCAAATATAAGTGTATTTGTAACAATCCAGGGTTTTTGTTTGCTTTCAAAGAAATAAAAATCACAATTCACAGCATACCTTCATATTGCACCTCATGAGTATGTACACAACACCTGCAAACAAGTATTACAGCTGTATGTCAATTGTGTGCAGAAGTATTACCGCAAAAATGCACTCAATTGTGAAATTTCAACAACTGAGAGACAACGAGCAACTATTGAAAGAGAAATGAGTTGACATTTCTCAATCGGTCGAAACAAATCAAAGCACAAACAATGAAATCTGTTCTCTTCGGTTACAGTACAGTACTGTCAGATCTACACACAAATAATTAAAGCCAGTCCCATCACTTTCAATATCGGCTAATGTATGATCTCTCCTAATTCTGCCATTTCAAACTTCAAGACAAGCTCTGTATTTGGGCATTCACAAACTCTGGCTGGCAGCCTGGCACTATATAAGACAACATAAGGTTACTCCAAACATTCATTTCTCAAAGTGAAAATATAAAATCTATTTCCATCGGTATGATCGGTTGCAATACATGGCTGACTACTGTCAAACCCCATTTCAAATTTCAAAACAAGCTCTTTGTTTTCAGCGGGACATTCACAACCTGGAGCTGTAAAGATAACAGAGGTTTACTCCAAAGTTCATCGGACTGACAAATGTCATACCAAACAGAAGTCAAATTAAATCTGTGATTGCTCTCAGATAAGATACCATCAAAATAAACCTGCATTCAGACTAACTGGATTCATTGTAATGCTATACAATAATTAGCTATACCATAAGTAATTGCCTTTTTAATAGTCTGAAGTTCTTATCAAGAAACGTCGTTAAGCAAAACATATGTTTGAGCATCGCTTCAAAAAAAAATCTATTAAAGGTAAAAACCAGTTTTGGAAACACCCCCCTCTCAAAAATTGAAAATTTATTACCAATCATGTGAAAGAATATGTTTTGACTATAAAAATACGAAATGATACAAATTTTGCTGAGAAACCGCCTTCTAATTGATATATTTGGTAAAATATTATATCTATTTGGACCCGATAGATATAACGCACATGTCGCATAGTCCCATATACATCTTTCTGTGTACATGTACAGTGCTTGTATTAAACTTTACCAAGACTGACCAGTGATGTATCCACAAACCACGGCACCTCTACTGAGTTTTGTATAATTGTTTTGTCTGAACAGGCTACATTAAAGGCGCCTCCACCAAATTTAGCACAGGAGGATCCAAAGTGTAAATAAAGTTTGAAACTTCAATACCAAAGTCCAGTTTGATGCTCGCTCAGACAATGGGTGGTGAAGTCTTGATTTTGTATGTTTTGTATACTATCCAGGGAATTTATCATATAAACCATAGACCTACCACCAACAGGTCTATGTATAAACCTATAGGAAAATAGCCTAATGATGTAACTTTTGAAAATAAGGGGTAAATTCAAAAACAGTATATGTAGACTCTACAGTTAAACCTGTCTTTTAAAGGCACCCAAGTGATGCAAATACTGTACATTTTAAGTAGTGGCTCGACATAACAAAGTACGATTTTCAGTAATCGGATAACAATGACAGTGGGCCCTCTATTTCCAGGTACTCTGATGATCTTCTTACATTATGTAATAATATGCTGCTCTTTTTTCCTATCACTTATATCCACATGTATCGCTTCAATTTATAGGACTGACAAATAATTGCTGAGTATTTGTTGTAGTAAGCAAGCCATCGAATAAACAAAGAGAACGGTTAAACAAAGTAGTTTTAATGCACAGAAAGGGTGCACAGAATTAAAGCTAAGTTTTTAAAATGTATATTTTATAAAACTTTTGATGAATATAGTGTACACGTATCATTTTTGGAGCCCGAAGGATGTTAAACTTATTACAGTATAACAAAGAGTAAATTGTTCTGGCTCAGAACAGATGATATTCAATACAATTAAATTATTTAACTCTAGTCCATATATTAATACATGAACATTTTACATAGGATATTTACAAGCAATAAATATATTTATGTACTTAGAAACAACAAGAACAACTTACTTTAATATAAAATAAAATAAGTTATGTGAAACAGGAATAATGGAAAGAAAGAATTGATAATTGTTCTTTTTTAAATATCATAAGCCTACATGTACTTTCACTAGCTCTTTTTGTAAGGGTGTCCAGAATGAACTTTTTGAGTCATTATGCATACATAATGTAAACCCTTTGTAAAAATGTTAAAAGTTTGGGGGTCTAGACTTTGATTTTGGGTGTGTCCCGGGTGCCTGTAAGTATCGAGTCCTGGGGGGTGTTTCACAAAGATTTTAATTTGAACTTACATGTATCTCTAAGTTGGACTTAACAATTATGGAAAGTCGTTAGCATCATTGAAAATATTTTGTAAAAAATATTTTAAAAGGCATAAAAAGTTGATTCAAATTATTCATATTTTCTATTATCTTGGGAGATTTCATGTTCTTGATGTGGAATTTATGAAAAGTCTAAAATATGTGAATTTTGCTTTTGAATGTATTTCATTATAAGGCTGCGAATGGCTCTCCATAATATTTAAGTCCAACTTATCTTTGTGAAACACCCCCCAGAATATATCGTAATACACTTCTTACAAAAAACAATAGGCCTACATGAATGTACATGTACATGTATATTCTCTCCATCTTCTAAATGACAGAATGTAGCAGCAATAGAAATTTCAGTTTGTACAGGTACCACTAGTACCGTACCAGTATGTATCCATATTTGGCAGATACCGGTAGTAGATAGGTACAGGTTCCTGTCTGTATCCCAACCACTACATCCTAAAACCACCCCCTCATAGAACAGGAAGGAAACGCGATCAAACTTTAGAGTCATTGGATAGTAGAGACTACAGGTACTATCCAGGCTAAGGAATCAAATCAAATCTTTGTTTTATGTTCACTTCAACTTCTGCTAAAAATACAGATACTTAAATAAATGACAAATCATATTATAAACAATAATCGCAGGATCATAAAAAGCACAAAAAGGCTTCCTGGAAATGAACCCTTATAACAGATTATACAAGATCAAAATAAGAAGTATTAATGATTGTATTGATTAAATCTAATCCAGGATTATTAATTACATGTATAATTATCATGTTCATTATCATTGTTATTATTATCATTATTAATTTATTGTTATTAATTTATTATCATTATTATCGTCCTGATGACACTGAAAAACTACTGAATAAGCAATTCATGATTAACCTGTTTGATTAAATTTCACATTATAACCAGAAAATTTGGCATGCCCAAAACTTCACCAAAGTTGTTTATAATGGCCACTTTGGCATCAAGAAACTTGCCTTTAGAGTGGTGAAGTGTGACGTCATCAAATACTCAGTGTTATATTGCTCTGGTTCATAACATTATTAGCCAGAGCAATATAACACTGAGTTCCTATAGGAAATCTATTTATTTTAGATGGTCATATCTCAGCCAATACTTAACATATTCAATTGGTTTTTGACTTTGGACATTATTTTTGATGCTCTATCGGAAATGAAGTAAAAAACTAAGAAATTCCAAAAATAGATTTTTATGATGCCACAGCTTCGGTACTCTATTTCAAAGCTCTGGTGTGCAAATTTCAGTCTAATACAACGCTAACTTTTGAGTTTTATAACAATTAATTATGAAACCTACATTGTTATACTTTTATTTTATATGTACCTTTGCAGTTTTAATCTACATGTATCCTTTCATTATTTTCATTCCTACAGCGTATCTTCTGGTAGGAGCCTGAATGGCATAAAGCCCCAGTCCCATATAAAGCCGGACCAGCACGGACGAGCACGGACCACTCCGGACCATCCCGGACCATGGTCTGGGGTGATCCGGGATGGTCCGGGATGTTTTGTTCAAAAAAGTGTGATGCTTTAAAAGCTACAGTCCCATATACGTCCCGGACCGTCCCGGACCATCCCGGACCCCATCCGGGGTGATCCGGGATTCGGTCCGTGTTGACACCGTGTTGGCACCGGGGTGGTCCTGGATGGTCCTGGATGGTCCTGGATGGTCCTGGGCGGTCAATAACTCACTCCCGGACTGCCACGGATCAACACGGACCGCCCCGGCGCCACTACGGATGACCCCGGACCCAGCACGGTGGCTACACGGATCACCCCGGATCAAACTATTGTCCCGGACCGTCCCGGACCACCCCGGCAGTTTTTGACCGTCAAAAACATCCGGGGTCGACTCCCGGACCGCCCAGGACCATCCAGGACCATCCAGGACCATCCAGGACCATCCAGGACCACCCCGGTGCCAACACGGTGTCAACATGGACCGAATCCCGGATCACCCCGGATGGGGTCCGGGATGGTCCGGGACGGTCCGGGACGTATATGGGACTGTGGCTTAAACTCCTACTAGTATATTGTACAGGCCTAACACCATTCTTGCTCTGAATAGATCTTATTTCCTCTTCCCCATCTTTTTGTTCTATTTTTCATTCTTTTTTTTTAATTTCCCCTTCCACTCTCTTCTTTTTCCTCTTTATCCCTCTCTCCTTTTTTTGTCTCTGTATGTTCTCATGATCTCTGTTTCAATGTTTACAGCTCTTTTTCTCCAAATCAATATTTATTCAAACCCATCCCAGTCTGTAAACATAAAATACAAGAACAAGGGAAAGGGAGCATGATCCTTCGCTAGGTTTACTTACCAAATGATTCACCATTATTCTCTTAGATTCTCTGCAAACTTTCTCCTCAAACACAATCCAAAACAAACATATGATCCCACCTTCATTCAGGCAAGCAAAATAGCAGAATGAACTCTCCCTTTCCTTGGAGGGGTATTTATGCAAGCAAGTGATAAAAACATGCACATACAGTATATGTACCAGTACATTTGTATATGTACTCTACAGAGAAATGAAATTTACGAGGAAAAGCTAAGAATAGATAACCCCCATATATATCGAAATCTTCTTGTTTACGTTTTCTCAGTTTCTTGCGTATTTCGCATGTCAACTGCCAAGAAATCTACACCCATTTGACCCCATATGTGGCCCTACCTGAGCTTAGACCCAGTTCCTAGTCTTGGTTTCCAGCAAACTTTTTACTCTTTGTATACATTACATGTATGTACATGTACAGTATGCTCTCTACATTTATGATAATCTTTTGAAATCATAATTTGACCCTTTAACAGCTCTAATTCATCCATGTACATTGTACATGTCCATAGTAATTGCATCAAAATAGCAGACACATACAGTATTATTCAAACTTTCATTCAACTGGTTTTTTTTCGATTCTTTTTTTGAACTTCATATTCTGAATGTGATTTGGGTCGTAAAAGATGCCATCTATAAAATTTGATGAATATGCATGAGAATCATTAGGTTCTTTTCGAGTGGGCCTCTAACCTGTGACAGCTAAATGAAACAAGAAAAATAGTCTGTATAGTCTGTACAAGTACTGTACTTAAGTATAAATATGTGTACCTCCAAACTATTAAAGCAGGTGGTTCTTACATGTATATTTATACTATATCAGTATTTAGATTCCCGTAATATATGATTCGATGAGAAATAATCTACTACCAGTACCTACTAAGCTGTGTGAAAATAGTAGTCTTCATGTGGGCTTTATCAACAGGTGGTTTTCAGGACAGGCAGTATTTTCTATATATTAAAAGCAGTTTGCTAGAGCAGGGATGGAGACCAGCGATCTCACCACCAGACCAAATCAGGTCTCCGTCTCAGACTACCTGCACCTTAGTAAGGTGTACGATCCTTCCCTCCAAAACAAACTGATCTACAAAACTGATCTACGTCATGAACTCGACCCCAACCATTGCTTCCCAGTATGCGCGTGGATACATGACGTGAAACTACATCTGAAAGTCACATTTGAGACAATAATTTGATAGTCATGAACTCATGAACACTGGACCTACTTTTGAACAGTTTGCAAAAACATCACTTTCCTTGTTAGGTGTTTTCTGTTATAAATGAATAACAATAAATGTTTGCCACACTTTTTTTTGCCGGTTGTAAATTTAGCTGTAACTACCTGCTAAACCCTCTATTAATGCTTCTTACTTGCTGACTATGAAGTATAATCCATGATGTCTCTTCATAACTCCTAGACAATCTTATGTTCAAGAAGAAGACCTCCATTAAACATTATTTTCAATGTAAATTTTCTATGTACATTTACACATAAGAATTCTACATATAAATTTTCCCAATTTTCAATATACCAAGAACTTGAAATATCTTGATAAAATTTATGTATTTTATACCACTCATGAAAGTTAAAACAAATAAAGAAAAGAAAATACAATCAGTTAAATTGTAGAAACATGTACATGTAGTTTCAAGTACATATCGATTGGGACCACATCAAACTGTCATGTACGGACATACTCGCTACAGATTTCAAGTTTTAAGTTTATTCTACTCAAACACAAGTACTTTAATAATAGCAATGACAAAGCAAAAAAAAAGGATTTCCTTAGGTAGGGCCTACTTACATGTACATGTAGATGACCCCCCCCCCCCCCCCCTCCTCTCCAATTGTTCACGCCTCAAACAAGAATCTACTGTACATGTACTGTACATGCAAGGGGAAGTTGTATGTATTTTCTATTTTCATATTACTTTTATCAATTAAAGCAAATAACGTGTACACATATTGTTTTGTTTTCTTATCTTTAGGTTTATTCTGCCTCTATTTAACAATGGCCACAGAGAAACAGCTATAAATCTGATACGATTTTCATACGAAAGAGCAAAACCATCATTGGTACTTAACCTGTTGATTACTGACTTCTCTTCTGTTGGCAAAAATTAAAGGGAAATCCAACCCAAATAGACAACTACCCAAAAAGAAAGCAGAAATATCAGAGAAAAGGCTGATGAAATTTTCAATGAAATTTGACAAAATGTATTTTTCTTGGCCCCCAAAAAGGGGTGCCTCTTATGCACAGAGATTTATGGTAGCGCCCCAAGGGAGAAGAAACTTACAAGAAAAACAGAAATTAGTGATATTTTTGTGATCGGCAAGTGGGAGAGTTACATGTATCCACACCCTACGTCAAAATCCACTGAAAAAACTACCAATTTGATATTCGCATAGACTTAGTGATCTCATATTTCAAACATTCATAACTTCCTAACTACTAGCTGGTCCAATTCATTTCAAACTTTTGCCATTCTCTTTCTGTTATTTTTCTGCTTTCATACAAATCAACTTTTACAAGGGTTAGATTGCCCTTTAAGTATGTTGTACACTATGCAGTACACATGTAGGGAACAAACATTTAGCAGGCTTTGTTTAGAATAAAAATATACCACTCCTTTTCCTTCAACACAACAGCCATGACCTCAATTTTAGGAATGTGAAACTTGTCAGGACTATACTAGGCTAGCTGCTACAATGAATGTCACCTACAAACACTCAAATTTAATCTGTTTTTCCAGACCTTCAAGAAAAATGTACCAAGTACATGTAGTCCTACTCTTGATCAAACCAGGATGATTTTGGCTACTCTCAACAAAAGTCTCAAGTAACTGAAAGCATTTAAACACCTACATTTTGTATTTTGTATAAATACCATATTGGGAAGGGAGATATGAAGTATTTGAATTATTTATACCTGTAATCCAAGTAGTATACCTAAATCTCCACTGTACTTCGTATAGGCCTGTAAACTTCATAAAACAAATATTTGGCATTTTGCATTTTGTTAGTTTATATTTTTATTTTGCTTTAGCACTATGCTGGTCTTCAAAATAACAAAAATAATTAGGAATTGATTTTTTGAAGTGAAACAGACAGTGTAATTTTGTGTCTTTTTTTTTTCATTGTCCAAATATAAGAAATCAATTTATTACTGTGCCAAATTTATCAAATATACAAAGGGTGTGGTATGAATCTAAAACTAGCAAATTGGCGTTAAATATGATATTATTACAAAATCAATGAATATAATTGCACATTTCATTTGTAAAGGCATGAGGCATCTTTATCGAAAGAATAATTTCCCTCATTCAGTGCTAGTCCATGATCGCACATTACATGTACATTGTACATACTGTAGCGCCTCCTCCAAAATACCTACCAATATTCATTTTTTTTAAATACAGGATATTTTACAGAGGTCAAGTAAACAACAAAAAGAAAATAATTGAATACATGTACTCCCTGCATGCTTCATTGAACGCTTCTTTGAAAATAGGGCCTTCAGACTGGGTCTCCTGTAGTGAGGTTCACTTAACTGCCAATAACTTTAAGTTAAGGTCATGGTTTTAAATTTCAACGTTATCTTGGAGTAGTTGTAGATCGAGCAGATGCACTCATGGTTTAATACAAACTTTAAGTTATAAACTCAAAGTTATAAACCACAACTGCGCAATTTACTACGAGCATTGGGGGTGGTCCTCACTGTATGTTATGTACTGTGCAAACGCAATTAACTTGAGGTTACGTCAGCTTGTAGTTGAAATTAACGCTTTTAATTAACCCTCGTTTGTATTAACTTTGTAGTTTAAAACTTTGAGAACTCTTTGTTTCAGCCCTGTATGAATACTCTTCGTTACTTTTTAGTGGATTGTTGATTAGTCCCATTCATCCTTTCAATGTTAACCATTTACATTTCATTGTTATATCAATGTACTTTTTGTTTTGGATAATAAACTTCAAACTCAAACTCAAACTCAAACTCAAACTCATATAGATTTGAGGTTTTGCAAACTTCAAGTTTAAGACTTCAACAGTCTTGTCACTCTTGTGTGTGAACATAGCCATTGACACGCTTGACAAGCTACATGTACGTCACAATCGATTTCTTGGTACAAGGTAAAATCAAGGGCTGGGCTATCATATTTCATCAGCTGAATGACGTTTGCATATATTTTCTCTTTTTATTACCATCATACTTTTCATGAATGCTTCAGTACATGTATGTGTACTGGAATTCATCTTTTTAATAACTGCATGCATTATCTCTTTTGTGATCTTTGTTTTTTGTTTTTTGTATGAATGATACAGGTTGGCTGATCCCAAGATCCCACAAGTTTGCAATGAACTTTAGACTTTAAACTTGTGTACCACTTGACTTTTAGCTGTTGGAGCATTTTATTTGTTACTTACCAATTTCTATTTTTTCACCATAATTAGTCATTTCCTAGTCATACAACAAGCATGGTCATCAGATGACCTCTCACACATATCTTGGTCTTCTCCATGTACAACTCTCAAGAACTTGTTACAAGCGTCTTTTTTTCCAATTAAAACTGTCCTTGTACTTCTTACATGTATGTCACAAAGCTTTCTTGTTCATTCTTTTCTTCCCTCCTTCTTTTCTCCCCCCCCCCCCCTTCCCCATCCCCCTCTCTCTCTCTCTCTCTCTCTCTCTCTCTCTCTCTCTCTCTCTCTCTTACTTCTCTCACTCTCTCTCTTTTCTCTCTCTCCCTCTCTTTCCCTCTCTCTCTCTCTCTCTCTCTCTTGCTCTCTGTCTGTCTGTCTGTCTGTCTCTTTCAAATTTCTGCTCCTTTTAATATTTAAATGCTGCATACAACTTACAAGTTACAGGTACAATGTATACATACATGTACACACATGTATTAAATGGTGAAATGAAGGGTGTTGATAATCGAACTAGTTGCATAACATAAAGATAAGACAGAGAGGGAGGTCAAACAACAAGGGAAAGGGCAAGAAAAATTAAATGATGATTAGGACTAGGAAACTTAAAGTGGGTGGTACATTTTCCAAGAAGGAAATTCTCAATTTCTTGGTTCAGGAAATAGGCAACTATTGAAATTATTTTCACTTGTACTATAAACTTATGAAAGTCAATAACAAACTTGAGAGAGTGTGCTGGTACCAGCATTTCTAACTGGTACCCACCAGTATTTTAAGAATGGAGAGTGATGGTAGTGCATGACAGTACTGTACTTACATGTACAAGCTTTGACCATATATTGAATGCAAAGCAAGTTTTGGTATCGATATAGGGTCATTTTAATGGTGTTATTTTAAGGTACAGTACGTATCATTTTCGTAATGTACATGTAATCAAATTTAACGCATAAATCTCTGTGAAGTGCCTTGTTACAATGTAGTTGTTACAAATAAATATATCTCAATAGTCTGAATGCAAATTACATACATGTACATTAATTGTTGCTAGGTAGGACAAACATTATAGAGCATAAAAAAGAAAATACCTTTTTCCTCCAAACAGGACAATACACTGTAGCACCCCCCCCCCCCCCCCACCTTCCTTCTGAGTCAAACCTCCCAAGGTGTATATACAATTTAAGTATTTACAGTGTTTATTTTCTTGCATTAAAAATTGCATTATGCACTATTGCCCATCAAAGAAATTAACTTCAGAAAGAAATTACAACTGGCAAAATGTATCATTTGTCAACATACAATATGAATGTACTATAGCAGCAGCAGCATTTTAATCATAAAAAATGCAGCCAGAAATTTAGTTCAGTTTAGTCAAAAGGGTCCCTTTTAAAAAAATCATGTCCCACTACATGAATCCTCCTTTAAACACTGCACATACAATTCGCAGAATGAATAAAGTCCTATAATACTGAAAAAATTGAAATAAATAGAAATACAAAAAGACAATGGTAGATTGTAACAAACTCAACGCACTGTACCAGTAAATGTGTACACAAACAGTACACTACAAAACAGCAATAAATTTCAAGGAAATTGCCATGCAAAAACCTCAAACAATGGAATTTCACCACATGAAAATGAAAAGAAAATTGCTTCTAAGAATCGAAGTTTGTGATGCAATTCAACATTTAACACAAAACTCTACACTACACTATAATCAAATTACATTGTGAACAGTTCAGTATGACATTCACATGATCGCTGCATGCAATAGCAGGCCCAACTGAGAATCAAATAACGTCATGTGTTGTAATGTTCCATGCTGGGTGACTTGGGTCGTAATCTAGTCCTGACAAAACAAAAATTAACCCGGAGTGAGATAGGGCCAAAACGTCACAAGATCGCGGTTTCCTTCCCTTTTTATTCAGATTTCCCCAATTTTCAGGATTTCCTTGCTTCTAGACTTTCCCTTCTTGATTTAGCACACAATTCAATGGCATAAATTTACATGTTCATTTCCCTTTTATTTTCCAATTCAACTGCAATAATAATATACAAAATGGAAAGTAAAGTGCTCAACCTTCCTGTAATTTTCTCAACGGTCTATATTTAGTTAATACAGGTAGCTAAAGTTTGTAAAACGAAAAAAGCAATCATGAAAGCTTGGAAAAACCTTTTCACTTTCAACTTCAAAGATCTCTTAATACATGTACAGTGTGTGTAATACATTTCACAATACGGTAGATATTGCATAGAATAAAGGCAAAAAGTAAAGAGACGGGAGGGAAATTGTCTGCATCTGAAACTCCTGTAAGTTAATTTCATTTTTCAAACATGTAAAACATTTTTTAGAAACAGGTGAGGGATGAGTGAAAGCAGTTTTTTATGCTCTACATTAACTTTCATAAGAGAAAAATGTCCAATTCACACTGAAGATCTTACTTGGCAAATAAAGTCTGAGTGCACACACATTATCAAAAGTTAATCATTATCATTCTTACATACTGTAGAAGCTATGGTAGTGTGATTTCACTGAAATTGATCAGATGAGCTTTGAAATTGATTTGATTGTCAATTTTGAAGGTGTGAATATCAATTTCTAATCTTAAAGTAATATACCCCTAATTAAAGGTAAGTTTCCCTGATGCTTTGGTTTTCATGAATGCGGAAAAAAAACTAGAGAAAGAGATCAGTAAAAGTTTTCTCTTGACTGGCTTGGCATTACATTTACATGTAGCTCTGTATTTAACTTTGATATGAATTTCTATTTTCTTGATGGTTCCAGCTGGGTGGTTCAATCCCGAGGGGGGGGGGGGAGGGGGGTCACTCTCATACACAAGTGCCACCTACCTATGTCCATGAACCTCTGAAATGCACCCTAATGGCGTACATATCGCACCTATCGCACCTTTTTTTTTAAATGACCCTTTCTAAAGCAAACATTGAAAACTGTGAACATAAAAAGATACCTCTTTTTGTTTTAGTGTGTGCGATCAGTGCTTGAAAAACACCTCTTTTTTAGGAAAACATCAACTATGTTGAACCTGTGAACCTAAAAAGGTACCCTTTTGGAGTTTTTATGCGATCAGTGAGCTGAAAAAAAACCCTTTTTAAGGAAAACGTGGACTACGCCATATAGCTGAAAAAGACACCCTTTCCAACATTTTTCTGGATGCGGATGCATAGCTAGCCATGTTGAGAGTGAACCCCCCCCCCCCCCCCCCCCCCCCCGGGGGGGGGGGGGGGGGGGGGGGCGGGGGTTCGATGCTTAAAATCTATTTCAATAAGGGGGTAAGTAAATATGTACAGTATGCAATAATGAGAGTGTATTGCACTGTTTCACAAAAATATCAAAAGAACAAATGTGCATTCAATTTATATCAGACCTAGTAACGTTTACATGGGCATGATGGGGGGGGGGGGGGGGGGGTTGACATTCTACAAAGTTCACTGCTCTGTTTTCTCATTTGTTCCGCTTGCATTTAAGCCCCTCTAAAGGGTTGGGAGCCCAAAATTAAATTCACCAAAACTTGGATAAAAACATTTCACATCAATTTTATGAAAGGGGATGATGCCTTGCCTTGACTTTAGGCTTGTTGTATGATGGCATTGATTAAACACACACTTCTGCTGCTTCTGCACTCTGCTAAGATTTTCCCCCAAAAGGCAAGGGTATGGTGTCGTGATTAGTTAATTGATATTCGATTGATTTCAAAATATCTTTAGGCACTTTTCACTGAATAAATCATTTTTTTCTATTCAATTAGTCTTATAAAGACCTACAAAAAAATGTAAAATGTTTACAGCTCCGACGAGTCCGAGTCGAACAGCAGTGGATAGGACCGCGACCGTGACACAACAAACAAACAACGCACGTCCATCGGGCTGCGATGAAGCCACAAGACCGACAAATCACACACACAGTGGCAAAAAGAAACCGCACAAACAACTCATATTATCACCCTTATTTCATCAATCTACTCACCGCTCCCTCCTTTCCCTTATTCTCCATTTTCTAGACAGGAACTCCTCTAATTATCGTGGGCATTTTAAAACCAGTATTTCAGTAAAAGTATCCAGATTCTGTTTGTTCCTTTCCTAAGCAAAACTCTCGCTACTTCGAACAACGTAAACAAAGCACAGGCGAATATCACAATAAATCCACGTTTCTGCTAAATAGGTTTCTGCTAAAGTTAACAAAGCTTAAAAACATTGGCCGCGAGATGGCACTAGCACTTTTGAAACACCGATACGCCCATTTATCATAATTATAACCACCATTCTGGCATTCGTATTGAATTCTTTGGTGGACACATTTTCTCTGCCAGTAAAAACAGAATAGAAATCTCACCCCCCCCCCCCCCCGAGGTAGCAAATTTAGAGTGAAAAGACACCTGAGATGTGCTAACCTCATCTTTTAATTGTATTTCCTTTTTTTTCCTAAAATTTCGTTATCTTCCCCTTTTTTATTTCATTTGTATCATCCATTTTTTTGGGCAGAGATTGTTAAGATGAGTACAATTGTTTAATATCTTTATCAAATTTTACTCGCTTTTGTTATAATAGATACATTTGTAAATCATTACCCGTATATGTTCGATTTTATTTATTCATTTTTCTTTTTGGAAACCAATTGTTCATTCCAAAATAATTTCAAAAATTCCTCTCAACAGACTCCCCAATCTCTAAATTGTTATCACATTCTCCCAACTCTCAATGAATCCCAAACCCATCACTATCAATCATTTACAATCCAAACTGTAATCATTCTCCACACCATTAAATTTACTGTCATCTTGAAAAACCTCACAAGGTAGAAAATCGTAAAGAAATGGAAAAGATGCCGGTGTCATGGATATCTTTGTTGCACACATTTTCTAGTTGTAGTTTGGTTCAATAGTCATCTGGGCTTCGTTTCATAAAACTTGTTGTCAATAACAACTTCCACAGATCTATGACAAATCTGCTCACAGCCAATCAGATGCAAGGATTTCAGTAGCTTTCAACAATTATCGTAATTTGTTATTGATACCAAGTTTAATTAAACAGGGCCTAGGCATAATTGAAACAAATTAACAAGGAATCGTTTCATCACATCACAGTCATTACTGTTTTATGTCAAAGAAGGCATTCATATTGAATCGTATTTTATATTCATTGAGAAAAGTATTGTTTTCAAGGCAAGATTATATTAGTCCATATTCCATGCCTTGAGATTGGACAACTCTACATACAGACGAAGAATTAAGTAATGAAAATAATGACACATTCAAACATTTCTTTATGATGGTAATATAACATTTATATATTTTTTCTTAATAGGGTGTACTGATATAATGTTGACATAAAATGGACAATATATATATGTTTTAACAAAATCATACAACATTTCATACATACACTGTCATTTGGGGCTTCAAACAAAGTAAATCTTGAATTAATTTTTTTAGAGTAAAAGAAAAAAGAAAGAGAGAAAAGACAATAATTCTCTCCAACTGAAGAGGTCTTTAAAGAAACAACTCTGCATTTAATATTTATGCCTAAACAAATTGAGTGAAGTGAGCACTCCTGTCAGTATTCTTAACTCTTTCAGAGCTGTTTTCAACTTAAGCCATCCAAATTCTGATCAAGTCTTTTTTCTGGACGATGAAAAGCTTGTCTTTCATCACAGATTTCTGGATTGAGAATTTAGATGTCTGAGAGACAACCCCTGTAATTTTAATGAAGAGTTTCTCGATGATAATTGTAAAAAAAAAAAAAAACTTGTCTCACAAAAGGTTCTTTGAGGTACGCATTTCTAAACTTAGTGGCCCACACACTGTAAAAGCTAACAATAATCGAAGAATTACAGATTAAGGAACCCATCAAATTATATGAGTGATTTTTATCAAAAGTAGTAACAATCCTAGTATAACCTCCCATAACTAATAAATGCCATAAAAGATGTCCGTTTCTTTTCTCTTTTTTAAATATTTAATAATGAGATGTACGTTGATTAATTATGAATGGAATGTTCATGTTTCTCCTTCACAAATTCATGAAGGTGTACTCATATCCACAAACAACACAAGGCACAAAATATAACTTGTTCACAAACTAATACTGAAATAAAACTCATTACTTTGTATTTCTCGTCATGATTTAACAGTAAAGGGCAGTAGCTGCTGGTAACTTTAGAAATTACCACTTCAGAATGTACAGCACGCAGAGCATTGTTACCAGTGCAAAAAGTAATTCAGGTTATTCATCATTTTGGCATAGTTGATTAAAATCTATTCTTTGGACCAAACATTACATGTCAACAGTATTAAGATCATATGCAATTCTAGTATGGTGCATATCACATTATGATTTAGTGTTTCTATGCATTTCCAAAGGATTTTGGATGTCACTAATCAAGCTTTAGCTCCGGCAACCATAGCCCTCAGTACATCCTACCAGGCACAAAATGTGTGCGAAATACAGATTAATTTCTTGCCAAATGACGTGCCGTGGCAGGTAGTGGAACCTTGTATATTGTGGTTAATAGTCCGGAGACTTATCAACCCGACCACAACACCTTTGCGTAGCTATCTGTACAAGTTGTAACAAATTATGAATCACTTTGATTTTTTGATTACCGGTACTGTTAAATGCGAGCCTTTGTTTCCCTTTTGCCTTTTGTTGCAATGATCCCCTGCTTTACACAAACTTTCCAAACTGATACAACCAACCAAATGAACCAATAACACCAAATAATACAAAGAGAAGTACCTATAGCTACATACATGACTATTTCTACTACATATTTCATAAAAAGAGGAAGCTAAAATCCTTCAACATATTACTTTTAACCCTTTGACAAGTATTCTCAGACAACTTTAGACAACATCTTATTTACGCCTCAGAGCAAAGAGTTAGTCCACCAATTAATAGAGTGCCAAATGACAACATTTTCCTGTTCATACAACCATAATTCTGGTCCTAAATGGGGGAAAACATTACCTCTATGAAATTAATTTCTCATTTTTAATCCATAACAAATCTTTATTTTGCCTCTCCATTCTGTTACAAGATAAACAGTAATTTAACCAAGTAACCATAGAATTTATTCCGGTAAGCTCTGATACACGAGCCACTCACTTCCCTGTGGCAAAGGGTTGATAGATTAGGCAGGGTTGAATTTTCGAGAATATGGGCCACAGTGGTCTAAAATTATATTGCCGATAGAAGATACATTATGCATATTATAAATCACAACTGGAGGTTCTGATGTAGCTCTGGTTTGATGTCAAAGACCATTTCAAATAGATCATTTAGGACCTGTCCTCGCTTTTGGCCAACCCTCTGGTTGATTTCCTGAATCTTTGCAGCGGTCTGGATCTCGATCTCGCGGGCCTGGTCTCCCTTTGAACCTAAATACTGCAGAGGTAAAGAAGAGAAAAAAGACAATCATGTATTAAACACGTAATAAACAAGAGAAGGGGGAGGGAGATAGGGAAAGAAAGAGAGAAAATGAAAGAGAGAGAGAGAGAGAAGATGAGATGGACAGTTTTATAAGCAAATGAAACAGAGATGTTATACTACATTTACATATACCTATATATGTCAAATGACCGATATGCCAATTTTAATGTTATTGTTCATAGTGATCATGACCATTCATAGTGATTATTATATACCTCATTTTAAGATTCTTTACTAATCCTGTCTTCTGATTGGTTGAAAATGCAGTCATGTTCTTAACCATGCCCGCTAATTGAAATTCATAGTCATTTTTCCCGGCTCTACCGGTTTATATCCATTTTTCATAGCACTTTTTCCATGGCTGTGAAACGTGACGTCATTTTGCTGCGATCCCCATTTTGGTTTACGTGTTACCTTATATAAGTTTCTTTTGTGCGATGACCGATGCGCAATACCGTTAACGGTGTTTGAGTGCAATTCGATTTTGGTCGCTGCATTCAGACGACGAATCTACCAATCCACGCAGCGCAGACGACTGATCGCCATTTTGTGTACTAGTCTCGATCGCAAAATACTGGGGTTTTTTGTTTCCAATTTTTTGTCAATAAAGAGGCAAAATGGAGGACACAGCTATGCCAAGATTTCAACTTATGGATGACATTCAGCTGCAAGACTTAATCGATTCTGCTGATAGCAAAAATACGAAGTATGCAGTAAAATACGGCATTAAAATATTTGAAGAGTTCTTGCGAAATGTCAACACGGACCTCGGAGATGTAAACAGACTTCCGAATGCAGACCTGGACAAGATCCTTCAAAAATTCTATGCGGGTTGCAGGCAGAAGAACGGCGATTATTACAGCAAGATGGGTTAAGATGGTTAAGATGGGTGAGTCAACATTTTCCTTTTTTTCGGTATATAAAATATATATTGACTGCTTTTAATATTCGAGGCATAGTTGTTTCTATAGGGTCTCGGGAAACTCACAACCTGCTATGACCCCGCGGCGCAAGCGCCTTGGGGTCATAGCAGGTTGTGAGTTTCCCTTGACCCTATAGAAACCACTATGCCTCTCAAAGCAGTCAATATATCCTTACAGTAACATTGAAGCCCATACATTCTGTAGATGCAAAGCCTGAAAAAGCATGGAAAGGCAAATGCCTGATATCTAGCACCCATGACACGTTTGCAATTACCCCATAAATATATTGGATCTTTGCAGTACATTAATAGTTCAACTAATGTGAATTTGTCTCTGTGAGGAAGCTACTACATGAATGTATAACACTATAAATGTCAAAAATTGCTTTTTTACCTTTTGTTGAATATCTTCAAACTGTAGCTCCCTTTCTTTCTTGTACGCTTCTATTTCCTGCTGCGCCTCTTCTTTGGCTTGCTTTAACCTCCTAGCTTTTCCTGCATGTCAAAAACAAAAGAAAAAATATTTCAGAGATGATAGGATGAAGAATAAACAAAAAGGGGAATGAGGTAAAATAAACAAAGGGGGTAAAACAGAGAGAGGAGTTGACCCCTCATATTGATGATGCTCTGTTGTTTATATCTTGTTTTTATTGAGAATGAAAATAAAGACTGAATTGAGCTGAGTTATGAGCAATATGTACCTCACAAGTCACAAGAGTCTTCATATATCACAAGTTTATTAAAACATTGGTGTGTTTTTGTTAAAAAGACTAGTGCTGTAGTCAAACGTTTAACCGTCCGGTATCCGACCGCCCATGGCGGATTCCGTTTTCAATTGGACGGTTTCGTTTTCCCGATTTTTTTTTTTTTTTTTTTTTATAATTTTTTTTTTTTAAAGTTTCGATTTATGCCCCTCCACCTGGCATTATGCCTGGCAATGTCTCCCAGCTCAGTAATCTGTGTGTTGACTCACCACTCCAAAACTAGAACAACACTCCAATTAGTCTGTCATCCTGGTTTGAAAGTAATCTTTGTAATAGATCTCATCATCTCAATATGTAGTTTATAATAATAATTCATCCAACTTTTACACAAGGTTCTGTCCTTGGTCCTCTACTGTTTTTAATTTACATTAATGATCTTACACATTCTTCTAAAAACAACGTTGTTACTATTATTTGTGACAAGTTCACAAGCACAAATCGGCCCCTTTAAATGCACCTCGCAGTTAAATGAAAGTTGCCGACAGAGTCGGTAAAAAAAAATTTTTAAAAAAATGATTTTTTTTTTTTTTTTTGTTGTTGAATTTTTTTGAATTTTTTAAAAATCGTTTAACCGAAAACCGTCCGGTTTTGACTGGCGGTTAAACGGAATTGGAGTTATCCGTGATGTTACAGCACTAAAAAAAACCCAAATCAATCTTTAATACTTACTTTATGATAATGCTGATTAGTGAAAAAAAAGGCGCACGTACAGGGAGCTCGTAAGATTCAGCGAACACCGTGCATGCGCTGTAGTGTACTAAACTAATCACTATTATTTTTAAGTATTTCAAAGTGCCTTGTATTAGTAAAGCAGAAAGAAGAGTCCAATTAAGGCTAGGTGATTATTATCATCATCATCATCAATGTGATAAGATAGGGTTGATCCTGTAATTCTCAGTCACTTCTTCAGGGTTGGCTAGGTTCTACAATCTCTGATAGATGGGGAATCTATGTCTTTATTTTGCACAGGCACAAGGTAGAGACGGTTCTGAATTCTGATCATATATCAACTCGTTCAGACTACTAGCATTTATCCAATCTCATTTTGAATTAAGGTATAAATGGAGTTTGAGTCAATTATTTTTGGAGGGAGATTGTTCCAGTCGGACAACACTTCTTGTAGATGAAACCTTTCCTTAAAAATGTCTGAAAGATCATCCCTTTTAAACATTTAAAAAACTTTAAGCATAATATTAGTATTACATACATGTAAATGTACATGTATATTTGGATTTTTATTTTAGGCCAATATCAGAGCTTTTTCTTCTTCTTCTAGTCACCAGTGCAAGTACTGTCCTCTGGGTAAAGTGCTTTCATACTTTTGTGCAGTTAGTTCTGTGACTGTGAGCTGGTGTGCCATGCTACTCCAGAGTCCTGTCATTCTAACCACTATTCATTATTTTACCAGGAATTTGTGACAATTTCCTGATAATCTGATGTCAAAAAATAACTTCACAATTAATTTAAGGCTGCAGCACTACAAATAGTAAGGTGGTGTGCCCATAGTTTGCACGTAACTTAAAGATAAACTTGAGTACTGGTAATGCGATTGCATTATGAAAGAAAAGTTGATCATATAGCATGTAAGTAATGGTGTGTAATGCAAGGTTCTAGAGTCATCAAAATCATCATAAATTTGGCAGAGTCTTGGTAAAGTAACAATCACTTACACAGAAAGATGTATATGGGACAACACACATGGTGTCGGGGCTAGTACTACCCTGATTTCCTTATCTTTCTATGCTCATTACTCAGCCAGTATACATTTTCTTCCAAAATTGTTTGGCACATGACATTTATTTGTAATCTTGAACATTCAGTGTAAGTTTCGTTAGATTCTGTGAGAATTCATTTTATTTTTTTACCAGAACTCAAGTTTATCTTTAAGTTCGCTATCTCAAAAAGTGGTAAGATTTCGAAAATCTGATATCATTAATGGAAAGAGGAACATCAAATTACCCAGATACAGAATTTTTTCTGGAATTCGGTGTAAAATTATGAAAATATTGACAAAAGAGCAGCAAATTTTGCAGTCATTTGCGTCTGTTGACTCTGTTCCAAAAATTATTAACTTATCGGATATAGTATAAGCGATAAGGGTCTGGAAATTTTCCGTTTTGAGAGCAGATATCCTCAAAATTGTATACATGTAAGAAGTGATACCAACTGATACTATGATATGCCTCGTTGACACTTGCCCGCATTTTGGTTTGCGCATAGTTTGCGCATAGACACATACTCTTGCGTGCCAATGCGGGAAGTATTTGTGGTAGCGGGAGGATGCGGGCCGTGCGTGAAATGCATGACAGAATTTTAAAAACGTTCAAAATTTGGGCACAACAATTTTGTTTGACAACGTTCGTGAACACTTCGTGAACTATGCGCACCCTATATGATACCTAGTCGTGCCAGTGCGCGCTGATGCGTGTATGTTCACGACTAGTTAACAACTACTTTGCTCACGATTTGCGGCTTTTGCGCACTGGCTGCACATACTTTTTGGCAGTGCATATGCCATATGTCATGCGCATAGTCTATGAATGCGTGTCCTGGTGGTTACGCATTCCGTGAACTATTCGTAAATTAGACGTGACCCTGCGTGGCGTGCTGTGCCCAAAGTAAGGTCTTGGTGTTTTTAAGACTTTTTTAGTTGCAGCGTGCACGCCGATCGAACATCAAATTTTTAGATCGCGATATCTCCAGAATCCTTTGACAATGAATTTTCTACTTCTAGTTGAACCAATTTGTAGTAAAATACTTTGCCATTCAGGCATTTGTTAATAATTGAAATAAATGAATTTGTGTAGAATATGAGAAATCATAAGATGGAACAGATCTAGTCTATCACATTTTCTAACGTAGACCTCTAGTAACAGTAACATTCTCAAAATCTCTGCGAGCGTTGGTTACCCCTTCGACCCTTTATAATACAATTAACTAGAAATTTATACAAATGGTCCAACAAATTTTGAGAATTACAAGGCAAGCCATGTAAGAATAGTCTAAAAACTAAATTAGGTTGAAAATGATTGTGCACACCATCATGTGATCTTGTGATTATACCACTACCCGCATTATAATGTACAGTCTACGAAGCCGGGTGCACAGCGATCATGTGATGCCGGGAACGTTCGCTATGTACATGTAGCCGCTAGCTGCTCCGCCCAGCTTAACCGAGTCACGAAGCTACTTGCGAATACATCCATTCCGGGCTATGTTCCGGCCAAAAAGTCAATGAAGCCATTGAAAAATCCACATGGAATGATAAATTACAAATTACATGAGAGTTAAGCTTTAAAATAAGATATAAACTCACGTTTTCTGGCTTCTGCAACCCTGTCGGCTGCCCTCTTTTCTGCCTGCAAGAGCTGCTGGATTCCTGGTGTCTGTGCGGCCATTTTGGATTTTGATGAACTCTCTTCGTTCATCATCGCGATTACGCAATCAGTTCAAAGTATTCAAGCGTGCAGTACGTGTAGGTTATGATACCGGTATTGAAAACACGGTGTCTGTCACATTAATTTTAATTAATCCCTTTTAAGTCAAAGCCTTTTTCTCCCAGTGTCTCTAAAAATGTGTGTATAATCGTCAAATTTGTGGGTATAACTTTGAGAGAAAAACAGAGGAAATGATGATGTGAATACACCCAATTAATCTCAGTAACTTGAATGGAGATTGAAACTACAGGTTCGCGTCAGGTTTCCTGGCCTAAGGCCCATATAACTCATCATCACTAAGTGGTGAGAAAAAAAAAAACATCAACAACTATCTATCCGATTTCCTGCTTGGCATCAGCTGGGTATACCCAGGAGTTCCAACACATTGTTATACCCAATATGTTGTAAAGTTATGGCATCAGGGAATTGTCACATAATATCATACTTGCCTGTAAAATAATAAACAGTACGTGGTTGGAATGACAGGACTCAGGAGTAGCTCTGTTTTCAGCCTAATATATATGTAATATTAGCTTTATAGTTTTAATGTTTAAAAGAGATTATCTTCCAAAGGTCGAAGGAACCACTACGGGGGACAAAATGTCCAGTCAAGGCCGGATCGAGGTGAGGGAAGGAGCGGCTCATAAATCGGACATGGACTATTTCGAGGATCTCTATAGCGCTCAAATCCATGACAAACCAATGTGTTCATATACAATCCTCTAAAAGTAGACACAAGTCATACAGGACTTTTTACTGATATTATCACCATTGATATTTGGAAATATCAGAGGAAGAAACACAAAAAGAAGATCGTTACTGAACATGTCCAGTTCCCAATCTTTCTTCCCACCCGCCCCCCCCCCCACTTTTTTTCTCCTATTCTCATTCGCAACTTTCCTCTCAATCCTCTGGTCCGTCACTGTCTTTCCACCTAGTTCCCTTTACTAACCTCCCCTTCCCGCGGCTCGTGCTCCCCCCCCCCCCCCCCCCGCTCTCTCTCTCTCTCTCTCTCTCTCTCTCTCTCTCTCTCTCTCTCTCTCTCATTTGTCTCTCTCTCTCTCTCTCTCTTTCTCTCTTTCTATCCATGGTCCATATCTCTATTAAAGCGTATCTTTCTTTCTTTCCTGTATTTCCTAGTCTCCAACCATCTCTCGAATTGTTTTTTTTTCCGCCGATGCTTAATTTGCTCTCTATATAAGTAACTGCAGGGATGTTGTCCTAGACACAGAAAAGGAACGCACTCAAACTGCTGTGGAAATGGATAATTGAAAATAATCATGAATTTATCGATTTTCATGAATCTGCTCGTTTCATTAAAAACACAAAACACGGAGAGGGCCTTCATTCAATTTCAGTCACATAAGTTTGTTTTACTGGAGTGTAAGATAAAACCGATCTATGATTGGACAATATCGTGAGGTCACGTGATAGGTTATGTACGCCAGCGGTACTGCATGTCGGTCTATGTAAAGCCGCTTACCTCCTACTATCAACAGATCTTTGACAAAACATGGAGACGTCTCACTATGTGATTTTAGAATATTCACTGCCAAAGTGATGGATGCGCTTCATGCATACCTTTTCGGCTTGCCTTCTTGTAATGAATACTATCTTCCACCTTTGTCATAATAATAGTACCGCTAGTGCATTTTAATGAATTATGATTACATATCAATGTCTTTTTTCTGTTCTTTTTTCTGTTCTTTCTTGGTCATGTAATTTGTTACGTCTTCTTGTTTACAGTCATTACGTGTTTTAATAAATGTTCTCTGTTGGCCACTATTCTTCTTTCATTGATTATGTATTTCATATTTTGTTCACACTCATTATTATCTGAGGGATCCACAATTTACAAGCTCTGCTTTTCAGTGGACCTCTCCATTTCCTCAAAATATAAATACAGTTAAATTTTTTGTCTTCCTAAAATGTATAAATTATTATTAAGATTTGTTTATTACCAATGTAACTATGTTTTGTATACATTTTACATTGTATTCGTTATCATGTATTGTATTTTGTTGGAAATGAAAAAATAAAAATGAATGAATGAATGAATGTGAAGTGACTGTTATTTTGAATAGTGCCCTCTCTTGTTAAGCTGAGAATACTTGAATCAGGTTGAGAGTTGTAGGTAAAGATGTTGGGGTTACACCATAGAGATATATATATCTCTATGGGTTACACCCTGTATATCTATCAAAAGAATTTTTAAAAAATGTTGCTATTGTTTGTGGTATTGTAACGGGTGGTCAACTTTGGCAAAGTTACATGCAATTTTCTCAAGTTAGCTCATTGATGACTGACAGACGATGTCACAAGGGGAATGAGATCTAGAGGTTTTTTGAAAAACAAATATTTAAAATTATTAAAACAAATATTTAAAAATCTATGAAACAAATTCAGAAGTTTACATATCAAAATATGAGATGTATGCAGGACTGCACACCAACAGGAATACACTTGTATTTCGATGTCATGGGCCCTTAAAGACGCCCCTATAGTTTACTCTACACGAGGGTTAAAGCCAACTAAAGAAAGGCCCTTTTAACGGACGACCTCCCCAATACTCCCCTATTATGTTTTGTTTACTTCACTGTCCACCCCGGACCCCTGCAAGAGGCCCCAATAATTGTTGAAGCATCCATTGATTTGTTGTGCTTTAGAACCTTCTTTACCTTACATCAAAAACAACAAATTATAATATAACTGCTGAAATTTGAAAAAAATATGATTATATTTTAATATCTGGCCAAAACATTTGAATTTTATGTAAACAATTATGTGGATCGAGTTTCTTATCAAACTTGATTTTATATAATGTATGGGGTGTATTGATATTCTCTTTGCTTGTCTCTTTCTGACTCTCGTTCTCTCTCTCTCTCTCTCTCTCTCTCTCTCTCTCTCACTCTCATACCCTTCGGCAACGCTTTCCATGTTGTTATCTATTAACGTTGCAATAGGGGAAAATGTTGGCTGGCCGCCCATCTTTTAGAATTTAGACAATCCTTGATCCGCCCATTGGGGTCGGTTGTGTAATGAAGTCAAACACCCCCCCCCCCCCCCACCCGATCAAAAGCTGGACAATAACAGGAAACTATTGCCGTTGGAGAAGGTCGCATACTTTGAACTTGGATTTGCACAATTTTACCGCAATGATGTAATACACGCTCATAGAGATATATAACTACTAACACTATATCTCTATGTACACGCTATACATCACTACCGTGAACAGCGTATTTACACAATTCATAGGATGTACGACTTATTTACAGTTGACCGTGTTCGTACGAAGACCATTTTCGTAATGTAATCAATGCTAAGCGCAATGTCACAAATTAATTCATTTGCCTGTTATGAATAGTTGTATTTCAATAGTCAGAATACGAATTGCATACATTCCTTGTTACTAGGTAGACAAACATTATGGCTTGTCCTACCAAACAACGTGTACTGTTGTAATTCGTATTTTAACTATTGAAATACAATTATTCGTAGCAGGTAAATGAAATCATTTGTAAATGGGCACTTAACAAAACATTTTACATCACATTTGATTACATTACGAAAATGGCCTATTACACACCAATAAACCGAGTGACTATACTTGTTCACATTTAAAGCGTGTTCATACGCAGTAGTTAATTGTCATCATAATCATCATCATATATAGTTCAATTCAATTACATTCCAATGAAAACAATACAAAGATATATACAATAGCAAACATTTGCAATGCATAAGAAAATAAAAATAGGGAACAAAAGGGAAAAGCCAAATGGCCTTGTGGAGGCAAACAGTAGTTAAGAGATTTACATAAACAAACAAAACTTTAAAAAGACACATACATGACAAAACATGACAGGGACATCGTTCATGGCAGGTAATACAAATGGACGTAATCATTACAAAATCATAAATTTGGAAACAGTTATAGTTAACGTTGTATAATATAATTATTGGTACAAGAATGAACCAGGCGCGGATCTAGGATTTCTTGAGGGGGGGGGGGGGGGGTGGGGCACATTTGAAATTATGCGAGCAAAATATTGGTACGTAATGGTGACACCGGCAGTGGCGAAATGAGAAAAAAAGCTCAGGGGTTTTGGGCAATAAATTACGGTCAGATGAGCATATTTTTTATACCTTATTTGTGATACTGGTGGGACACAAAATGGTGTGGGGTCCAGAGGGCGGAGCCCCCAGAAGCTCAGAGGTTTTACACATTAAATTACCGTCAGATGAGTATATTTTGATACCTTATTTGTGATACTGGTAGGTCGCGAATAGGCTTGGGGTCCAGGGGGCGGGGCCCCGGAAGCTCAGGGGTTTTGGGCAATAAATTATGGTCAGATGAGCATATTTTGATACCTTATTTGTGACACTGGCAGGTCACTAATTGGTATGGGGTCCACGGGGCGGAGCCTACAGAAGCTCAGAGGTTTTAGGCATTTTATAAAGGTCAGACAAGCATGCAGGGGCCTGCCTTAGGGCCCCTGGCGGGTTCGAGGGGGCGGAGCCCCGGACGCTCATAGGTTTTAGGCATTTAATTACGGTCAGATGAACGTATTTTGATACCTTATTATTTTGTGAGAAAGGCAAGTTACTATTCTTTCTTTCTTTCTTTAGGAATTTGCCATTTTCCAACAAACGCATAAAAAAGTATAATTTACTAAAGATTGAGGAAAAATGCCCCCCCCCCGATCTACACCTTGTTGGTGGGAAAAATCGCAACTGATCCCCCTACCTTTCTTC
This sequence comes from Strongylocentrotus purpuratus, assembly GCF_000002235.5. Taxonomy (NCBI): domain Eukaryota; kingdom Metazoa; phylum Echinodermata; class Echinoidea; order Camarodonta; family Strongylocentrotidae; genus Strongylocentrotus; species Strongylocentrotus purpuratus. The sequence continues at coordinate 32,923,132 of NW_022145610.1, forward strand.
TTTCTCTTTTTTTTTCTTTCCCTTTCTCTCCTCTTTTCCCTTTCCTTGCTTAGTGTTTTAAGTTTGATGGGGGGGGGGGGGGGAGGGGGGGAGGCAGTTGTCCCCTCCGATCCACACGTTTTGGGCGGGATTAATCGCAACTGTTCCCCCTTCTTTTCTTCTTCCTTTTTTGTTCCCTTTTTACTCTCCTCTCCCCCCCTTTTTTTTCGGGCGGGGGGGGGGGGGGGGGGGGAGGGGTGGGGGGATGGGGAGGCAAGGGCAACTTGTTGGAGTGAAAATTACAACTGATATCCCTCTTCTTTTCTTTTCTTCTTCCTCTTTTTTCCTTCCCTTTATCTCCTCTTTTCCTTTTTTGTTTCCCTTTCCTTCCTTCACTCTTATATTTTAAAGGGGGGAGGGTAACAGCTGGGAGGCAAGGCCCTTTCGGCCCCCCCCCCCCGATCTCCTTCTTTTCCCCCTTTTTCCTCTTCTTTCTTTCCCTTTCTCTCCTCTTTCCCTTTCCCTTCTCTCTTTCTCTCTCTCTCTCTTTTTTTTGCGGGGGGGGGGGGAGGGCCCGCTGCCCCCTGGATCCGCGCCTGCCAGAATCATTGATATTTAGATTGAAGATGCTGCTTCAAGTTTCTTTTAAATAATGTTAAAGACTTGCATGTGGATATTTCAGGAGGAAAAGAGTTCCAAATAACAGGAAAATTGTTTCCTACAGATTTCAAAATATGTTTATCGTTAATGGCCAAAAGTTTAACTTGATTTCTATTCAACGTTTTACATGTAAAAAAATAAAATGATAATTGCAACAATTTTGGCATTTAATGTCGATTAAGTTCACTTAGCCTGATTGATAATAATGAGTATGACCTATGTCACCTTTCACCCTAATCCATTATTATCGTGGTATCCGTGGCATATATTTTGCCCTCCAGCTAATCATAGGTATACTGCTTGATGAGTAATAATGTCATTAGTGTATTTTTAGAGTATCTTATCATTTTCCATGGAATGTGTTCTCAATTGAAAAGGCAATACTGCGATCATTGCCCGGGCATATGTAAGTCAAAGGTCAGTTCCCGATAATTTGATCTTTTTAATCAACAAAACATCTTTGATCAACTAATCTCTTCAATCAACTAAATCATTCTTTCAATAGAATCACACGTGAGTTAAATTGAAGAAAACGTGATTGATATCCAGCCTACATCAGTGGCGGATCCAGGGGGGCGGGGGGCCCGGGGAAAAAATCATGTAAAATCACGTGATTTTTACCTTTTTTGGGGGTTGGGCCCCCCCCCCTGGCGCTCAAGGGGGGGGGGGGGGGGGGTGCAAATTGAATTTTTTTTTGAGGATCAAAAAAAAAATGTGCTCACTACCCCCCCCCCCCCCTCCCCCCCCCACCCCCCACTGAGCGACTTTTTGGCCGGCGCGTTTTTGAAATTTTCGGGAGCAAAAAAAAAAAAAAAAAAAAAAAAAAATTGTGCTCTGTACTCCCCCCCCCCGTATCTTGTTTGTTTAGTTGTGAAGATACACCGGGGGGCATATGTGAACGTGCCCCCAGTACGGAAAAAGCAACTACAAAATGGCCAAACAAAAATAAACGAGGTATTAAAAATTTTGACAAAAAGGAGGAAAGGGGGAAAAGGATAAAAGGTGTGAGGGGAAAAAAGTACAAAAGAAGACACGAAAAAAAAAAGGAAAGAAAGGAAATGGGGAATCATCCTTGGGCTGATGACTTTTTTCCTCGGCAGAGAATTCCTTTTTATAAAAACCCGGCCCCGCCACTTAGTGTTATTTAGGGTACGCATATGCGTGTTTCCAGCGACCCCCCCCCCCCCCTTTTCAGCAGCAAAAGTCTGGTGTGTAAAGTTAATACGGGTAGACCTTTTTCTTTTGTTACGAGCCGGATAGTTTGGGAACACGCATGGTATCCCTCCGTTCACGGAGTGGGGGGGGGGGGGGGCAGGAAAAAATCACGAGGTGATATGATGTCTTTATTTGCTTGTCACAGATTTGTCTGGATGTGCACTCTCACACCCCATCACCCTATACAAGTTCCTGGATCTGCTCTTGAGAAGGAAGAAGGGATAGAGAAGGACGACGAAGTAGCTTCGTAAAATTAGTTCAGTACGAAGAACAGCAATACTCTTTTCTCCATCAAATTATCTTCACTAAATACTTTTTCAGTCCGAATGCTTATATGGGAAAGGCAGAAGTTTCGGGGGGGAAATAAGAGGTAAGAGGACACTTTTTTTTTGGGGGGGGGGTGGGTGGGGGTCACAACATTTGTAAATTTGACATTTTGCTCCGTTGGGGGAGGGGGGAAGGTCATCTATTTAGGTCAGTCATTGGTATATTTTTTTTATATTTTTATTATTTTATTTTTTTTATTTTTTTTATATAAAACATAATTTTTTTTTTTTAATGGGGCCCGGGGGGGGGGGGATGTCCCTGTTTTTAGTGCATTTTTGGCGAAATGAGGGCTGATTTTAACACATTTTGGGGGGGCCGGGGGCACGTGCCCCTAATACCTGGCCAAGAAATCCTGGATCCGCCATAGATCATTGAACTTCACTTACATAACGTTGAACTTCACTTGAACTTCACTTACATAAAGTGATTTTTTCTCTCTCTCTTTCAGACTTTGTGCCATGTAGCGTGCAATCGTGCAGCGCCTCTTCTTTGTAGCTAACTTCTGCCCATAGATGTTTTTCTTTTGTTATTCATGAGTTAGTGCGAAGCAAACAAAGTTTCTAATCGTTCTTTTATATTTGTCGCTTACGCAAGTTTGGAAGGCGTACAATGACACGTGACACAAACATTATATAAGGCCATCTCTGCGTGGAAGAGATTCATACATACGCAAGAGACTCCAGATGCCTGACAATATATCGGAGTAGTACATTGTAACTCAATTTTTCTTCTTCGAGAATTTGGTAAGTTGACACATCATTGCAGATTTTATTCGATTACTTGTCGGTCTTTATTCAGATCGTATAGATTGTGATCTACACATCCTTTGTTCTCATCAAGACTTGCTTTACTAGACCATTTTCGTAATGTATCAAATTAATGCACTAATCTTTCTTAAGTGCCTCGTTACATATTCTTTCATTTATCTGTTGAGAACAATTGTATGTCAATGGTCAGAATGTGAATTGCATATAATTATATGATCTTTTACTAGGACAAAGATTATGGCTTGTCTTACACTTAACAATACGTAATGAATGTAATTCACATTCTAACTATTGGATTACAATTATTCGTAGCAGGTGAATGAAATAATTTGTAACGAGCCACTGAACAAAGATTTGTGCATTAAATTTGATTACATTACGAAACTGATGTATATTTGCTGTTGACGTGTACTACATGTCTAAAAATAATTTATTTCAATTCATGCAATTCTATAGATCTCTCTCCCGAATCCCTGGTTTCCAAATATTTGATTCATGCATAGGTCCTACTGGTATCCCTGTAAATGGATTCACTTGGCATACTAGCGCGGTCGCGCATATTTTTTTTTCGCGGGCTTCAGCCAGATGCATGAGCGATGTGCATATTTATTTGCATACATTAGTTGTTGCTATGTCGGGCATTGGTCTGGCAAACTTTTGAGTTGTCAAGAGAAATATGTGTGGAAAAAGGAGGTATAACATTAGTTAGCAGGTCTATTTCTTCCCTTGATACATGCACGGAGGGACATTTCGGAATCATTTCCATCATAAGAGTGATTTCGGCGTTTGATCCCCCTCCCCACCGGTTGAATTAAGGCCCCCACGTAACACTAATTTCAAATCACTTCGGTATCCAGGAATTGTCTATACTGCCCCCTTTCCCAGGTCGGTTGAGGATTCCGCCCTCTTTCGTCAAATTCTGGATAAGCGACTGTGCAAAACTCTTGTAAATAAACTCTTGTAAATAAGTTTGAAAGGGGCTTGCGCGATATAGAAACAACTGATGTGCCCAAAGCGAATTCCATCTATAAAGATGCCTTTATGCATAGGGAGTGAATGAAATAGTTAGTAACCTAGGGTTCGGGAAAGAAACATGCACAAGTGAAATAGACAAGTAAAAATGTTCTCCCCCCACAGGTACTGGCTATACCCATAACTATGGCTCACCTCATCCAGAGTGTACTCGTCCTAGTGGTCCTCGCTCATGCTACCCAAGCGTGTGTCAGGGGGTTCGGGGGAGGAGCGACTTATGACGGACCTGGTTTCTGCAATGGTCTTCAGTGCCCCAACTATAGAAGCGTCATAACTGTTCCTGGTGTAAGAAAAAATTATTTTTTAATAGCACTAAGTTTGTTATTATCAATTATACTTCCTTTCTATGTTAATAGCACTACTTATATTATAGTATATTATGATTCATTATAAAAATTAGAGCGCGAAGTATATAGATAAAATACGGGTTGCTGGATCCAGGATTATTTTACGGGGGGGGGGGGGAGTTTTATTATCATATAATTATCATAATAATAATAATAATAACAATAATGAGAATCGTCATCATCATCATCATCATCATCATCTTCATTGTAATCCAAGGGTATCTTATATTTATTGTTTAGGGAATATAATAGTACGTGGATCAATAAGCCAGATCGGCGCCAAAGTTTTGTGGGACTGGTAACAGGATGACGTCGTCGTCATCGTCGTCATCATCATCCTCATCATATTTCCACCCCCTCATCATCAGCATCATCATCACCACCACAGTACAGAATATTATATACTCTATCTATAACATTTTTATCGGCGATTCATATATTTCAATTTTATATTTTAATATTATAGATTAAGTGACCGAATCTACATTTCACAGAATATCTTTTTATATTTAATTTTTATTTTCAGAATTTGTAATTTGTAATTGTTATTTTTTTTATTGATTTATTGCAGAAATATGAGCAGCGGGTATATGAACCAGCCAAGTGGGTCGCTACCACGGTAATGGGTCTTTCACACGATGATGCCGCCGGTACTGGCTTCATGAGGCTTTTTAATTACATCCAGGGCGAAAATGTCGAGGGTAAGTTTATTCCGATTTATTATTATTTTTAGAAAGTGAGTGAGCAAGTGTGTGTGTTTTTTTTTTTTTTTTTTTTTTTTTTTTTTTTTGGGGGGGGGGGGGTATTTGGGATGTAACACTTCAAGCTTTCTGTCAAAATAAATTAGACCATTTCCGGCTATCATTATAGTCGATGTACCTCTTTTATTTTCATTTGTTTTGCTTGTTAGGGGAAAAGCTAGGAACCCTGTCTGCAAATTTAGAATCAGTTTTTTTACCCTATAGGAAATGAGGACACTTTTTACCTTTTCGAAATCTTTCAAACTTATGCTATAAATGTCACGATTTGAAAAGTGGGGGAGGGGCGGAGGTACAAACTATTGAATGTCACCCGCGCGATTTTTCTTTTTTTATTCAGTCAAAAATATATAACTCAAAAGGGAACCTCCTTTCCTTTTACGAATGATTGCATAAACGTCTTCTCATGAGCATTTAAGAATATGCCTTCACACAAATTAGTCTCTCCAGATCGAATTTAGGCACATTGTTATCTATTTCTGTCTATTTCCTTTTGTCTTCCAGAGATGGAGGTGGAGATGACTGCCCCTGTAGCGGTGCGGACAATCCCTGGACAAGGGCCAGCCTGTGAGACCAATTTCACCGTCTACTTCTTTGTCCCCTTCAAGTACCAGGATGAATCGAACCCCCCGCCCACCCCCACCAACACTGATGTGTCTATTGTTGACTTCCCCGAGCTGACAGTCTACGTAGGGTTAGTTCCCCCATCTCCTGATTCCGTCGACGAGAAATTAATTTACAGGACCAAGCAGCGGCGTTACACGGCTCTATAATCATATTGAGACACATTGACATCATGGGGAGCCTGAAATATGAATGAGCAAGGCAAACTGATTACAGAAAGTATGGGAGACCGAGAGGGACATTTAACCTCTTCTTTTTACGCTCTCGTTTCCCCTTCGAACTCTTCCCCCACGAACTCTTCCGCCACCCCTTGCCATTCGACTCGGAAGGGGGAGGGTGCACATTTCATTCGTATTTACGCTACTGGGAGACAGCTTTAAAAATGTTTTCATATTTTTTGTTGTTGTTCATTATGGGGGCAGGGATAGGCAACTGCCACGCCCATGCCTTTCTCAGAAATCGATGCAAAATATAATGTCTTATAACATGACTTGTAATGAATATAACTGTGTTTTGTTTCTTTTCGTTTTCATACAGCGAATTTGATGGGAGGGCCCACGATCAGGACTGGATTACGCACGAAACAGAATTGGGAGACGCTCTGACCGAGCTTGGAATAGCCTTCGAGGAATCGATGTACTATACCGCCGGATACGACAGTCCTTTCAAACTATGGCACCGGCACAATGAGGTCTGGCTTCTCCCCAAGAAGTCAGAAGATTCATCAGATACAAATGCAATTGAGTCTTAAGTATTTTTTTTTAAAGATGATATTGAAACAATAGGCCTAGAAATTACCGATTCGACACGATGCGTCATTTTCCTAACGTAGGACTGCATCATTTTTCTATAACGTAGGATTGCGTCATTTTTCTAACGTAGGACTGCGTCATTTTCCTAACGTATGCTTGCGTCAGCGTCATAATGCCCCATGTGAGGTTGACAACATAGGCCTACTGAGGGGAAAAAAGGATTGCAGAACAATGCACACGTTGAATGGAATAACTGCTTGGCGTATGGGCCAATAGTGTTCAAATGCTTAATCAGCACAAGTAATAACGTAGTCGCCTTGTTTGGCAACGGACTTTGCGCTATTGAACATGATGAACATACCCGAAATGCCATAATAATTTTATTCGACAAGGAGCCTTCAACATAAAATATATGTTTAAAAACAAATCCAAACCGTGTGAAGATATCAATTTAAAAGAATTTTCAGGTTTGCTTTTCCAAATATAGTTTTTGAATTTATGTGTTGCGATTATTATGCGTATCGTTGTGTTATGTTGCTCACCTTCGCCAACATTTAGATGATTAAGGTGGCTCTTAAAATTCAGTGTCAAAATTGACAATCATTTAGGCTCCAAACACGTAGCTGTAAAGACCAAATACATTCATTTACCGGTATCTTTTTTGCTTGTATTTAATGGATATTTTCAGTTGGAATTACGACATCAATGTGCCTTGTAATAAATCTTTTTGTAATTGATATTGTGATGTTAGCCGGTTAGTATTTTATGTTGTGTGTATTTGGTTATTATGAACTTGCTAACATAAAGATGCCAACAAAGCAATGTTTCTTTGCTGAGCTTCAGCATGAATGGAAAAAAACTAATTATATAAAGGTCACCAACAGGGAAAGAAAATAGATGAGCACTTTAGAGACTGATGTCCTTTCTATTGAGAGGTGGCTACTATAGTGCACTGATGAGGCACGAGAAAAAGAAAACAAATGGGGAAAGAGGGTTGGGTGTGCGTGTGTGAGTGGAGTGAAAGGCTTGAGGGAGAGAAAGAATTAGGAAATCTATAATAAATAGCTGGACCTGAAGGAGTAAGGACAAGAAGGGGATAGAGGGTGGATATATTAAAGACAGAGAGAGAGAGAGAGAGAGAGAGAGAGAGAGAGACAGAGAAGGGGAAGGAAAGAGAGAGAAAGAGAAGGGGGCGAAAGAGAGAGAAAAGTCGGGTGAAAAGGGGGGAAAGACAAGGAAATGGCGCTAAGTGACAGTAACGACGAATAAGGGAAAAACTGTAATCGGGAGATTTGGGGTCATTCCAGAAGGCTTGGGAAACTTTATTGAATAGAGGGGGCCGGGCTGGCCACATAAAATCTCGAGCCGCGGATTCAAAGTTAAACGTTAAAAACAGCCCCTGCGCTACAAAGGTCATCACTCTTTAGTGAAAAGGGCACAACATTTTGGATGTCTTTTAAATAGAAGCTATAGACTCAACAGTCAAATTTTAAATTAACGGTAGGGCCCGCTTCACAACTCTTATTTTGCCCTTCATTTGGATTCAGCTCATACCAACTCGCTTGTGCTTGTATTTGAACTCAATGCATGTTGTTAGTAATCCTGGACAGGGGCGGCGATCCTGGGCCCGATAGGGGGACACGTCCCCTGGAAAATTAGAAATATAGCTAAAAAGGAATATAGCGGAAAGAACGTACATATTGGGCTTAGGGATTTTCTAGAATGCATAATTTCAGCATTCAACATTGCAAAATCTCGCTTGATCGCTACGCCCCGGCCCTCGACCGATAAAACAAAACTATGATATGACGCTCCACCATGACTTATCCATGGTTGGTGTGATAGATCTTTTTTTTCCCCTTTCAATTTCTGCTAACCTAATTGTGTGCAATTACAATCATGATTGTTTCATTTTCTTTCTCTAATAATTTAAGAAGCGTCAAAGCTTACGCGCTATGCGCGGGCGGGGAAAAACTGAATTCAGACAAGGATTAAGACTAGTCGACAATGGCCCCAAAGAATCGTCTTCTTTCCCTAATAATTTAATGAAACGTCAAAGCTTCCGCGCTTCGCGCGGGAGGGGGGGGGGGGGGGAACTCAATTCAGACAAGGATTAAGAGTCGAGAACAGTACAACGAATCGTCTTCTTTCTCTAATAATTTAATGAAACGTCAAAGCTTCCGCGCTTCGCGGGGGGGGGGGGAACTCAATTCAGACAAGGATAAAGAGTCGAGAACGGTACAACGAATCGTCTTCTTTCTCTAATAATTAATGAAAGGTCAAAGCTTCTGCGCTTTGCGCGGGCGGGAGGAAACTGAATTCAGACAAGGATTAAGAGTCGAGAATGGTACAACGAATCGTCTTCTTTCTCTAATAATTTAATGAAATGTCAAAGCTTTCTCCGCGCTTCGCGCTTAATGGGGGAGGGGGAGGGGGGGGGGGGGGGGCAGCGAGCTGCCCGAATACGAATTGATATCTTTTTTCTCGTTTTGGTGATATGAACTTTCAGTATGAACTCATTTGCATACAGTCAATCAGAGCACGCATGGTGTGCGTGCATAGGCATAGGCTTGCAAATGTTTCATTTTAGTTGTAACATCTCTACCTTTAGCAAATTTATTACAGCTTAGACGTTTCCTTAAATCATTAGAGAAAGTAGACGATTCGTTGTACCGTTTACAACTTTTAATCCTGGTCTGAATTCAGTTTCCCCCTTCCTGACTGTATAACTTAAGTGGAGAGTCTTTCTTATTTAACTTCATACCAAATATTAATGTTATAAGGTTCTTTTTATATCTGCTTAAGTTAAAAATAGACTAAATTTTTAAGTTAGAGAGTAAAGTAGACTCTAGGCCTAGACCTCTAAAGTTTTACTTTTATTTTTTCATTAATTTACTATTTAGCTAATTGTAAATTTGATTTAGAGTCTAGAACTCTAGTTACTCTAGATCATCATTTCAAAATTATCAATTTATGTCAGCGACTACTCATTAATCTAGAATCTAGAGGTGAGTAGATCAGGATCTAGACCAGACTGAAACCTTTCTTGTAATGCGTGCCTGGGGTTTAAGAAACTTCAGGGCTCCAAGCCCAAGGCCAACATCAACATGGCCAAGGGCAAAGGGAGTTATGAAAATTATCATCATGCTCAGCTGAGATGACCTGGGATATAGCCCCTCCTGATTAACTGTTAGAGAATTCAATGATTTGCCTTTCAAGCAAAGAAGGACATGAATGAACATTTAATTAAAAATTGAAAATTAGATACGGTCCTGCCCTAAAAATGAATAGATGGCACCATCCGAAAAAAGGAATACTTTTGTTTTGAGACTAAAGTAATCATGAGTAGTCTACCTTTTGGGGAACAATGTCCACATGTTAGCTTATTTTCTCTCATTATCTGTACTCTGTGTCTATTATAATAAAGGCAGCACTTTAGTACCCTTGGTCCCTCACCCTATACGCAAATTATTTTAAACAATTGTTCTTGATACCAGCAAATGTTGCCCAACTCCACTTCGTATTTTAAAGAATTTTCCAAGCAAGGACCATACCAGATGATGTACATGTCTCACTACCTACACTTCAGTGGTAATGAAATTATGATGATGTTTTTGCTTTCACTTAATTTCAGATGCAGTATAGATACAGGTAATGGAGGTAATGGAGGTGCGCGCTTGACAGGCGACTCTCTCTACCTCTCTCTCTTACTTTAAGTTACTTGTGTTCTATGTTACTGTTAGCCAATAATTTTGTAATATATGTATCTGTATATGGCATGGAAGCTGCTAGACAACTGCTGAGTGATATAGATTTGTAATGTTTTCAGAATTTGTATTTTTACCCGTGCTTCACACTTTACAAAAACTGTAGGTGAGTTTTTACATGCTGCCATACTGTGTGACCTGTGTATGTTGCTGTACAGTGTAGTTGACTATTCAAAGTCCCCTATCCATGTCATTGTTTTTTTTTGATATTCATGAATGAGCTCTAGTATAACAATGGAGATAGCCAGATATGTCACCTTTGTTCTGATTGCTGCATTGACCAGTACATATGTTGCAAATTGCCATGTAGTGGTAAAGTATAGAAATGGTAGTCTAATGTCACCATCTAAGGTGAAAGTCATTGGATCGTGTATCTTGTATTATTCCAATACTGATGCAACTTTTAGATTACAACTACTTATGTCGGGTGATGTCAGTCCCAATCCTGGACCCGTTACATCTGAGGAGTATAGACAAACACTCCCAGCTGGAAGAACTTTAGTTCATAATGTAAATGATAAATCTTACACTAGACTTGATCTTTTGCAATTAAATGCTTTGCCCATTAACCAACAATGGCATTTCCTTCATCCTGATGTTATGAGAAAAATCAGTAGCCTAGGAATAAGTCGTAACCCCAAACTCAGAAAGAGAGCCCATAGGTGTAAACGGGGAGGCCGAAAAAACAACATAAAATCCATGTGCTTGTTTCTCAGTTTGGTCTAAACGACAAAACTTGTGTTAGAGGAATCAATCACGATAACTTAATTGTTATTAATACCAATACCGAAAAGATATATGGGTCTTGTTTAAAGATGTGTTTGTGGAATGCTCACTCTATATGTAATAAGACCTTCCTACTCCATGATTACATTTCTGAACATGATATTGATGTTTATAACTGAGACGTGGCTTAGAGCAGAAGATCCAGTCGTCATCGCCGAATGCTCTCCACCTGGGTACACGTTTATGAATGTTCCAAGGCCGACCGATCATCATGGAGGCATTGCAGTCATTTTCAAGTCTCCACTTCAACTACATCTGAAGGTTTGTGAATCTGTGACTTTCTCCACTTTTGAACTCGCACACGTTGTTAGTAATGCAGGTTCGATTCATTTCCTGGTAGTTTATCGATCCCCACCTTCTTCACGAAATCGGTTTCGTACTGCAGACTTTCTTCAAGAACTTGATGATCTTACCGCTGAGATATCACGGCTATCTGGACGAGTTCTTCTCCTAGGAGACTTTAACTTGTCGATATGCCTTCAAAGTCTGAGGTAGCCCAGTTCCTTTCCGTCATAGAATCAGCAAACCTGTCTCAACACGTCCATGATGCTACCCATAACATGGGTCACACTTTGGACCTTGTCATGACCAGGAATGAGGGTAATCTACAGGGACAATCCTCTACAGACATTAATTCTATCCATGACTGCGTCATAGAGGACAATGTCATACACCGCAACCTTATGTCTGATCATCACTGTATACGCTTTAATTGTACTGAAGTGTCCCAAGCCAGTGATGTGCAAAGTAAAGCAGATTTTTCGGAACTTCAAAGAGATGCACCCACAACAAAAAGTGAGTCATTTGACACATTTAAGCATAATTTTCGTGAGTCAGGTGTAAATTGACTCATTAGTAACAACCAATGAGTCTCTATTGACTCATTTATATTTCACCAGTGTGTCAATCATGAGCTGACGCATTTGCAAAATGCTTCGACTGACTCACATGGTCGTAAAAAATGAGTCAAGATCGACATAAGAGCATTTTAGAAGAAAAAAGTGAGTCAACTTGAAAGTGAGGCTGTATGCATGCGCGCGCATGCTTTCGTTACGTCATCCAAAATGCGCATTCTCGAGCCATATTTGAATTCCCGATCGACGACGCGACGTCGCCATCTTATATCTTGGATTCAGAAGAGTTTTGACTGCAGCTAGTGAAAAATTGGTACGCATAATTATTCATATGGTTTTAAACGATGCTTTTTATGACTGGATTCGTGGGCTTATTATACAAATGATGCATGCGTTCATTTTACGATATCCGCACTCGAGTTGATGAGGCTGTGTGTAACTTAACTATCACTATGAAAATGACTGACAATGAGAGCGGACAAAATATACAGTTCCTCAGGTAGACAAAGGAACATCCCTTCACTGCTATTATGTAAAAATGTGTAGAACAGGTGTCACATGCATATTCGCCTTTTTACATAATAGCTGTGAAGGGATGTTCCTTTGTTTACCTGAGGAACTGTATATTTTGTCCGCTCTCATTGTCAGTCATGTTCATAGTGTATAGATTCTACTGTATCGCACGAAGCCGTGTCGAATGAAAACATGCATGATCTTGCATCATTGTTTTATACAACGAAACTCCTAGATCCTTGTTATTTGATGTAAAACGAATCAATTCAAGATTGTTTCGTGACAGTATGGGTGACAAATAAATCTCAAGTTAAGGCTTAATTTAGTGCGTACAAAGTAGATTTTTCAGATTCGGGTAGCGGGACCACCGATTACATCGCTAAAATGTGATATTTTAGGATATATTTTCCATTGCAAATGTGGACAGTGACTCTGGCATGGTATGGTATGTGTGTGATAGGCCTAGGGAGTAGGGGGGTCTATGTCATGATGCACCCACAACAAAAAGTAAGTCACCCTTACTCAAATTGATGAGTCACTGGTTTGTCCGTACAGCGAAACACTTGAAGGATCGTGTGAGTCACTATGACTCGATACAAATGAGTCTTATTTATCTAAGACTCATTTGTATCGAGTCATAGTGACTCACACGATCCTTCAAGTGTTTCACTGTACGGACAAACCAGTGACTCATCAATTTGAGTAAGGGTGACTCACTTTTTGTTGTGGGTGTGGACGTCGAAGGCTTCAAAGAAGCACTGGTTGTTAGAGTCAACAACCCGCTTTCTATGACTGGAGATGTCAATTCACTTCTTGCTGCCTACCACAGCCGTGGCAACCTGTGTCGACGAGTTTGCCCCACAGAAATCAATTCTTCGCTACACTAGGGTTCGTAATCCTTGGTTCAATGAAGAGATCCTTGTTGCACGCCGTGAAAGAAGACGGGCTGAACGGAAATGGATCAAAAGCTCTTCTGAGACAGATCACACAGCTTTTAAGCCTATAACAGGCATGTTAATGAGATCATTGTTAAGACCAAGAAAAATACATAATGGAATTACTCTGTAAAGCTAGTGCCAAAACTGTTTTTCAAACGGTTAATAATCTGCTCCACAAGAATGTAAAAGTTCTCCCTATGTATGACAATCCTACTGACTTAGCAAACCGTTTTGCTTTGTTCTTTGTCAATAAAATAAGTGATATTCACAACAATGTCACAGGCACACCTCCACGAAGTAGTGAAGGCTGTACGATGTGCAATACTGTTTATGAGAATGATTGGAATGAGTTTGAAAATGTCAGCGAAGATAATATCAAACGCATTATAATCCATATGTCTAATGCTACTTCTATGTTAGATGCTCAACCTACTTGGCTTTTGAAGAAACTTATCAATTGTAATGTTCCTGCCTTAACTTCTATTGTAAACAGTTCTTTAGCATCTGGTATTTTCCCAGAAGCTGCTCACGAGGCTGTAGTTGTACCTATCATCAAGAAACTCAACTTAGATAAGGATACTTTACGTAACTACAGGCCTGTTAGTAATCTTTCACATGTTGCCAAACTGATAGAAAAGGTAGTAGCTATTCAACTCACAGACCACTTAAACGTTAACACCTTATATGATCCAATGCAATCAGCTTACAGGTCCAATTTCAGCACTGAAACAGCTCTTTTGAAGCTACAGAATGACGTTTTAACATTTTTTGATCAACGAAGGTCAGTTTTCTTAGTCTTTTTAGACCTTAGTGCAGCTTTTGATACGGTCGATCATGTGATACTACTTAATCGTTTAGAGTCTCGTTTTCATATATCCGGTGTAGTTCTTAGTTGGATGAAATCATACCTAACTGGTTGGTCATCCAGGGTAAATATAGCTGGGGAATTATCTGACCCATGGGTATCTGATTTTGGAGTTCCTCAAGGGTCAGTTCTCGGACCGATCCTTTTTAGTTTATATATCACCCCAATATCTGATATTATTAATAAATATGGTTTACAGTATATTTGCTATGCTGATGATATTCAGTTATTTACTTCTTTTGATCCACGCTCTTTGGAAAACATTAACGAAACACTTCACCAAATCTCACTGTGCATTGCAGAGATCAGCACTTGGAAGTCGTCGAACTATCTCCAACTTAATAATAACAAAACTGAATTCATGTCCTTCTGTTCTTCTGCTCACCATCTGCAATATATATCAGATGTACAGCTTAAAGTAAATATTCAATTTATTCTCTCTCTCCTAAAATTGCAGATCTTGGTGTATGCATCGATAATATGTTCAAATTGACCTCTCATGTAAACAAGTAGACCGTAATAGTAATTTTCATCTCCGCAATTTATGGAGGATTCGCAGATTTATTGATTTAAAGACATGTCGCCATGCTGTCCGAGCTCTTATTCTTTCTAGATTGGATTACTGCAATAGTCTTTATACTGTTTTATCTGCTAAAGATAGAAGGAAACTTGAAACTGTCCAGAATCGTGCCGCTAGATTAATTTTTGGCCTTGGGTCAAGAACTCATACTTCACCTTTACTTAAGGAGCTCCACTGGTTACCTCTCCACCAACGTGTTCTGTTTAAATTCTGTTTGTATGCTTTTAAAATACTCAATCATCTGGCACCTGAATATCTTAATAACACCCTCCAAATATATACGCCAACTCGTAGTCTTCGTTCAGCAACCGACACATGTAAACTTAAAATTCCCAAATCTAGACTCTCAGCAGTTGAAAAACGCTTTGCAGTAGCTGCATCAAAGACATGGAACAGCATCCCTCTTTCCATAAGGAAAATAACCTGTCTTGCCACCTTCAAAAGATCCCTCAAAACTCACCTTTCCCCCAATGATCTATGTGATATACTTCCTGTACCGTACTTTCTTGTCCTCTTTACATGTATTTGTATTTGTAAGCGCTATGGTACTTGTTGTTTTTAGCGCTCCTAAATATTCGATATTATTATTATATTATTATACAATTTGCACTTATATGAAGGAAGCACTGGGAAAGTACATCTACTTTTCAAGAATGCCACAGGCCAGAAACAAATCCAGGTGAGAATAGTTTCATGATCTGTGTGCATTGGGGTGGTTGTTGTTTGGTAGGGGCAATTGGAAAATTCTATTTTGGGGTAATAGGGGCAATTGAAAACTTCTGTCTGGGGTCAGTTATGCCTCGTTAATAATTTGATGTACGAAAGATAATATTGGATTCATTTCCTTACCTCTGCTTGCAAAAAAAATGAAAGAAAATAACTTGTAATTATTTCTTTCATTCTACAAAATTAGATTGGATACAGGGACCGACATGCTGGTTAGATGGGTCCTTGATGATTCACTGAACACAGAGCTGGAGTTGTGACTTGGCATCAGGCGCGGATCGATGGGCCGATTCTACCGGCCCGCCCCCCCCCCCCAGCCTCTCATCAAACCGGTAAAAATAGGATAGTAACGTAAATTTTACCTTTAATTTTTTTTTTTTAAACGTGTTTATATTGCTCTACACAACAAATCTGCCATATGTGAGAGGAAGAGATAATACGGTACTCGCTAGTATTATACTTTAAACAGATTTTTTTTTTCACCTATAAAATGTACTTATGAAAATAAATGGTCAACATTAAATTTGTTAGTCTTTAGCAAGTGTCTCATTTGAAATAAATATTGCTTCAGACCGTGATTTACGTCATTCAACAAAAATATTGTGACCTGCCGGTGACACACATGCGGCATCAAAATATGTGTGCTTCTCTGACCGTAATTAAATGCCTAAAATCCCAACACCAATTCACGCTCCGCTCGCTATGTTCGCTACCCCCTATCTGATCGTAAATACTTTAGCCCCCCCCCCCCACTTTGATAAACGTTCCGTGGGGCCCGTGTATATGATATATACACTCAAAACACTGATCTTTATGATGTTTTAACGTGACATAGCTTCTTCTCCTCTTGCACACGAGAAATAAAACAAGGTCATTAAAAGGGATTAAGCGACAAATAATGATTGTGATTCAAATTGATGCAAATATTTGTTTGAATAAGCACTGCTGTTCACCAGAATCTTCTTTGTAAAAACAACTTGTACAAATCTCAGCCATGCTTACTGAGTTGAGACGTTCCATTCAATTTAAAATACGTATTAAAGAATCTCCTAATCTGAGAGTGATCTTACAGAACATTGGCAGAATTGCATGGCTGAGATTTGTAAAAGTTGGTTTTTACAAAGAAGATTCTAGTGAAAAGCATTGCTTTTTCAAAAAAAATCTTTGCACAATTTGAATCACAATGATTATATGTCGCATGATCCTTTTATTAAATAACCTTGTTTTCTTTTTTGTTTGCAGGGGGAGAAGAAGCTATGTCACGTTCAGAAATCATAGAGATCAGTTGTATTATGCGTATATACATAATTATGAATACAGAAGAAAATGTTGATTATCAGAATGTCATTTTGGAATACCTCTATTAAAATACCCGATCTTACTGTGCCGATACCACATTGTCTTTAGCCCGTATCAGTATTAGTATTAGCCAATATAGAATTATTACTCTTTATTTAGTTCAATATAATGCTTTTCCTCAAAAATAGTTTCGCTATTTGTTTAGGGTTGAGACGCTAAGAAATGATTTCAAAACATTACACATACCCTGAGCCATTGCATAATGATGAAAGTGTGAGTTAGTAAGAAAGTCATGTAAAAATGGCGTTTAAACCTCTCTCCCCCCCCCTCCCCCCAAAAAAAAAAAAAAATAAATAAATAAAAATAAATAAATAAAATAAAATAGTGATCCTCCTCTCCAGAATCCCCCCACTTATTCACCGGCCGGCTGAGTCGACGCCAAAATTTTCCCCCAAAACTGGACCCCGCCAAAAAAAAAAAAATATGTGCCCTTACCCACTATCGCTTGGATGACATACGTGTGAAGAAACTTGAAGAACTTGTGTTGAAGAGCATGCTTGAGAAACTAGAATCAATTACATTGATCGTTTTGGCAATGCTTCAATGTTTCAATACCTCAATCTCTCTTTTATACTGTTTGATTTTAAACATTTTGAATATCATAAATAAAGCAAACTCCACTCATAATTGTAATTGTGTGTAGTAATCGCAATGAAATGGATTGATTATAAAATCAATGAATTGATTTAAAGGTAATACAAAGGCTAGGTATGGGGTCATGAATTTGGTTTAAATGAACATAATTGTAAGCATATGCGATCCTATAATATTCAGTGATCGTTGTCGCGGTTGAAATCGAGTCTAAAGTTATGAAATTGTAAATAATAAACTCTTTTTGTTGTGTAGCTCCCTCCCAAGGTCAAGAAATTAATTGAGCTATAAAACGATGTTTCTTGAACAAAATCGACCGATTAACTATTCCCGTTCATAAATCATAAATCACAACTACATATTTTGAGATTTTCATGGTCGCAGCTACCATTGTACGGCCGTAGGCCCTATTTGAAATTTATATAAATTTACGGGAGCATCAGTAAATTTTTATATTCAATTTTTCTCGAAAGCAGAAGTGTTTTAGGGGTTAATTTTTCCGGGAGCACCGGTAAATTTTAATATTCAATTTTTCTCGAAAGCAGAAGCGTTTTAGGGGTTAATTTTTCCAGTCCTTATAATACATCCACAAAGGCATCCAAATATAAATTGTCAAGAATCACTATCCACCCAATTTTCAAAAATTCCCAAAACTTTGTAATACCTTTAAAGCAAACGGGTAACATTGTCCATGATTTCTGAAACAATGAAGTGAATGGTCGTACAGGTGTCAGTTTTCTGTTACAGTATTGTAATGAACTCCTGCAAACATAAATCTTTAATCTTCAAATGTATAGCTCAGAACAGCTTTTATCAGGTATACCTACCTCAATCAGTAATGCATATTAGAGTTTTCGATTCCAGTTCCATGAATCCTCATATCGTATCTCTGTATTGAAGAATTTGTTTATCTAATTTCTTTAAATGTTTGTATTCACAGGGGTTGATGCCTTCATTAGAACATAAACATTTCCATAATTGGTTTTTCTGTCAAAACACAATGTTTCTAGTTCACATTTAATTTTGTTTTAATTTTGTTTTAATTTTTTTTTTTTTTAATGTGTTACTTCTATAGTCATTCTCATCATAATTGTATTTGGTACTTCAAACTATCCTATAATCATACAATATAATGTTGCTGTTTTGAATTTTATCTGTTTGATGAGAAATTAAATTGTTTAGACAAATTGAAATTTCCATGTTTATCATACATTGTTCAGCTGGTAATTGTTTAGTCAGAGATTACGTGTTTGCCTGGGGGAAGACAACCTTTTAGCATTGGTAAACTTTGTAGCGTTTGAGACCGTGTACTAAACTTTATTGAAATACCCTAGAAAGAGATTGTGTAAACTGATTTGGTTCTGATACTCTACTCACAAGATATTAAAATATAAAAACAGTGATGAACAAAATAGTAACGATGATGATTATATTGGTCATTTTCCCCATTGAAAAACTTCATGATTCATGTAGTACATGTATGTCGAGCATTTTGTATGTCACATGTGGCATTTACTCGCTACGTTTGCTGAATAAACATGATAACCAGGGCATGTATAAAGAATTATAAAAAGACATTTTATCATATTTACAAGTACTGTATAATGCATGAAATAACCTTCGTCTTCCGTGGATGTATACCTGGTGAGTCTTTTCCACAAAACCCTAAATGTACATTTCAAAATGCAATACAGTATTGATGATAATTGATGATGATATGTTTGGTATGAATTATTTAATATTTTTGAATTCATGCTCCATTTGCCACTTGCTGTTCGGGTTCCAAATATTTGAATTAGATCGAAATTCATTTTCCGTGTTTATATTGCAGAGTTGAGTAGTTAACTACAGATTATGGTCAATGATCAATACTGAATCTTTTTCCTTCATTCAAAATTTTTTCTTAACATATTTGCTTTATTTCCTATGTTTAAGACACCGCCATCTTCTGCCACAACCGCGCCATGTGATTACTTGCCGCAGCTTAAGAAACTCCGATCATTTGTCCCTGCCTAGCCTCTTGTCGATGCCCTCGCGCTGTTGGAGTCTCTAAATTCTGACGAGCGAAGCGAGTCAGAGAAACCGAGACTGTTATCAATTATAACTCCAAAACATTTATATGTATATACACTTTCCAATTGGCATCTATTTAATTCAATCGACAGCATACTGTTATCTAATGATCTAAGCTTTTGCTTTGATCCTAACAGCATCGTTTTGGTTTTATCACTATTCAAAATCAACTTATTTTCATTCAGCCAAGAATTCAGTTCACCAAGAGCTTTTGTCAGTTTGAGTTCTACCTCTTGCTTAGTTTTTCCACATACAGAAATAGTAGTATCATCCGCATACATATAAACAATGCCATTTGAGATGGAACATGGGAGGTCATTAACAAATAGAGTAAAAAGGAGCGGGGCCAGGATAGACCCTTGTGGAACTCCCATTGTTATATTTCTAAATGTTGATTTTTCTTTTCCTAATGAGACAAATTGTTGGCGATTTTTCAAGTATGATTAAAACCATTTAATTACATGCGGGGAGCAACCATATTGATGTGATCTATTTAAGAGGAGAGAGTGGTTGACTGTATCGAATGCACGTCGGAGATCTATAAAAGCTACACCATTCAAATACCCTTTGTCTACATTGTCTGACCACTGGTTAACCATGCACAATAGGGCTGTTTCACATGAGTGCTTAGGACGAAATCCAAATTGGTTCTTATAAAATAGATTATGCTGAGACAGATATTCAAAGATATTTAAATAAACTGCCCTTTCAATTATTTTAGATAAAATCGGCAATATAGACACGGGTCTGTAGTTTTTCATTATGGTTGTATCCCCTCCTTTGGGAATCGGTTGGACTCGGGCTATCTTCCAAGCATCAGGGTATACTGAAGAATGCAAAGACAGATTGAGTATATATACTAAACTTTCCATTACATATCACAGATATTATATTTCAGTATTTTAACGGAAAGTTCATCATACCCAGTTGCTTTTTTGCAAGTATATGATTTTATCTGTTTGATGACGAAATCTATCGAGATATTTGAAAAGTAAAGTAAATCACCGTTTGTTTGTATTTCAAGATTTTCTTCAAGTGATTCACATCTCTTGATAGTTTCGGTCTCGAGCTCAAAATCTTTAGTGAGTTCAGAAACGGAGTCAACAAAATAGGTATTAAAATATTCAACAACCTCCTTCAAGTCTGATATTTCAACATCGTTTACATTCAATATTATATTTTTAGACTGACTTTTCTTAGTAAGACGTCGCATAACATCCCATAACGCATTTGCGTTTCCTGATTTGTCGTTCAATAATGAAGTAATGTATGATTTTTTAAGATTTTTGAGTTCACGTGTGATAAGATTTCTGCATTTTTTATATTGTTTCCAAAAATCTGATGACGAGAGCTGTATTGCTTTATCACGAAGGTAGTCCCTCGTGTTCATCAATTTAATGACGTCACCTGTCACCCAAGGACATGGATTATTTCTTAGACGTTTTCTTTTGTATGGTGCACACATATTTACAATTTTCATTATCGGATTGTACCATATATCCCATGCACAGTTTACATCCTTACACTGATATACTTCTTCAAAATGCACTTGGGAAAGTAAAAATTGAATTCTGCAAACTCAAAACCCTTAAAATCTCTCCATTCTATGATATTTTCTTTTTGAGTAATATCAGCATCTCCGTAAACGGTGAAAATCATATAATGATCACTAAATGATGTTTTTAGCACTCCATTCAAGGAGTGATTTTCTACGTCAGTGGAAGATATAAGATCAATAATAGTTTGCGACGTTGTCGTCACTCGTGTTGGAACATCAATCAGTTGATCGAAAAGAAAACCAGACATCATCTCTTCGAGAGATCGTGATAAAGAGTCTATGTTATTTGGACACATATCACAATTTAAGTCTCCAAGTAATATAATTTCCACATCTGTATTAGTGACAGCTTGACTTATCATTCCGTTCAATAAATCAATGTAACTTGACGACGAATTTGGAGGTCTGTAGATAACACATATAAGAAGTGTTTCTGAATGTTTTGGCGATAATTTTACCCACAGAGCTTCAATATCGTCGCAAGTAATATTATTTTCATACTGGCAACTTACGTCATCTTTCACATACAGAGCCACACCCCCTCCATGCCGGTTGCGGTCTTTGCGGAAAAAATTGTAATTTTCAATGTCTAATTCAGAATCAGATATGGTAGCATCGCATTTGGTTTCAGAGACAGCAACAACATGGAAAGGATTATTTTGAAGTACAATTTTAAGTTCAGATAACTTTGGTACAATTGAATTTATATTAATGTGACATATTTTTAAACCTGTTTTAGGAAGGCAGCTAAATAATTTATCTTGAGTTCCGAAGTACTTACAGGTGTGGGCCCAATTTACATCAGTTTGTGAGCCAGTTGGATTGAGACTGTTTTTAGAAGTAAAGGTGAAGGTAAAGGTGAAAGTAAGAGTTAAAAAGAAAGTCATGCTAAAACGGCGCTTCACCTCCCCCCCCCCCTTAAAAAATATAATAGATTAGTGGTCCTCCTGTCCAGCATCCCCCTCCCGCTTTAATATTCACCGGCCGGCTGAGTCGGCGCAAATAATTATGTTCCCAAAAAACTGGACCCCCCTAAACAAATATATGTGCATTTATCCAGCCCCCCCCCCCCGCTCATTCGCCGATCGCCGGGTGGCTGATTCGCCACTAAATATTTTCTCAAGATTTGGCCCCCCCCCCCCCCCCCCTCTTGCCGCCGGCTGGTTCGCCCCTGATTTTGGACCCCCGTAAGTGATGTTTTCCTGGCTTTTACTTACATGCCAAGCATCGTCCACGAGCCGCATATAGCGGCGAGGCGATTTTTGTTGTTGTTGCTATTTTTAACCCCCGTATTGTTTTCCTGGCATCTACGTTTTTCTATGCACATCACATTTTCACTTGGCAGCCCAAGGGGGCCGGGGGGGGGGGGGGAGGAGGGGGTTATGCGTGTTACCAAAATGTCCGGTAAAGGGGTACTTTTCGTGCGACAAAGTCCGGCCCGAGAATTGTAAAAAAAAAAGGGGTGTTTTAACTTTTCACCCGGAGATTTCTTTAAAAAGGGGGTGTTTTTTCTTTTTTTTCTCTCATCTCTTTGGACTCCTGAGAAATTATTCCGAATTTAGGTGGGTACGTTGAGCATTTTTCATGAATAAGGGGGTTTCCAAGGCAGGAAAAGCCCGCGAAAAGCCCGCGAAAGGGGGGTTCGGAAATGTTGGCAGTCCTCAGATAGGGGGTGCTTTCAAAAAGAGGGAACAAGCATAATGCGTACCCTAAATAACACTGAGTGGGGGGCCAGGGTCTGTCCTTTCGCGATCGCCTCCAGCTCCAGCAGACATGGCGCGGCAGCGTGCACACGTACCGTTACTAAATGCGCAGTAGGCCTATAACCACTGCTGACGGCGGCACTGCACTCCGAGCTGAATCGGTAATAGGGACTTTTAGATTTGCACGTCGACAGCTTTGACTGCAACGTGTGACGTCATTTTAAGGCACTGCGCATGCGTCACATCGTCTCGGTCGGCGATTGAGAATGCGTCAACCTTGATTTTTCTAAATCTAGTACGGTACTAAGTATATGCCGCGTGCGCATAAAATATGCAGTTCCTCAGGTAAACAAAGGAACATCCATTCCCTGCTTTTATGTAAAAATGTGTAGAACAGGTGTCACATGCATATTCACCTGTTCTACACATTTTTACATAATAGCAGTGAAGGGATGTTCTACAGCAATTGTTGAGGGTAGAATGAGGAACTGTATATTTTGTCCTCTTTCTTTGTCAGTCATATTTATAGTGTTACTTCCTACATGCATGTATATCGTCGAGTGCAATCTAAAAGATTTCTAATTGTAGTCAACATGAGCAGTTGAGTACGTTGACACGCATGATCAGTCGTGTTCTCGACCACTCAATCTAAAAGTCCCTAATAATAGGCCTACTCGTAGAACGGGAAATCTTGCACGCTAATCTAAGTTCTATTTCATTGGTTTAAGGTTTGAAAATTGAAACTCAATATTGTGTTAAAGTTATAACAGAAAAGATAATCTTTATTTTATAATTCCACGGGGGCGATTTTTAATTTTGCAATCGCCCCCGTGAGCAACCTGACGGGGGCGATAATGTAGCTCACGGGAGCGAATCGCCCACCGCCCCCGTTTATTTTGAGCGCTGCCCTTGAGCTTCTGGGGTATCGGCCCCCTGGACCCCACGCCAATAAGTTACCTTCCAGTGTCGCAAATAAGGTATAATTATACTCATCTGACGTAAAATAAATGCCTGAAGCCCTGAGCTTCCGGGGCTCTGCCCCCTTACCCAACCAATGGCCCTGAGGCGGGCCCCTGGTTGCTCATCTGACCGCAATCTATTGCCTAACACCCCTGAGTCTCCGAGCTTCTGAGGGCTCCGCCCCCTGGACCCAACACCAATTTGTTTCCTGCCAGTGTCACAAAATAAGGTATCAAAAACCTATTACAGGTCCATGCATCAAGTGACATTGTATGAACTCACAGAGATATAAGTAGGAAAACAAAAAAGAATGTCATTTTCTCTGCCATTTCTGGCATTTCACGAAGTTTTGATTGTTCACACATATTTTTTTCTCATAGAGGTTCTAATGTCACTTGTTTATAAGCTTCATTGTTAAGTATCATTGCATCATTGCATTATCTTCGTTTCACTTTGACGAGTTCCATCTTCACAAGCGGGTCGAAAACGTCGCCCAAATTTCCTCATCAAGCCGGTGGAAAGTTGATTACAACCAATTTACTGTTTTTCCGAGATTTATAAACGTTCTGCAGACTTAACCTGTTTTGGAATTATTTGAACATCATCGCCTGGTAAAGTACCATCCATCTCAGTCGGCAAGGTGGCTTCTCGATAATTAAAATTGAATCCATCGGTTTTACATAGAGTTTGCTCCCGGCAAACCTTATCAGGGCCCCATGAATAGCTGATACTCGTAACTGGGTATATAGAAGACCTGCTGTTTGTTGTATGTTTTATTTTTGCTGAAATTTCATTCGTTAATGAAATCAAATATTAATGAGGAATAAATTTATATCATACAACACAATTACTTGATCAATTAATGTTACGCCACGCACACCATACCCTCTGGTATTACTGACCATTTTGAGAGATATAATAATAATAATAATAATAATAAAAACGTTACTTATAAAGCGCTTACCACCGAAGTCTCTAAGCGCTATACACACAAAATAGAATGATATACAATTACATCTTATACAAAACTAAAAATGCAAATAGACATACAAATTACAATACATATGGAATACACGTCAAAGTGAACAGAGTTAATTAATCATCAAACGCAATTTTGAATAAATGTGTCTTGAGACTAGTTTTGAATAGGTTAACAGTTTGACAGTTTTTTACATTTAAAGGTAATCTGTTCCAAAGTTCAGCAGAAGCTTTGCGAAAGGAGCGATTACCATAAGAAAGAGTTGACACAGAAGTAGATACGAGGTTTAATTGTGAAGATGACCGTAAACTGCGTGAGGGTTTGTATTCCTCGATTAATTCTTGCAGATAAATTGGTGCCAATTCATGAATGCATTTATAAGTTAAAACTAAGATTTTGTACATAATGCGGTACCTCACCGGCAACCAATGCAATAGTCCGGCAGCCATCTCGATATACCTTGTTTTAGGGTCTATAGTTTTTTTTTTTTGGATTATAGTTCCTTAGACCATCAATTTGAAGAATCCGATTGCTGACACTCTGTCAGCATTGAGCAATTTGAGATATGTGACGTCATACAAAATGGCCGCCAAAATCCCCTTTTTAACCAAAATTCATGATATAAAAAGTGTTAACAGCATTTTACTACAATAAATGGCAGTCAAATATCTTGATTTTTGTCTAGAATCATCACTAAATAAAAATTGCGATGTTGTATGATCACAAATGATATGTAAATTTGCATAATTCGGAATGGCGCCCTCTATAGACACATTAACTTGCATAGTTCACATTAACTTGCATAGTTCAAAATGATGGCCAAATACCAATTTTTAACATGAGATTATCATATGTCATGAGTCAGATGCACTGGATACAGTGTGTAAAAATAGTGCTGCACATTTATTTTTATTTTGTAATTTAATACTCGAAGAAAACACGATTGAATTTTATGCTCTCTGACTCTGTCCCATAGATATGAGGTGGCATATGGTGATAACTACCCGTTTTCAGTAACAGCGTTAAGAAACTAGATTTGTATTCTAAGGTACTAGATTCTTTTATATGAACCTAAAAATTACGAACTACCAATACGATACAGGACGGAAGAGGGTGTCATTTAACACTTAATTCTGCAAAAATATTAAAAACAAATGTGTTCGAGGTGAGGTCGTGACTGTAAGGCGTGCTTCCACATACATGTTTGCAAATGAGCTCTCTTAACATTTTCTACAAACGCTTCAGTAGTTTGAGGTAGTGAGGCAAGGTTCGGAGTATTTGTAGCTCCTAGTCTTCGGACCCTTGATAGCCACACGTTGATACGAGCCTCTGACATTGAGCTGGTTGTTGATTGTCCATAACATGAAGCAAAGCATTGAGTAGGTTGAGTGATGACATATGACCATGCTGCATCAATATTGCCAACTGAGTCCTAAGGGAGTCGAATCTTCTGCTTCATCACTTTCAGCATTGTACCCTATCCAATGCCAAAGTATGCCCCAAGAGTGTCGCATCCCGTCAATGCATGTCCTGCCAACATCGATTGAATGATATCTCCTAACTTGTCTACAGTGGCAGGAACATCAGTAACAGTTCGATCTGTGATGGGTATCTCCATGGTCATTGGCGTTTTATAAGTCTGTCATGTAGATAATGATGCAAAAGTAGTACGTAGACGTCTGTGTCATCCACTAGGACCCTAACATACCTCTTCTCATTAGCAGCAATTCGAATCGCTTGCTGTACTATGATGTTGCCTGCTTCTTGATAATTATGTTGTGGACAGACCCTTTCCTTGGCATGACATCACTGCCTGTAATCACTTCAACAGGAACCTCATCTTGACGGTTATGACCAGCTTGTGATTTTGCCTATTTCTGAACACCCAATCATCCTGCAGACTCGCGCATATATGATGTCGATCAACTGTAGTTTGTTGTCATGAAAAGATAGTGAAGTTAGCAACACTAGAGACATGTTTAAACACATCAAGTCACTGACCAATACACCTAGACCCAAACCTATATGTCTTGAAGGATGAAAATGGGAACATTTTAACAGAGGATGAAGATATAAAGGCAAGGTGGAAGAAGTAATATTGTGTAAAACCGTATACTGCAAATGAAACTGAAGAACTTGATACTCATGAAGGAGTAAGCGTCGAGGACGAGCCCATGCTTGAACCTGACATCTTACAAAATGAGGCGAAGGAAGAAAGAAATCATCTGAGACCTGGGAAAGCACCTATTATTGAAAATTCCCTGCGAAGCTTTTCAACGAGAGTGGAGAGGAGGGCGTAAAGGTCATGCATAAGCTGTGTAACAAAATATGGAGACAGAGAATATGGCCACAAGACTGGAATAGAGCTGTTTTTCTCCCACTCCCAAAGAAAGGTGTTAAAAATGAATGTGCCAACACCCGCACTATTTCTATTACTCCGCATGCCAGTAAGATTCTTCTTCACTGAATTGCTGAAAGAATTAGAAACAAACAGGCTTCAGAAAAGAAAGAGGGACAAGAAACCAAATTGGCAATCTCAAAAATTCGATGGGGAAAAGCAGAGAATTTCAACAACTTCTCTCCCTAGCTTTATTGATCATTCCAAAGCTTTTGACTGCGTACAACATAAACGCCTATGGAAGATTATGAGCTAGATGGGCTTTCCAGCACATATTCAACTCATCCAGTCGCTCTACCAAGACCAAGAAGCAACAGTAAGAACAGAGAATGGCTACACCGAAAGGTTCACTATTGGTCAAGTTGTCCGTCAAGGCTGCATCATATCACCATAACTTTTCAACATCTATGCTGAATTCATCATGAGGCTTTTTATGGTCAAGTTTCTGTTGGTGGACGAACGGTCATCAACCTAAGATACGCCGACAATACAACACTCCCTGGGTAGTGATGGGGGAGGGAGGGGGGCTCAGGGACAGTTGACCCCCCAAATAAAATTCAAACTGTTTTTTTCTTCATATTCGATACCAGTGATTTACAAATGTTGCTGAAATGACATGATTTTCCTGGGTTTTTTTCTCACTTTTTAGTAAATTATAATTTGTTAAGCATATGTTGGCAAATGAAAAATACCTAAATTCACAGTCAAGCAAAAAAAATATGCTTATTTAAAAGCCTACATGTCAGGGTCCACGGAACGGCGGGGCTCAGGGGACTCGAGCCCCCCTCACTTTTTGTATAAAGTATATTAAAGAGAACTAGAAAGAAAGAAAGAAAGTGACCCTAGGTGAAATGAGGTATCAAAATATGCTCATCTGACAGTTATTAAATGCCTAAAACCCCTGAGCTTCCGGGTGCTGTGCCCCTTGAACCCCACCTAGGGCCCTAAGGCAGGCCCCTGCATGGATGCTCATCTGACATTAGCAGCTTACAACCCCACAGCTTCCGGGGGCCCTGGACCCCACGCCAATTTGCGCTCCTCTCTTCTTGATCGTAAATACTTTAGCCCCCCCCCCCCTGGAACAGAGCATGGTGGTTGATGGAGAACAAGTTGATCAAGTGGACAAGTTTATATAATGTTCTTGGGTCAATGATTGTCAAGGAGGGTGGAAGCTCGGTAGATATCAAGAGACAACTGACCATGGCTAAAACATCGGCCTCAACACTGTCAAATATCTGGAAGGGCAGGAACCTCACCTTGGCCACTAAGATCCGTGTAATGAAGGCATTGTTTTTCCAAGTAGGAACTCTCTATGGCTGCGAGACATGGGCATTAGGAAAGGCAGACAGGGGAGCAATATCTGCCTTTGAAAGGTGGTGTTGGAGGAAGCTACTCGGGATATCATGAAGAGATTACATCACCAATGGACACAATTAATGTCCATCATCGGAGATCAACCGCCACTTGCTACCAGGATTGACAAGTACAAGCTACAATTGTTTGGTCACGTTAGCAGAAGATCAGGAGACAACCTTGACAAGTTATCATTCAAGGTACCTTTGAAGGAACACGTAACGACGGAAGACTCAAGCTCAGATGGAGTGACGACCCTCTAAATACTAAATACACTCTACCGGATTGCAGGAGACAGATGCCGATCGAAAGGTCTCATCAAACGGGTCACAAGAATGAGCCATGATCTATATGACAACGACGACGACGACGAACAGTGAGACATAGTTTCTTGGAGGGCAGCAGTGACGCGGGACTCAGTTGGAAGACTCTCGACCCGTTATGACCTCTAGATACTCTTGGATCTGTCAAACACTAAGCAAACATCATCAGATTTTCATCCACAGTATAGCACAACCATCAATGACTGTACAAGGTTGTTCCAGTGTCTCATGCCTGGCTGACATCTCAACTTTTGTCAAATTCTATAAGTCCGCCTTTGACATGGGAGTGCTCGTTTCCAGAATCATCAAAGAGTGCTGTTGGGACTGGTGAAAGCTCTTATGACAAAATGTCCTTGACATTGACCTCTCTTGAACTTGCCTGCAGTCCTACTACTCTGGAGTAGATCAACTTTTCATAGACTTTCGTACCCCAACATTTATTGACTTCTTCATGGCTGCCATGGTTTGAACTTTCTTGGAAATTGTGTCATAGAATCCACCAGATACTTTCTTTTGAAACTCATGCATCTGTCTAGTACAGATGTCAACTGCTTTATCCACATTCACTGACATTGGAGCAATGCTGGTCTAAATAAAGCCTATCAATGGAATAATAATGTGTGCCGTAAACCACTTCTCACCGATTTGATGAAAAATGAATTCTTTCATAGCCATTTTTTGTTTCTTGACATATGTAGGGCAGATGTAGGGAATTGGAGACCGTAGGGAATTGGAGCCCACCAAGCTTGAACACATCACTGTCTGTCCGTATTGGCTCCAATATTGCTATAGCGCCATATGTGGCCTTTAACAACACTACTGCATTCATCCTATTCATTTCGAAGACTACAATGCGTTCTCTCTCCGAGAAAATTTGCAAAATTGACAATCTTCACTGAATGTTGTGTGATATGCATATATTTAGGGGTGGCTCTTAAAAATTAGTTTTAAAAGGAAGTTTATGAGGTGTGCCAACCATCACAGAAAACTTATGGCCATTGTGTGTTGTGAATGGGTGTTGCAGCGCACATTATGAATGGTGTCTGATCAGAAATGTGTGTAGGCAATGGGGGACACCAGGTCCACGATGGGGGCCTACTTTCCCCCAGTTGTCCATTTCATGTTGAAAGGCACTATCATGAAATATATCTGGTTGTTCGTGTCACAATTCTAATTTGAATGCATTTCATTTTAAGAAGTTTTTTCTATGCTGTGAGTTTGATCAATGTCAAAGTCACATTGCCAGAACATTATTCTGAAAGTATTTAAACATAATTTAAAGCACCTTTGTTACTGTAAACAAAAAACTACAGAAATATTTTGGGCCAAACAAGATGAAAGATGAATGCAGCACAACTGCAATTGTTGCCCCCAAAAAGCATTTGATATGATTTCAACGTGACATAGATTTAAGAAATCGGCATTTGGCTGGCACACATATTTTATTCAAATTAATATGTTTATAGAGGGCGCTATTTCAAAATATGCAAATAAGCTGCTCATCTATGGCCATACAACATCACAAAACATTTTTTTGGTGATGTCCTGGAGAGATACAAACATTTGGCTGCCCAAAATTGTAGAAAAAAATCCTTATTATATATTTATTATTCATTTTTAAAGGAAAATCATGTACTTTGGCGGCCATTTTGTATGACGTCATATATCTAAAATTGCTCAAGGCTGACAGAGTGTCAGCAATCGGATTCTTGAAATAGAAGGTCTAGGCAATCAAAATCCATTGAAAAAAAAACTATAGACCCTAAAACAAGGTTAGGCCAATAATCTGGATTTGGCTGCCGGACTGCGTGTTACAAGCCTGGCAGCAGAGTTTTGGATTCTCTGGAGTCTTGCAATGTGCGAGTCCGGAAGGCCATAAAGAAGGCTATTGCATTGATCAAGACGGCATGTAATATACACACCACGCAGAGCCGTGTCATCATTTTAACGTCCCGTTGAAATATATATATATGGATAAGTTATGCTTCCGACATCTGTAGCGGAATGACATGGTTAGCAATGCATTTATTTCTCGGATTTCTCTCAACGTTGCTGGCAATATGTCTCAGCAAAGCAACAGAACAGTTTTCAGGTGAGGAAAGAGAGATTATTTTTCTATGTCGTCTCATATTGCATATTGTCCGCTCGTACTTTTAGGCTTATAAGCGCTATAATAATGATGCAAAGTTACATTACTAAAATGATAAATATTCTTTCTTGGTTGCTCCGCTCCGTCGCAGAATATCATTTAACTTTGAAATAAAGAAGATTATGTACATTCAAGATTATTAAGCTCAGACTTAGATTTGATTTGATTTGATTTGTTTATTTATGATAGATTTTCTTTTTCTTTAGCACTTTTACAAATATATAACAAACAAACATTGCAAATTTTACACATGACTAAAGAATATAACAAACTAAGGCTGGCTGTGACTAATCGAAAACATCAAGCAGGAGGGTTGACAAAGTAAGCAAAGCTTGTAGCATGACTACCCTCAATGGATACATAATAATTCAAAAACATGGAGGAAACAGTATTGGTAAAAGGGAAAAAAGAGAGAGTGAAAAAAGAAGGGGAAAAAAAGAAAGAAAGAGGGGTGTATACATCGATATTCACAGATGTATGTGGTAGTTGGATTTCAATTTGAAAGGGGTACTTAGATAAGGGGAGGGGCTCATATAAAACAGAAAAGGGGCACTTTTGAAGATATTTTTGGATTTAAGCAAATTGCTACACGCTTAAATAATAATTTTATTGACATGGCAGCAAATCGTAAACAAAAGTTTACCTTTGGTGATGATTTAGAGCAATATCTGACCAAAGTACCAACCACTTTCAGTTTTAAACCGATTACCTGTCAAGATGTTAAGAAACATATGAATAAAATTGCAAGAAATAAGGCTACTGGCCTGGATCAAATTCCAGCAGGTGTAATTAATGATGCTATAGACTACATTATTGTGCCATTGACGCATATTGTCAATATTTCTCTGTGTACTGGTAAGATCCCTGTTGCGTGGACAACCATTATGCCCCCCCCCCCCTCCACGATTTTTCCGACTGCTCTGGAACGCATATGGATGGCGCCCCGCCGCTCATTAAATTTTTTCTTTAGAGTCTTGCGTATCTTTAATTTTTTTTTTTTTTGAAAATCGGACCTACAGTTACAAAATCACGTGCATGTCAGCCCGAAAATCGCTCATTTTTGTGATTTTTGTACAAAAATATGGAAATGTTATTTTTCCTAAAAATTGGTTATTGGGTCTTGTTTAAAGTTAAGGTGGTTGTTTTGGAAGTCAAAATAGTTGAATTGTAGTAAGAAATGAAATAAATAAAACAACAAAAACAATAAAATACATAAGTGAGAAAAAAACAATGAAATACATAAGAAATTATACTATTCTATACACTTCACTTGACATGCGTGCAAATTTTTCGCGGAGATCGACCGCTTCACGGCCGAGATCTTAAGGGGGTCATAATGCCCCCCCCCCCCCGGCCGTACTAAGACCTCATAGCCCGGACTTTTTAGGCTTACTCAACGTCTAGACATACAGGTCGAAGTGTTGCATGGGATCTTAATCCTCTTTTGTCTACATACATCAATGCCCCCCTTTTAAGCACGATATGTGATGTCAGTGCTGAGTGTACGTTCTTTAAATCCCATTTTCTGGTGATTTCCTGGAATTCATTGTGGCATAACCATCTTATTTTGTTATGTGACATGTGAAGCTACTGCAGGATAGTATTTCATGGATTATCTGTGAAGGATAACATGGATTATATGTTGGATGCTCTCTTACATGGAATGGGCTCAGGTAGAGGGGTGAAGTGTGACGTCATCAACAAATCTATTTTTAGAATTTCTCAATTTTTTTGTGCTCATCCGACGATAATTTGATGTATAAAACCCCTGAGCTTCTGAGGGCTTCGCCCAATGGATTTTTTTTTTCTTTTTCCGAAAGAACATCAAAAATAATGTCTAAATGTCGAAAACCAAGTGAATATCTTAGGTATTGGCTGAGATATGACCATCTGAATGAATATATTTCCTATAGGAACTCAGTGTTATATGCTCTGGCTCCTAATGGCTATACTATACTGGGGATTTGTTCTCCCCCATGCATTATATTGTTCAACCATCTGGTCATCTTCATCCGAATCAAACTACAAAATATTAAACACGCTACGCAAGCGCGCAGCATATATTGTGAGTGGATATACTTGGGAAACCTCATAGGAAACAGTTTTTCGAATACTAGCCTGGCCTACTCTAAAAGAACTGTTTAACAAGTCAATAGTATGCATGGTGTATACATGTGTAAGTGGGATAGCACCATCCCAAGTTGATCAATATTAAATATATACTTATTTCTTCTAATTAAGCCAAGTTTTTGTTTCATGACTTTTGCAATAGAAGTAACATGAGATTTGAATGTCAGAGTATCATCAATCGACACCCCCAGACACTTATATTCAGATATTCTAATAAGGTACCATTAATTATAACAGATATTTTTATCCTGCAAGATATTCAATCGTTGTCGAGAACCAAGAAGCATCACATTCGTTTTTTTATCATTTAGTACCAATCTATTCTTAGATGTCCACTTGTAAACTTCATTCATTGTAGCATTAGTTAACTTTCAACCGATTCTAGATTACTACCACTAACATACAGAGTTGCGTCGTCAGCAAACATGACAACTTTTCCTGACTTTATACTGAAAACCAAATCGTTAATATATATTGTAAACAACAGGGGCCCTAAACAGGTGCTATTACCATAGAGATTATGATATCTGGCGTCTCCAGAGGATCATCGTATTGGAAGTTTAACAACTCCTTGTTAAAGAATGAGGAATATAAAATTGGTGTTAGAAATGTTATCCGGAACGTGACATTTGAACATAGGACAGAGTCTGACACTAGTTCGCAGTTTGTGTGGGACATGTGTAAATTACAGATTCGTGATTATACTATTATGTTTGCAAAAAAAATGAAATTAAACGAAAGGAAAGTCTTATTTGAGTTAGAAAAGACATTTGAAAGATTGCACGATCAAGTATGCAACGGAAGAAAAGAACGAGACGAAGAGTTGACTAGTGTAAAAATGAAGTTAAATGCGTATCACAAATATTTATGTGATGGTGCTAGAGTTAGAGCAAGGGTAACTATGTTTGAAGAAGGGGAAAGTAATTCCAAATATTATATTTTTTAGGCTTAGAAACAAGAAACGGTGCAAAACGATCAATCTCTTGTTTAAGGATTGGGGGAAAGTTGGAGTACGACAAGGACAAAATCTTAAAGTTTATTGAGAATTTTTTTTCTTCAAGATTCTATAGGTCAAATGGTGTAATGAAGAATTAATAGATTCATACATGACAGAAGTAGAAATACCACGTCTAAATAGACGCGAAGCAGATGCATGCGAAGGGCTCGTTACAATAAAAGAGATTACTGAAGCGATAATAAAGCACCAGGGTTCGACGATTTAAGCGTAGAATTTTATAAAGAATTTTTGTCAGAAGTAAACGATCTGGAGCGGGTTCCTAGAAACCGTCATAAGTCTAACTATCCCATTGAAACGTGTGTTATAGAATTAACACGCGTTTCAATGGGATAGTCAAGAAGTTAGACTTATGACGGTTTCTAGGAACCCGCCCCTGGTTCTTCATAGTTTGAACGAGTCTTTTGAGAAAGGACATTTATTCACAAAGGAAAGGCGTTATTACTTTATTGTTTAAAGGTGGAGATAAACAGGAACTTGAAAATTGGAGACCAATAACTCTTTTAAATATAGACTACAAGATATTAGCGATGGTTTTGACCAAAAGATTACAAAATGTGTTAGCAGATATTATTAATGAAGATCAAGTAGGCTATTTAAAGGGTAGAAGCGGTATTTTTAATGCTAGACTAGTTCATTACGTGGTTGACTACCATCATTTAACGGCTAAAGATGGGGCAATTATTTTCACAGATTTTAGAAAAGCTTTCGACTCGTTGAAATGGATATACATTGACAAGTGTTTGCAGTTATATGGTTTTAGGCAATCCTTACGTCAATGGATTGGATTGTTATATTCAAATCCAAGCTTATCAGTTATAGTAAATGGATGGTTTCATGGGTGTCGATCTGTAATTGATACCTATTCTTCAGGGGGGGGGGGTGATCTATTCATTCATACCCCCTGATGAATAGGTATTACGTAAGGATCGACACCCATGGATGGTTTATTAAATATTAAACCATCTAGAGGCATAAGGCAAGGTTGTCCCCTGTCTGCCCTACTTTTTATCCTGAGTGTCGAAGTTTTAAGCACCAAAATAAGACAGAATGTAAATATTAAAGGTATTACTATTGGAAGACAAAAAAACAGAAATTAAATGTAGCTCAACTGGCTGATGATATGACAATTTTTGTACAAGACGTTAAATCTGGAAGGAAGGTAATAAATGTGATTGAACATTTTGAAAGGGTATCAGGAATACATTTAAATACGAATAAAACTAAAGCTATATGGTTGGGCAAAAAAATATAAGTTGGTGTGATACTTTTGTTAAATCTCTGGGTATATACTTCAGTAAGAATAAATCTTTGAGTGTGAATATGAATTGGTATCAAGAGAGATTCATTAAAATACAACAGCTTTTAAATTCTTGGAAACGGAGGAACTTGACATTTAAAGGGAAAGTAATTATCTTAAAAAGCCTTGCTATTTCAAAATTGATTTATACAGCTCAAGTTTTATCATGCCCTATGGAATGGATAAAAGCGTATGAAAAATTATTTTATAATTTTTTATGGGGTAATAGAGCAAAAGTGAAAAAGGAAAACATGATAAATACTCTTCAAAATGGAGGCATGAATATGGTTGACATGTGTACGCAATTTATGTCTTTACGAATAAAATGGTTGTTATGCTTCTTAATTTTTAAAGAACTCCAAGAAAAGAAAGGGAAGTGGATAATTATTTTTGACTATTGGATTGGAAAACTGGGAGGGATTGATATTATTATGAACTGTAAATGTTTACCAAAATATGGGACTTCTTATAGATGGAAAATTCCTGATTGTTATTGTGACTTACTTTTTACATGGTTTACTGTAAAGCAAGTTAATTATGTAAAAGATATACACCACACCTATGGAAGTGTTACAAAAGAAATGATAAGGTTAAATTGTAATATCAAATTTAAAGGAAAAGCATTGTTGTATAAAAATTGGATAAAATCGGGTATATTATTTTTAGGAGATATAGTGATAGGAAATAGATTTTTGACAGTCAAAGAACTGAAAGATAAACTTATCTATTATGATGGTAGATGGCTGAGTGAATATGCCAAAATAAGAACCGCAATACAACAAAGATGGAGGCGAATCATAAAAAATATGCGAACAAGTTTATGATTTCAACGATTACAAACGTAAATCAGTTATATACTCTAATTTGAATTTGAATAGTTTTGAATTTTCAATACACTCTATTACTGTGAAAAAAATATATACGGAACTCATACAATTAATGCAAAAACCATCTAGGGCGGTAGACTTCTGGAACAAAACCTTACAGACAAATTTTACTATTAAGTGGGATTCTTTATGGTTATTTAAATTGAAATATGCTCGTGATAATTATTTGATACAATTCAAATTCAATTTAATTCAATTTATTTATGTATTATGGGGGGGGGGGGGTAGTGGGCCAACCCCCTAAAAAGGTAAAAATCACGTGAATTTACATGATTTTTTTTCTCAAGGGGGGGGGGGGGGGCCCGGACCCCCCCCCCCCCCCCCCCCTGGATCCGCCACTGGTAGGAGCAGTGCAATTTAAATATCAAGGGATGGATTAGAGTTTATTTCTAAAATGATATGAAAGAGCTATTTTATTTCGAGACACCTTTCGTTATTTTCGATTAAGAAATAACCTCTCTTTCTCTCTTAGAGACACCAACTTTTGAGAGTCAAATAAACCCGAGAGCATCCTGGGGCTCCGCCCCGGAACCCCCGGCAGGGTCTCTGCCAGACCCCTCAAGCTGTGCCATATTGTACGGATCTATCGGAAAGCAAAATAAGCCCAATAAATATTTCGTATATATATGTATACAGACATATATAGAGATATATATATAGTTCTATGCAAACTTTCCTCTGTGAAATGCATAACAAATTCGTTTTCGAGGGTTGGCAGTGAAAATAGATTAACAGTAGAAACAGACCATCAATAAAGAAATAAACAGCTTGGTCGACTTGTTTTGAAGCAGTATCTTCAAAAACCCGGAAAGCTTAAACTGTATTATCCTTAAAAAATAACGTCTATAATCACTCTGAGATGGAAGAAAATACCTACACGAAATACATTAAGCAACGTGTAGACATCAAGGTCGAATCTCAACTTTATTGTCTTATTCTTCTTTTACATTTCGAAGCGTTGCGTGGGATCTTAATCCTGCTTTTCTACATACACCAATGCCCCCATTTAAGCATTCTTTTAACCTGGTCACGCTTCGAAAAGTTCGGTGCCTAGAATTGTGTTTCTGTTGATGATCTATTTACGAAAGCACCCTTTATAGATCATTTTGTTTAAATAGTGAAGGAATTTAATAGGCCTACTTGATAAATTGGCTTGACTAAATGAAGTAATAGTCCATTAGACGCGCGCTTTGGTGGATACAATTTTGGAAGTTAGGAAATGTTTTTTTCAGAGTAAAAAGTGTCCGTGGATCCCAGTCCCTGCAGGACTTGGATCACAATAATGCCGATAATACTGTACCGATGATCAGATTCCAAGTAAAGTTTACTATAAAGAACCATTTCCGACATTCAGAAATAATTTTCGGTGACTGATGTGTCAGATGTGATCATTCACAACGGAAAGGCCAGCACACAAACAAAATAATTACAGTTCCTCTCTCAGCTCTTTTTGGCCCGAATTCACAAAGCAAGGTTTGAGCTCAGACCAAGGTTTGTTTCGCCAAACCTCCTTTGTGTATTCGGGCCTTTATATTCATGTGACCTTTGGAAAAATTCGTTCCCGATTTTGGCGCATGCGCAGTGTGCAATTACGAACTCGTTTATTGATAACACTAGCTACCGGAAGTTGACGACTATATTCAGAGGTCAATGATTGATTTCAAGTTGGGTGTTTATGGCTGGTGTTAGTTGTACTAACACCAGCCATAAACTACAAATTACAGTTCCTCTCTCAGCTCTTTTTATGTTCATGACTGGTGTTAGTTGTACTAACACCAGCCATAAACACCCAACTTGAAATACTAACACCAGCCATAAACACCCAACTTGAAATCACTCAGTGTAATGGTTGTGCATTATGTTTTGAAACCAAATAATGCTGTGCGGCTGGAAGAAGGTTAGCAATGAGGAACTTTTTCCAGGCGAAAGTTTGTTTTGTTTGTTTATGGGTTCATGCCTGCATATTTGAGGAGCTTCTAATGGCTTCCTCTAATGAACACTGGAAATGTAAAGACCGAAAATACACCCTCAAAAAACACCTAGCGATAGAGAGAGCTCATCAATGTACTCTGGTTACCGACATTATGTCCTGAGATTTATTCTATTACATATTTAGTCAAACAGTGTAAATCGAAATATTGTATAAACTATAACCGTCAAAGTATTGGATTTTTAATCCTTTTAACGGAATCCACTATCATTCACAAATAGTATGATTCATTTGTTTTAATAATAGCTACCCCTCCCGAAAACAAACAAACATGATATACCTTTAAAAGGGGAATTTTTTTCACTAAGCTGCAAACCTGCCAAAATGAAATCATTATTTCTCAGCATTGGTAGCAAATAGAAACGAGATGAGAAAGAATTAACGGAATGGCGGCCAGAAGTACAATGAATCGTGCACGACATACTATCAACATTATCCATTTAATGAGCCATTGCATGAACACCGCTATAAGTATAATTGCTGAAAACCTAATTTAATTATACTATGATTAGGAAAAGTAGGTGATCATTAAAGCTACAGTCCCATATACGTCCCGGACCGTCCCGGACCATCCCGGACCCCATCCGGGGTGATCCGGGATTCGGTCCGTGTTGACACCGTGTTGGCACCGGGATGGTCCTGGATGGTCCTGGATGGTCCTGGATGGTCCTGGATGGTCCTGGGCGGTCCGGGAGTCGACCCCGGATGTTTTTGACGGTCAAAAACTGCCGGGGTGGTCCGGGACGGTCCGGGACAATAGTTTGATCCGGGGTGATCCGTGTAGCCACCGTGCTGGGTCCGGGGTCATCCGTAGTGGCGCCGGGGCGGTCCGTGTTGATCCGTGGCAGTCCGGGAGTGAGTTATTGACCGCCCAGGACCATCCAGGACCATCCAGGACCACCCCGGTGCCAACACGATGTCAACACGGACCGAATCCCGGATCACCCCAGATGGGGTCCGGGATGGTCCGGGACGGTCCGGGACGTATATGGGACTGTAGCTTTAAAAGCATCACACTTTTTTGAACAAAACATCCCGGACCATCCCGGATCACCCCAGACCATGGTCCGGGATGGTCCGGAGTGGTCCGTGCTCGTCCGTGCTGGTCCGGCTTTATATGGGACTGGGGCTTAACCGATGAATGTAGTGTTGGGAAAGCGCAAGTCATTACTAATGTACAGGAATATAGTGATGTGGATCAATATTATTACAAAACAACTTCCGCCATTCGAGGCCAATTATGTAAAGCTAAAACGCAAAAAAAAAAAAAAAAAAGAGGGACAAATTTATGAAAGAAAATGGCCTCCATAGTAACGACGTCACTATGCCATTAATAAAAAATTAAACATGACAACGATGAAGCTCGATTCATCTGAAAGGTAATACTAATTATAATATCAAAGTTTTCATTCATGAATGGACATGCAATTGAACTGAGAAAAAAAGAAAGAAAGAAGAAAATGGCCTCCAAGAAGAGGAAGACCCACGAGAAGATGAAGAAATAGACACACCCAATATGCTGTACTACTAAGTATATGCTGCACTACAAAGAAAAAGGAAAGAAGAAGAAGAAGAAGAAGAAGAAGAAGAAGAAGAAGAAGAAGAAGAAGAAGAAGAAGAAGAGGAGGAAGAAGGCCACGGGTATTAGAAAGAAGAAAAGGTTAAATAACATAAGACATGATAATGAATGATAAGTATATATACGAAGAATAAAAGACCAAGGTTGAAGATGGGAGAGCATGAAAATGGGAGGGAGATGACGAGAGGGAATTCGAAAGAGAGAGGAAGGGATTTGTTGGTGGAAGAGCAAGAGAGACACGGAGACAGGCATATGGAGAGAGGGAGAAAGACAGAAAGAAAGAGAGAAGGCATGCAGAGAGAAAGAGGGACAGATAGACGGAGACAATGAGAAAGAGAGAGAAAGAGAGAGAAAGAGAGAGGGAATAGAGAACCAGAGTATAGATGCCGTGAGGGATGTTGATATTATTTGTATCCTGAATAGAGACAGTACATAGAAATATCATGGTAGGCCTAACATTTTGAATTTCATGTTTAATCATATAAAATAAATAATTAATATTTGGGAGTGCATTAGTGAATATACACAGCACGCACGCTAAGTCGCAATGGGATAATAAACGACTCGGATTGTCTTACCGAGTTCATGAGAGATTTCAAAAATCCATTTATGAGGAAGAATTTAGATGTGAAACTTAATTTGCCTAGCCCGATAATAATAATCCACATACGTCGGGCCATTTGGTTGCACCAGGGATATTCCTGGTTGCACATCACATGTTTGCTTTTCATTTTAGTTCATCAAGGAGGTGGACCAATCGTAAAAGCTAGTCCCCCATTAAACTATAGTATAGTCCAGCTCGACAAATCACACTATAGTCAAGCGTGCAGGACTAATACAAAATTAGTCCAGCATAGTGCAGCAGCTAGGCCCGACTAATTTGGAATACAGCCTTATGCTAGTCCAGCAGTCTAATTAACTAGCCTGTCCGACTAGTTTAAGGTAAGTCCAGCTATCGCCTGACTTGTTTAGGTGTTTAATGTGTATCCATCTGTTCAATGTGAAGAACCAGCAAAAATAACAAAAATAAAGGCATCATTATGTACATAATGTTGTTTATGGATTCATGTCAAATGGTGTCAGAGCTGTATTATGACGATCCTAACGAACATTTTGTTAACTGGAGATGACCTAAATGTTTACTTTCTCATTAACCATTCGTCGACATTCGAAATCGATAGTGAAATGCATTTTTGTTTATAATTCTCTCCAGATATATAAACAATCATGTAAATAATCATTAACATATTACATTTCTACATAGAATTTTGGTGTCAAACCCATATTAGTTATGAACAAGTGGTTATGAGTGATTCTCAGGACGTACAGATTCCCAATGATCCTGATGATAAAACAAATGGTCAGTTTGGGCCAAAAGTGACCCAAATGACCAAATGTCATTTATAGAATCAATATTATACTTTTACATAGGATCAATGCATTAAATCTTGCCCATCATACATTCTGCTCGATTAGAAATACCTTCTCTCGCGCTGAAATTTCGACTTTGTTACGCGTGAATGGTCAATTTGGGTCAAAGCCGTCCTAGCTGTGTTGATTCATTCAGTGACATTTATTGTTCTGATATAGAAGTCTACTGCGCATATTTTTATTTGAGATTAATAAGGATATGGAGAAAAAAAACTCCAGACCAAACGTGACCATAGTGATAAGTTTTTGCAAATACAATGGCAAAAAGTGAAAAAAATACCTCGAGTAGGAACAATTTATAAATAGGCTGATATTTTCGGAATCGGCGATAAAGCTTATACATTCCTACCAAATATTATGATTAAATCTCCTCGGGTAATGGATCAATAGCTTCAAATTTATGAGAGAAAATAAATATAGTTATCGCACGTATATGCCATCGAGGATATACCGAGTAGATAGGCCTGTTCTTTCGGTGTCATGACAGGGCAGGGTGGGCGTGGTTGAAGTGGGCAGGGCCGGAGGCGCAGCCGGGGGTTTCCCTACTCCTATGACGTCAAACCATAACATCGAGCAGCATGCAGCAGATTTAACCAGAACTGTCTGCCTGGCCAAGACTAGAGTCTAGACCTAAGTATCACAAAGCAATTCATGATTATATGAATGAAAACTCCACGTGTTGAAATTGAACAACATTATGAGGTCAGTATCTGTTTTGTTCTGTCTAGCCTGATGGAATTACTTACAAGTCTC
Source organism: Strongylocentrotus purpuratus (assembly GCF_000002235.5). Classification (NCBI taxonomy): domain Eukaryota; kingdom Metazoa; phylum Echinodermata; class Echinoidea; order Camarodonta; family Strongylocentrotidae; genus Strongylocentrotus; species Strongylocentrotus purpuratus. The sequence continues at coordinate 32,965,153 of NW_022145610.1, forward strand.
TTTGAATTTGAAGCATGTGTCCACTCAAATGTTTGAAATTACGTAAAGTAAGCACAGAACTTCAACCTGTGGACATTGAACTGAACAACAAAGAGCTTTATTTGTAGATATAATCTATCTATGAATAGTATACCCAGACCTGTGTCCTCCTCCTCCTCCTCCTCCTCCTCCTCCTCCTCCTCCTCCTCCTCTTCTTCCTCTTCTTCTTCCTCTTCTTCCTCTTCCTCCTCTTCCTCTTCCTCTTCCTCCTCTTCCTCTTCCTCCTCTCCCTCTCCCTCTTCCTCTATATATATATATGTCCTCTTAAAAATGTCAGAGTTTAAAATGTCAGAGGTAAAAATGTCAGAAGAAAAAATGTCAGAGGTAAAAATGTCAGAGTTTAAAATGTCAGAGGTAAAAATGTCAGAGGTAAAATGTCAGAGGTAAAAATGTCAGAGGTAAAAATGTCAGAGGAAAAAATGTCAGAGGTAAAAATGTCAGAGGTAAAAATGTCAGAGGTAAAAATGTCAGAGGTAAAAATGTCAGAGGTAAAAATGTCAGAGGAAAAAATGTCAGAGGTAAAAATGTCAGAGGAAAAAATGTCAGAGGTAAAAATGTTAGAGGTATAAAATAAAAACAAAAGCATATGACAAGTTTGTTATGTTTACACCCGGCTTATATATCAGGCTTATCGAAAAAGAACAGCGAGGGATATTCTGCAGTCGTTATTTCACCGCTGTCTTATTGTATTGTATTAGTTAAGTCTTATTTTGAGCGTATACCAAGGTTGTAGTCTTTGTAGAGGAATCTTGTACTTTGAAGAATGCTATCAGTTGTCTGATGACCGCTGGCAATGCGTGAAAGTCGGAGTACACCATCCATGTCCCATTAGTCTGCCTTATTCAATATTTATATACCGGTATATTATGTTTTTGTATAAGCAAATGGTACTGGTACACTGAGCAAACTTCTGGGGAAAAAGATTTCTAAAATCAAGAAGTTTGACCATGTTTTATAGGCTGAGTTGTCGCTCCATGGTGTAATCATTAAAAAAAAAAAAAACTTATTTAATAAAAGGATCATGCGACAAATAATCATTGTGATTCAAATTGATGCAAGGATTTTTTTGAATAAACAATGCTTTTCACCAGAATCTTCTTTGTAAAAACGACTTTTACAAATCTAAGCCATGCAAATCTGCCACTGTGTTGTAAGATTACTTTCAGATTAGGAGAAGTGTATTCTGTAATGAGTATTTTACATTGAATGGAACGTCTCAACTCAGTAAGCATGGCTGAGATTTGTAAAAGATGTTTTTACAAAGAAGATTCGGGTGAATAGCAGTGCTTATTCAAACAAATATTCGCATCAATTTGAATCACAATCATTATTTGTCGCTTAATCCCTTTTAATGACCTTGTTTTCTTTCTCGTTTGCAAGGGGAGAAGAAGATATGTCACGTTAAAGACATCATAAAGATCAGTGTTGTATGCGTATATATTATATACACAGGCCAGTAACAGCTATGTAGCTTGTAAATTTGTAAGAGGGAAAATGCTGATTGAAATGATAATGATGAAATAGCAAATAATTGAGGAGTATCATAGGTACCAATTCAATGGATATTTGTATAACAGAGAGCCCCCGTCAGTACTAAAAGAGCCCCCGTGAGAAGGCTCACGGGGGCTCTTTTTTGGGGGGAACAGCCCCCGTGGACAAAAAATTAATTTGAGCCCTGGTTGTAGAGGAATCATGTACTTTGAAGAATGCTATCAGTTGTCTGATGACCGCTTGCAAGGGTTCCATGACACATGCTCCGCCGACGATTGCTCCGCCGACATTTACTCCGCAAAACGCGACAATTGCTCCGCGACATTTGCTCCGCGACATTTGCTCCGACGTCAAATGCTCCGCCGACAGGTGCTCCGCCGACAGTTGCTCCGCCGACAGTTGCTCCGCCGACAATTGCTCCGCCGACAGATGCTCCGCCGACAATTGCTCCTCCGACAATTGCTCCGCCGACAATTGCTCCGCCGTCAATTGCTCCGCAAAACGCGACAATTGCTCCGCCGACATTTGCTCCGCCGACATTTGCTCCGCCTGAAGCGACACTTGCTCCGCCGACATTTGCTCCGCCGACAATTGCTCCGCCGACAATTGCTCCGTCGACAATTGCTCCGCCGACAATTGCTCCGCCTGAAGCGACAATTGCTCCGGTGACATTTGCTCCGCCGACAATTGCTCCGACGACATTTGCTCCGCATGAAGCGACACTTGCTCCGGTGACATTTGCTCCGACGACATTTGCTCCGTCCAAAAAGTGTCCCATTAAATACAAATGCTACTAGTACTACGACAAATGCTTCGCCGACAATTTTTTTTTTTCACGGGTTGTTTTTGTTTCTTTCTTTTTTTCTTCTTTTTTTGAATGCATTTCATGACATTATGTAAATGAAATGAAATGAATGAATGTTGATAATGTGGGAGGAAAAAGCAGTTGCCTAAAAGTCATTTCGAATATACTGAAATAACTTTCCATCTATCACTGTACGTCCCACATAATGTACACTAAACACTCATTACATGTCATGGGAAGTTTTTTTTTTAAAGTAGAGCAGCAAGCCACATTCCCCAATACGCGCATACCTCCTAGTTAATTTCAAACAGCTCATCAATATGTAAGACCTGAAATTACCTCAATGAAAGAAGACTAATAACATGAGAGGAAAGAAAAGAGCAAAAAAGACAACCGTTTTTTGCTATTCCCCATAATGTTTGATTTAAAAAAATAAAAAATAAAATTATAGCTCCTTACGCAAGTTCTCCGGCGAAAGATAATTACTCCGCTCAAAATCTGTTTCATGTATTACTCATTAGCTGATCCAAAGCTCAAGGCTATCTCTCTCTCTCTCTCTCTCTTTCTCTCTCTCCCATGCTCATCCTTTTCCTGTTTACACCGTTTTCTTGTCTTCTTTGCTCTTTTCTTTCCTCTCGTGCTATTAGTCTTCTTTCATTTCCATCACTTCTTCTCTGCTCCCCCTCTCGAGTTCTATTTCTCTCGTGAAATTGAAACGTAAAGTAATACAATCATGTAGTACATTCTTGTTTAGAATAATATTTTCAATAATATCCAGTCCATTTTCTAAAGGTTTCTTTCCTTTAGTTAAGTGTATGTAGCTTTAATATATATATGTTAGTGTGCAAAACACTCCGTTTCATTCGAGTACTTTGTTTTCACTAAATAATTTAAGGGACTCACGAAGCCACCGGAAGAAGAGCAATTGGCTTATCATGAAGAACTAACATCAAACTGCAACAAAATGATTTGAATAAATGTGAATAAGCAGAAAGGCTGCCATCTCATTTTCCCGTCGGAATGGGTTCTCTTCCTTACGTATATAAGTGCCCTTATTTTCTAAACTTTTTTTTTTATATTTGTGTGTTTATTAAATTTTCAATCATATAAAAATTACATATTTACAAGTCATTGGTAATAATTAGACAAACAAAAAAAAACAATATGTATAAGAACAACTAACAATAATGAAAGGACAAGAAAGTTATAAAAAAAAACATTATAGTAAAAAAAAATACACTGTACACATATAAATCATAGTTTGAACTCCAGTGCATAAAGGGGAGTGAGGGGGCACAGGAATAAAAGTTAAATCAACATGAGTATCATAAGTCAAATCGCCATTTCTTAAAATGCGAAACAAGCTTGTTCCTTTTTTTTCGCTGAGAAATATTCAATATCTTTTTGTTTCTTTATAAAACTCTTAAAAAGATCAACACTTGGTAAATCCCCCTTACTTATTTTCTAAACTTCCATGATGACCTATTACATTGTATAATGTCCTAGTAAGATGCATTGATCGAGGTAATTTCAGGTATTACATATTGATGAGCTACTTGAAATTAACTAGGAGGTATGCGCGTATTGGGGAATGTGGCTTGCTGCTCTACTTTTTTTTTTAAACTTCCCACGACATGTAATGAGTGTTTAGTATACATTATATGGGACGTACAGTGATAGATGGAAAGTTATTTCAGTATATTCGAAATGACTTTTAGGTAACTCCTTTTTCCTCCCACTTCATCAACATTCATTCATTTCATTTCATCTACATTATTTCAAGAAATGCATTCAGAAAATGAAGAAGAAAAAAAGAAACGAAAAAAATAGGTGTAAAGAAAATATTGTCGGCGAAGCATTTGTCGTAGTACTAGTAGCATTTGTAGTTTATGGGACACTTTTTGGGCGGAGCAAATGTCGTCGGAGCAAATGTCGGCGGAGCAATTGTCGCTTCAGGCTGAGCAATTGTCGGCGGAGCAATTGTCGCTTCAGGTGGAGCAATTGTCGGCGGAGCAATTGTCGGCGGAGCAAATGTCGGCGGAGCAATTGTCGCTTCAGGCGGAGCAAATGTCGGCGGAGCAATTGTCGCTTCAGGCGGAGCAATTGTCGGCGGAGCAATTGTCGGCGGAGCAAATGTCGGCGGAGCAAGTGTCGCTTCAGGCGGAGCAAATGTCGGCGGAGCAAATGTCGGCGGAGCAATTGTCGCGTTTTGCGGAGCAATTGACGGCGGAGCAATTGTCGGCGGAGCAATTGTCGGCGGAGCAATTGTCGGCGGAGCATCTGTCGGCGGAGCAATTGTCGGCGGAGCAACTGTCGGCGGAGCAACTGTCGGCGGAGCATTTGACGTCGGAGCAAATGTCGCGGAGCAAATGTCGCGGAGCAATTGTCGCGTTCTGCGGAGTAAATGTCGGCGGAGCAATCGTCGGCGGAGCATGTGTCGGGTTACCCTTGCAAGGCGTGAAACTCGGAGTACACCATCCATGTCCCATTAGTCTGCCTTATTCAATATTTATATACTGGTATATTATGTTTTTGTATAAGCAAATGGTACTGGTACACTGAGCAAACTTCGGGGAAAAAGATTTCTAAAATTGAGAAGTTTGGCCATGTTTTATAGGCTGAGTTGTCGCTCCATGGTGTAATCATTAAATAAAAAGAAAAGTCAGTACAGCCCCCAAAATAGGATCAGATATCTATGAACCTTCCCCCTCCTACTTCTCCTTCATATTTGAAGATTGTTGGACATTTTAACTGCGTGGCAATGTCTACTATTATATGTAATTTCCAATAAATGCATATTTCCGACAATTCCACTTTCTTGAGGGCTTGGTATTTTGATACTCTGAAACAAGCAGAAAGCCATGTTATCAATGCTAACCGCACCATCACATTCCCGAAGTGCGCGCGTTGCAATAAAATATTGTCGATTACTATTGCGGTATAAAATAGTCTGGGAGAAAATCAATAAGCAGCTTTGTTACTCCGATACAAAGCAGAAAGCCGCCCATGTTACATCAATTAAAGAGAAGGTTGAGTTCTGGGGAAAGGTAAAAAAAATTATTTGTGAGCGTTCAATGCAAGTGTGATAGAACATCAAAGAAAAAAGTTATTCCCTGAAAATCTATTTCAAATGACTTCATATCCCAGATATAACAAGTAACATCTTTGTATGCCTGCCCGATTTGTATGCCATATGTTTGTGTAGTCCCATATCAATATCTTTCTGTGTACAGTGCTTGTTACTTTACCAAGACTGGGCCAAATTTTTTATCATTTTGATGACTCCAAAACCTTGCACTACACACCAATACTTACATGTTTATGCTAGATGATTAACCTTCTCTGATTGCTTCCACAAAAAAATAAATTTCAAAATCTATTTTCCACATTATATTATCCTCAGGACATGTACGATATACAACACATCCATTTAGAAAGGAATATAATAGACTAGCCCATGCAGTAGCTGTACGTCTCGACATTCTGAGTGATAAAAGTGCTGAGATATTATGACGGCACTCATTTGTTTTGCTTGTACCTCTGACATTTTTACCTCTGACATTTTTTCCTCTGACATTTTTACCTCTGACATTTTTACCTCTGACATTTTTACCTCTGACATTTTTTCCTCTGACATTTTTTCCTCTGACATTTTTACCTCTGATATTTTTTCCTCTGACATTTTTACCTCTGACATTTTTACCTCTGACATTTTTACCTCTGACATTTTTACCTCTGACATTTTTTCCTCTGACATTTTTACCTCTGACATTTTTTTCTCTGACATTTTTACCTGGCACCGCATGGTCAGGGATCTGATTCAAAACTTTGCTCAACCAATAAAATAAAAACGATGTATCCGTGCAAAACAATTTGAAAACTGTTATACCGCAAATAACATACATGTAGACAGACAAGTGACAAACAACAGCAAGTGCTAAGCCCCATCAGAGCACAAACTGAGCATTACAAGAACTCATACTTTCCATCTACCATCATTGAGTGGCAGGCGCGGATCCAGGGGGGGGGGCCGAGCGGGCCTTGGCCCCCCCCCCAAAAAAAAAAAAAAAAAAAAAAGAGAGAAGAAAGGAAAAGAAGGGAAAGGAAAGAGGAGAGAAAGGGAAAGAAAGAAGAGGAAGAAGAAAAGAAAAGGGGAAAGAAGGAGATCGGGGGACCGAAAGGGCCTTGCCTTGCCCAGGCTGTTGACCCCCCCCCCCCCCCCAATCAAAAAAATAAGAGAGAAGGAAGGAAAGGGAAAGAAAAAAGTAAAAGAGGAGATACTGGCGTACTGATAGGGGGGGGGGGCTTGGTTTCATTTCTAATTCCACAACGGTGGATTACAAATAATGCTGAAATTACATAATTTCCGAGATTTTTCCTCACTTTTTAGTAAATTATACGTTTGTATGTGTTTGTTGGAAAATGACAAATTCCTAAATTTACAGCCGGGCAAGAAATATGATTCTTGAGATTTCTACATGTCAGGGCCCGAGGTACGGTGGGGATCGAAAGCTCTGAGCTCCCCCCCCCTCCCCACTTGTTTTGAAAAAGTGTATTAAAGAGAAATAAAATAGAATGAGAGCAAGAAAGAAAGAATAGTTAACTGCCAGTGTTAACAAATAATGAGGCATCAAAATATGCTCAGCTGACCGTGATTAAATGCCTAAAACCCCTAAGCTTCCGGGGGCTCTGCCCCCTGGATTCCACCTAGGGCCCTATGGGAGGCCCTTAGATGCTCATCTGACGGTAATTTAATGCCTAAAACCCCTGATTTTTGGGGGCTCCACCCCCTGGACCCCACGCCAAAAAGTGACCTGTCAGTGTCACAAAATTATAAGGTATAACAAAAAATATGCTCATCTGACCTTAATTAAACGCCTAAAACCCCTGAGCTTCCGGGGCCGGCTCCGCCGCCTCGACCCCACCAGGGGCACTAAGGCGGGCCCCTGAATGCTTATCTGACCGTAATTTATTGCCTTAAACCCCTGAGCTTGCGGGGTCGGACAAGGTATCAAAATGTGTTTGTCTGACCGCAGGCGCGTAGCCAGGGGGGGGGGGGGGGCGTTCCCCCAAATCGGAAGAGGACGTATGAAGAAAAAGGAGCAGACAAAGAACATCTTTGAAATTCAGACAAGGATTAAGAGTATAGAGAACGGTACAACGCATCGTCTTCTTTCTCTAATAATTTAATGAAACGTCAAAGCTTCACGCAGGAGGGGAGAGGGGGGTTGAATTAAGACAAGGATTAAGAATCGAGAACGGTACAGCCAATCGTCTTCTTTCTCTCATAATCTTATGAAACGTCAAAGCTTCCGCGCTTCGCGCGGGAGGGGGGGAACCTGAATTCAGACGAGGTTTCAGAGGCGAGAACGGTAATACGAATCTTTAATGATTTAATGAAACGAAAAAGCTACCGCGCTTTGCGCGGGATGAAAGGGGAACTAAATTCCGATGAGGATTGTTTCTCGAGAACGGTACAACGAATCGTCTTCTTTCTCTCATGATTTAATGGCAATTAAAAGCTTCCGCGCTTCGCGCGGGAGGGGGAACCTGAATTCAGACGAGGATTCAGAGGCGAGAACGGTAATACGAATCTTTAATGATTTAATGAAACGAAAAAGCTTCCGCGCTTCGCGCGGGATGAAAGTGGAACTAAATTCCGACGAGGATTATTTCTCGAGAACGGTACAACGAATCGTCTTCTTTCTCTCATGATTTAATGGAAATTAAAAGCTTCCGCGCTTCGCGCGGGAGGGGGAACCTGAATTCAGACGAGGATTAAGAGTCGAGAACGGTACAACGAATCGTCATCTTTCTTTAGTAGTTTAATGAAACGTCAAAGCTTCCGCGCTTCGCACTGGAGGGGGAGGGGGCTGAATTAAGACAAGGATTAAGAGTCGATAACGGTACAACGAATCGTCTTGTTTCTCTAATGATTTAATGAAACGTAAAAGCTTCTGCGCTTCGCGCGGGAGGGGGGGGGGGAATCTAAATTCAGACGAGGATTATTTTCGAAAACGGTACAACGAATCGTCTTCTTTCTCTAACAATTTAATAAGTCGTAAAATTTTCCGCGCTTCGCGCGGGAGGGGAAAAACTAAATTCAGACGAGAATTATTTACGAAAACGGTATAACGAATCGTCTTCTTTCTCTAATGATTTAAGGAAACTTAAAAACTTCCGCGCTTCGCGCGGGAGGGGGGAACCTGAATTCAGACGAGGATTAAGAGTCGAGAACTCTACAACGAATTATCTTCTTTCTCTAATAATTTAATAAATCGTAAAATTTTCCGCGCCTCGCGCGGGAGGGAAAAACTAAATTCCGACGAGGATTATTTCTCGAGAACGGTACAACGAATCGTCTCCTTTCTCCAATAATTTAATGAAACGTCAAAGCTTCCGCGTTTCACGGAGGAGGGAGGGGGAAACTCGCCACTCCCTGCACCGACCCCCCCCCCTTACGTCACTGTTGGTCACCATTACGTACCAATATTTGGCTCGCATAATTTCAAATTTGGGCCCCCCCCCCTAAGAAATCCTGGATCCGCGCCTGTTGAGTGGAACAATTTGAAGAACAATATCATAAACTCCACATCAACCAGCACATTCAGGAAGGCCATTGATAGAGCCTTCTAAGTACCCCCGCACCCTCTCTCAACCGATGCGTTTATGCCCAGTAGGGCCCTGCATCGTTCAGATCTAGGTTGTGTATGCAGACAGTTGATTTACAGCAGCAATTTGAAGAAGTTTACAAGCAATATTTCTTAAATCTTCTTAATCTTAGACTTATGTTAGACAATATTCTAAGAGACAAACATTCATGATTGTTCATGCTATTTGATGAATATTCGGTTAGAGCAGAAGGTGCAATAAAAGTCTTCATGTTTGTTAAGTGTCCAGATACCCACGGCGAGCCTTTTTAGCTCTACTTTTGTTTAGTGTCCAGACCCCCCCCCCCCCCTCCTGAGCATGTACTTATGTAGGCTTTATATTAAAGGGATCCAGTAACTTTGTCTCAGATTCTGAAACAAAATCCTGGATTTAGCTCATGCTGCAATAATAACTGTAAACCTTTAGGTCAGTCAGGAACCCCAGGACCATACAAGCTGATCGCCTGTCTGATTATCAAGATATTTATGATGGAAATCAAAACCAAATTTTGCGTTTTCCTAATGGTTTTCATAATACTACAGTATATTGGGGAAAACGAGTATGGGAAAACTGGTCACTCAGAGATTTTTATGTTTTTGAGGCACTTCTTGAAACTTGATCATTTTGAAGCTCAATATTTCTAGGGCTTCAATATAATAATAATAATGAACGTTATTTGTATAGCGCATATCACTAACACAAAAAAAGTCCCAATGCGCTTAGAAAAGAAGGAAAAGGGTGGAATAGAAATGAACATTTGTGCCTGATACATGAAAATAATTAACTACAAACAACAATAATGATACACAATTCCGACATAGCTTAGATGTCATAGATTGTAAATTCAGGTAATACAAATTTAAACATGAAAAAACATCAAAATTAAATGAAAATTAAATTCAATATTAAATGAAGCAAATCAGAAATATAACACCATATCACATACACCGATACCATGTAGGGCCGTGCATCTCAGATTTGACATTGTTAAACGATGCCTTTAAGCTCGCTTGTCTTTCTAGAACCTAGTAAAATTAAAAATGGTTCAGAATGTGAAGTTGCTTGAAGTTTGATTCCTCAATATCCTTTAGGCCGTTAAAAACACATTTCTGATTTGCTTCATACTGAAGAGCATACTCATATTCGTGCACTGTTGGTACTTGTAATTCATTACCTTTTTCATTAACAAATTCATCTACTTAAACAAACAAAAATTGTTGAAGTATTATTATGTTAAAGACATTTTTATAAACTTGTTGCATATTTTTTTGTTTTGTATTGTAAATATGCCAACATTAGACTTCAGAAATTTATCAGTTACAACAAAAAAATAATAATAATAATAATTATGAACAAATTCATTTTGCTCGTAATTGTATTGATAAGTGCTTTAACAAAATCCTTTGGATACATTAAACACACATTGCTTTCATCTCCAAGTCTTACATGAAGAGTACATGAATATTCATGTAATCTCTCTGTTGTATCCCAATGAAATGGAAAGCTGTAGGAACTGCACATGAAATCTTGCTTATATCAATAAAGCAAGGTCAGATTGGTTTCATTATTATTTTTTTTATTGTTCAATGGTTCAAAGTGAAGCATAACTTAATTCATCATTTTATTTTGGTTCAAATCTGCAGACGGTCTATGGCTCACAGCACAAGCCCTAAACACTACTGCAATAGATGTGAGATGGCACTCTCTTCCGCCCCAAGTCCATGTCCAACTGTCCTGCACAAATGTGGAGGACAACGTAATAACCTTCAAGACGACAGCGAACGGAAAAGGTCACACTGTCCTTGGCGGCTTACAAGAGGGCTCTCTATATCACATTATCATCATATCAAGAGATAGCAGAGGAAAGGAGACTTCAGTATATGTTGTAGTTAGCACAGGTTGGTAGTACAGTTGTACTAGATAATCTATCTCTTCATTTTATATGGTGTAACATGCATTTCCCATAGACTTAAGCCCAACATGTCTCAGACCCGGTGCATGTATATTTCTACATGCAGGATTCTATGGGGTAAAATGTGATTCTCATACTTTGAATTTCAAATTGTCAGATTACAGAATTTTCAGATTATAAAAGAGGACTCGTTCTGCAATAATTTAAAATATAACTGCTCTTGTTCAAGGTATGCATTAAGAATTATTTGGCGTATTGGAAGGTAATCCACAAGTCATTTTGTCAATAGTTTAGTGCTTATAGCGCAAAATTGGTGGCAAATCCTTGAGAGACAGCTCAGATAATCATACAAAATGCATTATAACATTAACCAAGAAACATTATCTAATAAGACTGCTGAGTTAAAGCAGTTTTAGATTGCATACAGTAAGTAAATTTGTTATTCTCTTTTTCAATGATTGTTTTATGAACAAAGAAAAGAAGTGAATCATGCTCTGCAAATTTGTCAAGGAATATATATGCACATGGTCTGCAAAGTGTTAGATTTCTGATTCATGGGACATAATTGAACAAAAATATTCTGTTTAACAGTGCAAGACGTGTTTGAGTTTGATATTTTATTGTGACAGGTTAAGACGATTAACAAACTGTTTGAACAAACATCAGTTTTCTTTCAAATGATAAATAGACTAACCTCTTATGAAATAGTGATGGTACCATGCTCTGTAAACATGCCTGGAAATATATAAATATTTGTGCACCTGCAAATATGATATCTTTGTACTCAAAACCATTATGAAAACGCAAAATTTGATTTCGATTTCCAATCATTAATATCTTGATTTATATAAGACAGGAGATCGGCTTATAAAAGTTAAGGGGTTCTTGACTGACCTTAAGGTTTACAATTACTTTACATCATGAGCTAAATCCAGGATTTTGTCTCAGAATCTGAGACAAAGTTACCAAATCCCTTTAACATGTATCACAAGTTAGCCAGAAACAAATATTCTGTTTAATACGTTTCTTTGTTCATGTATTCAATTGTATTGATTATATCGTTGGAAAAGTTATCAAATCTTTTGGCCTTTAATATTTCTGCTCCTTTCTGTTGCTTAATTCCAGAATGTTCAGATGAGGTTTATCGTGTAGGAAGAAAACTCCAGCAAAGTGTGGCAGAAACTACTGTAGAGTCCACAACTTTCGAGGAAGCAACAACATATGTTGAAAGTACCATAAGTATTGATACAACAGAAAGAACTAGCTCAAGTGACAGTTCAGTCTCTGAAATAACGGCAGCTGAAACCACTGTCCAAATAGACACTACAGAGGGTCACTCAACAACTGCAGAGACAACAGCCCAAGTAGTATCGTCTGTATCTACCAATGTCTCTATTAGTGCAATATTTGAAGCCACCAGAAATGGGGGAACAAGTGAACTTTTATCAATGCAGACTGATTCAGAGACGACTGAAAATGAAGCTACAACATTGGTTCTTACCAGCCAGATGGGAACAAGTAGTGAGGAAACCACAGATTTTACATCCACAGTTGAAGCAACAACATTGTCAGTAGCAACAAGTGTAATATCTGAAGATGCAGACACAACATTTGTAGAAACCTCAGTTCAAATTGACACAACACTTATCTCAACATCAGATATAAGCACTACCGATACTACAGGAAGTACTGTGCCTGCGACTGAAGCAAGTCAAGAAAGCAGTTCAGATGAACTGACAGGTTCTTTTACAGAGGAAGCAACAACTCTTCCTGGAACAACCAATGCAATATCTGGGGATTTAGAAACAACATTTGATTCTTCAACAATACAAGTGCAGTCTACAGTTGGGATTTCTTCAGATATGAGCACAAGTGAAATAGCTACTTTGCCAGAGACAACAAGTGTGTCTACAGAAGCTGTCAGTTTAGATGCTACAAGTCAAGCTGACATTTCTTCTAAACTTACAACTTTAAATATGGGTACAACTGAAGCAAGGTCTTTGCCTGAAACAACAAGAGTGACAACCGAAACTGTCTTTTCAGATGCAACAAGTCTGGCAGAAAGCACACCTGATCAGGCATCCGTGACAGAAAGTATCGCACCGAGTCAAACTAGCCAACAAATCCTAACACAAACAAATGAACCTTCAAGTCCAACAGGGACTGCAGCTGAGACCACACAGACCATGCCAGAGTCAACATCAACATCAGCCGTGAATGTAGTGACAACTACTGGAGCTGAAGAGACAACTGTCCAGGCTGTTACTACCAATGTTGAAATTGCTTCCTCTGGAGCCACTACCCAAGGTAAAGTCAAACTTATCACAAGGTAGTGCTTTCAAGTCTCTCTTTACAAAGTAGCTGTTATTATTGAGGTAGCAGTCAAAATCAATAGTAGACACTTATAACAATAAACTATTATTTAGTATGGCTTTGATTTTATGTTTCCACCCCTCTAACAAACACCAGTGGTGATTTGATAAAGAAATCATATTTCTCAAATGTACACATTTTAATGGATGATTCCTTTATTACTTCAGTCATAAAAAGGTGATCCATTTGTATCTAGAGAAAATAAAGATAATAATAATAACATTCCTTTCTTGTATAGAACATATCACATTATCACGTCCCTATGCACTTCCAAAGTGCTCTGGAAATTATTACCCTAGCTTTAGCTCCGTCACCTGTTATCAGCGCACAGTGCATGTCAAGGAATATTTCTACTCGGTACCTATTTACCACACCTGGTCTGAGTGTGGCAAATGTAGATTAATGTCTTGCCAAAGGACATTAGTGCCGCGGCGGGACTCGAACCACAGACCTTGTGATCCGCAGTCCGGTGACATATGCACTCGACCACAACATTTTCATTTCAGTACTTATATTGCTTATTCAAGATTAGTTTTTCAATTGATCCCCACTTTCTTATTACATTCTAGCTTACCCATTGATAGATTAATACTTTTGTCATGTTTGCATAATGAATCTTGCAACAAATTGTAATGTTGTTTTGCCCTTTTCATTCTGTTCTATTTGAGATCTCTACACTTCAGATGGTGCTGGCTCATCATTAAGCAGTGTAACTACAGCTGTTCCTCTAGAAACTTCTACATTTTCTATGGCAAGTCAGGTCTTGACTACAGATAAGTCAGTGACCTCACAAATTCAAACCACCAATAACTTACCATTTGTAACATCAACCCCTGGGGAATATACCTCACAGATGAGTACTTCCACAGAGCTCTCAACTGGGACTGTTATTCTTTCGTCTACCACGATTGATGTAACTTCTGAGAATTCTGTAACTGACCCTGAATCAACTGTCCAATTTACTGAGGATACTACCACAAGTGTTCAAGGTTCAACCACAACAGTTGGTACAGGAGGTATCTCAGCAACTGCAACAACCACTCAGTCTTCTATGGAAATGAGTACTGGTGCAGATACGACAGAGATATCGACTTCTGATGTAACATCACAATCTCCTACTACTTCAGGATTCACAACCTCAGGTTTGAGAACTGGTGCAGAATCAACAGAGCCAGGGACAAGGACTACTGAGGAGGAATCAACTAAAGCAGGAACAACTGAAGGATTCACCTCAGATGTAACATCTACTGCTTTACCAACATCAGATATCACCACCAATGGTCTGACTACCGAGGAGGAGACAACTGATGAATCAGGAACAACTGAAGGATTCACTTCAGATGTTACATCTACTGGGCCGTCAACTTCAGATATCACCACCAATGTTCTGACTACTGAGGGGGAAACAACTGAATCACAAACAACTGAGAAATTCACCTCAGATGTTACATCTACTGCTTCCTTAACATCAGATATCACCACAGACATTCCCTCAACTGGGCCGTCAACATCATATATCACCACCAATGGTCTAACTACTGAGAAGCACACAACTGAATCGGGAACAACTGAAAGATTCACTTCAGATGTTACATCAACTGGGCCGTCAACATCAGATATCACCACCAATAGTCTAACTACTGAGGAGGAGACAACTAACTCGGGAACAACAGAAGAATTCACCTCAGATGTTACATCTACTGCTCTACCAACATCAGATATCACAACCAATGGTCTATCTAATGAGGAGGAGACAACTGAATCAGGAACAACTGAAGGATTCACTTCAGATGTTACATCTACTGGGCCGTCAACTTCAGATATCACCACCAATGTTCTGACTACTGAGGGGGAAACAATTGAATCAGGAACAACTGAAGGATTCACTTCAGATGTTACATCTACTGGGCCGTCAACTTCAGATATCACCACCAATGTTCTGACTACTGAGGGGGAAACAACTGAATCACAAACAACTGAGAGATTCACCTCAGATGTTACATCTACTGCTTCCTTAACATCAGATATCACCACAGACATTCCCTCAACTGGGCTGTCAACATCATATATCACCACCAATGGTCTAACTACTGAGAAGCACACAACTGAATCGGGAACAACTGAAAGATTCACTTCAGATGTTACATCAACTGGGCCGTCAACATCAGATATCACCACCAATAGTCTAACTACTGAGGAGGAGACAACTAACTCGGGAACAACAGAAGAATTCACCTCAGATGTTACATCTACTGCTCTACCAACATCAGATATCACAACCAATGGTCTATCTAATGAGGAGGAGACATCTGAATCAGGAACAACAGAAGATTTCACCTCAGATTTTACATCAACTCTGTCGTCAACATCAGATATCACTACTAATCGTCTGACTACTGAGGAGGAGAGGACTGAGGGAATAACCTCAGATATGACATCTACTGCTCTACCAACATCAGATATCATTACCAATGGTATGACTACGAAGGGGAAACAACAATCTCGCAAACATAGCGATTTTGTACTCTTATATATAAGAGCAGAAATTTGTAAAGAAATCATGATCAGTACAGGTCAAAAGTTGATATCTACTTTAGATAGGAGTATTTGTTTCCCATTTATAGAAAAGTATGGCATGATTGACAAAATTGAAGTAATCAGTGGGGTTGTTTTTGAGTGTGTATATTGTTGACTTGAGGTTCAATTGGTTTGAGAGTAAGTTAGCATCTGCTAAAGATATCAATATCACATTCAGTAGAATAAAAACAAAAAAATATTGAACACTTTGAAGTAATTATGAATTGATAAAAATTATGATAATTATAATATTGATGTTAACAACAATACAAAGTATTCATAATCAGTGTTTATGGGCATTAGTATTGATTTACAGAGAATTAAGAATAAGTCAACATCTTCTCTAGATTAACAAAAAAATAATGTGGGATTCAATGCTTTTTGTGTTGTCTTTGATATATTTTAAGAATCTAGATGTTTTGTCATATTAAGTAGTATCAAGAAAATTTTCCATTTGAAATGAATATACTTTTTTCAGTTATCTAACTTTGCGTTTATACCAGATGAAAATGAGTGTGCATTGGTATCATTAGTTGCTTCCAGGAGGGTAACAACACCACCCCTGCTCCAAAACCTTGATGGTGGTTAAGGTTCTGAATTGTTTCAAGATGTTGTAATTTTAGCCCATAGCTTATGGAACTAGTTGTTTTGTGTAATAAGCTTATGGGACTGAGACAATTCAGTAGTTAACAGGTTAAATCTCTTGCATTTAATTATCATCTTTTCTTTGTGTT
This sequence comes from Strongylocentrotus purpuratus, assembly GCF_000002235.5. Classification (NCBI taxonomy): domain Eukaryota; kingdom Metazoa; phylum Echinodermata; class Echinoidea; order Camarodonta; family Strongylocentrotidae; genus Strongylocentrotus; species Strongylocentrotus purpuratus. The sequence continues at coordinate 32,981,735 of NW_022145610.1, forward strand.
TATACCAGATGAGGATGAGTGTGCACTTGGTATCAGTGGTTGCCCCCAGGGGTGTAACAATACCACCCCTGCTCAGAACCCAGATGGTTTCAGTTGCTACTGCTATGAAGGCTTCATCGCTGACCTGCAAGGCAACTGTGTCCGTAAGTCAATTCAATTCAATTCAATTCGCATTTATTTCATTCTCGATTAAAAATCATATTGATACAAGTACCAAAGAGTTCGCTAAACTTCTGGCCATATGTTGCACAAAGAATCACAATTGATTACTAGTCACATTACTTTGAACCAGTCAGGCATCATAATAATCTTGATTTATGTTAATGACACAAACTTAATTCTAACAGAATAGAAGAAGAAAATGGACTGGAACACAGAATATCCAGCAGACAAAATAAATAATAGCACTCCAACAATTTCGATAGAAAATGAATGATTGCCAACCAAGTAAGGATGTGCAGTTCATTTATCCTTATTTTTACAATATTTAATTCTAGAAAAATCTTGTTTTCAGGGGTGCTCCTTCTCATGACCCCTCTTCAAGCTCAGTCACCCGTCTTTCAGGCTAATTAGGTGATAATGTATAATAAGATTGGTCTCCCGTTTCATTTTCAGCGGAAACAAGCTGCATAAGTACTGTATGTAGCAATGCAGACTGTGTTAATCTCAATGGAATGGAGATGTGTGTTTGCTACAATGGCTACAAATTCAACAGCTCCGACATCACATCTTGTATAGGTAAGCACTATTCTGTTATTACTATTCGTTACTTTGTATTGCCTGTGCCTTGGATAGAGATAATTGAACTCAATCACTCTGACCCTTGACCCTTGGGTCCCTCCCCCCCAGTATAACTGATGGGGATGTACAGGTGAAGCCCTATACATGGGTCACTCTACTCTTGGCGAGGAGTGCAGTGGGTTCTGAACGTGCATCAGGATTACTTTCCTACACTTGAGATCTCTTTTTGACATCGTGTATGAGAGACATCAATCACATTGTTTTACATTGTTTCCTAGTGTGCATCTACATGTATGAATCAGGGAAAGGGCTCATTTCACAGACAACACTAGCTCGGAGTCATCAATCCAAGCTGGGGGTGTTTCACAAAGCCGTTTTTCAATGAAAAATGACAAAAGTCAGTGACAAATCTGCTGATAACCAATCAGAATCAAGCATTTCAGTAGCTTATAACAAAGCTGTCATTTATCACTGATGACAAGTTTTGTGAAATATCCCCCTGATTTCTAATCATGATCTGTGGATTGACATGAAGACACTTTACTAATTGAGCCAATTCCCTTTAAAATCTCAATTCAACTAAATTACCATTCTCCTTCCTTTCTAGATATTGATGAGTGCACTGATGTAGAATACAGCAACATGTGCAATCAGGACTGTTCCAATACCATCGGAGGGTACAACTGCTCTTGTTTTGAGGGGTATTCCCTTATGACTGATGGCCGCACATGCAATGGTAAGATTTGCAAATCATTGACCTTTGACCTTGTAAACTATGACAGGCATACATTCGTAAGAACTATGCGTAAAGAGATGCGTAATAAAGAATACAGTTTTTTGTATACCTTGTACATTCATGTCACGTACATCATTGAGGTTCTGTATCATACCCTTAATCCATTTCCATGAAGTAACGAAGCTGTGACATCATAAAAATCTATTCTTAGAATTTCTCAATTTTTTCATTTTCCGAAAGAGCATAATAAATAATGTCCAAATGTGGAAAACCAGTTAAAAAGGTTAAGTATTGGCTGAGATATCACCATCTGAATGAATAGATTTCCTATAGGAAACTGTGTTATATTGCTCTGGTTCATAAAGTTTTGAGCCAGAGCATATAACACTGAGCAGGAACAGGATGACTCCTGGGACCCGCTTCACAAAGCCTTTTTCCAATGACAAATGACTAAATTCAATGACAAATCTGCTGATAACCAATCAGATGAAAGGATTTTACTAGCTTATAATCAAAACTGTAATTTTTCACTGATGCCAAGTTTTGTGAAATGGGGCCCTGTACTAAAGCCTATGGGAAGAAAAGAAATCAGGAATCAATGGGTTAATATAAGCTCTGAGTTCAAGATTTTGAAGATAAACAGAAGTGTGTACCTTTAAAGTTTGAGTCATCAAACAGAATAGATTTTCCTACCTGCATATACTTTGTATATGTTCCTTTATTTCTTGACCAGACATGCATTTTGTAGAAAAATTGTACATATCACACTAAATCTTATATTTTCTTATTACCTTTTATCATTGAAACCTAGGTGTCATTGAGTCTCATGATGTAAATGCCATTAGCGTACAGTATGTTGATGAGATACTGAATTATTTAGTTCATAGCAATATTTGTTATATTGTTATTAACGTCAGATTTTGGGGCAGTTTTTGTTAAAGAATCTATTTAATTGTTGTAAAAACCTATACATTTCTTTCCTTAGCTCGTCATGTGTAGTGCATAATGTAATGAATCTTCTTTTCTTCACTTCCATACCTTGATCTGTAGTTGATTCATGTAAGCTATTAACTGTTCTTCTCTTTCAGATGTTGATGAGTGTTCAAATGGGAATGATTGTCATGAGTTTGCACAGTGTGTCAATACAGAGGGATCCTATAACTGTTCTTGTTTGAATGGTTACACTGGAAATGGAACATTCTGTGAAAGTGAGTATTTCATTTTTAAGGAATTAATTCAGTGACAATTTTTGTCATGCATAAAAAAAACATACTTTTGGCATCAGAATCATTGTCTTATGTACCATCATTATCTGTACGTCATAGGTGATAGTGTAATAAAAGTGTTATCAAAATTCCTTTACATTACTATGTATCTTATTTAATAAAAGATGAAAATCGTTTCTTTTGGTTGAATAGGACCACTATTATGTTAAATGAAATTAGATGTATCACTGTAAATATACTCATACTATTGCATATGTTACTTTATTATGTCGTTGCACTCAGTATGATTTATTTTCAAAGCATTTTTTTCATTGTGCAAGTAATCTTATTTTTTAGCAGGCTTCTGGATGCACCATGTGAGAGAGAGGGAGGATTGAGGAGTCCTAAAAAGGACTTTTGGTAATCTTTCTTGAGGGTGTGTAGTCCTGAAAAGGACTGTTGGTGTATAGTCTTGAAAAAGCCTGTTGGTTATCTTTCTTAGCTTATAGTTCTAAGGAGAACTATAGCGCTTGGAGAGGATGGGTGGTAGGAGTGGCTTGACGTTTTGAACAGGTTGACTATCCGTCGTCAGGAATAATCTTACTTTGTTGTTTAAGTTAACTTCCTGATATTTTATATATTTGCTCATTACTTTTGTTATCCCGAAAAGGGGCAATTGTGATTTACTTGGATCAAACTTATTTCCCCAACAGACATCGATGAATGTGTAAACGACACCACCTGCATATCACCAGCGGTCTGTGTTGACACCTCTGGAAGTTTCATCTGTGAATGCCCCAGTGGATATGACCCTAATGGAACCAGCTGTATCAGTAAGTTAGGAATATGGTTCAGACTATTTACTCCTCATACCCCCCCCCCCCCCCTCTATACCCTTTGATGCATATTGTCCATAGAATTGAAATGAATTTGTTAGATAATTGGGTATTTCATTACTCAATCATTACATGGAAAACAAATCAAAGAAGCCGTCATGGGGTCACAGCTGTTTCACAGAATTTGTTTTAGGATGGCTGATAAGATATTTCTCACATTTCTTGTTCACATTTCTTGTAAATGTAGCTTTATTTACATGTATATATTGAAATTAAATATTTTTGTCACAGTTAATATTCAATAAACATACTTGTACAAACGATGTTTAATCTTTTCAAACATTTTCTGATTATTCTTCTACAAATTCCAATATAAAGGCCACAATTTCTTGTAACTTTAAACTTGTATATCTATCACTAGTTTTCCTTGTGTACATTAGAATAAGATTACAGTAATTATTTAATTCTCTAATTTCTTTCTACCCAGACATCAACGAGTGCACCCTGTCTCAGAATGACACTCGTCGTCATGAGTGTGATACCAATGCTGCTTGTATAGATCTCCCTGGGAGTTATAACTGCTCCTGCTTAGCTGGTTACCAAGGCAACGGACTCCAGTGTGAAGGTGAGTGAATGGAAGTTGTGAGACCACTGATTTATCAGAAGTTGCGGTGATATTTGATTATTGTACACAGCATTATTGTCTGTTAAGTAGCGTACATAGCTCAGTGTAGTGATACATTAAGATGTGTTTGGCATAAAAATGGCATACAATCTACCTATGATATTTGATTATTGTACACAGCATTATTGTCTATTAAGTAGCGTACGTAGCTCAGTGTAGTGATACATTAAGATGTGTTCGGCATACAAAAATGCATGAGATCTGTTGCAAAGAGACAGAGCTATAATTTAGCTGTGGATCGAGCTTGCATATACATACCTCTAATACATGTACCTTGATTAATTTAAATAATACCAAATCTGGAAATCAGACGTGCTTTATGTGTTTAGATAATCCAACATCACCAACAACTAATGACCATGGATTGAAAATTTACTACTTAATTCTTCCCATAGACGTTACACAAGGCCCGCTTAATTTGCTGCATGCACTGTTTCAAAGTTAAATGGTTGTGTTAAAAAGTACTGTCTCTTTATTGACCTGGGTTTGTCTTTATATTTTGCATCAAATTTCTCCACTTCCAGATATCAACGAGTGTAACACACCAGATGCATGCGTCACCAACTCCCAGTGTACTAACATGAACGGGTCCTACATGTGCAGATGTGATGCTGGTTACCGTGGTGATGCTCGCATCCAGTGCAATGATATCAACGAGTGTGATGAGAATCGTATCATCTGTGATGAGAACGCCAGCTGTAACAACACGGTTGGTAGCTACACCTGCACATGTAATGATGGATTCACATCTAATGGAACTGCGTGCACGAGTAAGTACAAATCCCAGAACTAGTCTCTCAACTAAATAATAATAATAATATTTAGCTTTTATATAGCGCTTAATACAAATGTCTCTAAGCGCTTTATAAATATACTATTACCCCGGTCATTGGATACAGTGCATGCCCGCACACAATGTATGCATAATCTCCACTCCCTGGGGAGCATTCCAGCCAGCCAATATGTTGAAAAGAGTTGCTTATGATCCAAATCAATAGCAAGTCCCCGAATCAGTCACAAACCTTTACCAGAAATAAATGAGTAAATAAAAAACAAATAAATATTTCCTTTTATCTTTTGACATACATATTTTAGAATAATATCAATTTCATCCTTTTAATACAGTCAGACAGAACCTTGGTTTTTATTGTTTCGAGCTTGAACTGTACTCCTGATAATGAATTATAACCTGTTTTTTCTCCCTACCTTATTTTCAAGATCCCAAACTCTCACAGAACCCCTGATATCTAATCATCATTTTACAATTATTGCAATCCTTTACCTTATCAAATATGTATTTGTAATGTTGCATTATCTTCTCCCCAGAAAGGGCCTTATAGATTTAACATATCTGAAATGAACGCTTGTTAGACATTTTTACCCTGTGCAAGATCATGGGACAACAATTGATCCTTTGACTGCTGCATCATCTCAGTACCGTAGATCCCATTCTCATTGGCAAAGGGTGACAAAACAAAAAGTCATTCTTTCGGTTTCCGGATGAATAAAAGTTCCACTGGAGATAGTGAGGCCTTTGTAGCCATGCGTTTAACACAGTAATGATATCTCTTGTTGCCTTCCAGATGTTGATGAATGTGTAGAGGATACCCTGAATGACTGTCATCCCCTGGCTACCTGCACAGACACCATAGGTAGCTACATCTGTACCTGTCAGACTGGACTCATCTCCCCTGAAGGAGCCAGAGGCAGATCATGTAATGGTGTGTATTTCAATAACAATTCAAGGAAAATAAAAATGAATTCATGTATAACAGGCAACAAAAGATATTATATACCTCACTTAAGAAATCCAGCCATCTGATTGGTCGAATTGCATTCATAAACTTCAACTGTTCCTGTAAAATTCTCGGTAACCATGCTTAAAACATTTCAATATTTTTAATAACCATGGTTATTAAAAATAGTTGGTCAGCCTCCATGGTTACCCCATAGGTTTACATGTTAAAAAATGGTTTGAGCGATGGAGGATGCCGTATGTGTGCGAAGGATTGGTCGGTAATTTCAATACAATTGAATCTCGATCGATCTTACCGACAATTTTATCTTGCATTGTTGACATGAAGACGAAAATAAACTTCCAAAAACAAAAAAACAACATCTGCCGATAGATCTTGATCTAAGTTCGTGCCAATATGCATTGCAAAAGTAAAAGAAGAGTCCGTATATGGAGCTTTTGCGAAGCATTCATCACACGCGAAGCCGGTTTCAATCCATTTTAATGTATGTATTGGAGAAAACTGCCAAGCATGTTAACGGCGGGCCATAGCCGAGTGGTCTAAGTGTTGGTTTTCGGTACACCTCTTGTTGTACGCAAGAGTTCGAATCCCGTCTTCGACAAAAATGATAAATATTTTTAATTTGTCATTTTTTAGTCTATTTTTTTTCGGCATATAAAAGTATTAATGACTGCTTTAATATTCGAGAAATAGTTGTTTTCATACGCTCTCGGGAAGGTTACAATTGGGCTATTCCCCTCGGCAAGCCTCGGGGAATAGCACAATTCTAACCTTCCCTTGAGCGTAATAAAACAACTATTTCTCTCAAAGCAGTCATTAATACTATAAAATATACCAACCAAACTGAACATGGTAGTTTAGTCACAGCACTAGAATGGAGAGTACATGGTTCTGGGCCCTGTTTCATAAGACTTGATATCAATAACAAGTTACAAGCTACTGTTATAGGCTACTGAAATCATGGCATCTGATTGGCTGAGAGCAAATTTGTCATAGAAATTTAGCATTTGTTATAGATAAAAAGTTTTATGAAACATGCAGGCCCCTGGTCTAGAAACTATCAAGAGCTCTGAAGAAGAAGAAAACAAATTATTGCTTTTTACTGAGAAAATCCAGAAAAGGCTTCTGTGAACCAAAAAGTGATTAATTCTCTGATTGTCTGAAGTGTTGTCAATTTGCACTGGTCTTTCGCTTGTCTATGAAAGTTTGTGTATATCAAAGATTATTTAAGGGTTCCTAGCTATTGTACAAGAGATGCAGAAGCTATGAGAAATGTCTTTCCATAAAAGACCACGTTGAAGTACATAAATAATAGACAACAGCTTTATATCACAAAGCTTTATGTTTTGTTTCAAATCAGCAATAACCATCAGCATCATCACAATTATTTTTTGTTCTTTAATATTGTACATCAGATCTTGATGAGTGTTCACTAGGTATCAGTACTTGTGATGCAGTGATGGAAGATTGTTTTAACACCTACGGAGCCTTCACATGTAGCTGTGCTGATGGCTATGCACTCAGCAGTGGACAATGCCAAGGTATACATTGGTATTGCTCTCTACTTCCCCATTAGGCTGAATTATGAACATATGATTTGAGTGATGAGAACTTATTTTCATTGAAACAGGGTATATGAAGAACAGATGAATCTTTGAGAGAGCCTTCAGATTATATATATCTGCTATGTATAGTCATCTTGAATACATAAGTACAAAGTTTTGTTTAACATGATTTCAAACACATTTAATACCTCCCTTACTAAAGGTACAGCAACACAATGCTCAACTCAGAATGAACCTAGAGAATCCTCAAAGTTGAAAGAATCATACTTTTGAAGCAATATTTTTTACAGAAGGCCACTTGTTTACATGCAGGTGCCAAAGTGTTTCAGAACATCAAGTATTCTTGATTATGATAATGCTACGAGACCAATCAAAGAATAATACTTCCTCAGTGATTCATTACTGTATTTATTCATTCCTTATTTTCATTTCTTTGATAGATGTTAATGAATGTCTTGATGACCCTTGTGATAGCCAGGTGAACACCCGATGTGAGAACCTACCTGGATCATACCAGTGCGTCTGCAGGACAGGTTACTATGTCGTCAACTCTCAATGCTTGCGTAAGTATATGCATAGATATCATTCAAAAAGTTTTTGATTAGTATTTATTTCCTATTAGTATTTCTATTCCCCCACAAATCATGAATATAACACATCCTGAAATAGGAATGATTAAATTTGGTCATATGACCAAATAAGTTTTATTTTCTATCTATGAGAGCTTTATATACATGTACTGTACTGCATTCATTTGAACTGTACTCATGCATGTATCTGATTCTTAGACAGGACAATTGTGATAACCAACATAGTGAAAGAGGATTGTAATTGTTAAACATTCGTGCTAGATACAAGAGCCTATTACAAATTATGATGGAATATGATGCAAATGTACATTGACTGCCTTTTAGTAAATTGTGTTTAAAACGATGTCATACTTTACTGCTCGTTTAAGTGTGGTAATTCATTTCTTCCATTTTACCCCCAATCCATCCATCCATGTTCCACCTATCTGTTCACCAATCTGCTCACCAATCTATTTATCCGCTTCATCAATTAATTTAGTCCTTTCTTCATCCATCTTCTATCTTTGGTTTATCCATCCATCAATCCATCTAACTATTCATCTGTCAAAACAAACCACCGATCGGTTCACCTCATAGACAACTAATGGAATCCTTTTGATGAGAACTTTCCCTATTATATATTATGTATATTTTGATCACAGCTGCCATGTCAATGCTTCTCTCTGCGACCTTCACTGATATTGCTGGATTGGAGGTGCTCGGACAGTACTTTGTTTACAATGATTTTGCTTTGTACATACCCCAGCTTGAAATAGATGTGAGTATAATTATATGTTTTTAAGTCTGATCATTAACAAAGATGTAATATTATACAGATATTGACTGGCAGGGGAGGGGGGGGGGTGATATTATATATAGATATTAGATAGCTTAGACAGATATCGAGATGTGATTGTTTCAGAGCTCGTCACATGATATCGATTGCGAGGATCTATTTTCTTTTCTCCCTTGAATTTTTTTTTCTCCCTCAAAATGTTTTTTTTTTGAGAAATTTGTTTTTCTCTAATTTTATTTTCTCGAAAAGTTTTTTTGATAATTTTTTTTCTCTCAATTCTCCCCCCCCATCTTTTTTTTCTCCCTAATTCCCCTCCCCCCCCCATTTTTTTCGTCAATTTTTTTTCATCTCACTTTTCTGACTAAAATGTCTTGTTTCAAAAAAGGAAGGAAGATAAAAATATAGTGAAATGTCTACAATTTTCTTGGATATAGTCATTTGGAATCCACAAGGTGAATAGCACACTGATTTTGTGTTTTGATTATCCTTCTTGTAAGACAAATGTTAATACTCTCCATTCATGTAAATTGTATATCTCCTGGGAGGCGTTTCACAAAACTTTACATCAGTGACAAATGACAGTTTTTGTTATGAGCTACTGAAATCCTTGCTTCTGATTGGTTATCAACAGATTTGTCACTGATTTTTGTCATTTGTCATTGAAACAAGGCTTTGTGAAACGGGTCCCTGATGAGAGCCAGAAGGGTATTAACTTACATCCTTTACCTCAGAGTACTAGTAGATGTTCTTCCTGCCCTCAACAGATGTTTCCTGTCCTGTAATACAATGTTTGTTTCTGTAATGATCCTGACTGTCACTAATTTCCTCTGAAAATACTTTGTCCTCTAGGTGGACACCCTCCTCCAAAGCGCCGGTCTGACCAACTACACGGCTGTCTCCGTCTCCACCTCTCGTCTCCAGACATTGGGAGTTGAGGTCGAGTTCATCCTGGACTTCCTTGCGACATCTACGACCACGAAAGATGAGATTCTAGTGGCTTTCCTGGCAGGGCTTCAAGGGAGAGATGATATTATCCTGCCAGATAATGTCATTATCAGGAGTACTGCGTTTGTTGGACAGCCAGGTTAGTCCATAACAGAATTTGTTATTTGGTACCGGATTTTTTTTCAGGCTGCAAAGGCCATTTTTGCAAACAATAGACTTTTGGAGTAATCAGGATTTTGATGTTGAGCAACATTACCGTAGTAAATTAATCTATGAAACTTTAACAATACATCCAGGGGGGTGTTTCACAAAGATCCCAAGTTGAACTTATCTCTAAGTTGGACTTAACATTTATGGAAAGCCATTAGCATCTTTAAAAATATTTTGTAAAAGTTATTTTAAAAGGCATGAAAAGTTGATTTTGTTCATTCATATTTTCCATTATCTAGGAGATTTCATGTTCTTGATGTGGAATTTATAAAAAGTCTAAAATACTTGAATTTTCGCTTTTGAATATATTTTATTTTAAGGCTACAAATGGCTCTCCATAATTTTTAAGTCCAACTTAGAGTTAAGTTCAACTTAGGATCTTTGTGAAACACCCCCCAGATATTATATGAAAACTCTATTTTTTCCTCCTTGGAAATCATGATGGTAACTTTTGGTCAATTTATAGAGATAAGCATTATTAGGTCAATAAATTGACAGTACTTTTGAACATTACCATTGAACTTTGAAATGGAAATTATTTCAATGAAGTTATATCATTTTTTTTACACAGATACAAATCTTAGTTGGTGTATTTCACATACTCTCTTTTCTTAAGTTAATTCATTTAAATACTGCACATGTATGTGTAGGCAAATTGAGGCTTGGTTGAATAAGAAGAATGAAATTTATGGGGAAATATGATTCATCTTAAAAATTGTACAATGCTACATGGTCTGTTGTCCCCATTATCCATTAATAAATTACAAGAGTGAAATATTGATGAATTTGTACAAAGTTGAAGGCTTTTCTAAGTGATGGATTTTCACAGATATTTTGTGACTTCTGAAAATGATGGATTCTGACAGATTTGGTGACTTCAGAAAGTTATGGATTCTAAAAGATTTGATGAAACCTGATAAATTTGAAGACTTTTTTTCTTTCTTCTTTTCTTGAATACAGTGATTAATCCATGTGTGGAGGAGACAGACAACTGCACAACAAACTCAGACTGTATCTTCCTTGGTACCTCTGGAAACTATACTTGTCAATGTCAAGATGGATTCATGGGAGATGGATTCACAACCTGTACAGGTACTGGATGAACAATTGATTTTTAATACACCAGGGGCAAACTACTCACGAGTTATGATTGATTCAAATCAATCGCAACAGTGCCATAGTTTACTTAAGATATGGGAGATTGTAAACTTGCAATTGATTGAGGACTAGAGATCCAAACAGATCAATGGCAAGTCTCTATGAGTCAGAGCCCTGGTATACTATATGGCAGTACATTGTGGAGCATGTACATGAGATGTTAACTTTTAAAATGACACCAAGTTTAAGAATATATATCTCGAATTTCATTGCTAGAGACAGATTTTTAATCAATTTTTATTTTATTTTAATGAAAAGAGTTTCAATGAAAACATTGTTCCTTCATATCAGTGTTCACATTTTATCAATATTCTTGAAGGAGAAATTCAAGTTTTAGCTTTTTAAGTAGCTAAGACCTTCATTTGCAAAGAAAGAATTACTCAGTTTTGGGCAAAACTTGTTTATATTCATATGAAAGATGATGGATGGCATACTCTGAGGAAAAGTAAAAATAAGATAAATAAAAACCTGACTTTGGGTATTACAGTAATCACTTGGCAGTCAAGGTCTTCTTTAATAATCCAATCATTTTTTAGGCAAAAAGATGTCATATATTTGAAAGATGTTCATGCGTGGGTATATAGTCGTCCAAGAAGTAGACAACTTGCCGATCACTACATAACACTGAGATAATGGGTATAACACTCCTGTGCGTACGTCCGTGTGCCGCCTTCTATATGCCCACACTTGAGTAACTGTAATATGACTATTAAAATAATTTGAAGTTACAGTACTTTCTTCCCCGATGTTTGGTAATCCAATAAACTTTCCTGCTTCAATTTTCCTTATGTTATTTTTCTGCTTTTCTGATCATATCCACATCTGTTTGAGATGTATCGTATTTATCAACATTACTTTCTTCTACACAGACATCAATGAATGCCTGAATGACACGTCATGCACAAATGAAGGAGAGAGGTGTGTTAACACTGCCGGAAGCTATTCTTGTGACTGCATGATAGATAGAGGTTACATTGCTAATGATGGAGTATGCACATGTAAGTCTCTAGTAGTTTGTAGGCTGATCTTGTCTGTAGTCCCAGGTAGTCAAAATACAGTCTGTGTGAAACAGGTGCATTATAATTTTGCTCACAAAACTACCACCCCTGTAAAATTTCCAAATAGTCTATCAGAAGATGTAATGAGCAATAAGCTGCTACGATTTGTTGAGTGCATATTTTGTCTAAAATTCAGTTCCATGGTAACTGAAGCACACCTTAAAGAAGTTTAGACTAAAAGTTAACAGCCCAAATTAGAAACTGACTGGTTGGCAAAGGGAAAATAAGATATGGAGATTGATGATCTCAGTGAAGACAAGTAAACAATGATTTATAGAAGTTGGGTGGGACAAAGGAGGCGTGATAGCTCAGTGGTAGATACATGTAGCAGTGGTTGCATAACTTGGATGTCCCCTTGTTCGAAACCAAGTCGATGTGCTAGTGCCCTTTGGTAAGGCATTAATCCTCATTACTCAGTCCCTCGGAGAGGACTTAACGCCGTTGGTCCCCTGGTTGCTTACTGACAAGCACACCCATGCTTTCTTAGCAGTCTGGTAAAACAAACACACCAAATGACATTGGACCAAATGACCATTTACCTTTGCAGAATTACTTATCTAAGGTAGATATTAAGTCTATCAACCTCTTTTATTCCCAACACAGTATATGAAGTATACCGTGGCCAGCTCACTGTCAATTTTATCAGCGGTCTCCCAGCTATTTTCACTTCAGACCTCACTGACTCCTCTAGCCAGGCTTACTCGAGTCTAGCTTTCTTAGTCAGCAATGCGGTAAGTTTATGTACAGAATATGTACAGTGTATCATTTGATGATTTCTGCAATGTATCTTTCGAGTTAGTCAGCTCATTAATATACATTTTTGTGGTTTTGTTTTCCAATTGTTTTTGTACAAATAAATCTTGCAGGAAAGTATGTTTAACCTGTTACTTACTTGAACCAGGAGACTCCTGTATTAAGCCTGTGGCAATGAGGAAATTCAGTAGTGGATTAATATTCAGATTGCTCTTTGTATGCATGTAAATAATCTTGCATGATAGTGTCAGAAGTACTCTCTTTTTTTCTCTCATTTTTATGACGGCTCTTTTTGGATATTCGATAGTAAAAAATAATTAGATTACTTTGTGGCAATTTGTTTATGTTTATACCTCACTGTTAGTTTACCAATGCTGTTTAAGAACTAAATCACCCATTGCTGGCATGTATCTTAAATTTTGGCTTGCCGTATAGAGGTTTGTGGATAAATAGATGTTCATGTGCATGGTATAGAAAAAAAAGAGAGATAAAAGAATGTGTTTTTATGTAACCATTTCAGATACGATATCTCTTCCTACTGGAGCCAAACCTGCAAGACTTCTTCCAGTCTTGCACGGTGTCTGGTTTCACCAACGGCAGTGTGGTGGCGACATACTATGTTTCCTTCACCCAGTCGGTCAATATTTCAAGCAGCTCCCTCACAGCTCTCCTTGTGAACACCCTTGAGACTGGTGTCATTCTTACTACAGGCATTGCCTCTCAAGGGAATATCAATGTAGATATTAACTCTGTGGAATTCACCAGTAAGTAGACATTTCACTGTTAAATTCTTCCGAGTATTGTACTACCGGTACTGCATTTACAGTGTACATGTAAATAGTTGGTATTTAATTCAATACTTCAGGCAGAAATATTTGAATTTTACTCAGTTAGGAAACATTAGAATTCAATTGCATTGTTTGGCTTTCATACATACCTGTATTTAACCTAAAGTTAAAATCAGACAAAGCCAATTGTTTTGAAAACCTGGAAGTGCATCCGTTATTCTTGTCAAAGAAATACTGTAATTTGATGATATTGTTTGACTTTTTCAGAAATTACCCAAGAGTGCACAAACACTTTCTGTTTCAATGGAGGAACATGTTCTTTGCAGAATGGATTGAAAGTCTGCCAGTGAGTATAAGCTCATTTTTATTCTTTTCATATAAAGTTACATGTGTTTACCCATCTCCCTACTTGTATTCAGATTTTAAAGTGCACAGTGGACTTAAAGGTATAATACAAAGTTTTGGTATGGGGTCATGAATTTGGTTCAAATGTTCAGTGATCGTTGTCGCGGTTGAGTCTAAAGTTATGAAATTGTAAATAATAATCTCGTTATGTTGTATAGCTCCCTCTCAAGGTCAAGATATTAATAAAGCTATAAAACAATGTTTCTTGACTAAAATCGACCGATTAGCTATTCCCGTTTGGATTTTCATGGTCGCAGCTACCATTGTATGGCCATAGGCGCTATACACCAGTTTACAGTTGTATCAGTGCGCATGCGCAGACAGTTGACCTCGGGTCATTGGCCCTGAATTCAGGGCCAATAACCTCTGACCTCTGGTATTTATGCGTAAATTAAGATTGCGCCCATGCAAATAATGATGTGCGCGCACAACGCAGCGCGTAGGCAGTGATATCATCAAAATTTGCATGGGCGCAATCTTAATTTACGCATAAATACATGACCTCTAGGTCATTGGCTTTGTTTAAAATGGCGCACACAACTGTAAACTGGTGTATTTGAAAATTGTTTTAGGGGCTGAATTTTCTAGTGCTTAGAATCACTATCCAGCTAATTTTCAAAATTTCCCAAAACTTTGTATTACCTTTAAACCAAGTACATAGATCCCACAGACTTATTGTCCTTGTGCTTATGAACCAAAGACTAATGAGCTACACATAGTTTAGCAGCTTCTCTGATGTCCAGATAGTTCAGAAAAAAACTTCACCAGAATCATATTATCAACTAAGGGTCAGTAGGGCACTGATTCCCAATTGATACATGTTTGTTGACATACATGCTCAACTGTAGAGTTAATGCTAGGATGCCTTTCTGGCTCTGAGCAGATGATGCAGGTGATATACTGATTAAAGGCTCATTGAATATTGTTTGCTGAGAGCTATAAGGGCACTTCATGATCCTATACTACATTCAGCTACTGCCTACTTGCATCTAAACAACAATTATAGATATGTGTTTCATGCACAAGTGATACTACAGGTCACACAATCATGACTAAAACCTTGTATAATGCTTTGTTCATGAAGGTGCCCTAGTGGTTATGAGGGAGATACTTGTGAGAGGGCTCCTAGCACTCGGCCTCCTACTATAGCTACTACTCTGGAGGGGAGTACCATGGCAACGGAAAACATCACTGAGATGACCAACACCACAACATCATCCCAGACAAGTAAGTTATGAGGGGAGCGCATAATCATTGAGCTTGTGGGGGGATTAGAGGAATTAAGAATGACACACTACTGGATTTATTCAAAGGAGACACGATGGCTCAATGGTAGAGCAGTGGTCTTGTAACTGGGAGGTCCTGAGTTCAAAGCCCAGTTGATGCGTTAGTGCCCTTTGGTTAGGCATTAATCTTTATTACCAAGTCCCTCAAAGAGAACTTAAAGCTGTTAACCTCCTGGACATTTACTTACAAGCATACACATGCTTTGTTTTTGGTCAGGTGAAACAAACCAACTTACCAACCAACCAACCAATCAATCTTGATAGGAACCGTTTATGCATTTTTTGTCTTTATTTTTGCCGTTTAACTTCAGACTCCGCGAGCTCTCTCGCCTTCTTCAGCGTAGGGTCTGCTAACTGCGCTTTCCTAATATCATCAGGAGAAACTTCTGGGATAGGAGACATTACCTTCAGTGGAGTCTGTTTCCGTTTACTAACCTTAACCTGGGATCTCGTCTCAACTGCCATCCCTACCTCAGATAAATTCTTACCTTGATCATCATGGCCTGAAGTAGACGACCCCCAGTTCAGATTCGGAGCATTGGGTGGGAGAACATTTTGGATGTTCCCTAGAATCACATCAAACACTGGTGATTTCATACACAAAGCTACAACACAGCCTACATAAAAAGGACTGTCAACATGTACCTTAGCAGTAGGATACCAACGCACACTGCCATCGATGAGAATACACTGCCTGTGTTTTCCTGTCATCTGATCCTTGGCGGCTAGGCTCCTACGAATCACTACACAAGAACAACCTGTGTCTCTAAGAACTGAAACTGTTTGAGAATTAACAATTCCATCCTTAACTGGCATGAGTGCACGCAACTTACCTGTACAAGCCGCACACATTTCCAGTACTTTCTTCCTCCTCTGTTTCCTTGACGGTCTAGTCCGCTCCATCCCGGCGGCAGACATCGTGACAAACATCCCAACACTCTCGACCTGTGTTGTATCTTTGTCAACCCCTGAATCTTGGGAAGAAGAACATGTTGGACATTCAAAAGATAAGAGTCTGTTCACCTCATCAACTTTTTCATGATTTGTTTGAGACTTGTCCTTACCTGATGACTTCTTAGGATTATGGGATTTTAATCCCATAGCTACAAAACTTCCAACCTTTTGAGGTTTTGACTTAGAAGTTACTGTACAATTTCTTGCAAGATGACCCATTTGGTCACACAAATAACACGGCCCAATCGCCTTCCGATTGGTGGGCTTCTCACTGTGAAAGGGCTTTTCTCTGTGAAAAGCTTCACTCTTTTTCTCTGACCTGTTGGATGTCATTACTTTGTTGTCCTGTCTTGGACCCTTGAAATGACCACCATGTGCTGAGATATAAATCTGAGCAGCGTCAGTCATCTCCCTAGTAGTCTTGAGCGTACGCTCTCTCAAATAGATAGCAAGCCCTGGACTCATCTGTTCAAGAAACTGCTGTCTAATAATCAAATCTTTCAACCCTTGATAAGATTTGTCTGTCTCCGTAAGATCCAACCATCTTTCGAAGTAGTGTTCTAACCTAGCAACAAATTGACCAGCATACTCTCCCGTCTCTGGCGTTGCTTTGTAGAACTTCTTCCGGAAGTCATCTGCTGACATCTGGTATCTGCGAAGGAGGGCGTCCTTAAGCTTGGAGTAATTCTCAGCTTCATCTGGTGCCAACCTACTGTAGACTTCCAACGCCTTTCCCTGTAGAAGTGCACCTAAATTAATGGCCCAACAATCTGTTTGCCATCTCTGACTACTAGCGTATCTCTCGAAACGCTCTAAATACGCATCCATGTTGTCTCTACTTTCATCAAAGTGAGGTAACTTTGGGATTCTTGTCAAACTATGGTGTTCGCGACTGGTATCTCCTGACTGAGATTCATTTCCCCTTTTGGCCTGTTCTAAGGATATCTGTTTATCTAAAATATTCCCCTCTAGTTGCTTCAAAGCAAATTCTTGTTTCTTATCTTCCCTTACAGCTGCTCTTTCATCACGTGCCTGTTGTTCTCTTTCTTTAATGAACTCCAACAAGGTCTCACCAACTAAACCTAGTTCCTTACCTAAGTTAATCAACTTTTCATCAATGACCTCCATACTGATAACCCAACCTAACAATAAAGCGGGACTATGGTATTGATAGGTGGTGAACCTATCTGGGTAACTAACCCCTTCCCAAATTCGCTCTAAATGCGCAAATTGCTAAATTGTCACTTACCAGAGAGAATCAAGAACACGTTCTGCCGATTTGAATACTTGCCACCGACTCCTGTTCTGTATTACAGAATCGCAAAATATTCCTAGTTCATATAAAGATAACAATGAGACACAAAAGTGAAAAGGTCAATAATGTACATGAGATAGTTAACGCTCTAAAATGTATGCGGTTTCCTTTTACATGTTTTATAATATACAATCAGTTCAAAACACTAAAAGAAAACCTAATATTCCTGCGAGAGGTCCCGGGTTCGACTCCCGGAAGAGCCCCCAAAATGTCACAACTGGGTAAACTCAGGTGACTTTAATTCGTGATCTAGTTAACTCTCTTATCGTCTCACAGGGAAATTTACACAATAAACAACGAATTCAAATTCTGTTAAAGTGTATCAAAGGATATCATCTTCTTCTTATCTTTATTACATTACTTCTTATCACAATAGAAATGCATATAAAGATATAAAATATATATTGAACCCAACCCTGAGGTTGTATTCTAAGCTGTCACAAAATCACACCTTTGTACAGAGTATCGTCACTGAAAATGGTCGTAAGTTTATCGTACGTCTGGAAATATAAATAAAATAACCCACTTTAGTGATGCAATCACTCAAGATGTGATAATAAAATATTGTTCATGGGAACAAAGAAACCATAGTTGTTACTGTTGCTGGAACTTGTCCCGTGTAACGAAGGGGTTGCTCCATCTGTAATGGCACCTTCATCTCTCCTTAGTCGTTACAGGTAGAGATCCACCCATTGTGGCATGAACTTGGATACCGGACTTGCTCTGTACGTCCTAGCCGGAACACCATCTAAAATTAACATTAACCCAGGCTATTAATAGTCTACGGAATAATACTAAATTATTCATCATCTACTTAATATCTTTTAACAAGACTATAACCATCATCAGGCAATACAATAAAATGCATTACAGAAAAGGCTTCTATCATAATGATTTACATTGCATTACAAATATCCTTTCAACATCCAAAAGAGCCTGAATTACTGAGTGCAAATCCTGCGAACATGTACTTTCAGTTATTATTCAGAAATGAACAATATAATGTATAAAGAGTTACATTATTACTTTAGAGAAATGATTTGCAGTCTTCATTATTCATCCCTAATGCAAAGGTTCACTTGTGACCTTGACTGTCTCAATGACAAATGAACACACCCAATGTATCATTATAAAAAGGAATACAAATATGGATTAAACTTGGATTAAACTTACAGTTTGACTGGTTGACTGAAATGCAGAAAATCGGGGCAGGCCTCAATGTCGGTTCTGGTGATCGTGACTCTCTATGGAAATTGGACTTGCAGCGCAAAATGCTATGAAACAACTTTCATTTACCTCCAACCCATAGGTCCTATGAAACAACTTTCATCCACCTCCAACCCATAGGTCCTGCCTGTATGACTTGTGTGCAGATAGTGACACTACACTGCAACGTAAGGCAACCCACCCACTATAGCTATGCATCACCTGTTTGAGCTACAATGTATGTAGAGTGCAGTGGAGCCTAACTACGCAATGCATTCAACCCAATGCTGTAATCTACATAACAATTAAGCGGGTAGCATTGAGGGGAAAGGTTGAATCCTAACACCTACCTGCATATACTTTGCATATGTTCCTTTATTTCTTGACCAGACATGCATTTTGTAGAAAAATTGTACATATCACACTAAATTTTATATTTTCTTATTACCTTTTATCATTGAAACCTAGGTGTCATTGAGTCTCATGATGTAAATGCCATTAGCGTACAGTATGTTGATGAGATACTGAATTATTTAGTTCATAGCAATATTTCTTTTTTAGAATGCAATTGCATAATCTTCTGTAAGGGATTCTCGTAAGTGTATGGTTGTGCCTAAACATTGTGAGGTACATATTATTTATTTAATTGTATGTCATTTTGTTTTACTCCTTTCTTTTTGAATCAGATATCAATGAATGCCAAGATGGAAGTAACACATGTGATACAGCATCTCAGATATGCATTAATACAGTGGGAGGTTTCATGTGTCAATGCATGACCGGATTCGTACAAAATGGATCAATTTGTCAAGGTAACATACATGTGTTTTATTTCTATTATTTATTGCAAGAGTATTTTGTTGTGCAGTTTCCTCAATACAATAATAGAAGATTTTTCTTTTTAGGATAGTTTCAAACTATTTTGCTCAATCTCTGCACATATCCTTCTTTCAAAAAATTTGAGTTTGTTTGTCTTTTTTCTATTTTTATATACTCCTTGTTTTCCTAATAAATAAAGAAATTCACAATCCAGTGAAACGCTTTTTTATTACACTGTGCTTGAGCATTCAAGATGTTTTTAGAAATGTTTATAGGTGTTTTACTTGACTAACCAATTAAGAAGAAATTTTCCTCATTATTCTTTAATAATTATGGGAGAACTTAATAACTTCTACATGTTTTTGTTTCCTTTTAGACATCGATGAGTGTGCTGACAGCAGTTTATGTGGAACAAATGCAATGTGTATCAATTCTTTTGGCAGCTACATGTGTAGTTGTGTGAGTGGTTATGATGGAGATGGGATCACCTGTCTTGGTGAGTTTGATATGGAATTCAAGTCATTTACTTTCTCATTATGATATGATAATAATCTATGAAAAACAAAACTAACATGAACAGGATTCCTTGGGTCCTTGGAAATCCTTGGAAATTCTTGATTTTTCAAAGTTGTCCTGGAAAAACCCAAATGTGATTTTATGGCTGGAAACCTGTTTTATTTAGTAGCTGTTATTATTGAGGTAGCAGTCAAAATCAATAGTAGACACTTATAACAATAAACTATTATTTAGTATGGCTTTGATTTTATGTTTCCACCCCTCTAACAAACACCAGTGGTGATTTGATAAAGAAATCATATTTCTCAAATGTACACATTTTAATGGATGATTCCTTTATTACTTCAGTCATAAAAAGGTGATCCATTTGTATCTAGAGAAAATAAAGATAATAATAATAACATTCCTTTCTTGTATAGAACATATCACATTATCACGTCCCTATGCACTTCCAAAGTGCTCTGGAAATTATTACCCTAGCTTTAGCTCCGTCACCTGTTATCAGCGCACAGTGCATGTCAAGGAATATTTCTACTCGGTACCTATTTACCACACCTGGTCTGAGTGTGGCAAATGTAGATTAATGTCTTGCCAAAGGACATTAGTGCCGCGGCAGGACTCGAACCACAGACCTTGTGATCCGCAGTCCGGTGACATATGCACTCGACCACAACATTTTCATTTCAGTACTTATATTGCTTATTCAAGATTAGTTTTTCAATTGATCCCCACTTTCTTATTACATTCTAGCTTACCCATTGATAGATTAATACTTTTGTCATGTTTGCATAATGAATCTTGCAACAAATTGTAATGTTGTTTTGCCCTTTTCATTCTGTTCTATTCGAGATCTCTACACTTCAGATGGTGCTGGCTCATCATTAAGCAGTGTAACTACAGCTGTTCCTCTAGAAACTTCTACATTTTCTATGGCAAGTCAGGTCTTGACTACAGATAAGTCAGTCACCTCACAAATTCAAACCACCTATAACTTACCATTTGTAACATCAACCCCTGGGGAATATACCTCACAGATGAGTACTTCCACAGAGCTCTCAACTGGGACTGTTATTCTTTCGTCTACCACGATTGATGTAACTTCTGAGAATTCTGTAACTGACCCTGAATCAACTGTCCAATTTACTGAGGATACTACCACAAGTGTTCAAGGTTCAACCACAACAGTTGGTACAGGAGGTATCTCAGCAACTGCAACAACCACTCAGTCTTCTATGGAAATGAGTACTGGTGCAGATACGACAGAGATATCGACTTCTGATGTAACATCACAATCTCCTACTACTTCAGGATTCACAACCTCAGGTTTGAGAACTGGTGCAGAATCAACAGAGCCAGGGACAAGGACTACTGAGGAGGAATCAACTAAAGCAGGAACAACTGAAGGATTCACCTCAGATGTAACATCTACTGCTTTACCAACATCAGATATCACCACCAATGGTCTGACTACCGAGGAGGAGACAACTGAATCAGGAACAACTGAAGGATTCACTTCAGATGTTACATCTACTGGGCCGTCAACTTCAGATATCACCACCAATGTTCTGACTACTGAGGGGGAAACAACTGAATCACAAACAACTGAGAGATTCACCTCAGATGTTACATCTACTGCTTCCTTAACATCAGATATCACCACAGACATTCCCTCAACTGGGCCGTCATCATATATCACCACCAATGGTCTAACTACTGAGAAGCACACAACTGAATCGGGAACAACTGAAAGATTCACTTCAGATGTTACATCAACTGGGCCGTCAACATCAGATATCACCACCAATAGTCTAACTACTGAGGAGGAGACAGCTAACTCGGGAACAACAGAAGAATTCACCTCAGATGTTACATCTACTGCTCTACCAACATCAGATATCACAACCAATGGTCTATCTAATGAGGAGGAGACATCTGAATCAGGAACAACAGAAGATTTCACCTCAGATTTTACATCAACTCTGTCGTCAACATCAGATATCACTACTAATCGTCTGACTACTGAGGAGGAGAGGACTGAGGGAATAACCTCAGATATGACATCTACCGCTCTACCAACATCAGATATCATTACCAATGGTATGACTACGGAGGGGAAACAACAATCTCGCAAACATAGCGATTTTGTACTCTTATATATAAGAGCAGAAATTTGTAAAGAAATCATGATCAGTACAGGTCAAAAGTTGATATCTACTTTAGATAGGAGTATTTGTTTCCCATTTATAGAAAAGTATGGCATGATTGACAAAATTGAAGTAATCAGTGGGGTTGTTTTTGAGTGTGTATATTGTTGACTTGAGGTTCAATTGGTTTGAGAGTAAGTTAGCATCTGCTAAAGATATCAATATCACATTCAGTAGAATAAAAACAAAAAAATATTGAACACTTTGAAGTAATTATGAATTGATAAAAATTATGATAATTATGATATTGATGTTAACAACAATACAAAGTATTCATAATCAGTGTTTATGGGCATTAGTATTGATTTACAGAGAATTAAGAATAAGTCAACATCTTCTCTAGATTAACAAAAAAATAATGTGGGATTCAATGCTTTTTATATATCCATGTTGTCTTTGATATATTTTAAGAATCTAGATGTTTTGTCATATTAAGTAGTATCAAGAAAATTTTCCATTTGAAATGAATATACTTTTTTCAGTTATCTAACTTTGCGTTTATACCAGATGAAAATGAGTGTGCATTGGTATCATTAGTTGCTTCCAGGAGGGTAACAACACCACCCCTGCTCCAAAACCTTGATGGTGGTTAAGGTTCTGAATTAATTGTTTCAAGATGTTGTAATTTTAGCCCATAGCTTATGGAACTAGTTGTTTTGTGTAATAAGCTTATGGGACTGAGACAATTCAATAGTTAACAGGTTAAATCTCTTGCATTTAATTATCATCTTTTCTATGTTTTTATTCCAGATGAGGATCAGTGTGCCCTTGGTATCAGTGGGTGCCCCCAGGGGTGTAACAATACCACCCCAGCTCAGAACCCAGATGGTTTCAGTTGCTACTGCTATGAAGGCTTCATCGCTGACCTGCAAGGCAACTGTGTCCGTAAGTCAATTCAATTCAATTCAATTCGCATTTATTTCATTCTCGATTAAAAATCATATTGATACAAGTACCAAAGAGTTCGCTAAACTTCTGGCCATATGTTGCACAAAGAATCACAATTGATTACTAGTCACATTACTTTGAACCAGTCAGGCATCATAATAATCTTGATTTATGTTAATGACACAAACTTAATTCTAACAGAATAGAAGAAGAAAATGGACTGGAACACAGAATATCCAGCAGACAAAATAAATAATAGCACTCCAACAATTTCGATAGAAAATGAATGATTGCCAACCAAGTAAGGATGTGCAGTTCATTTATCCTTATTTTTACAATATTTAATTCTAGAAAAATCTTGTTTTCAGGGGTGCTCCTTCTCATGACCCCTCTTCAAGCTCAGTCACCCGTCTTTCAGGCTAATTAGGTGATAATGTATAATAAGATTGGTCTCCCGTTTCATTTTCAGCGGAAACAAGCTGCATAAGTACTGTATGTAGCAATGCAGACTGTGTTAATCTCAATGGAATGGAGATGTGTGTTTGCTACAATGGCTACAAATTCAACAGCTCCGACATCACATCTTGTATAGGTAAGCACTATTCCGTTATTACTATTCGTTACTTTGTATTGCCTGTGCCTTGGATAGAGATAATTGAACTCAATCACTCTGACCCTTGACCCTTGGGTCCCTCCCCCCAGTATAACTGATGGGGATGTACAGATGAAGCCCTATACATCGTCGCCGTTTTCACGAACCGGCACAGCCCAACGCGCAACGAAATAAGTACATTCTGAGAAAAACGCGTTTTACGTTTAGCCCGTTTTGAATTCGCCAGAAACATGCCTTATGTCAAATTTTATATCACAAAATACATATCAATGAAAGGAAAATATTCTGTATTTTCTATACATTCCATTTGTTAAGCATAATGACAATTACTATTAATATTACGAAGCTTTGGACTCTCGTGCCGGTTCGTGAAAATATTATTTTGCTGTTTACGTAGCAAAAATATTTTCACGAACCGGCACAAGCCACTGTGTCGTTTTTCCTATGTAACTTTACGCGCAAGACAAAAGCGCTCGCGCTGTCTTAGCGCGTATTTTATTTTCACGAACCGGCACAACCGCCTGTGTCGCGTCGTCTAGGTCTTGTAAGCGCAAAGATATTTTCACGAACCGGCACAGCCCATTGACTTATAACGGCGCGTGCCGGTTCGTGAAAATATGAATCGTGCTTTTTGGCTCGTGTGTCGTTTTTGTCATTTGTGTAACCATGGATATCTCAAAAACTAAAGCGTTTTGGATGCTGAAATTTGGTGAGATGAAAGATTGTTGATAACTTATGCTAAAAATGCAAAAAAAATAAAAACTACATTTTGAAGGGATTTCGGTGGCTTGTGCCGGTTCGTGAAAACGGCGACGACATGGGTCACTCTACTCTTGGCGAGGAGTGCAGTGGGTTCTGAACGTGCATCAGGATTAGTTTACTTTTTGACATCGTGTATGAGAGACATCAATCACATTGTTTTTCACTGTTTCCTAGTGTGCATCTACATGTATGAATCAGGGAGAGGGCTCATTTCACAGACAACACTAGCTCGGAGTCATCAATCCAAGCTGGGAGGTGTTTCACAAAGCCTTTTTTCAATGAAAAATGACAGAAGTCAGTGACAAATCTGCTGATAACCAATCAGAATCAAGCATTTCAGTAGCTTATAACAAAGCTGTCATTTATTACTGATGACAAGTTTTGTGAAACACCCCCCTGATTTCTAATCATGATCTGTGGATTGACATGAAGACACTTTACTAATTGAGCCAATTCCCTTTAAAATCTCAATTCAACTAAATTACCATTCTCCTTCCTTTCTAGATATTGATGAGTGCACTGATGTAGAATACAGCAACATGTGCAATCAGGACTGTACCAATACCATCGGAGGGTACAACTGCTCTTGTTTTGAGGGGTATTCCCTTATGACTGATGGCCGCACATGCAATGGTAAGATTTGCAAATCATTGACCTTTGACCTTGTAAACTATGACAGGCATACATTCGTAAGAACTATGCGTAAAGAGATGCGTAATAAAGAATACAGTTTTTTGTATACCTTGTACATTCATGTCACGTACATCATTGAGGTTCTGTATCATACCCTTAATCCATTTCCATGAAGTAACGAAGCTGTGACATCATAAAAATCTATTCTTAGAATTTCTCAATTTTTTCATTTTCCGAAAGAGCATAATAAATAATGTCCAAATGTGGAAAACCAGTTAAAAAGGTTAAGTATTGGCTGAGATATCACCATCTGAATGAATAGATTTCCTATAGGAAACTCAGTGTTATATTGCTCTGGTTCATAAAGTTTTGAG
The DNA here is from genome assembly GCF_000002235.5 of Strongylocentrotus purpuratus. Classification (NCBI taxonomy): domain Eukaryota; kingdom Metazoa; phylum Echinodermata; class Echinoidea; order Camarodonta; family Strongylocentrotidae; genus Strongylocentrotus; species Strongylocentrotus purpuratus. Next base: position 33,007,512 of record NW_022145610.1, read on the forward strand.
CCAGAGCATATAACACTGAGCAGGAACAGGATGACTCCTGGGACCCGCTTCACAAAGCCTTTTTCCAATGACAAATGACTAAATTCAATGACAAATCTGCTGATAACCAATCAGATGAAAGGATTTTACTAGCTTATAATCAAAACTGTAATTTTTCACTGATGCCAAGTTTTGTGAAATGGGGCCCTGTACTAAAGCCTATGGGAAGAAAAGAAATCAGGAATCAATGGGTTAATATAAGCTCTGAGTTCAAGATTTTGAAGATAAACAGAAGTGTGTACCTTTAAAGTTTGAGTCATCAAACAGAATAGATTTTCCTACCTGCATATACTTTGTATATGTTCCTTTATTTCTTGACCAGACATGCATTTTGTAGAAAAATTGTACATATCACACTAAATTTTATATTTTCCTATTACCTTTTATCATTGAAACCTAGGTGTCATTGAGTCTCATGATGTAAATGCCATTAGCGTACAGTATGTTGATGAGATACTGAATTATTTAGTTCATAGCAATATTTGTTATATTGTTATTAACGTCAGATTTTGGGGCAGTTTTTGTTAAAGAATCTATTTAATTGTTGTAAAAACCTATACATTTCTTTCCTTACCTCGTCATGTGTAGTGCATAATGTAATGAATCTTCTTTTCTTCACTTCCATACCTTGATCTGTAGTTGATTCATGTAAGCTATTAACTGTTCTTCTCTTTCAGATGTTGATGAGTGTTCAAATGGGAATGATTGTCATGAGTTTGCACAGTGTGTCAATACAGAGGGATCCTATAACTGTTCTTGTTTGAATGGTTACACCGGAAATGGAACATTCTGTGAAAGTGAGTATTTCATTTTTAAGGAATTAATTCAGTGACAATTTTTGTCATGCATAAAAAAAACATACTTTTGGCATCAGAATCATTGTCTTATGTACCATCATTATCTGTACGTCATAGGTAGATAAGATAAGATAAGATAAGATTTTATTCGTCTTTCTTTCAAGTGACATACAGAGCATAACATTGGATCATAACACATTTACAAAGCAAAATAACAAATTATGATAATGATAAAAAACATAGCTAACTAAAAGAAAGACGAGGAGACCCTGGTAAAAGCAGAGCTTGTAATTATTAGGGTCCCCTCTGAGCCGGATAAAACATGATGAATAGATATTTGTGACTACCTAAGAATACAATAGGGAAAAGGGGGTATAACAAAACAAGAAGTGTACACACACACAACAACAACAACAAAAAGAGAGACTAGACTAGACAAGACGGGAGAAAAGAGAAAATATGAGAAATAATAGAAGAATACAGCACATCGACAATAGGCACAGCACACAACGGGCACAAGACAACAGGGGGAGGGAATAAGAGGTTGACAATCTGAAAATATTCAGTTAGACACATATTAATATCAAGAAGAAAATTTACATTTATAGTAATACATAATATATCTTGGCACCATAATAACTACAAAAATGAACTACTCTATGAGTCACAGTATTTATCGAGAAGATAAACCTTAAGTTTACACTTAAATGAAGAGAGACTAACAGATTGCTTAACGCTAGAGCCTAGAGAGTTCCAAAATTTAGGTCCAGTAAAAACCAAGGTATTAAAAGTTAACTTTGTCCTTACTTGGGGTAGGTGAAACGCAGAGGCATTTCGTGTAGCATGGTCATGAACTTGACTATTTTTCTTTAAAATGCTGACTAGAGCCTGTGGAAGGACACCAGAATCGAAGTTGTACATTAAAGAACCCAGTTGAAGGTGATAAATATCTTGCACCTTTAAAATTCTATGCGTATAAAAAAGCGGATTAGTGTGCGTACGAAAGCTAACGTTACAAATAATTCTTAAGACCCTCTTTTGAATCAAATATAACTTTTCAAGGTTAGTTTTAAGAGAGTTACCCCAAGCAAGAACACCATAATTAAGATAGGGGAGGATTAATGTTGAGTACATTAATAAAAGGATGCCTTTAGGTAAAATTGATTTCAATTTATGAATTACGCCACTGTTTCTTGACAATGTCTTATAGAGATGATTTACATGAATTTTCCAGGCATGAGAGGTAGTATGTTTCTCTCGGAACCCAAACTGAAAATTTGAGAATATTTTACTTTTGTTGAAAAATTCTAAAGTTCTAACATAAATCACTTTCTCAAGGATCTTTGAGAAGGAGGTTAGAAGTGAAATAGGACGGTAATTTGAAAAAGATTGAGGATCACCCTTTTTAAAAACGGGTACGACTTTTGCAATTTTCATGTTTTCGGGGACTATTCCATTTAACATTGATGAATTAAAAACATGAATAAGGGGTTGAATAATCGCTATGATAACCTGTTTAATTATGTCATTATTGACACCATCGTAACCAGGACTTTTCCCAGCCTTAAGCGAATTCACAATAGTAAGCAACTCTTGGTGATGGTGTAATAAAAGTGTTATCAAAATTCCTTTACATTACTATGTATCTTATTTGATTAAAGATGAAAATCGTTTCTTTTGGTTGAATAGGACCACTATTATGTTAAATGAAATTAGATGTATCACTGTAAATATACTCATACTATTGCATATGTTACTTTATTATGTCGTTGCACTCAGTATGATTTATTTTCAAAGCATTTTTTTCATTGTGCAAGTAATCTTATTTTTTAGCAGGCTTCTGGATGCACCATGTGAGAGAGAGGGAGGATTGAGGAGTCCTAAAAAGGACTTTTGGTAATCTTTCTTGAGGGTGTGTAGTCCTGAAAAGGACTGTTGGTGTATAGTCTTGAAAAAGCCTGTTGGTTATCTTTCTTAGCTTATAGTTCTAAGGAGAACTAAAGCGCTTGGAGAGGATGGGTGGTAGGAGTGGCTTGACGTTTCGAACAGGTTGACTATCCGTCGTCAGGAATAATCTTATTTTGTTGTTTAAGTTAACTTCCTGATATTTTATATATTTGCTCATTACTTTTGTTATCCTGAAAAGGGGCAATTGTGATTTACTTGGATCAAACTTATTTCCCCAACAGACATCGATGAATGTGTAAACGACACCACCTGCATATCACCAGCGGTCTGTGTTGACACCTCTGGAAGTTTCATCTGTGAATGCCCCAGTGGATATGACCCTACTGGAACCAGCTGTATCAGTAAGTTAGGAATATGGTTCAGACTATTTACTCCTCATACCCCCCCCCCCCCCCCCAAGGCCCCATCTGGCATTCAGTATTACATCCAGAGCTGCAGATCTTGTTCAGTGCCTCTATACCCTTTGATGCATATTGTCCATAGAATTTAAATGAATTTGTTAGATAATTGGGTATTTCATTACTCAATCATTACAGGGAAAACAAATCAAACAAGCCGTCATGGGGTCACAGCTGTTTCACAGAATTTGTTTTAGGATGGCTGACAAGATATTTTCTCAAATTTCTTGTTCACATTTCTTGTTCACATTTCTTGTAAATGTAGCTTTATTTACATGTATATATTGAAATTAAATATTTTTGTCACAGTTAATATTCAATAAACATACTTGTACAAACAATGTTTAATCTTTTCAATCATTTTCTGATTATTCTTCTACAAATTTCAATACAAAGGCCACAATTTCTTGTAACTTTAAACTGATATCTATCACTAGTTTTCCTTGTGTACATTAGAATAAGATTACAGTAATTATTTAATTCTCTAATTTCTTTCTACCCAGACATCAACGAGTGCACCCTGTCTCAGAATGACACTCGTCGTCATGAGTGTGATACCAATGCTGCTTGTGTGGATCTCCCTGGGAGTTATAACTGCTCCTGCTTAGCTGGTTACCAAGGCAACGGACTCCAGTGTGAAGGTGAGTGAATGGAAGTTGTGAGACCACTGATTTATCAGAAGTTGCGGTGATATTTGATTATTGTACACAGCATTATTGTCTGTTAAGTAGCGTACATAGCTCAGTGTAGTGATACATTAAGATGTGTTTGGCATAAAAATGGCATACAATCTACCTATGATATTTGATTATTGTACACAGCATTATTGTCTATTAAGTAGCGTACGTAGCTCAGTGTAGTGATACATTAAGATGTGTTCGGCATACAAAAATGCATGAGATCTGTTGCAAAGAGACAGAGCTATAATTTAGCTGTGGATCGAGCTTGCATATACATACCTCTAATACATGTACCTTGATTAATTTAAATAATACCAAATCTGGAAATCAGACGGGCTTTATGTGTTTAGATAATCCAACATCACCAACAACTAATGACCATGGATTGAAAATTTACTACTGGGTACTTATTTCTTCCCATAGACGTTACACAAGGCCCGCTTAATTTGCTGCATGCACTGTTTCAAAGTTAAATGGTTGTGTTAAAAAGTACTGTCTCTTTATTGACCTGGGTTTGTCTTTATATTTTGCATCAAATTTCTCCACTTCCAGATATCAACGAGTGTAACACACCAGATGCATGCGTCACCAACTCCCAGTGTACTAACATGAACGGGTCCTACATGTGCACATGTGATGCTGGTTACCGTGGTGATGCTCGCATCCGGTGCAATGATATCAACGAGTGTGATGAGAATCGTATCATCTGTGATGAGAACGCCAGCTGTAACAACATGGTTGGTAGCTACACCTGCACATGTAATGATGGATTCACATCTAATGGAACTGGGTGCACGAGTAAGTACAAATCCCAGAACTAGTCTCTCAACTAAATAATAATAATAATATTTAGCTTTTACCCTTACAAAAAAAATCTATGATATTCCTATGGTACGGCTCTATGGTGAATGGTATTTCTATGATATATTATATGGTAGAATATATTTCTATGGTATACCACACAATTGCTGAATGGTGGAGTTCTATGGTCAATGGTATATCATTGATGCCGTCCTATGGTGTATGGTATTTCTATGATATATTATATGGTAGACTATATTTCTATGGTATTTCTGTTGAATGGTATCCCTATGGTGGAGGATATTTCAGTGGTAGCTCTATGGTGGATGATGACTTTATGGTATATCTATGGTGGTTATGTGACTCTATGGTGGCTCTAAAGTGAATGGTAGATTTATGGTAGCTCTATGGTGGCTGTATGGTGTATGGTATTTCTACGGTATGTTATATGGTAGAATATATTTCTATGGTATTTCTGTTGAATCCCATAGGAAAGAAATGAGCCTGCCGCATACTCCTGCGGCAGACTTGCCGCAGATCTGCAGCAGACCTGCCGCAGACAGTCATCTTTTTCACATGCAAATTAGTTTTGCCGCAGACTTGCTGCAGACCTGCCGCATACTCTTTCAGTATGATGAAGAGTCTGCGGCAGGTCTGCCGCAGACTTGCCGCATACTCTTTCAGTATGATGAAGAGTCTGCGGCAGGTCTGCCGCAGACTTGCCGCATACTCTTTCAGTATGATGAAGAGTCTGCCGCAGACTTGCTGCAGACCTGCCGCATACTCTTTCAGTATGATGAAGAGTCTGCGGCAGGTCTGCCGCAGACTTGCTGCAGACCTGCCGCAGACTCTTCATCATACTGAAAGAGTATGATGAAGAGTCTGCAGCAAGTCTGCGGCAGGTCTGCCGCAGACTCTTCATCATACTGAAAGAGTATGCGGCAGGTCTGCAGCAAGTCTGCGGCAAGTCTGCCGCAGGAGTATGCGGCAGGCATATAGACCTGCTGCAGACCTGCCGCATACTCTTTCATATCCAGTACGTGGCAATAAAGTGTCAGCATGTAGAAGAACCAGTGATAAACTGATTGATACTTCATAATCGATATTGGCAATATCGATATTACCAATTAGGTAATACTAATATATATCGATATTACCAATTAGGTATATTCTATTCTCAATTGTATTAACTTCATCACATTGATCATTTGAAGTGTATTCAAGAGTAACATTTAAAGTGACACAGGCTCGTACACATATATATACTAAATATGTATATTGTTTCTTGGTTAGTAATCATAGTTTCTTGGTTAGTAATCAATATATCTATTGCTTAAACGTGAATGTAATTGTAACATGATCAGACAAAATAATCTATTGGTTAATAATGGCAAAAGGAAAATAGAAATCACAAAAATGATGTGCATTGTCTTAATTTGCTTAACAAATCATGATAAATGTATTTTTCTGTCACACGTGTAAAGTAATAATGAATATGCATGAGATGATTGGTTTCAATTGGCCCTATTAGACTTTAATGGGATTTCCTGTGGCAGACCTGCCGCAGACTGTTCCTGTGGCGTACTGGTATGCGGCAAGTCTGGAGCAAAGTTTCGCCCTGCCGCAGATCTGCCGCAGACTGTTCCTGTGGCATACAAGTATGGAGCAAAGTTTCATCCTGCCGCAGATCTGCCGCAGACTGTTCCTGTGGCATACTAGTATGCAGCAAGTCTGCAGCAAAATTTCATCCTGCCGCAGATCTGCCGCAGACTGTTCCTGTGGCATACTAGTATGCGGCAAGTCTGGAGCAAAGATTCACCCTGCCGCAGATCTGCCGCAGACTGTTCCTGTGGCATACTAGTATGCGGCAAGTCTGCAGCAAAATTTCATCCTGCCGCAGATCTGCCGCAGACTGTTCCTGTGGCATACTAGTATGCGGCAAGTCTGGAGCAAAGTTTCATCCTGCCGCAGATCTGCCGCAGACTGTTCCTGTGGCATACTAGTATGCGGCAAGTCTGCAGCAACATTTCATCCTGCCGCAGATCTGCCGCAGACTGTTCCTGTGGCATACTGGTATGCGGCAAGTCTGCAGCAAAATTTCTTTCTGCCGCATACTTCGGCATACTCTTTGCCGCAGACTAAAAGTCTGCGGCAGGTCTGCGGCAGATCTGCGGCAGGTCTGCGGCAGGTCTGCGGCATACTTTTCACTTTCCTATGGGATGGTATCCCTATGGTGGAGGATATTTCAGTGGTAGCTCTATGGTGGATGATGACTTTATGGTATATCTATGGTGGTTATGTGACTCTATGGTGGCTCTAAAGTGAATGGTAGATCTATGGTAGCTCTATGGTGGCTGTATGGTGTATGGTATTTCTACGGTATGTTATATGGTAGAATATATTTCTATGGTATTTCTGTTGAATGGTATCCCTATGGTGGAGGATATTTCAGTGGTAGCTCTATGGTGGATGATGACTTTATGGTATATCTATGGTGGTTATGTGACTCTATGGTGGCTCTAAAGTGAATGGTAGATCTATGGTAGCTCTATGGTGGCTGTATGGTGTATGGTATTTCTATGATATATTATATGGTAGACTATATTTCTATGGTATTTCTGTTGAATGGTATCCCTATGGTGGAGGATATTTCAGTGGTAGCTCTATGGTGGATGATGACTTTATGGTATATCTATGGTGGTTATGTGACTCTATGGTGGCTCTAAAGTGAATGGTAGATCTATGGTAACTCTATGGTGGCTGTATGGTGTATGGTATTTCTACGGTATGTTATATGGTAGAATATATTTCTATGGTATTTCTGTTGAATGGTATCCCTATGGTGGAGGATATTTCAGTGGTAGCTCTATGGTGGATGATGACTTTATGGTATATTAATGGTGGTTAGTGACTCTATGGTGGCTCTAAAGTGAATGGTAGATCTATGGTAGCTCTATGGTGGCTGTATGGTGCCCGGCCCCCCAACTCAGGGGTCGGAATGACCGCATGCGTGTTGCCAAAATGTCCGGTAAAGGGGTACTTTTCGTGCGACAAAGTCCAGCCCGAGAATTGTAAAAAAAGGGGTGTATTTTACTTTTCACCCGGAGATCTCTTTAAAAAGGGGGTGTTTTTTTCTTTTTTTCTCTCATCTCTTTGGACTCCTGAGAAATTATTCCGAATTTAGGGGGGTACATTGAGCATTTTTCCTGATTTAGGGGGGTCTCCAAGGCAGGAAAAGCCCGCGAAAAGCCCGCGAAAGGGGGGTTCGAAAATGTTGGCAGTCCTCAGATAGGGGGTGCTTTCAAAAAGAGGGAACGAGCATATGCGTACCCTAAATAACACTGAGTGGGGGGGGGGGGGGCCGGGGTATGGTGTATAGTATTTCTATGGTATGATATATGGTAGAGTATATTATATAATATTTCCGTTGAATGGTATATCCCTGTGGTGTAAGATATTTTAGCAGTAGCTCTATGGTGGATGATGACTTTATGATATATTTCTAGTGGTTAGTGACTCCATGGTGGCTCTAACGTGGCACTTTTTACATAAAAAGGGCCCCTTTACTTTAAAAAGTGCCCCTTTTCCTTCGATAAGTTCCGGTTTTCCTTTGCAATAAGTGTCCATTTTCCATTCTCATAAGTGCCCTTTTTCCATCTCTAATAAGTGCCCCTTTTCAGATACGAGAAGTGCCCCTTTTCACTTTTGATAAGTGCCCCATTCACCTCTGATAATTTCCCTATTCAAATCTGAGAGGGGCCTTTCCCCTTTTAATAACTACCCCTTGTTTAACTCGGATAAGCGCACCTTATATTTTCACATGTGCCCCCTTTCCTTTCTAACAAGTGCCCCCATTTAAAAGAGAGCCCCTTCCCTTTATCATAAATGCCCCCTTTTCATCTATGAAAACAGTTACTTTTCATTCTTAAGTCCCTCTTCATTCTCATAGTCCCGTTCCATCTCTAGTAAATGACCCTATTAAATTCTGAGAGGTACTCGTTTTATTTTGACAAGTGTCCCTTTTCCTCCTGATAAGTGCTCTTTTCATCTTCAATGACTGCCCCTTTTATTTTGCCCCATTTAAAAGAGAGCCCCTTCCCTTTATCATAAATGCCCCCTTCCCTTCCTAATAAATGCTCTTTTTCCTTCTTTTAAGTGCCCCATCCCCTTCCCATAATTACCCCCTTTTCATCTCTCATAAGTGCCCCGTTTATCTTGACATGTGCCTCTTTTCTTTTTAATAATAGCCTGCACTTTCCCCTTCTCATAAATCCCCCCCCCCTTCCCCTCGTATTAAATGCCCCTATTAAAAACTGATCGGTGCCCCTTTTCGTACAACAAATGAACATTTCCCCTTATTATTAGTGCCCCTTTTTCATTCTCATAAGTGTCCCTTTTCTTTTCACCTCAGATAATTACCCTTTAACAATAATACGTACGTGCCCCATTTTCACCTTCTGATAATTACCCGTTGTAATTTGACATGTGCTCCTTTTTTTTCTAATAAGTGTCACCCTTTTCGATAAGTGTCCCTTTTTCCTCTCATCACGTGCCCGTAATTTCCAGCTACTAAGTGGAATATCACCCAAAGCACACCCGCATTTCTAGATGTTATAATTATGGTACTTATCAAAGGTCTTTTCAGTCTTCTGTTATGATAATGTAATAAACCCATCAGGATTGGGTTTTTCTTCTTTATAATTGATGTAATTTTTCGCACTGCCACCTCACAAATCTTATTTATAAAGATAAAACAAATATTAAAATCATCCCTGATAATCTAATCACAATATAGGGGGTATATACAAATTTTTTTTTTTAAATATATATTTTCGCTTTGAGATTTCCCTTTGTAGGTGCCCTATTTATTTTCTCCAGAAAGTGCCCTTTTTGTTGGTGCCCCCCCCCCCCCCCCCCCCCCCCCCCCCCACTTTGGAAGTCGCTCCACTGCCTCTGTTTGCACTCAATTAGTCTCAATCAATTAAAGAAATCATTAAATAAAAAATTCTAAACCAAATTGTAACAAGTAATGTATATCAGCAGAAAGTAGATAACAAGGGCTGTTTGCTGCCACCTTGTGCCCAAGATTTGAATAACTCTTCTAGCCGTTGGTCTCCAATTTCTACTCTCTGAAAATGATTCGCAAAACTCCAAAATATGTGAGGAAGAGGAAGGTGTTCAAAGGAGATCAATACCAGATATTACAGAAGAGTAACATGAATGCTGGAGAGGTGCCAGAAGAACTAACAGCTAATTCAGAGATCGAGGAAGCTTTCCCTGAATAAGTGTTTGGACAGACCTATTTTTGGCCCTGGTCCCACATGTGAAAATCCGCGTCATTAGTGGCCCACAACTTGCAGCTGCTTTGCAAAAGAAAGGCTCACGTGTGTCTGGGAGGTATGTACTTACTATCAAACAATATTTTTAGTTTGCAAACTGTTACTTTGAGATTGTATTGCATGCTCAAGGGGTGAATGGCTCAAAAAGCCAAATCAAATGATTAAGAATAGAGTAAAGGAGGGGGTAATCGACCATCACCAGTTTTCGGCCGATCCGTTGGATGCATGGTAAAATCCCTTTAAAATCCATCGCATAACAGCATATCATATATCCCACACATACCATACCATGCCAGAGTCACTGAAGAACCACATTTGCAATGGAAAATATATCCTAAAATATCACATTTTAACGATGTAATCGGCGGTCCCGCTCCCCGAATCTGAAAAATTAAGTATCTTACCCGTGTAAGGAATATGGGTACCATAAAATGAGCTTTATTTCAAGTATTTTTCAGATTTAGAGTCCGATTTTGTGTGAGTCGCAAGCTCAAAAGTATCTCATCGCATGTATTTAATCAATGCAGCCGGATACCGCAGCGCACACACGATATCTCTGTCTAATTCAGATTCCAATTTCTGATCACCACAGAGGTAGTTTTCGGCACGGGAAGCTCCGGCTTGGGATACCTGCTCCGGCCGCTAGTGCTATAGATCAGTGGGGAAACGCATGGCGCGCTTGCTTGCTTCCTATTGACTTTGTACATGCGGCCGAAAACTGCCTCGCTAGGCCGAAAACTACCTCCGAAACAGTGAAAATTGAAATGAATGTTGTCATGGCAATTCATGATTTTTTTTCTGGGGTTCTTTCTTTGTTTAAATAATAATAGTATTTGCTTCATGATTTGAACAAGAAATGATAATAAATAGGAAGTAAAGAGTCCAAAAAATAGGATTTTGTCTTAAGTGGCCGAAAAACCCCTCCTTTACTCTATGGTGAATCGAAGTGGGGGCATCGGAATTGTCGTGAAATCTGTGAAAATGTGTATTTGTGTAATATACTACATGTATGTCATAACTAGCACTTTGTTATTATTTGGGGATTGTGCTTTTCAAAATATTTTCCCTGTTCCATAAAGTGTTTTGGATATCTTTTACAGGGCATCTCATTCCTCTGGAGAATTTGTCAAAGAGGAATGGGTTGAACTGCGCCATGGTCCTTGGTTGCTTCATTTGCAAGAAGGAGAGGACATTCTCTTCATCAGAAAATGAATGCGAAGGACGTGGGAAGTCTGCAGAAATAAACCGCAGAGCTACTCTGACAGCAACGGAGGTTGGTTTGGCACGGGATAGCTTGTGCGACTTGCTGACCATCCTCGGAGCAGCCCCACTAGTCGAAGCCCCTAGCTACAACAGGCACATAGCCACTTTATCTTCCTTATCCCAAGAGGTTAGTCACCAGCCTTGTGTTTTCTTCATTACATTATCTTAGCTGTACGTACATTTAATGCAAACATATTTTTATTTCTTAGTTATGGTCGATAGACAGTATAATACATGTACATCAATATCCCTTCTTGTCAAATCAAGGGATGAAAATTAATCAAATCTAAATATTTGTAATAGGGTCTAATAAGTAAGGGGCCTGAGGGAACTTGAAATTTACTTGTTATTTATTACAAACTCTTTTTATTTTTTGCAGACCAGTAAGGATCAGAAGAAGAAGGTGGCAGCATGCCTACGTCAAAGGGCCATGGACAAGGATCTGACCATCAGGGAAAATGATCATGTAGACGTGGCAGTGCCCTACGATGGAACATGGCATAGACGAGGTTACACATCGAATCATGGGGTGGGGGTAGTGATACCGATCGATACAGGGGAGATTGTTTGACAGAGGGCCTATCAAGATCATGTAAACAGTTTGAGTATAGAAAGGGTTGGGTCTTCAGTGTTCTCAGCCAGAGGGACCTTAATCGCCTTCAGAGACTCCAAAAATGAGCAGCAAGGCTTGTATTTTCTGCTCCTCTTCGAACTCACATACAACCTCTTTGACTTGAACTTCATTGTACATGTTTATACAATGTTTTAGAACATTGCAACTCAGTGCCTTAGTTTTTATTGTACATGTTTATATATATTTTAACTTGCCTTTCATTTTAGTCATGTTTACATACACACTATATATGACATTTTAGTTATTTAGAGGAACTAGGGTGATATATATGTGGGTATTTATCACACCTTAGTAGAATAAGTCCAAGTAATATGTGTTGCAATTATGAACTTGCCTTTCATTTGAGTTTTTATTGTACATGTTTATACAATGTTTTAGAACAATCCTGTGCTGCAACTCAGTGCCTTAGTTGTTATTGTACATGTTTATATATTTTTAACTTGCCTTTCATTTTAGTCATGTTTACGTACACACTGTATATGACATTTTAGTTGTTTCTTTTTAACTTGCCGATTATTTAGAGGAACTAGGGTGATATATATGTGGGTATTTATTACATCTTAGTAGAATAAGTCCAAGTAATATGTGTTGCCATTACGAACTTGCCTTTCATTTTAGTTTGTAGTGTACATGTTTATGTGATATATTTTTTACTTGCCTTTTATTTTAGTTTTTAGCATATGTACATGCATACAACTTTTGATATAAACCAAATACATCCTGCCACTTTCATTCAATTCATTTTTTTAATAAGCATCATGTGTGTATTGTAAGTTAACATTTAAGTTTACATTTCTCAAAAATTCAATATATTATAGTCACCATTCAGTGTACTATAGAACGCACTACAGCCACCATTCTGCTAACCATAGATCAAGATCCAAACTACCATTCTGAATATACCATTTCAAAATGCTACAATTAAGCGTAACATTTTGTTGCGTATTTTGAATGGTAGTGAATGGTAGATGAATGGTGGCTCTATGGTAGATGAATGGTGGCTCTATGGTAGATGAATGGTGGCTCTATGGTAGATAAATGATGGCTCTATGGTAGATGAATGGTGGCTCTATGGTAGATGAATGGTGGCTCTATGGTAGATGAATGGTGGCTCTATGGTAGATGAATGGTGGCTCTATGGTAGATGAGTGGTGACTCTATGGTAGATGAGTGGTGACTCTACGGTAGATGAATGGTGGCTCTATGGTAGATGAATGGTGGCTCTATGGTAGATGAATGGTGGCTCTATGGTAGATGAATGGTGGCTCTATGGTAGATGAATGGTGGCTCTATGGTCGATGAATGGTGGCTCTATGGTAGATGAATGGTGGCTCTATGGTAGATGAATGGTGGCTTTATGGTAGATGAATGGTGGCTCTATGGTAGATGAATGGTGGCTCTATGGTAGATGAATGGTGGCTCTATGGTAGATGAATGGTGGCTCTATGGTCGATGAATGGTGGCTCTATGGTAGATGAATGGTGGCATTATGGTAGATGAATGGTGGCTTTATGGTAGATGAATGGTGGCTCTATGGTAGATGAATGATGGCTCTGTGGTAGATGAATGGTGGCTCTGTGGTAGATGAATGGTGGCTCTGTGGTAGATGAATGGTGGTTCTATGGTAGATGAATGATGACTCTATGGTGGCTCTATGGTATATGAATGGTGGCTCTATGGTAGAATATGTAGGTGTGGCCTAATTTGAATAAATGAATAAATTTGTCCCAATTATTTTAATTAGTTCTATGGTAAATGAATGGTAGATCTATGGTAGATTTGCTATGGTGTTTGTATGGTAATCTATGGTAGATTTGCTATGGTGTTTGTATGGTGTACCATAGAGATTTTTTTTGTAAGGGTATATAGCGCTTAATACAAATGTCTCTAAGCGCTTTATAAATATACTATTACCCCGGTCATTGGATACAGTGCATGCCCGCACACAATGTATGCATAATCTCCACTCCCTGGGGAGCATTCCAGCCAGCCAATATGTTGAAAAGAGTTGCTTATGATCCAAAGCAATAGCAATTAAGTCCCCGAATCAGTCACAAACCTTTACCAGAAATAAATGAGTAAATAAAAAACAAATAAATATTTCCTTTTATCTTTTGACATACATATTTTAGAATAATATCAATTTCATCCTTTTAATACAGTCAGACAGAACCTTGGTTTTTATTGTTTCGAGCTTGAACTGTACTCCTGATAATGAATTATAACCTGTTTTTTCTCCCTACCTTATTTTCAAGATCCCAAACTCTCACAGAACCCCTGATATCTAATCATCATTTTACAATTATTGCAATCCTTTACCTTATCAAATATGTATTTGTAATGTTGCATTATCTTCTCCCCAGAAAGGGCCTTATAGATTTAACATATCTGAAATGAACGCTTGTTAGACATTTTTACCCTGTGCAAGATGGACAACAATTGATCCTTTGACTGCTGCATCATCTCAGTACCGTAGATCCCATTCTCATTGGCAAAGGGTGACAAAACAAAAAGTCATTCTTTCGGTTTCCGGATGAATAAAAGTTCCACTGGAGATAGTGAGGCCTTTGTAGCCATGCGTTTAACACAGTAATGATATCTCTTGTTGCCTTCCAGATGTTGATGAATGTGTAGAGGATACCCTGAATGACTGTCATCCCCTGGCTACCTGCACAGACACCATAGGAAGCTACATCTGTACCTGTCAGACTGGACTCATCTCCCCTGAAGGAGCCAGAGGCAGATCATGTAATGGTGTGTATTTCAATAACAATTCAAGGAAAATAAAAATGAATTCATGTATAACAGGCAACAAAAGATATTATATACCTCACTTAAGAAATCCAGCCATCTGATTGGTCGAATTGCATTCATAAACTTCAACTGTTCCTGTAAAATTCTCGGTAACCATGCTTAAAACATTTCAATATTTTTGATAACCATGGTTATTAAAAATAGTTGGTCAGCCTCCATGGTTACCCCATAGGTTTACATGTTAAAAAATGGTTTGAGCGATGGAGGATGCCGTATGTGTGCGAAGGATTGGTCGGTAATTTCAATACAATTGAATCTCGATCGATCTTACCGACAATTTTATCTTGCATTGTTGACATGAAGACGAAAATAAACTTCCAAAAACAAAAAAACAACATCTGCCGATAGATCTTGATCTAAGTTCGTGCCAATATGCATTGCAAAAGTAAAAGAAGAGTCCGTATATGGAGCTTTTGCGAAGCATTCATCACACGCGAAGCCGGTTTCAATCCATTTTAATGTATATATTGGAGAAAACTGCCAAGCATGTTAACGGCGGGCCATAGCCGAGTGGTCTAAGCGTTGGTTTTCGGTACACCTCTTGTTGTACGCAAGAGTTCGAATCCCGTCTTCGACAAAAATGATAAATATTTTTAATTTGTCATTTTTTAGTCTATTTTTTTTCGGCATATAAAAGTATTAATGACTGCTTTAATATTCGAGAAATAGTTGTTTTCATACGCTCTCGGGAAGGTTACAATTGGGCTATTCCCTTGAGCGTAATAAAACAACTATTTCTCTCAAAGCAGTCATTAATACTATAAAATATACCAACCAAACTGAACATGGTAGTTTAGTCACAGCACTAGAATGGAGAGTACATGGTTCTGGGCCCTGTTTCATAAGACTTGATATCAATAACAAGTTACAAGCTACTATTATAGGCTACTGAAATCATGGCATCTGATTGGCTGAGAGCAAATTTGTCATAGAAATTTAGCATTTGTTATAGATAAAAAGTTTTATGAAACATGCAGGCCCCTGGTCTAGAAACTATCAAGAGCTCTGAAGAAGAAGAAAACAAATTATTGCTTTTTACTGAGAAAATCCAGAAAAGGCTTCTGTGAACCAAAAAGTGATTAATTCTCTGATTGTCTGAAGTGTTGTCAATTTGCACTGGTCTTTCGCTTGTCTATGAAAGTTTGTGTATATCAAAGATTATTTAAGGGTTCCTAGCTATTGTACAAGAGATGCAGAAGCTATGAGAAATGTCTTTCCATAAAAGACCACGTTGAAGTACATAAATAATAGACAACAGCTTTATATCACAAAGCTTTATGTTTTGTTTCAAATCAGCAATAACCATCAGCATCATCACAATTATTTTTTGTTCTTTAATATTGTACATCAGATCTTGATGAGTGTTCACTAGGTATCAGTACTTGTGATGCAGTGATGGAAGATTGTTTTAACACCTACGGAGCCTTCACATGTAGCTGTGCTGATGGCTATGCACTCAGCAGTGGACAATGCCAAGGTATACATTGGTATTGCTCTCTACTTCCCCATTAGGCTGAATTATGAACATATGATTTGAGTGATGAGAACTTATTTTCATTGAAACAGGGTATATGAAGAACAGATGAATCTTTGAGAGAGCCTTCAGATTATATATATCTGCTATGTATAGTCATCTTGAATACATAAGTACAAAGTTTTGTTTAACATGATTTCAAACACATTTAATACCTCCCTTACTAAAGGTACAGCAACACAATGCTCAACTCAGAATGAACCTAGAGAATCCTCAAAGTTGAAAGAATCATACTTTTGAAGCAATATTTTTTACAGAAGGCCACTTGTTTACATGCAGGTGCCAAAGTGTTTCAGAACATCAAGTATTCTTGATTATGATAATGCTACGAGACCAATCAAAGAATAATACTTCCTCAGTGATTCATTACTGTATTTATTCATTCCTTATTTTCATTTCTTTGATAGATGTTAATGAATGTCTTGATGACCCTTGTGATAGCCAGGTGAACACCCGATGTGAGAACCTACCTGGATCATACCAGTGCGTCTGCAGGACAGGTTACTATGTCGTCAACTCTCAATGCTTGCGTAAGTATATGCATAGATATCATTCAAAAAGTTTTTGATTAGTATTTATTTCCTATTAGTATTTCTATTCCCCCACAAATCATGAATATAACACATCCTGAAATAGGAATGATTAAATTTGGTCATATGACCAAATAAGTTTTATTTTCTATCTATGAGAGCTTTATATACATGTACTGTACTGCATTCATTTGAACTGTACTCATGCATGTATCTGATTCTTAGACAGGACAATTGTGATAACCAACATAGTGAAAGAGGATTGTAATTGTTAAACATTCGTGCTAGATACAAGAGCCTATTACAAATTATGATGGAATATGATGCAAATGTACATTGACTGCCTTTTAGTAAATTGTGTTTAAAACGATGTCATACTTTACTGCTCGTTTAAGTGTGGTAATTCATTTCTTCCATTTTACCCCCAATCCATCCATCCATGTTCCACCTATCTGTTCACCAATCTGCTCACCAATCTATTTATCCGCTTCATCAATTAATTTAGTCCTTTCTTCATCCATCTTCTATCTTTGGTTTATCCATCCATCAATCCATCTAACTATTCATCTGTCAAAACAAACCACCGATCGGTTCACCTCATAGACAACTAATGGAATCCTTTTGATGAGAACTTTCCCTATTATATATTATGTATATTTTGATCACAGCTGCCATGTCAATGCTTCTCTCTGCGACCTTCACTGATATTGCTGGATTGGAGGTGCTCGGACAGTACTTTGTTTACAATGATTTTGCTTTGTACATACCCCAGCTTGAAATAGATGTGAGTATAATTATATGTTTTTAAGTCTGATCATTAACAAAGATGTAATATTATACAGATATTGACTGGCAGGGGAGGGGGGGGGGTGATATTATATATAGATATTAGATAGCTTAGACAGATATCGAGATGTGATTGTTTCAGAGCTCGTCACATGATATCGATTGCGAGGATCTATTTTCTTTTCTCCCTTGAATTTTTTTTTCTCCCTCAAAATGTTTTTTTTTTGAGAAATTTGTTTTTCTCTAATTTTATTTTCTCGAAAAGTTTTTTTGATAATTTTTTTCTCTCAATTCTCCCCCCCCATCTTTTTTTTCTCCCTAATTCCCCTCCCCCCCCCCCCCCCATTTTTTTCGTCAATTTTTTTTCATCTCACTTTTCTGACTAAAATGTCTTGTTTCAAAAAAGGAAGGAAGATAAAAATATAGTGAAATGTCTACAATTTTCTTGGATATAGTCATTTGGAATCCACAAGGTGAATAGCACACTGATTTTGTGTTTTGATTATCCTTCTTGTAAGACAAATGTTAATACTCTCCATTCATGTAAATTGTATATCTCCTGGGAGGCGTTTCACAAAACTTTACATCAGTGACAAATGACAGTTTTTGTTATGAGCTACTGAAATCCTTGCTTCTGATTGGTTATCAACAGATTTGTCACTGATTTTTGTCATTTGTCATTGAAACAAGGCTTTGTGAAACGGGTCCCTGATGAGAGCCAGAAGGGTATTAACTTACATCCTTTACCTCAGAGTACTAGTAGATGTTCTTCCTGCCCTCAACAGATGTTTCCTGTCCTGTAATACAATGTTTGTTTCTGTAATGATCCTGACTGTCACTAATTTCCTCTGAAAATACTTTGTCCTCTAGGTGGACACCCTCCTCCAAAGCGCCGGTCTGACCAACTACACGGCTGTCTCCGTCTCCACCTCTCGTCTCCAGACATTGGGAGTTGAGGTCGAGTTCATCCTGGACTTCCTTGCGACATCTACGACCACGAAAGATGAGATTCTAGTGGCTTTCCTGGCAGGGCTTCAAGGGAGAGATGATATTATCCTGCCAGATAATGTCATTATCAGGAGTACTGCGTTTGTTGGACAGCCAGGTTAGTCCATAACAGAATTTGTTATTTGGTACCGGATTTTTTTTCAGGCTGCAAAGGCCATTTTTGCAAACAATAGACTTTTGGAGTAATCAGGATTTTGATGTTGAGCAACATTACCGTAGTAAATTAATCTATGAAACTTTAACAATACATCCAGGGGGGTGTTTCACAAAGATCCCAAGTTGAACTTATCTCTAAGTTGGACTTAACATTTATGGAAAGCCATTAGCATCTTTAAAAATATTTTGTAAAAGTTATTTTAAAAGGCATGAAAAGTTGATTTTGTTCATTCATATTTTCCATTATCTAGGAGATTTCATGTTCTTGATGTGGAATTTATAAAAAGTCTAAAATACTTGAATTTTCGCTTTTGAATATATTTTATTTTAAGGCTACAAATGGCTCTCCATAATTTTTAAGTCCAACTTAGAGTTAAGTTCAACTTAGGATCTTTGTGAAACACCCCCCAGATATTATATGAAAACTCTATTTTTTCCTCCTTGGAAATCATGATGGTAACTTTTGGTCAATTTATAGAGATAAGCATTATTAGGTCAATAAATTGACAGTACTTTTGAACATTACCATTGAACTTTGAAATGGAAATTATTTCAATGAAGTTATATCATTTTTTTTACACAGATACAAATCTTAGTTGGTGTATTTCACATACTCTCTTTTCTTAAGTTAATTCATTTAAATACTGCACATGTATGTGTAGGCAAATTGAGGCTTGGTTGAATAAGAAGAATGAAATTTATGGGGAAATATGATTCATCTTAAAAATTGTACAATGCTACATGGTCTGTTGTCCCCATTATCCATTAATAAATTACAAGAGTGAAATATTGATGAATTTGTACAAAGTTGAAGGCTTTTCTAAGTGATGGATTTTCACAGATATTTTGTGACTTCTGAAAATGATGGATTCTGACAGATTTGGTGACTTCAGAAAGTTATGGATTCTAAAAGATTTGATGAAACCTGATAAATTTGAAGACTTTTTTTCTTTCTTCTTTTCTTGAATACAGTGATTAATCCATGTGTGGAGGAGACAGACAACTGCACAACAAACTCAGACTGTATCTTCCTTGGTACCTCTGGAAACTATACTTGTCAATGTCAAGATGGATTCATGGGAGATGGATTCACAACCTGTACAGGTACTGGATGAACAATTGATTTTTAATACACCAGGGGCAAACTACTCACGAGTTATGATTGATTCAAATCAATCGCAACAGTGCCATAGTTTACTTAAGATATGGGAGATTGTAAACTTGCAATTGATTGAGGACTAGAGATCCAAACAGATCAATGGCAAGTCTCTATGAGTCAGAGCCCTGGTATACTATATGGCAGTACATTGTGGAGCATGTACATGAGATGTTAACTTTTAAAATGACACCAAGTTTAAGAATATATATCTCGAATTTCATTGCTAGAGACAGATTTTTAATCAATTTTTATTTTATTTTAATGAAAAGAGTTTCAATGAAAACATTGTTCCTTCATATCAGTGTTCACATTTTATCAATATTCTTGAAGGAGAAATTCAAGTTTTAGCTTTTTAAGTAGCTAAGACCTTCATTTGCAAAGAAAGAATTACTCAGTTTTGGGCAAAACTTGTTTATATTCATATGAAAGATGATGGATGGCATACTCTGAGGAAAAGTAAAAATAAGATAAATAAAAACCTGACTTTGGGTATTACAGTAATCACTTGGCAGTCAAGGTCTTCTTTAATAATCCAATCATTTTTTAGGCAAAAAGATGTCATATATTTGAAAGATGTTCATGCGTGGGTATATAGTCGTCCAAGAAGTAGACAACTTGCCGATCACTACATAACACTGAGATAATGGGTATAACACTCCTGTGCGTACGTCCGTGTGCCGCCTTCTATATGCCCACACTTGAGTAACTGTAATATGACTATTAAAATAATTTGAAGTTACAGTACTTTCTTCCCCGATGTTTGGTAATCCAATAAACTTTCCTGCTTCAATTTTCCTTATGTTATTTTTCTGCTTTTCTGATCATATCCACATCTGTTTGAGATGTATCGTATTTATCAACATTACTTTCTTCTACACAGACATCAATGAATGCCTGAATGACACGTCATGCACAAATGAAGGAGAGAGGTGTGTTAACACTGCCGGAAGCTATTCTTGTGACTGCATGATAGATAGAGGTTACATTGCTAATGATGGAGTATGCACATGTAAGTCTCTAGTAGTTTGTAGGCTGATCCTGTCTGTAGTCCCAGGTAGTCAAAATACAGTCTGTGTGAAACAGGTGCATTATAATTTTGCTCACAAAACTACCACCCCTGTAAAATTTCCAAATAGTCTATCAGAAGATGTAATGAGCAATAAGCTGCTACGATTTGTTGAGTGCATATTTTGTCTAAAATTCAGTTCCATGGTAACTGAAGCACACCTTAAAGAAGTTTAGACTAAAAGTTAACAGCCCAAATTAGAAACTGACTGGTTGGCAAAGGGAAAATAAGATATGGAGATTGATGATCTCAGTGAAGACAAGTAAACAATGATTTATAGAAGTTGGGTGGGACAAAGGAGGCGTGATAGCTCAGTGGTAGATACATGTAGCAGTGGTTGCATAACTTGGATGTCCCCTTGTTCGAAACCAAGTCGATGTGCTAGTGCCCTTTGGTAAGGCATTAATCCTCATTACTCAGTCCCTCGGAGAGGACTTAACGCCGTTGGTCCCCTGGTTGCTTACTGACAAGCACACCCATGCTTTCTTAGCAGTCTGGTAAAACAAACACACCAAATGACATTGGACCAAATGACCATTTACCTTTGCAGAATTACTTATCTAAGGTAGATATTAAGTCTATCAACCTCTTTTATTCCCAACACAGTATATGAAGTATACCGTGGCCAGCTCACTGTCAATTTTATCAGCGGTCTCCCAGCTATTTTCACTTCAGACCTCACTGACTCCTCTAGCCAGGCTTACTCGAGTCTAGCTTTCTTAGTCAGCAATGCGGTAAGTTTATGTACAGAATATGTACAGTGTATCATTTGATGATTTCTGCAATGTATCTTTCGAGTTAGTCAGCTCATTAATATACATTTTTGTGGTTTTGTTTTCCAATTGTTTTTGTACAAATAAATCTTGCAGGAAAGTATGTTTAACCTGTTACTTACTTGAACCAGGAGACTCCTGTATTAAGCCTGTGGCAATGAGGAAATTCAGTAGTGGATTAATATTCAGATTGCTCTTTGTATGCATGTAAATAATCTTGCATGATAGTGTCAGAAGTACTCTCTTTTTTTCTCTCATTTTTATGACGGCTCTTTTTGGATATTCGATAGTAAAAAATAATTAGATTACTTTGTGGCAATTTGTTTATGTTTATACCTCACTGTTAGTTTACCAATGCTGTTTAAGAACTAAATCACCCATTGCTGGCATGTATCTTAAATTTTGGCTTGCCGTATAGAGGTTTGTGGATAAATAGATGTTCATGTGCATGGTATAGAAAAAAAAGAGAGATAAAAGAATGTGTTTTTATGTAACCATTTCAGATACGATATCTCTTCCTACTGGAGCCAAACCTGCAAGACTTCTTCCAGTCTTGCACGGTGTCTGGTTTCACCAACGGCAGTGTGGTGGCGACATACTATGTTTCCTTCACCCAGTCGGTCAATATTTCAAGCAGCTCCCTCACAGCTCTCCTTGTGAACACCCTTGAGACTGGTGTCATTCTTACTACAGGCATTGCCTCTCAAGGGAATATCAATGTAGATATTAACTCTGTGGAATTCACCAGTAAGTAGACATTTCACTGTTAAATTCTTCCGAGTATTGTACTACCGGTACTGCATTTACAGTGTACATGTAAATAGTTGGTATTTAATTCAATACTTCAGGCAGAAATATTTGAATTTTACTCAGTTAGGAAACATTAGAATTCAATTGCATTGTTTGGCTTTCATACATACCTGTATTTAACCTAAAGTTAAAATCAGACAAAGCCAATTGTTTTGAAAACCTGGAAGTGCATCCGTTATTCTTGTCAAAGAAATACTGTAATTTGATGATATTGTTTGACTTTTTCAGAAATTACCCAAGAGTGCACAAACACTTTCTGTTTCAATGGAGGAACATGTTCTTTGCAGAATGGATTGAAAGTCTGCCAGTGAGTATAAGCTCATTTTTATTCTTTTCATATAAAGTTACAGGGCAATTCCACGGTAACGGAAGGACACTCAGACAAGATTTTTGAACTTCAGGTTCATACTAAAAGAACTGTTTTATTAGTATAAGATGTGAAACAGTACAGATATAATACCTATACAAGTGCCTTTAATTCTCCCCCAAAAAATTGTCATTATAGTTAAGTAGTTTAAGAATGTGCATATTAATTATCTCGGTAACGGAAGGACATAAAAATGGACATGGTTTTTCCAGTTAATTAGTGTTTATCCAAACTTTGTGAAGTTGATGAAGCTTTCCACTTGACTGAAACACATTTTGTTCCCCATAGTTTAATACATACTAATAAAACATTTCTTTTAGTATGAACCTGAAGTTCAAAAATCTTGTCTGAGTGTCCTTCCGTTACCGTGGAATTGCCCTACATGTGTTTACCCATCTCCCTACTTGTATTCAGATTTTAAAGTGCACAGTGGACTTAAAGGTATAATACAAAGTTTTGGTATGGGGTCATGAATTTGGTTCAAATGTTCAGTGATCGTTGTCGCGGTTGAGTCTAAAGTTATGAAATTGTAAATAATAATCTCGTTATGTTGTATAGCTCCCTCTCAAGGTCAAGATATTAATAAAGCTATAAAACAATGTTTCTTGACTAAAATCGACCGATTAGCTATTCCCGTTTGGATTTTCATGGTCGCAGCTACCATTGTATGGCCATAGGCGCTATACACCAGTTTACAGTTGTATCAGTGCGCATGCGCAGACAGTTGACCTCGGGTCATTGGCCCTGAATTCAGGGCCAATAACCTCTGACCTCTGGTATTTATGCGTAAATTAAGATTGCGCCCATGCAAATAATGATGTGCGCGCACAACGCAGCGCGTAGGCAGTGATATCATCAAAATTTGCATGGGCGCAATCTTAATTTACGCATAAATACATGACCTCTAGGTCATTGGCTTTGTTTAAAATGGCGCACACAACTGTAAACTGGTGTATTTGAAAATTGTTTTAGGGGCTGAATTTTCTAGTGCTTAGAATCACTATCCAGCTAATTTTCAAAATTTCCCAAAACTTTGTATTACCTTTAAACCAAGTACATAGATCCCACAGACTTATTGTCCTTGTGCTTATGAACCAAAGACTAATGAGCTACACATAGTTTAGCAGCTTCTCTGATGTCCAGATAGTTCAGAAAAAAACTTCACCAGAATCATATTATCAACTAAGGGTCAGTAGGGCACTGATTCCCAATTGATACATGTTTGTTGACATACATGCTCAACTGTAGAGTTAATGCTAGGATGCCTTTCTGGCTCTGAGCAGATGATGCAGGTGATATACTGATTAAAGGCTCATTGAATATTGTTTGCTGAGAGCTATAAGGGCACTTCATGATCCTATACTACATTCAGCTACTGCCTACTTGCATCTAAACAACAATTATAGATATGTGTTTCATGCACAAGTGATACTACAGGTCACACAATCATGACTAAAACCTTGTATAATGCTTTGTTCATGAAGGTGCCCTAGTGGTTATGAGGGAGATACTTGTGAGAGGGCTCCTAGCACTCGGCCTCCTACTATAGCTACTACTCTGGAGGGGAGTACCATGGCAACGGAAAACATCACTGAGATGACCAACACCACAACATCATCCCAGACAAGTAAGTTATGAGGGGAGTGCATAATCATTGAGCTTGTGGGGGGATTAGAGGAATTAAGAATGACACACTACTGGATTTATTCAAAGGAGACACGATGGCTCAATGGTAGAGCAGTGGTCTTGTAACTGGGAGGTCCTGAGTTCAAAGCCCAGTTGATGCGTTAGTGCCCTTTGGTTAGGCATTAATCTTTATTACCAAGTCCCTCAAAGAGAACTTAAAGCTGTTAACCTCCTGGACATTTACTTACAAGCATACACATGCTTTGTTTTTGGTCAGGTGAAACAAACCAACTTACCAACCAACCAACCAATCAATCTTGATAGGAACCGTTTATGCATTTTTTGTCTTTATTTTTGCCGTTTAACTTCAGACTCCGCGAGCTCTCTCGCCTTCTTCAGCGTAGGGTCTGCTAACTGCGCTTTCCTAATATCATCAGGAGAAACTTCTGGGATAGGAGACATTACCTTCAGTGGAGTCTGTTTCCGTTTACTAACCTTAACCTGGGATCTCGTCTCAACTGCCATCCCTACCTCAGATAAATTCTTACCTTGATCATCATGGCCTGAAGTAGACGACCCCCAGTTCAGATTCGGAGCATTGGGTGGGAGAACATTTTGGATGTTCCCTAGAATCACATCAAACACTGGTGATTTCATACACAAAGCTACAACACAGCCTACATAAAAAGGACTGTCAACATGTACCTTAGCAGTAGGATACCAACGCACACTGCCATCGATGAGAATACACTGCCTGTGTTTTCCTGTCATCTGATCCTTGGCGGCTAGGCTCCTACGAATCACTACACAAGAACAACCTGTGTCTCTAAGAACTGAAACTGTTTGAGAATTAACAATTCCATCCTTAACTGGCATGAGTGCACGCAACTTACCTGTACAAGCCGCACACATTTCCAGTACTTTCTTCCTCCTCTGTTTCCTTGACGGTCTAGTCCGCTCCATCCCGGCGGCAGACATCGTGACAAACATCCCAACACTCTCGACCTGTGTTGTATCTTTGTCAACCCCTGAATCTTGGGAAGAAGAACATGTTGGACATTCAAAAGATAAGAGTCTGTTCACCTCATCAACTTTTTCATGATTTGTTTGAGACTTGTCCTTACCTGATGACTTCTTAGGATTATGGGATTTTAATCCCATAGCTACAAAACTTCCAACCTTTTGAGGTTTTGACTTAGAAGTTACTGTACAATTTCTTGCAAGATGACCCATTTGGTCACACAAATAACACGGCCCAATCGCCTTCCGATTGGTGGGCTTCTCACTGTGAAAGGGCTTTTCTCTGTGAAAAGCTTCACACTTTTTCTCTGACCTGTTGGATGTCATTACTTTGTTGTCCTGTCTTGGACCCTTGAAATGACCACCATGTGCTGAGATATAAATCAGAGCAGCGTCAGTCATCTCCCTAGTAGTCTTGAGCGTACGCTCTCTCAAATAGATAGCAAGCCCTGGACTCATCTGTTCAAGAAACTGCTGTCTAATAATCAAATCTTTCAACCCTTGATAAGATTTGTCTGTCTCCGTAAGATCCAACCATCTTTCGAAGTAGTGTTCTAACCTAGCAACAAATTGACCAGCATACTCTCCCGTCTCTGGCGTTGCTTTGTAGAACTTCTTCCGGAAGTCATCTGCTGACATCTGGTATCTGCGAAGGAGGGCGTCCTTAAGCTTGGAGTAATTCTCAGCTTCATCTGGTGCCAACCTACTGTAGACTTCCAACGCCTTTCCCTGTAGAAGTGCACCTAAATTAATGGCCCAACAATCTGTTTGCCATCTCTGACTACTAGCGTATCTCTCGAAACGCTCTAAATACGCATCCATGTTGTCTCTACTTTCATCAAAGTGAGGTAACTTTGGGATTCTTGTCAAACTATGGTGTTCGCGACTGGTATCTCCTGACTGAGATTCATTTCCCCTTTTGGCCTGTTCTAAGGATATCTGTTTATCTAAAATATTCCCCTCTAGTTGCTTCAAAGCAAATTCTTGTTTCTTATCTTCCCTTACAGCTGCTCTTTCATCACGTGCCTGTTGTTCTCTTTCTTTAATGAACTCCAACAAGGTCTCACCAACTAAACCTAGTTCCTTACCTAAGTTAATCAACTTTTCATCAATGACCTCCATACTGATAACCCAACCTAACAATAAAGCGGGACTATGGTATTGATAGGTGGTGAACCTATCTGGGTAACTAACCCCTTCCCAAATTCGCTCTAAATGCGCAAATTGCTAAATTGTCACTTACCAGAGAGAATCAAGAACACGTTCTGCCGATTTGAATACTTGCCACCGACTCCTGTTCTGTATTACAGAATCGCAAAATATTCCTAGTTCATATAAAGATAACAATGAGACACAAAAGTGAAAAGGTCAATAATGTACATGAGATAGTTAACGCTCTAAAATGTATGCGGTTTCCTTTTACATGTTTTATAATATACAATCAGTTCAAAACACTAAAAGAAAACCTAATATTCCTGCGAGAGGTCCCGGGTTCGACTCCCGGAAGAGCCCCCAAAATGTCACAACTGGGTAAACTCAGGTGACTTTAATTCGTGATCTAGTTAACTCTCTTATCGTCTCACAGGGAAATTTACACAATAAACAACGAATTCAAATTCTGTTAAAGTGTATCAAAGGATATCATCTTCTTCTTATCTTTATTACATTACTTCTTATCACAATAGAAATGCATATAAAGATATAAAATATATATTGAACCCAACCCTGAGGTTGTATTCTAAGCTGTCACAAAATCACACCTTTGTACAGAGTATCGTCACTGAAAATGGTCGTAAGTTTATCGTACGTCTGGAAATATAAATAAAATAACCCACTTTAGTGATGCAATCACTCAAGATGTGATAATAAAATATTGTTCATGGGAACAAAGAAACCATAGTTGTTACTGTTGCTGGAACTTGTCCCGTGTAACGAAGGGGTTGCTCCATCTGTAATGGCACCTTCATCTCTCCTTAGTCGTTACAGGTAGAGATCCACCCATTGTGGCATGAACTTGGATACCGGACTTGCTCTGTACGTCCTAGCCGGAACACCATCTAAAATTAACATTAACCCAGGCTATTAATAGTCTACGGAATAATACTAAATTATTCATCATCTACTTAATATCTTTTAACAAGACTATAACCATCATCAGGCAATACAATAACATGCATTACAGAAAAGGCTTCTATCATAATGATTTACATTGCATTACAAATATCCTTTCAACATCCAAAAGAGCCTGAATTACTGAGTGCAAATCCTGCGAACATGTACTTTCAGTTATTATTCAGAAATGAACAATATAATGTATAAAGAGTTACATTATTACTTTAGAGAAATGATTTGCAGTCTTCATTATTCATCCCTAATGCAAAGGTTCACTTGTGACCTTGACTTCTCAATGACAAATGAACACACCCAATGTATCATTATAAAAAGGAATACAAATATGGATTAAACTTGGATTAAACTTACAGTTTGACTGGTTGACTGAAATGCAGAAAATCGGGGCAGGCCTCAATGTCGGTTCTGGTGATCGTGACTCTCTATGGAAATTGGACTTGCAGCACAAAATGCTATGAAACAACTTTCATTTACCTCCAACCCATAGGTCCTATGAAACAACTTTCATCCACCTCCAACCCATAGGTCCTGCCTGTATGACTTGTGTGCAGATAGTGACACTACACTGCAACGTAAGGCAACCCACCCACTATAGCTATGCATCACCTGTTTGAGCTACAATGTATGTAGAGTGCAGTGGAGCCTAACTACGCAATGCATTCAACCCAATGCTGTAATCTACATAACAATTAAGCGGGTAGCATTGAGGGGAAAGGTTGAATCCTAACACCTACCTGCATATACTTTGCATATGTTCCTTTATTTCTTGACCAGACATGCATTTTGTAGAAAAATTGTACATATCACACTAAATTTTATATTTTCTTATTACCTTTTATCATTGAAACCTAGGTGTCATTGAGTCTCATGATGTAAATGCCATTAGCGTACAGTATGTTGATGAGATACTGAATTATTTAGTTCATAGCAATATTTCTTTTTTAGAATGCAATTGCATAATCTTCTGTAAGGGATTCTCGTAAGTGTATGGTTGTGCCTAAACATTGTGAGGTACATATTATTTATTTAATTGTATGTCATTTTGTTTTACTCCTTTCTTTTTGAATCAGATATCAATGAATGCCAAGATGGAAGTAACACATGTGATACAGCATCTCAGATATGCATTAATACAGTGGGAGGTTTCATGTGTCAATGCATGACCGGATTCGTACAAAATGGATCAATTTGTCAAGGTAACATACATGTGTTTTATTTCTATTATTTATTGCAAGAGTATTTTGTTGTGCAGTTTCCTCAATACAATAATAGAAGATTTTTCTTTTTAGGATAGTTTCAAACTATTTTGCTCAATCTCTGCACATATCCTTCTTTCAAAAAATTTGAGTTTGTTTGTCTTTTTTCTATTTTTATATACTCCTTGTTTTCCTAATAAATAAAGAAATTCACCATCCAGTGAAACGCTTTTTTATTACACTGTGCTTGAGCATTCAAGATGTTTTTAGAAATGTTTATAGGTGTTTTACTTGACTAACCAATTAAGAAGAAATTTTCCTCATTATTCTTTAATAATTATGGGAGAACTTAATAACTTCTACATGTTTTTGTTTCCTTTTAGACATCGATGAGTGTGCTGACAGCAGTTTATGTGGAACAAATGCAATGTGTATCAATTCTTTTGGCAGCTACATGTGTAGTTGTGTGAGTGGTTATGATGGAGATGGGATCACCTGTCTTGGTGAGTTTGATATGGAATTCAAGTCATTTACTTTCTCATTATGATATGATAATAATCTATGAAGAACAAAACTAACATGAACAGGATTCCTTGGGTCCTTGGAAATCCTTGGAAATTCTTGATTTTTCAAAGTTGTCCTGGAAAAACCCAAATGTGATTTTATGGCTGGAAACCTGTTTTATAAAGTAGCTGTTATTATTGAGGTAGCAGTCAAAATCAATAGTAGACACTTATAACAATAAACTATTATTTAGTATGGCTTTGATTTTATGTTTCCACCCCTCTAACAAACACCAGTGGTGATTTGATAAAGAAATCATATTTCTCAAATGTACACATTTTAATGGATGATTCCTTTATTACTTCAGTCATAAAAAGGTGATCCATTTGTATCTAGAGAAAATAAAGATAATAATAATAACATTCCTTTCTTGTATAGAACATATCACATTATCACGTCCCTATGCACTTCCAAAGTGCTCTGGAAATTATTACCCTAGCTTTAGCTCCGTCACCTGTTATCAGCGCACAGTGCATGTCAAGGAATATTTCTACTCGGTACCTATTTACCACACCTGGTCTGAGTGTGGCAAATGTAGATTAATGTCTTGCCAAAGGACATTAGTGCCGCGGCGGGACTCGAACCACAGACCTTGTGATCCGCAGTCCGGTGACATATGCACTCGACCACAACATTTTCATTTCAGTACTTATATTGCTTATTCAAGATTAGTTTTTCAATTGATCCCCACTTTCTTATTACATTCTAGCTTACCCATTGATAGATTAATACTTTTGTCATGTTTGCATAATGAATCTTGCAACAAATTGTAATGTTGTTTTGCCCTTTTCATTCTGTTCTATTCGAGATCTCTACACTTCAGATGGTGCTGGCTCATCATTAAGCAGTGTAACTACAGCTGTTCCTCTAGAAACTTCTACATTTTCTATGGCAAGTCAGGTCTTGACTACAGATAAGTCAGTCACCTCACAAATTCAAACCACCAATAACTTACCATTTGTAACATCAAACCCTGGGGAATATACCTCACAGATGAGTACTTCCACAGAGCTCTCAACTGGGACTGTTATTCTTTCGTCTACCACGATTGATGTAACTTCTGAGAATTCTGTAACTGACCCTGAATCAACTGTCCAATTTACTGAGGATACTACCACAAGTGTTCAAGGTTCAACCACAACAGTTGGTACAGGAGGTATCTCAGCAACTGCAACAACCACTCAGTCTTCTATGGAAATGAGTACTGGTGCAGATACGACAGAGATATCGACTTCTGATGTAACATCACAATCTCCTACTACTTCAGGATTCACAACCTCAGGTTTGAGAACTGGTGCAGAATCAACAGAGCCAGGGACAAGGACTACTGAGGAGGAATCAACTAAAGCAGGAACAACTGAAGGATTCACCTCAGATGTAACATCTACTGCTTTACCAACATCAGTGATCACCACCAATGGTCTGACTACCAAGGAGGAGACAACTGAATCAGGAACAACTGAAGGATTCACTTCAGATGTTACATCTACTGGGCCGTCAACTTCAGATATCACCACCAATGTTCTGACTACTGAGGGGGAAACAACTGAATCACAAACAACTGAGAGATTCACCTCAGATGTTACATCTACTGCTTCCTTAACATCAGATATCACCACAGACATTCCCTCAACTGGGCCGTCAACATCATACATGTATATCACCACCAATGGTCTAACTACTGAGAAGCACACAACTGAATCGGGAACAACTGAAAGATTCACTTCAGATGTTACATCAACTGGGCCGTCAACATCAGATATCACCACCAATAGTCTAACTACTGAGGCGGAGACAACTAACTCGGGAACAACAGAAGAATTCACCTCAGATGTTACATCTACTGCTCTACCAACATCAGATATCACAACCAATGGTCTATCTAATGAGGAGGAGACAACTGAATCAGGAACAACTGAAGGATTCACTTCAGATGTTACATCTACTGGGCCGTCAACTTCAGATATCACCACCAATGTTCTGACTACTGAGGGGGAAACAATTGAATCAGGAACAACTGAAGGATTCACTTCAGATGTTACATCTACTGGGCCGTCAACTTCAGATATCACCACCAATGTTCTGACTACTGAGGGGGAAACAACTGAATCACAAACAACTGAGAGATTCACCTCAGATGTTACATCTACTGCTTCCTTAACATCAGATATCACCACAGACATTCCCTCAACTGGGCCGTCAACATCATATATCACCACCAATGGTCTAACTACTGAGAAGCACACAACTGAATCGGGAACAACTGAAAGATTCACTTCAGATGTTACATCAACTGGGCCGTCAATTTCAGATATCACCACCAATGTTCTGACTACTGAGGGGGAAACAACTGAATCACAAACAACTGAGAGATTCACCTCAGATGTTACATCTACTGCTTCCTTAACATCAGATATCACCACAGACATTCCCTCAACTGGGCCGTCAACATCATATATCACCACCAATGTTCTGACTACTGAGAAGCACACAACTGAATCGGGAACAACTGAAGGATTCACTTCAGATGTTACATCTACTGGGCCGTCAACTTCAGATATCACCACCAATGGTCTAACTACTGAGAAGCACACAACTGAATCACAAACAACTGAGAGATTCACCTCAGATGTTACATCTACTGCTTCCTTAACATCAGATATCACCACAGACATTCCCTCAACTGGGCCGTCAACATCATATATCACCACCAATGGTCTAACTACTGAGAAGCACACAACTGAATCGGGAACAACTGAAAGATTCACTTCAGATGTTACATCAACTGGGCCGTCAATTTCAGATATCACCACCAATGTTCTGACTACTGAGGGGGAAACAACTGAATCACAAACAACTGAGAGATTCACCTCAGATGTTACATCTACTGCTTCCTTAACATCAGATATCACCACAGACATTCCCTCAACTGGGCCGTCAACATCATATATCACCACCAATGGTCTAACTACTGAGAAGCACACAACTGAATCGGGAACAACTGAAAGATTCACTTCAGATGTTACATCAACTGGGCCGTCAACATCAGATATCACCACCAATGGTCTAACTACTGAGAAGCACACAACTGAATCGGGAACAACTGAAGGATTCACTTCAGATGTTACATCTACTGGGCCGTCAACATCATATATCACCACCAATGGTCTAACTACTGAGAAGCACACAACTGAATCGGGAACAACTGAAGGATTCACTTCAGATGTTACATCAACTGGGCCGTCAACATCATATATCACCACCAATGGTCTAACTACTGAGAAGCACACAACTGAATCGGGAACAACTGAAGGATTCACTTCAGATGTTACATCTACTGGGCCGTCAACATCATATATCACCACCAATGGTCTAACTACTGAGAAGCACACAACTGAATCGGGAACAACTGAAGGATTCACTTCAGATGTTACATCAACTGGGCCGTCAACATCATATATCACCACCAATGGTCTAACTACTGAGAAGCACACAACTGAATCGGGAACAACTGAAGGATTCACTTCAGATGTTACATCTACTGGGCCGTCAACATCATATATCACCACCAATGGTCTAACTACTGAGAAGCACACAACTGAATCGGGAACAACTGAAGGATTCACTTCAGATGTTACATCAACTGGGCCGTCAACATCATATATCACCACCAATGGTCTAACTACTGAGAAGCACACAACTGAATCGGGA
Organism: Strongylocentrotus purpuratus; assembly: GCF_000002235.5. Lineage (NCBI taxonomy): Eukaryota > Metazoa > Echinodermata > Echinoidea > Camarodonta > Strongylocentrotidae > Strongylocentrotus > Strongylocentrotus purpuratus. The sequence continues at coordinate 33,040,681 of NW_022145610.1, forward strand.
ACAACTGAAAGATTCACTTCAGATGTTACATCAACTGGGCCGTCAACATCAGATATCACCACCAATGGTCTAACTACTGAGAAGCACACAACTGAATCGGGAACAACTGAAGGATTCACTTCAGATGTTACATCTACTGGGCCGTCAACATCATATATCACCACCAATGGTCTAACTACTGAGAAGCACACAACTGAATCGGGAACAACTGAAGGATTCACTTCAGATGTTACATCAACTGGGCCGTCAACATCAGATATCACCACCAATGGTCTAACTACTGAGAAGCACACAACTGAATCGGGAACAACTGAAGGATTCACTTCAGATGTTACATCAACTGGGCCGTCAACATCATATATCACCACCAATGGTCTAACTACTGAGAAGCACACAACTGAATCGGGAACAACTGAAGGATTCACTTCAGATGTTACATCTACTGGGCCGTCAACTTCAGATATCACCACCAATGGTCTAACTACTGAGAAGCACACAACTGAATCACAAACAACTGAGAGATTCACCTCAGATGTTACATCTACTGCTTCCTTAACATCAGATATCACCACAGACATTCCCTCAACTGGGCCGTCAACATCATATATCACCACTAATGGTCTAACTACTGAGAAGCACACAACTGAATCGGGAACAACAGAAAGATTCACTTCAGATGTTACATCAACTGGGCCGTCAACATCAGATATCACCACCAATAGTCTAACTACTGAGGCGGAGACAACTAACTCGGGAACAACAGAAGAATTCACCTCAGATGTTACATCTACTGCTCTACCAACATCAGATATCACAACCAATGGTCTATCTAATGAGGAGGAGACATCTGAATCAGGAACAACAGAAGATTTCACCTCAGATTTTACATCAACTCTGTCGTCAACATCAGATATCACTACTAATCGTCTGACTACTGAGGAGGAGAGGACTGAGGGAATAACCTCAGATATGACATCTACCGCTCTACCAACATCAGATATCATTACCAATGGTATGACTACGAAGGGGTAACAACAATCTCGCAAACATAGCGATTTTGTACTCTTATATATAAGAGCAGAAATTTGTAAAGAAATCATGATCAGTACAGGTCAAAAGTTGATATCTACTTTAGATAGGAGTATTTGTTTCCCATTTATAGAAAAGTATGGCATGATTGACAAAATTGAAGTAATCAGTGGGGTTGTTTTTGAGTGTGTATATTGTTGACTTGAGGTTCAATTGGTTTGAGAGTAAGTTAGCATCTGCTAAAGATATCAATATCACATTCAGTAGAATAAAAACAAAAAAATATTGAACACTTTGAAGTAATTATGAATTGATAAAAATTATGATAATTATAATATTGATGTTAACAACAATACAAAGTATTCATAATCAGTGTTTATGGGCATTAGTATTGATTTACAGAGAATTAAGAATAAGTCAACATCTTCTCTAGATTAACAAAAAAATAATGTGGGATTCAATGCTTTTTATATATCCATGTTGTCTTTGATATATTTTAAGAATCTAGATGTTTTGTCATATTAAGTAGTATCAAGAAAATTTTCCATTTGAAATGAATATACTTTTTTCAGTTATCTAACTTTGCGTTTATACCAGATGAAAATGAGTGTGCATTGGTATCATTAGTTGCTTCCAGGAGGGTAACAACACCACCCCTGCTCCAAAACCTTGATGGTGGTTAAGGTTCTGAATTGTTTCAAGATGTTGTAATTTTAGCCCATAGCTTATGGAACTAGTTGTTTTGTGTAATAAGCTTATGGGACTGAGACAATTCAGTAGTTAACAGGTTAAATCTCTTGCATTTAATTATCATCTTTTCTATGTGTTTATACGAGATGAGGATGAGTGTGCCCTTGGTATTAGTGGTTGCCCCCAGGGGTGTAACAATACCACCCCAGCTCAGAACCCAGATGGTTTCAGTTGCTACTGCTATGAAGGCTTCATCGCTGACCTGCAAGGCAACTGTGTCCGTAAGTCAATTCAATTCAATTCAATTCGCATTTATTTCATTCTCGATTAAAATCATATTGATACAAGTACCAAAGAGTTCGCTAAACTTCTGGCCATATGTTGCACAAAGAATCACAATTGATTACTAGTCACATTACTTTGAACCAGTCAGGCATCATAATAATCTTGATTTATGTTAATGACACAAACTTAATTCTAACAGAATAGAAGAAGAAAATGGACTGGAACACAGAATATCCAGCAGACAAAATAAATAATAGCACTCCAACAATTTCGATAGAAAATGAATGATTGCCAACCAAGTAAGGATGTGCAGTTCATTTATCCTTATTTTTACAATATTTAATTCTAGAAAAATCTTGTTTTCAGGGGTGCTCCTTCTCATGACCCCTCTTCAAGCTCAGTCACCCGTCTTTCAGGCTAATTAGGTGATAATGTATAATAAGATTGGTCTCCCGTTTCATTTTCAGCGGAAACAAGCTGCATAAGTACTGTATGTAGCAATGCAGACTGTGTTAATCTCAATGGAATGGAGATGTGTGTTTGCTACAATGGCTACAAATTCAACAGCTCCGACATCACATCTTGTATAGGTAAGCACTATTCTGTTATTACTATTCGTTACTTTGTATTGCCTGTGTCTTGGATAGAGATAATTGAACTCAATCACTCTGACCCTTGACCCTTGGGTCCCTCCCCCCAGTATAACTGATCGGGATGTACAGGTGAAGCCCTATACATGGGTCACTCTACTCTTGGCGAGGAGTGCAGTGGGTTCTGAACGTGCATCAGGATTACTTTCCTACACTTGAGATCTCTTTTTGACATTGTGTATGAGGAACATCAATCACATTGTTTTTCACTGTTTCCTAGTGTGCATCTACATGTATGAATCAGGGAGAGGGCTCATTTCACAGACAACACTAGCTCGGAGTCATCAATCCAAGCTGGGAGGTGTTTCACAAAGCCTTTTTTCAATGAAAAATGACAGAAGTCAGTGACAAATCTGCTGATAACCAATCAGAATCAAGCATTTCAGTAGCTTATAACAAAGCTGTCATTTATCACTGATGACAAGTTTTGTGAAATATCCCCCTGATTTCTAATCATGATCTGTGGATTGACATGAAGACACTTTACTAATTGAGCCAATTCCCTTTAAAATCTCAATTCAACTAAATTACCATTCTCCTTCCTTTCTAGATATTGATGAGTGCACTGATGTAGAATACAGCAACATGTGCAATCAGGACTGTACCAATACCATCGGAGGGTACAACTGCTCTTGTTTTGAGGGGTATTCCCTTATGACTGATGGCCGCACATGCAATGGTAAGATTTGCAAATCATTGACCTTTGACCTTGTAAACTATGACAGGCATACATTCGTAAGAATTATGCGTAAAGAGATGCGTAATAAAGAATACAGTTTTTTGTATACCTTGTACATTCATGTCACGTACATCATTGAGGTTCTGTATCATACCCTTAATCCATTTCCATGAAGTACCGAAGCTGTGACATCATAAACATCTATTCTTAGAATTTCTCAATTTTTTCATTTTCCGAAAGAGCATAATAAATAATGTCCAAATGTGGAAAACCAGTTAAAAAGGTTAAGTATTGGCTGAGATATCACCATCTGAATGAATAGATTTCCTATAGGAAACTGTGTTATATTGCTCTGGTTCATAAAGTTTTGAGCCAGAGCATATAACACTGAGCAGGAACAGGATGACTCCTGGGACCCGCTTCACAAAGCCTTTTTCCAATGACAAATGACTAAATTCAATGACAAATCTGCTGATAACCAATCAGATGAAAGGATTTTACTAGCTTATAATCAAAACTGTAATTTTTCACTGATGCCAAGTTTTGTGAAATGGGGCCCTGTACTAAAGCCTACGGGAAGAAAAGAAATCAGGAATCAATGGGTTAATATAAGCTCTGAGTTCAAGATTTTGAAGATAAACAGAAGTGTGTACCTTTAAAGTTTGAGTCATCAAACAGAATAGATTTTCCTACCTGCATATACTTTGTATATGTTCCTTTATTTCTTGACCAGACATGCATTTTGTAGAAAAATTGTACATATCACACTAAATTTTATATTTTCTTATTACCTTTTATCATTGAAACCTAGGTGTCATTGAGTCTCGTGATGTAAATGCCATTAGCGTACAGTATGTTGATGAGATACTGAATTATTTAGTTCATAGCAATATTTCTTTTTTAGAATGCAATTGCATAATCTTCTGTAAGAGATTCTCGTAAGTGTATGGTTGTGCCTAAACATTGTGAGGTACATATTATTTATTTAATTGTATGTCATTTTGTTTTACTCCTTTCTTTTTGAATCAGATATCAATGAATGCCTAGATGAAAGTAACACATGTGATACAGCATCTCAGATATGCATTAATACAGTGGGAGGTTTCATGTGTCAATGCATGACCGGATTCGTACAAAATGGATCAATTTGTCAAGGTAACATACATGTGTTTTATTTCTATTATTTATTTGCAAGAGTATTTTGTTGTGCAGTTTCCTCAATACAATAATAGAAGATTTTTCTTTTTAGGATAGTTTCAAACTATTTTGCTCAATCTCTGCACATATCCTTCTTTCAAAAAATTTGAGTTTGTTTGTCTTTTTTCTATTTTTATATACTCCTTGTTTTCCTAATAAATAAAGAAATTCACAATCCAGTGAAACGCTTTTTTATTACACTGTGCTTGAGCATTCAAGATGTTTTTAGAAATGTTTATAGGTGTTTTACTTGACTAACCAATTAAGAAGAAATTTTCCTCATTATTCTTTAATAATTATGGGAGAACTTAATAACTTCTACATGTTTTTGTTTCCTTTTAGACATCGATGAGTGTGCTGACAGCAGTTTATGTGGAACAAATGCAATGTGTATCAATTCTTTTGGCAGCTACATGTGTAGTTGTGTGAGTGGTTATGATGGAGATGGGATCACCTGTCTTGGTGAGTTTGATATGGAATTCAAGTCATTTACTTTCTCATTATGATATGATAATAATCTATGAAGAACAAAACTAACATGAACAGGATTCCTTGGGTCCTTGGAAATCCTTGGAAATTCTTGATTTTTCAAAGTTGTCCTGGAGAAACCCAAATGTGATTTTATGGCTGGAAACCTGTTTTATAAAGTAGCTGTTATTATTGAGGTAGCAGTCAAAATCAATAGTAGACACTTATAACAATAAACTATTATTTAGTATGGCTTTGATTTTATGTTTCCACCCCTCTAACAAACACCTGTGGTGATTTGATAAAGAAATCATATTTCTCAAATGTACACATTTTAATGGATGATTCCTTTATTACTTCAGTCATAAAAAGGTGATCCATTTGTATCTAGAGAAAATAAAGATAATAATAATAACATTCCTTTCTTGTATAGAACATATCACATTATCACGTCCCTATGCACTTCCAAAGTGCTCTGGAAATTATTACCCTAGCTTTAGCTCCGTCACCTGTTATCAGCGCACAGTGCATGTCAAGGAATATTTCTACTCGGTACCTATTTACCACACCTGGTCTGAGTGTGGCAAATGTAGATTAATGTCTTGCCAAAGGACATTAGTGCCGCGGCGGGACTCGAACCACAGACCTTGTGATCCGCAGTCCGGTGACATATGCACTCGACCACAACATTTTCATTTCAGTACTTATATTGCTTATTCAAGATTAGTTTTTCAATTGATCCCCACTTTCTTATTACATTCTAGCTTACCCATTGATGGATTAATACTTTTGTCATGTTTGCATAATGAATCTTGCAACAAATTGTAATGTTGTTTTGCCCTTTTCATTCTGTTCTATTTGAGATCTCTACACTTCAGATGGTGCTGGCTCATCATTAAGCAGTGTAACTACAGCTGTTCCTCTAGAAACTTCTACATTTTCTATGGCAAGTCAGGTCTTGACTACAGATAAGTCAGTCACCTCACAAATTCAAACCACCAATAACTTACCATTTGTAACATCAACCCCTGGGGAATATACCTCACAGATGAGTACTTCCACAGAGCTCTCAACTGGGACTGTTATTCTTTCGTCTACCACGATTGATGTAACTTCTGAGAATTCTGTAACTGACCCTGAATCAACTGTCCAATTTACTGAGGATACTACCACAAGTGTTCAAGGTTCAACCACAACAGTTGGTACAGGAGGTATCTCAGCAACTGCAACAACCACTCAGTCTTCTATGGAAATGAGTACTGGTGCAGATACGACAGAGATATCGACTTCTGATGTAACATCACAATCTCCTACTACTTCAGGATTCACAACCTCAGGTTTGAGAACTGGTGCAGAATCAACAGAGCCAGGGACAAGGACTACTGAGGAGGAATCAACTAAAGCAGGAACAACTGAAGGATTCACCTCAGATGTAACATCTACTGCTTTACCAACATCAGTGATCACCACCAATGGTCTGACTACCGAGGAGGAGACAACTGAATCAGGAACAACTGAAGGATTCACTTCAGATGTTACATCTACTGGGCCGTCAACTTCAGATATCACCACCAATGTTCTGACTACTGAGGGGGAAACAACTGAATCACAAACAACTGAGAGATTCACCTCAGATGTTACATCTACTGCTTCCTTAACATCAGATATCACCACAGACATTCCCTCAACTGGGCCGTCAACATCATACATGTATATCACCACCAATGGTCTAACTACTGAGAAGCACACAACTGAATCGGGAACAACTGAAAGATTCACTTCAGATGTTACATCAACTGGGCCGTCAACATCAGATATCACCACCAATAGTCTAACTACTGAGGCGGAGACAACTAACTCGGGAACAACAGAAGAATTCACCTCAGATGTTACATCTACTGCTCTACCAACATCAGATATCACAACCAATGGTCTATCTAATGAGGAGGAGACAACTGAATCAGGATCAACTGAAGGATTCACTTCAGATGTTACATCTACTGGGCCGTCAACTTCAGATATCACCACCAATGTTCTGACTACTGAGGGGGAAACAATTGAATCAGGAACAACTGAAGGATTCACTTCAGATGTTACATCTACTGGGCCGTCAACTTCAGATATCACCACCAATGTTCTGACTACTGAGGGGGAAACAACTGAATCACAAACAACTGAGAGATTCACCTCAGATGTTACATCTACTGCTTCCTTAACATCAGATATCACCACAGACATTCCCTCAACTGGGCCGTCAACATCATATATCACCACCAATGGTCTAACTACTGAGAAGCACACAACTGAATCGGGAACAACTGAAAGATTCACTTCAGATGTTACATCAACTGGGCCGTCAATTTCAGATATCACCACCAATGTTCTGACTACTGAGGGGGAAACAACTGAATCACAAACAACTGAGAGATTCACCTCAGATGTTACATCTACTGCTTCCTTAACATCAGATATCACCACAGACATTCCCTCAACTGGGCCGTCAACATCATATATCACCACCAATGTTCTGACTACTGAGAAGCACACAACTGAATCGGGAACAACTGAAGGATTCACTTCAGATGTTACATCTACTGGGCCGTCAACTTCAGATATCACCACCAATGGTCTAACTACTGAGAAGCACACAACTGAATCACAAACAACTGAGAGATTCACCTCAGATGTTACATCTACTGCTTCCTTAACATCAGATATCACCACAGACATTCCCTCAACTGGGCCGTCAACATCATATATCACCACCAATGGTCTAACTACTGAGAAGCACACAACTGAATCGGGAACAACTGAAAGATTCACTTCAGATGTTACATCAACTGGGCCGTCAACATCATATATCACCACCAATGGTCTAACTACTGAGAAGCACACAACTGAATCGGGAACAACTGAAAGATTCACTTCAGATGTTACATCAACTGGGCCGTCAACATCAGATATCACCACCAATGGTCTAACTACTGAGAAGCACACAACTGAATCGGGAACAACTGAAGGATTCACTTCAGATGTTACATCTACTGGGCCGTCAACATCATATATCACCACCAATGGTCTAACTACTGAGAAGCACACAACTGAATCGGGAACAACTGAAGGATTCACTTCAGATGTTACATCAACTGGGCCGTCAACATCATATATCACCACCAATGGTCTAACTACTGAGAAGCACACAACTGAATCGGGAACAACTGAAAGATTCACTTCAGATGTTACATCAACTGGGCCGTCAACATCAGATATCACCACCAATGGTCTAACTACTGAGAAGCACACAACTGAATCGGGAACAACTGAAGGATTCACTTCAGATGTTACATCTACTGGGCCGTCAACATCATATATCACCACCAATGGTAAGATAAGATAAGATAAGATTTTATTCTTCTTTCTTTCAAATGACATACAGAGCATAACATTGGATCATAACACATTTACAAAGCAAAATAACAAATTATGATAATGATAAAAAACATAGCTAACTAAAAGAAAGACGAGGAGACCCTGGTAAAAGCAGAGCTTGTAATTATTAGGGTCCCCTCTGAGCCGGATAAAACATGATGAATAGATATTTGTGACTACCTAAGAATACAATAGGGAAAAGGGGGTATAACAAAACAAGAAGTGTACACACACAACAACAACAACAACAAAAAGAGAGACTAGACTAGACAAGACGGGAGTAAAGAGAAAATATGAGAAATAATAGAAGAATACAGCACATCGACAATAGGCACAGCACACAACGGGCACAAGACAACAGGGGGAGGGAATAAGAGGTTGACAATCTGAAAATATTCAGTTAGACACATATTAATATCAAGAAGAAAATTTACATTTATAGTAATACATAATATATCTTGGCACCATAATAACTACAAAAATGAACTACTCTATGAGTCACAGTATTTATCGAGAAGATAAACCTTAAGTTTACACTTAAATGAAGAGATACTAACAGATTGCTTAACGCTAGAGCCTAGAGAGTTCCAAAATTTAGGTCCAGTAAAAACCAAAGTATTAAAAGTTAACTTTGTCCTTACTTGGGGTAAGTGAAACGCAGAGGCATTTCGTGTAGAATGGTCATGAACTTGACTATTTTTCTTAAAAATGCTGACTAGAGCCTGTGGAAGGACACCAGAATCGAAGTTGTACATTAAAGAACCCAGTTGAAGGTGATAAATATCTTGCACCTTTAAAATTCTATGCGTATAAAAAAGCGGATTAGTGTGCGTACGAAAGCTAACGTTACAAATAATTCTTAAGACCCTCTTTTGAATCAAATATAACTTTTCAAGGTTAGTTTCAAGAGAGTTACCCCAAGCAAGAACACCATAATTAAGATAGGGGAGGATTAATGTTGAGTACATTAATAAAAGGATGCCTTTAGGTAAAATTGATTTCAATTTATGAATTACGCCACTGTTTCTTGACAATGTCTTATAGAGATGATTTACATGAATTTTCCAACTCATTTGCTCATCAATGTGCAAACCAAGGAATTTTGTTGATGATACCCTATCTATCAATACATTATTAAATGATACATCTCCTGGAAGCACTTTGATTGTATTACTAAAAAACATATAATTTGTCTTTTGCAGATTTAAAGACAATTTATTTGCTTGAATCCACAAAGTAACTTTACTTAGTTCGAAATTAACCGTTTCTAACAGAGTTTGTGAATTTTTGTGTGAATAGTACAAGCTGGAATCATCAGCAAATAAAATGAATGACAAAATATCAGATGAGAAATGAAAGTCATTAATATATACAATAAACAAGAGCGGACCAAGGAGAGATCCCTGAGGAACGCCGCATGTGACATTCTGTAACCCTGAATCAAAACCGTTTAAAGAAACAAATTGTTTCCTGTCAGCTAAGTAGCTCTTAAACCAGTCCAGAGCTGTGCCCCTGACACCATAATGCGATAATTTCCCTAGCAAAATTTCATGATCTGTAGTATCAAATGCCTTGGAATAATCAAGGAATATACCGATTGTGTGCATCTTTTTGTCTATTGCTTGTGAAATCTTATCTATAAAGTGCAGCAAGGCATGAGAGGTAGTATGTTTCTCTCGGAACCCAAACTGAAAATTTGAGAATATTTTACTTTTGTTGAAAAATTCTAAAGTTCTAACATAAATCACTTTCTCAAGGATCTTTGAGAAGGAGGTTAGAAGTGAAATAGGACGGTAATTTGAAAAAGATTGAGGATCACCCTTTTTAAAAACGGGTACGACTTTTGCAATTTTCATGTTTTCGGGGACTATTCCATTTAACATTGATGAATTAAAAACATGAATAAGGGGTTGAATAATCGCTAAGATAACCTGTTTAATTATGTCATTATTGACACCATCGTAACCAGGACTTTTCCCAGCCTTAAGCGAATTCACAATAGTAAGCAACTCTTCCCTAACTAATGGGAAAAGGAATAAGCTTTTCTTGTTAGATTCTTTCAGGAAATCGTTAAAAGATTTTTGACAGGAAGGGACCGCCCGTGACAGATTAGGACCAATACTGCAAAAATAATCATTGAATTTTTCCACAATAATATTCTTATCTTCCACTAAACGACCATCAATTTCAAAATTCTTTACATCAGAATTTTTTTTCTTTGACTTGAACACATTTCTTATCACTTTCCAAGTTCCTTTGATATCGTTTGAAGTTGCTTGAAACTGAGCAAAATAATATGTTTTCTTTGCTGCACGCAAGACTGAAGTAAGGGTGTTTTTATAATCAACATATCGTTTACGTGATGATTCTCTTCCACTAACTTTATAAGAATAATACAACTTATTCTTCTTATTGATAGACTTCAACAAGGAAGCACTGACCCATGGCATGCGTGGAATTTTCTTACGATTTCTAGTATTACATTTGGAAATCGGAACAATTTTATCATAGAGTAGCAAAAACTTATTAAAGAAATTGTTGAATGAAATATTAACATCCTTTTCAAGTAAAACTGCACTCCAGTCAGTGGCCGTTAGTGCTTCTCGAAACTTCTCAATGTTAGTAGGATTGTTTTTACGAATATATTTACATTCATGTTTATGAGCAGTATTACGAAAATTCACTCTAGTGAAGATAGGGAAATGATCTGAAAGATCTGATATTATAATACCTGAAGGTGGAAAAGGTTGCAAATTACAAAATATGTTATCAATAAGGGTAGATGAACTATCAGTTACCCTTGTGGGTTTTGTAATTAATGGCATTAAAGAAAATGACAACATCATATTCAAAAAAGCATTATAATGGTCATTTTCATCACATTGAAGAAGGTTTATATTATAATCTCCCATTAAAAATATTGACTTATTGACAAATAGTGGGTTCAACAATATACTCTGCAATTCATTCACAGTAAGATCTATATTACTCTGGGGAGGTCTGTATATAACTCCAAAGATAACATTCTTTTTGCCTGGAATAAAACACTCTACAAAAATAGACTCCAACTGATCAGTCATCACATTTAAGTCATGCCTTACTTGGAAATCCATACCAACTGGAATGTATAAAGCAACACCACCGCCTCTTTTATCACGTCTGTGATTAGACACCAAACTATATCCAGAAATAGAATATAAATTAACATCACTCTCACTCGAAAACCAAGTCTCCGAGACCCCAATTATTGTAGAGCTATCATTGAGGTTTCTGATAAGAAACTACTGAGAAGCACACAACTGAATCGGGAACAACTGAAGGATTCACTTCAGATGTTACATCAACTGGGCCGTCAACATCAGATATCACCACCAATGGTCTAACTACTGAGAAGCACACAACTGAATCGGGAACAACTGAAGGATTCACTTCAGATGTTACATCAACTGGGCCGTCAACATCATATATCACCACCAATGGTCTAACTACTGAGAAGCACACAACTGAATCGGGAACAACTGAAGGATTCACTTCAGATGTTACATCTACTGGGCCGTCAACTTCAGATATCACCACCAATGGTCTAACTACTGAGAAGCACACAACTGAATCACAAACAACTGAGAGATTCACCTCAGATGTTACATCTACTGCTTCCTTAACATCAGATATCACCACAGACATTCCCTCAACTGGGCCGTCAACATCATATATCACCACTAATGGTCTAACTACTGAGAAGCACACAACTGAATCGGGAACAACAGAAAGATTCACTTCAGATGTTACATCAACTGGGCCGTCAACATCAGATATCACCACCAATAGTCTAACTACTGAGGCGGAGACAACTAACTCGGGAACAACAGAAGAATTCACCTCAGATGTTACATCTACTGCTCTACCAACATCAGATATCACAACCAATGGTCTATCTAATGAGGAGGAGACATCTGAATCAGGAACAACAGAAGATTTCACCTCAGATTTTACATCAACTCTGTCGTCAACATCAGATATCACTACTAATCGTCTGACTACTGAGGAGGAGAGGACTGAGGGAATAACCTCAGATATGACATCTACCGCTCTACCAACATCAGATATCATTACCAATGGTATGACTACGAAGGGGAAACAACAATCTCGCAAACATAGCGATTTTGTACTCTTATATATAAGAGCAGAAATTTGTAAAGAAATCATGATCAGTACAGGTCAAAAGTTGATATCTACTTTAGATAGGAGTATTTGTTTCCCATTTATAGAAAAGTATGGCATGATTGACAAAATTGAAGTAATCAGTGGGGTTGTTTTTGAGTGTGTATATTGTTGACTTGAGGTTCAATTGGTTTGAGAGTAAGTTAGCATCTGCTAAAGATATCAATATCACATTCAGTAGAATAAAAACAAAAAAATATTGAACACTTTGAAGTAATTATGAATTGATAAAAATTATGATAATTATAATATTGATGTTAACAACAATACAAAGTATTCATAATCAGTGTTTATGGGCATTAGTATTGATTTACAGAGAATTAAGAATAAGTCAACATCTTCTCTAGATTAACAAAAAAATAATGTGGGATTCAATGCTTTTTATATATTCATGTTGTCTTTGATATATTTTAAGAATCTAGATGTTTTGTCATATTAAGTAGTATCAAGAAAATTTTCCATTTGAAATGAATATACTTTTTTCAGTTATCTAACTTTGCGTTTATACCAGATGAAAATGAGTGTGCATTGGTATCATTAGTTGCTTCCAGGAGGGTAACAACACCACCCCTGCTCCAAAACCTTGATGGTGGTTAAGGTTCTGAATTGTTTCAAGATGTTGTAATTTTAGCCCATAGCTTATGGAACTAGTTGTTTTGTGTAATAAGCTTATGGGACTGAGACAATTCAGTAGTTAACAGGTTAAATCTCTTGCATTTAATTATCATCTTTTCTATGTGTTTATACGAGATGAGGATGAGTGTGCCCTTGGTATTAGTGGTTGCCCCCAGGGGTGTAACAATACCACCCCAGCTCAGAACCCAGATGGTTTCAGTTGCTACTGCTATGAAGGCTTCATCGCTGACCTGCAAGGCAACTGTGTCCGTAAGTCAATTCAATTCAATTCAATTCGCATTTATTTCATTCTCGATTAAAAATCATATTGATACAAGTACCAAAGAGTTCGCTAAACTTCTGGCCATATGTTGCACAAAGAATCACAATTGATTACTAGTCACATTACTTTGAACCAGTCAGGCATCATAATAATCTTGATTTATGTTAATGACACAAACTTAATTCTAACAGAATAGAAGAAGAAAATGGACTGGAACACAGAATATCCAGCAGACAAAATAAATAATAGCACTCCAACAATTTCGATAGAAAATGAATGATTGCCAACCAAGTAAGGATGTGCAGTTCATTTATCCTTGTTTTTACAATATTTAATTCTAGAAAAATCTTGTTTTCAGGGGTGCTCCTTCTCATGACCCCTCTTCAAGCTCAGTCACCTGTCTTTCAGGCTAATTAGGTGATAATGTATAATAAGATTGGTCTCCCGTTTCATTTTCAGCGGAAACAAGCTGCATAAGTACTGTATGTAGCAATGCAGACTGTGTTAATCTCAATGGAATGGAGATGTGTGTTTGCTACAATGGCTACAAATTCAACAGCTCCGACATCACATCTTGTATAGGTAAGCACTATTCCGTTATTACTAATCGTTACTTTGTATTGCCTGTGTCTTGGATAGAGATAATTGAACTTAATCACTCTGACCCTTGACCCTTGGGTCCCCCCCCCCCCAGTATAACTGATGGGGATGTACAGGTGAAGCCCTATACATGGGTCACTCTACTCTTGGCGAGGAGTGCAGTGGGTTCTGAACGTGCATCAGGATTACTTTACTTTTTGACATCGTGTATGAGAGACATCAATCACATTGTTTTACATTGTTTCCTAGTGTGCATCTACATGTATGAATCAGGGAAAGGGCTCATTTCACAGACAACACTAGCTCGGAGTCATCAATCCAAGCTGGGGGGTGTTTCACAAAGCCTTTTTTCAATGAAAAATGACAGAAGTCAGTGACAAATCTGTTGATAACCAATCAGAATCAAGCATTTCAGTAGCTTATAACAAAGCTGTCATTTATTACTGATGACAAGTTTTGTGAAACACCCCCCTGATTTCTAATCATGATCTGTGGATTGACATGAAGACACTTTACTAATTGAGCCAATTCCCTTTAAAATCTCAATTCAACTAAATTACCATTCTCCTTCCTTTCTAGATATTGATGAGTGCACTGATGTAGAATACAGCAACATGTGCAATCAGGACTGTACCAATACCATCGGAGGGTACAACTGCTCTTGTTTTGAGGGGTATTCCCTTATGACTGATGGCCGCACATGCAATGGTAAGATTTGCAAATCATTGACCTTTGACCTTGTAAACTATGACAGGCATACATTCGTAAGAATTATGCGTAAAGAGATGCGTAATAAAGAATACAGTTTTTTGTATACCTTGTACATTCATGTCACGTACATCATTGAGGTTCTGTATCCAGGGGCGTACGCAGGGGGGGTGTTTTGGGGGTTCAAACCCCCCCCCCCCCCTTTGGTATTTTAATGTATGTAAACCCCCCTAAAAAAACCTAAAACCCCCCCCTTTGGCTTTTTTTTTTTTTTTTTTTTTTTTTAAAAAAAAAAAAAAAAAAAAAAAAAAAAATTATACCCACGGCTAACCTAAATAAGGTGACCTTACCCCCCCCATACGTAAAAAAATGTCAAATTTTGAAATTTTGAGACCAAAAAAAAAAAAAAAAAAAGTGTCCGCTTACCCCCCCCCCCCCCCCCACTGAGCGACTTTTCTGCCGGCTGAGTCGTTGCGATTTTTTTGGGGCCTCCAAAAAAAAAAAAAAAAAAAGTGTCCGCTTACCCCCCCCCCCCCCCCCCCCCCCCCCCCCCCCACTGAGCGACTTTTCTGCCGGCTGAGTCGTTGCGATTTTTTTGGGGCCTCCAAAAAAAAAAAAAAAAAGTGTCCGCTTACCCCCCCCCCCCCCCCCCCCCCCCCCCCCCCCCCCCACTGAGCGACTTTTCGGCCGGCGCGATTTTCAAATTTTCGGGAGCAAAATATTTTAAAACCCCCCCCTTGAAAAAATCCTGCGTACGCCCCTGTCTGTATCATACCCTTAATCCATTTCCATGAAGTACCGAAGCTGTGACATCATAAAAATCTATTCTTAGAATTTCTCAATTTTTTCATTTTCCGAAAGAGCATAATAAATAATGTCCAAATGTGGAAAACCAGTTAAAAAGGTTAAGTATTGGCTGAGATATCACCATCTGAATGAATAGATTTCCTATAGGAAACTGTGTTATATTGCTCTGGTTCATAAAGTTTTGAGCCAGAGCATATAACACTGAGCAGGAACAGGATGACTCCTGGGACCCGCTTCACAAAGCCTTTTTCCAATGACAAATGACTAAATTCAATGACAAATCTGCTGATAACCAATCAGATGAAAGGATTTTACTAGCTTATAATCAAAACTGTAATTTTTCACTGATGCCAAGTTTTGTGAAATGGGGCCCTGTACTAAAGCCTATGGGAAGAAAAGAAATCAGGAATCAATGGGTTGATATAAGCTCTGAGTTCAAGATTTTGAAGATAAACAGAAGTGTGTACCTTTAAAGTTTGAGTCATCAAACAGAATAGATTTTCCTACCTGCATATACTTTGTATATGTTCCTTTATTTCTTGACCAGACATGCATTTTGTAGAAAAATTGTACATATCACACTAAATTTTATATTTTCTTATTACCTTTTATCATTGAAACCTAGGTGTCATTGAGTCTCATGATGTAAATGCCATTAGCGTACAGTATGTTGATGAGATACTGAATTATTTAGTTCATAGCAATATTTCTTTTTTAGAATGCAATTGCATAATCTTCTGTAAGAGATTCTCGTAAGTGTATGGTTGTGCCTAAACATTGTGAGGTACATATTATTTATTTAATTGTATGTCATTTTGTTTTACTCCTTTCTTTTTTGAATCAGATATCAATGAATGCCAAGATGGAAGTAACACATGTGATACAGCATCTCAGATATGCATTAATACAGTGGGAGGTTTCATGTGTCAATGCATGACCGGATTCGTACAAAATGGATCAATTTGTCAAGGTAACATACATGTGTTTTATTTCTATTATTTATTGCAAGAGTATTTTGTTGTGCAGTTTCCTCAATACAATAATAGAAGATTTTTCTTTTTAGGATAGTTTCAAACTATTTTGCTCAATCTCTGCACATATCCTTCTTTCAAAAAATTTGAGTTTGTTTGTCTTTTTTCTATTTTTATATACTCCTTGTTTTCCTAATAAATAAAGAAATTCACAATCCAGTGAAACGCTTTTTTATTACACTGTGCTTGAGCATTCAAGATGTTTTTAGAAATGTTTATAGGTGTTTTACTTGACTAACCAATTAAGAAGAAATTTTCCTCATTATTCTTTAATAATTATGGGAGAACTTAATAACTTCTACATGTTTTTGTTTCCTTTTAGACATCGATGAGTGTGCTGACAGCAGTTTATGTGGAACAAATGCAATGTGTATCAATTCTTTTGGCAGCTACATGTGTAGTTGTGTGAGTGGTTATGATGGAGATGGGATCACCTGTCTTGGTGAGTTTGATATGGAATTCAAGTCATTTACTTTCTCATTATGATATGATAATAATCTATGAAGAACAAAACTAACATGAACAGGATTCCTTGGGTCCTTGGAAATCCTTGGAAATTCTTGATTTTTCAAAGTTGTCCTGGAAAAACCCAAATGTGATTTTATGGCTGGAAACCTGTTTTATAAAGTAGCTGTTATTATTGAGGTAGCAGTCAAAATCAATAGTAGACACTTATAACAATAAACTATTATTTAGTATGGCTTTGATTTTATGTTTCCACCCCTCTAACAAACACCAGTGGTGATTTGATAAAGAAATCATATTTCTCAAATGTACACATTTTAATGGATGATTCCTTTATTACTTCAGTCATAAAAAGGTGATCCATTTGTATCTAGAGAAAATAAAGATAATAATAATAACATTCCTTTCTTGTATAGAACATATCACATTATCACGTCCCTATGCACTTCCAAAGTGCTCTGGAAATTATTACCCTAGCTTTAGCTCCGTCACCTGTTATCAGCGCACAGTGCATGTCAAGGAATATTTGTACTCGGTACCTATTTACCACACCTGGTCTGAGTGTGGCAAATGTAGATTAATGTCTTGCCAAAGGACATTAGTGCCGCGGCGGGACTCGAACCACAGACCTTGTGATCCGCAGTCCGGTGACATATGCACTCGACCACAACATTTTCATTTCAGTACTTATATTGCTTATTCAAGATTAGTTTTTCAATTGATCCCCACTTTCTTATTACATTCTAGCTTACCCATTGATAGATTAATACTTTTGTCATGTTTGCATAATGAATCTTGCAACAAATTGTAATGTTGTTTTGCCCTTTTCATTCTGTTCTATTCGAGATCTCTACACTTCAGATGGTGCTGGCTCATCATTAAGCAGTGTAACTACAGCTGTTCCTCTAGAAACTTCTACATTTTCTATGGCAAGTCAGGTCTTGACTACAGATAAGTCAGTCACCTCACAAATTCAAACCACCAATAACTTACCACTTGTAACATCAACCCCTGGGGAATATACCTCACAGATGAGTACTTCCACAGAGCTCTCAACTGGGACTGTTATTCTTTCGTCTACCACGATTGATGTAACTTCTGAGAATTCTGTAACTGACCCTGAATCAACTGTCCAATTTACTGAGGATACTACCACAAGTGTTCAAGGTTCAACCACAACAGTTGGTACAGGAGGTATCTCAGCAACTGCAACAACCACTCAGTCTTCTATGGAAATGAGTACTGGTGCAGATACGACAGAGATATCGACTTCTGATGTAACATCACGATCTCCTACTACTTCAGGATTCACAACCTCAGGTTTGAGAACTGGTGCAGAATCAACAGAGCCAGGGACAAGGACTACTGAGGAGGAATCAACTAAAGCAGGAACAACTGAAGGATTCACCTCAGATGTAACATCTACTGCTTTACCAACATCAGATATCACCACCAATGGTCTGACTACCGAGGAGGAGACAACTGAATCAGGAACAACTGAAGGATTCACTTCAGATGTTACATCTACTGGGCCGTCAACTTCAGATATCACCACCAATGTTCTGACTACTGAGGGGGAAACAACTGAATCACAAACAACTGAGAGATTCACCTCAGATGTTACATCTACTGCTTCCTTAACATCAGATATCACCACAGACATTCCCTCAACTGGGCCGTCAACATCATATATCACCACCAATGGTCTAACTACTGAGAAGCACACAACTGAATCGGGAACAACTGAAAGATTCACTTCAGATGTTACATCAACTGGGCCGTCAACATCAGATATCACCACCAATAGTCTAACTACTGAGGAGGAGACAACTAACTCGGGAACAACAGAAGAATTCACCTCAGATGTTACATCTACTGCTCTACCAACATCAGATATCACAACCAATGGTCTATCTAATGAGGAGGAGACATCTGAATCAGGAACAACAGAAGATTTCACCTCAGATTTTACATCAACTCTGTCGTCAACATCAGATATCACTACTAATCGTCTGACTACTGAGGAGGAGAGGACTGAGGGAATAACCTCAGATATGACATCTACCGCTCTACCAACATCAGATATCATTACCAATGGTATGACTACGAAGGGGAAACAACAATCTCGCAAACATAGCGATTTTGTACTCTTATATATAAGAGCAGAAATTTGTAAAGAAATCATGATCAGTACAGGTCAAAAGTTGATATCTACTTTAGATAGGAGTATTTGTTTCCCATTTATAGAAAAGTATGGCATGATTGACAAAATTGAAGTAATCAGTGGGGTTGTTTTTGAGTGTGTATATTGTTGACTTGAGGTTCAATTGGTTTGAGAGTAAGTTAGCATCTGCTAAAGATATCAATATCACATTCAGTAGAATAAAAACAAAAAAATATTGAACACTTTGAAGTAATTATGAATTGATAAAAATTATGATAATTATAATATTGATGTTAACAACAATACAAAGTATTCATAATCAGTGTTTATGGGCATTAGTATTGATTTACAGAGAATTAAGAATAAGTCAACATCTTCTCTAGATTAACAAAAAAATAATGTGGGATTCAATGCTTTTTATATATCCATGTTGTCTTTGATATATTTTAAGAATCTAGATGTTTTGTCATATTAAGTAGTATCAAGAAAATCAGTTATCTAACTTTGCGTTTATACCAGATGAAAATGAGTGTGCATTGGTGTCATTAGTTGCTTCCAGGAGGGTAACAACACCACCCCTGCTCCAAAACCTTGATGGTGGTTAAGGTTCTGAATTGTTTCAAGATGTTGTAATTTTAGCCCATAGCTTATGGAACTAGTTGTTTTGTGTAATAAGCTTATGGGACTGAGACAATTCAGTAGTTAACAGCTTAAATCTCTTGCATTTAATTATCATCTTTTCTATGTGTTCATACTAGATGAGGATGAGTGTGCCCTTGGTATTAGTGGTTGCCCCCAGGGGTGTAACAATACCACCCCTGCTCAGAACCCAGATGGTTTCAGTTGCTACTGCTATGAAGGCTTCATCGCTGACCTGCAAGGCAACTGTGTCCGTAAGTCAATTCAATTCAATTCAATTCGCATTTATTTCATTCTCGATTAAAAATCATATTGATACAAGTACCAAAGAGTTCGCTAAACTTCTGGCCATATGTTGCACAAAGAATCACAATTGATTACTAGTCACATTACTTTGAACCAGTCAGGCATCATAATAATCTTGATTTATGTTAATGACACAAACTTAATTCTAACAGAATAGAAGAAGAAAATGGACTGGAACACAGAATATCCAGCAGACAAAATAAATAATAGCACTCCAACAATTTCGATAGAAAATGAATGATTGCCAACCAAGTAAGGATGTGCAGTTCATTTATCCTTGTTTTTACAATATTTAATTCTAGAAAAATCTTGTTTTCAGGGGTGCTCCTTCTCATGACCCCTCTTCAAGCTCAGTCACCCGTCTTTCAGGCTAATTAGGTGATAATGTATAATAAGATTGGTCTCCCGTTTCATTTTCAGCGGAAACAAGCTGCATAAGTACTGTATGTAGCAATGCAGACTGTGTTAATCTCAATGGAATGGAGATGTGTGTTTGCTACAATGGCTACAAATTCAACAGCTCCGACATCACATCTTGTATAGGTAAGCACTATTCTGTTATTACTATTCGTTACTTTGTATTGCCTGTGTCTTGGATAGAGATAATTGAACTTAATCACTCTGACCCTTGACCCTTGGGTCCCTCCCCCCAGTATAACTGATGGGGATGTACAGGTGAACCACTATACATGGGTCACTCTACTCTTGGCGAGGAGTGCAGTGGGTTCTGAACGTGCATCAGGATTAGTTTACTTTTTGACATCGTGTATGAGAGACATCAATCACATTGTTTTACATTGTTTCCTAGTGTGCATCTACATGTATGAATCAGGGAGAGGGCTCATTTCACAGACAACACTAGCTCGGAGTCATCAATCCAAGCTGGGAGGTGTTTCACAAAGCCTTTTTTCAATGAAAAATGACAGAAGTCAGTGACAAATCTGCTGATAACCAATCAGAATCAAGCATTTCAGTAGCTTATAACAAAGCTGTCATTTATCACTGATGACAAGTTTTGTGAAACATCCCCCTGATTTCTAATCATGATCTGTGGATTGACATGAAGACACTTTACTAATTGAGCCAATTCCCTTTAAAATCTCAATTCAACTAAATTACCATTCTCCTTCTTTTCTAGATATTGATGAGTGCACTGATGTAGAATACAGCAACATGTGCAATCAGGACTGTACCAATACCATCGGAGGGTACAACTGCTCTTGTTTTGAGGGGTATTCCCTTATGACTGATGGCCGCACATGCAATGGTAAGATTTGCAAATCATTGACCTTTGACCTTGTAAACTATGACAGGCATACATTCGTAAGAATTATGCGTAAAGAGATGCGTAATAAAGAATACAGTTTTTTGTATACCTTGTACATTCATGTCACGTACATCATTGAGGTTCTGTATCATACCCTTATTCCATTTCCATGAAGTACCGAAGCTGTGACATCATAAAAATCTATTCTTAGAATTTCTCAATTTTTTCATTTTCCGAAAGAGCATAATAAATAATGTCCAAATGTTGAAAACCAGTTAAAAAGGTTAAGTATTGGCTGAGATATCACCATCTGAATGAATAGATTTCCTATAGGAAACTGTGTTATATTGCTCTGGTTCATAAAGTTTTGAGCCAGAGCATATAACACTGAGCAGGAACAGGATGACTCCTGGGACCCGCTTCACAAAGCCTTTTTCCAATGACAAATGACTAAATTCAATGACAAATCTGCTGATAACCAATCAGATGAAAGGATTTTACTAGCTTATAATCAAAACTGTAATTTTTCACTGATGCCAAGTTTTGTGAAATGGGGCCCTGTACTAAAGCCTATGGGAAGAAAAGAAATCAGGAATCAATGGGTTAATATAAGCTCTGAGTTCAAGATTTTGAAGATAAACAGAAGTGTGTACCTTTAAAGTTTGAGTCATCAAACAGAATAGATTTTCCTACCTGCATATACTTTGTATATGTTCCTTTATTTCTTGACCAGACATGCATTTTGTAGAAAAATTGTACATATCACACTAAATTTTATATTTTCTTATTACCTTTTATCATTGAAACCTAGGTGTCATTGAGTCTCATGATGTAAATGCCATTAGCGTACAGTATGTTGATGAGATACTGAATTATTTAGTTCATAGCAATATTTCTTTTTTAGAATGCAATTGCATAATCTTCTGTAAGAGATTCTCGTAAGTGTATGGTTGTGCCTAAACATTGTGAGGTACATATTATTTATTTAATTGTATGTCATTTTGTTTTACTCCTTTCTTTTTTTAATCAGATATCAATGAATGCCTAGAAGGAAGTAACACATGTGATACAGCATCTCAGATATGCATTAATACAGTGGGAGGTTTCATGTGTCAATGCATGACCGGATTCGTACAAAATGGATCAATTTGTCAAGGTAACATACATGTGTTTTATTTCTATTATTTATTGCAAGAGTATTTTGTTGTGCAGTTTCCTCAATACAATAATAGAAGATTTTTCTTTTTAGGATAGTTTCAAACTATTTTGCTCAATCTCTGCACATATCCTTCTTTCAAAAAATTTGAGTTTGTTTGTTATTCACTCTGTCCTTTTTTCTATTTTTATATACTCCTTGTTTTCCTAATAAATAAAGAAATTCACAATCCAGTGAAATGCTTTTTATTACATTGTGCTTGAGCATTCAAGATGTTTTTAGAAATGTTTATAGGTGTTTTACTTGACTAACGAATTAAGAAGAAATTTTCCTCATTATTCTTTAATAATTATGGGAGAACTTATACATGTTTTTGTTTTCTTTTAGACATCGATGAGTGTGCTGACAGCAGTTTATGTGGAACAAATGCAATGTGTATCAATTCTTTTGGCAGCTACATGTGTAGTTGTGTGAGTGGTTATGATGGAGATGGGATCACCTGTCTTGGTGAGTTTGATATGGAATTCAAGTCATTTACTTTCTCATTATGATATGATAATAATCTATGAAGAACAAAACTAACATGAACAGGATTCCTTGGGTCCTTGGAAATCCTTGGAAATTCTTGATTTTTCAAAGTTGTCCTGGAAAAACCCAAATGTGATTTTATGGCTGGAAACCTGTTTTATAAAATCAAGGCGTAATTCTTATTTTCTGCATAATTCTTCTTCAGATGAATAGTGTTTTAAAATAACAAAAAGGTACAACATTGTTATTAACATCAGATTTTGGGGCATTTTTTGTTAAAGAATCTATTTAATTGTTGTAAAAACCTATACATTTCTTTCCTTAGCTCGTCATGTGTAGTGCATAATGTAACGAATATTCTTTTTTTCACTTCCATACCTTGATCTGTAGTTAATTCATGTAAGCTATTAACTGTTCTTCTCTTCCAGATGTTGATGAGTGTTCAAATGGGAATGATTGTCATGAGTTTGCACAGTGTGTCAATACAGAGGGATCCTATAACTGTTTTTGCTTGAGTGGTTACACCGGAAATGGAACATTCTGTGAAAGTGAGTATTTTATCTTTAAGAAATTCAATTCAGTGAAATGTAAAAAAATAACAATGGTTACACCGGAAATGGAACATTCTGTGAAAGTGAGTATTTTAACTTTAAGAAATTCAATTCAGTGAAATGTAAAAGAATCATCCTCTAATATCTCATTATTATATTTAGGTGATAATTGTTGTTAAAGTGTTATCAAAATTCCTTTACATTACTATGTATCTTATTTGATTAAAGATGAAAATTGTTTCTTTTATTTGAATAGGACCACTCTTATGTTAAATTGAATTGGATGTATTACTGTAAATATACTCATACTATTGCATATGTCACTTTATTATGTCATTGCACTCAGTATCATCCATTTTGAAAGCATTAAGAATTGATTTCATTGTGCAAGTAATCTTATTTTATTTTGCATTTGCTCATTATTTTTGATATCCTGAAAAGGGGCAAATGTGATTTACTTGGATCAAAATTCTTTCTTCCAACAGACATCGATGAATGTGTGAACGACACCACCTGCATATCACCAGCGGTCTGTGTTGACACCTCTGGAAGTTTCATCTGTGAATGCCCCAGTGGATATGACCCTACTGGAACCAGCTGTATCAGTAAGTTAGGAATATGGTTCAGACTATTTACTCCTCATACCCCCCCCCCCCCCAAGGCCCCATCTGGCATTCAGTATTACATCCAGAGCTGCAGATCTTGTTCAGTGCCTCTATACCCTTTGATGCATATTGTCCATAGAATTTAAATGAATTTGTTAGATAATTGGGTATTTCATTACCCAATCGATCATTACAGGAAAAAAAATCAAATAAGCCGTCATGGGGTTGTTGTATTTAGGAACTCAGAGACATAAAACTAGATACAATGAATTTAGTAGTTGAGATGATTTAATCTATTCCAAGATGTCCGATCATAATATTGTCATCATGTGTACATAAAGGGGATTGAGCCCTCGACGTTGACTGTTAGCACAGTCTTACAAACACAACATATTTCCCTCTTTTAAAGAGATGAATAATGTTATATAACTAAGTCCAGATATGAGTTCAAAAGTTTATGAGTCCAGAAAATAAAACTTGTTTATTAACAACAAGCCTGAAATTTTATTAACCTATATTGAGCAATTGTTTCATATGAGTCCAAAACTTAAATGTTCCAGTTTTTTAATTTCTATGCTCAATACTTGTCGGCTCTAAGGATTTAAGATCTGTAATCTCGTAGATATCCAGGTCGTCTCCTTAGACGCTGAGAACGACGAACAGTTCGCGGTTCTGCTCGCTGTTGCTCTTGATCTTCAGTGCTTGTAGGGAATGGAAAGGTGTCTTCCCAATCGCTTTCATTCATGTTGCCTGGCTTGCTCGCGATAAGGCGTCTGGTGTTCCATCGCGTTCCGTCATCTAGTACAAATGCATTCGAGCCGAGCTTCTTCACGATCTGTTTGGGTTTCGATACCCCCGAAGCTAGCTTGTGCTTGCGATTTGGACGCTTTACACGAACCCAGTCACCGATAGCGAATTTCGGTGTGATTGCTCGTCTGCGTTTGTCAGTGTACGCTTTCATGCTTTGCTGTTTCCTCTCAATCTCTCTCGCTTCAGCCTGTGTGCTTGCAGGCTCTGAAACCGGTGGTTTCAGGATGTTGAATGGCATACGGAGGTTCCGTCCCAACATCAACTCTGCTGGAGTCTTTCCGGTTAGCGAATGAGGTGTTGAGCGATACGTGCGTAGTAGGGTCTGGATGGCCTTATCGAAGGTCATTCCATCTGCGAGATTCGCTTTCAAGCTCTCCTTGATTACCCGGTTGAAACGCTCTACGCCGCCATTGCTTTGAGGGTTGTAGCGAGTTGTGAGGCGATGTTGAATTCCATTAACGGCTAGGAATTCTTCGAACTGTTCAGACGTGAACTGTGGTCCATTGTCCGTGGTGATAGATTCTGGAAGACCCCACTTGGTAAACATCTTCTCCAAGATGCTAATGACTGATGTCGTAGTGACTGAGCTTGTTGCTGCTATCTCAGGCCACTTGCTATGGAGGTCGTGTACAACTAACAAAAATCGCTGACTTTGGGGAGCGGCTTGGACTTCCCCAAAGATGTCGACTTGAAGTTGCTGCCATGGCTTCTTCGGCCATGGGGTCGGCTGCAGTGGTGCTGGCCGCGGTTGAGTTTTCTCGCTGAGAGTACACGCTTCACAAGATCTGACGAGATCTTCTACGCGTCGATCGATCGCTGGCCACCAGATTGCTTCGCGACATCGTTGCTTCATCTTCACCACACCTGGATGACTTTCATGTGCGGTTTGTAACACACGATGTTGAAGCGATTTCGGGATTACCGCTCGGGTGCCACGGGCGATACACGTGTCGTCGAAGATAGCTAGCTCATTGCGAACACGATGATATGGAACGAGGTCTTCGGAAATCTCTCTAGGCCATGCTGTTTGGAGATAATGACAGACCTTCTGTAGAGTTGCATCTGCGGCTGACTCTGTTTTCAGCTGCTCACGCGTCACAAGCTTTGCGGTCACGTGAGAGATCACCATAAGAACGTAGTCTTCGACGTCGTCTTCGATGTCGCTTCTTGCATGGCTATCGCGATTGCTATTCGCGTTCGGTGTGCGGCTAAGCATATCTGCTACTCGGTTGCGTGAACCCGCGAGATATTCGACCTTGAAATCATATTGGTGCAGTCGATCTGACCATCTGTAGATGCGGAGTGGGCGGTGTCCAGATCCTGAAGTGCTCAACAAGGTTGTTAAGGCTTGATGGTCAGTATGAAGTGTGAACTTGCGACCGTAGAGGTACATATGCCAGTGTTCGCAGGCATAGATGCATGCGAGAGCTTCGCGTTCTCCTGTAGAATACTTTCGCTCTGTGTCCGACAACGCTCGAGATGCGAATGCGACCGGACGTACACTGCCGTCGATCGTTTGCGATAACACTGCTCCGATGGCGAACGCTGACGCGTCTGTAGTCACGTACGTTTCAGCACTTGGAGTGAAGTGAGCGAGAACTGGCGGCTCTGCGATTCTTCCTTTGAGCGTGTTGAATGCGGTCTCTTGTGCGTTGTGCCATTCCCAAAGCGCGTCCTTCCGGAGAAGCTTCTGCAGAGGTTCTGCGATTTCTGCGTATTGTGGCACAAATTTGCGGTAGAAGTTCGTTGTTCCCAAGAATGAGGCTAGCTCCTTCACATTCGTTGGGGCTGGGAGTGTTCGGATAGCAACGTTGTCGAGTGTAGGCGTCAGACCATCTGCAGTGACATGATATCCCATCCTCGTCGCCAGATGTTGTATTTAGGAACTCAGAGACATAAAACTAGATACAATGAATTTAGTAGTTGAGATGATTTAATCTATTCCAAGATGTCCGATCATATTGTCATCATGTGTACATAAAGGGGATTGAGCCCTCGACGTTGACTGTTAGCACAGTCTTACAAACACAACAGGGGTCACAGCTGTTTCACAGAATTTGTTTTAGGATGGCTGATAAGATATTTCTCACATTTCTTGTTCACATTTCTTGTAAATGTAGCTTTATTTACATGTATATATCGAAATTAAATATTTTTGTCACAGTTAATATTCAATAAACATACTTGTACAAACGATGTTTAATCTTTTCAAACATTTTCTGATTATTCTTCTACAAATTCCAATATAAAGGCCACAATTTCTTGTAACTTTAAACTTGTATATCTATCACTAGTTTTCCTTGTGTACATTAGAATAAGATTACAGTAATTATTTAATTCTCTAATTTCTTTCTACCCAGACATCAACGAGTGCACCCTGTCTCAGAATGACACTCGTCGTCATGAGTGTGATACCAATGCTGCTTGTATAGATCTCCCTGGGAGTTATAACTGCTCCTGCTTAGCTGGTTACCAAGGCAACGGACTCCAGTGTGAAGGTGAGTGAATGGAAGTTGTGAGACCACTGATTTATCAGAAGTTGCGGTGATATTTGATTATTGTACACAGCATTATTGTCTGTTAAGTAGCGTACATAGCTCAGTGTAGTGATACATTAAGATGTGTTTGGCATAAAAATGGCATACAATCTGCCTATGATATTTGATTATTGTACACAGCATTATTGTCTATTAAGTAGCGTACGTAGCTCAGTGTAGTGATACATTAAGATGTGTTCGGCATACAAAAATGCATGAGATCTGTTGCAAAGAGACAGAGCTATAATTTAGCTGTGGAGCTTGCATATACATACCTCTAATACATGTACCTTGATTAATTTAAATAATACCAAATCTGGAAATCAGACGTGCTTTATGTGTTTAGATAATCCAACATCACCAACAACTAATGACCATGGATTGAAAATTTACTACTTAATTCTTCCCATAGACGTTACACAAGGCCCGCTTAATTTGCTGCATGCACTGTTTCAAAGTTAAATGGTTGTGTTAAAAAGTACTGTCTCTTTATTGACCTGGGTTTGTCTTTATATTTTGCATCAAATTTCTCCACTTCCAGATATCAACGAGTGTAACACACCAGATGCATGCGTCACCAACTCCCAGTGTACTAACATGAACGGGTCCTACATGTGCACATGTGATGCTGGTTACCGTGGTGATGGTCGCATCCAGTGCAATGATATCAACGAGTGTGATGAGAATCGTATCATCTGTGATGAGAACGCCAGCTGTAACAACATGGTTGGTAGCTACACCTGCACATGTAATGATGGATTCACGTCTAATGGAACTGGGTGCACGAGTAAGTACAAATCCCAGAACTAGTCTCTCAACTAAATAATAATAATAATTTAGCTTTTATATAGCGCTTAATACAAATGTCTCTAAGCGCTTTACAAATATACTATTATCCCGGTCATTGGATACAGTGCATGCTCGCACACAATGTATGCATAATCTCCACTCCCTGGGGAGCATTCCAGCCAGCCAATGTTGAAAAGAGTTGCTTATGATCCAAATCAATAGCAAGTCCCCGAATCAGTCACAAACCTTTACCAGACATAAATGAGTGAATAAAAAACAAATAAATATTTCCTTTTATCTTTTGACATACATATTTTAGAATAATATCAATTTCATCCTTTTAATACAGTCAGACAGAACCTTGGTTTTTCTTGTCTTGAGCTTGAACTGTACTCCTGATAATGAATTATAACCTG
This sequence comes from Strongylocentrotus purpuratus, assembly GCF_000002235.5. Taxonomy (NCBI): domain Eukaryota; kingdom Metazoa; phylum Echinodermata; class Echinoidea; order Camarodonta; family Strongylocentrotidae; genus Strongylocentrotus; species Strongylocentrotus purpuratus. Next base: position 33,069,606 of record NW_022145610.1, read on the forward strand.
TTTTTTCTCCCTACCTTATTTTCAAGATCCCAAACTCTCACAGAACCCCTGATATCTAATCGTCATTTTACAATTATTGTAATCCTTTACCTTATCAAATATGTATTTGTAATGTTGCATTATCTTCTCCCCAGAAAGGGCCTTATAGATTTAACATATCTGAAATGAATGCTTGTTAGACATTTTTACCCTCTGCAAGATGGACAACAATTGATCCTTTGACTGCTGCATTATCTCAGTAGATCCCGTTCTCATTGGCAATGGGTGACAAAACAAAAAGTCATTCTTTCGGTTTCCGGATGAATGAAAGTTCCACTGGAGATATTGAGGCCTTTCTAGCCATGCGTTTAACACAGTAATGATATCTCATGTTGCCTTCCAGATGTTGATGAATGTGTAGAGGATACCCTGAATGACTGTCATCCCCTGGCTACCTGCACAGACACCATAGGAAGCTACATCTGTACCTGTCAGACTGGACTCATCTCCCCTGAAGGAGCTAGAGGCAGATCATGTAATGGTGTGTATTTCAATAACAATTCAAGGAAAATAAAAATGAATTCATGTATAACAGGCAACAAAAGATATTATATACCTCACTTAAGAAATCCAGCCATCTGATTGGTCGAATTGCATTCATAAACTTCAACTGTTCCTGTAAAATTCTCGGTAACCATGCTTAAAACATTTCAATATTTTTAATAACCATGGTTATTAAAAATAGTTGGTCAGCCTCCATGGTTACCCCATAGGTTTACATGTTAAAAAATGGTTTGAGCGATGGAGGATGCCGTATGTGTGCGAAGGATTGGTCGGTAATTTCAATACAATTGAATCTCGATCGATCTTACCGACAATTTTATCTTGCATTGTTGACATGAAGACGAAAATAAACTTCCAAAAACAAAAAAACAACATCTGCCGATAGATCTTGATCTAAGTTCATGCCAATATGCATTGCAAAAGTAAAAGAAGAGTCCGTATATGGAGCTTTTGCGAAGCATTCATCACACGCGAAGCCGGTTTCAATCCATTTTAATGTATATATTGGAGAAAACTGCCAAGCATGTTAACGGCGGGCCATAGCCGAGTGGTCTAAGTGTTGGTTTTCGGTACACCTCTTGTTGTACGCAAGAGTTCGAATCCCGTCTTCGACAAAAATGATAAATATTTTTAATTTGTCATTTTTTAGTCTATTTTTTTTCGGCATATAAAAGTATTAATGACTGCTTTAATATTCGAGAAATAGTTGTTTTCATACGCTCTCGGGAAGGTTACAATTGGGCTATTCCCCTCGGCAAGCCTCGGGGAATAGCACAATTCTAACCTTCCCTTGAGCGTAATAAAACAACTATTTCTCTCAAAGCAGTCATTAATACTATAAAATATACCAACCAAACTGAACATGGTAGTTTAGTCACAGCACTAGAATGGAGAGTACATGGTTCTGGGCCCTGTTTCATAAGACTTGATATCAATAACAAGTTACAAGCTACTGTTATAGGCTACTGAAATCATGGCATCTGATTGACTGAGAGCAAATTTGTCATAGAAATTTAGCATTTGTTATAGATAAAAAGTTTTATGAAACATGCAGGCCCCTGGTCTAGAAACTATCAAGAGCTCTGAAGAAGAAGAAAACAAATTATTGCTTTTTACTGAGAAAATCCAGAAAAGGCTTCTGTGAACCAAAAAGTGATTAATTCTCTGATTGTCTGAAGTGTTGTCAATTTGCACTGGTCTTTCGCTTGTCTATGAAAGTTTGTGTATATCAAAGATTATTTAAGGGTTCCTAGCTATTGTACAAGAGATGCAGAAGCTATGAGAAATGTCTTTCCATAAAAGACCACGTTGAAGTACATAAATAATAGACAACAGCTTTATATCACAAAGCTTTATGTTTTGTTTCAAATCAGCAATAACCATCAGCATCATCACAATTATTTTTTGTTCTTTAATATTGTACATCAGATCTTGATGAGTGTTCACTAGGTATCAGTACTTGTGATGCAGTGATGGAAGATTGTTTTAACACCTACGGAGCCTTCACATGTAGCTGTGCTGATGGCTATGCACTCAGCAGTGGACAATGCCAAGGTATACATTGGTATTGCTCTCTACTTCCCCATTAGGCTGAATTATGAACATATGATTTGAGTGATGAGAACTTATTTTCATTGAAACAGGGTATATGAAGAACAGATGAATCTTTGAGAGAGCCTTCAGATTATATATATCTGCTATGTATAGTCATCTTGAATACATAAGTACAAAGTTTTGTTTAACATGATTTCAAACACATTTAATACCTCCCTTACTAAAGGTACAGCAACACAATGCTCAACTCAGAATGAACCTAGAGAATCCTCAAAGTTGAAAGAATCATACTTTTGAAGCAATATTTTTTACAGAAGGCCACTTGTTTACATGCAGGTGCCAAAGTGTTTCAGAACATCAAGTATTCTTGATTATGATAATGCTACGAGACCAATCAAAGAATAATACTTCCTCAGTGATTCATTACTGTATTTATTCATTCCTTATTTTCATTTCTTTGATAGATGTTAATGAATGTCTTGATGACCCTTGTGATAGCCAGGTGAACACCCGATGTGAGAACCTACCTGGATCATACCAGTGCGTCTGCAGGACAGGTTACTATGTCGTCAACTCTCAATGCTTGCGTAAGTATATGCATAGATATCATTCAAAAAGTTTTTGATTAGTATTTATTTCCTATTAGTATTTCTATTCCCCCACAAATCATGAATATAACACATCCTGAAATAGGAATGATTAAATTTGGTCATATGACCAAATAAGTTTTATTTTCTATCTATGAGAGCTTTATATACATGTACTGTACTGCATTCATTTGAACTGTACTCATGCATGTATCTGATTCTTAGACAGGACAATTGTGATAACCAACATAGTGAAAGAGGATTGTAATTGTTAAACATTCGTGCTAGATACAAGAGCCTATTACAAATTATGATGGAATATGATGCAAATGTACATTGACTGCCTTTTAGTAAATTGTGTTTAAAACGATGTCATACTTTACTGCTCGTTTAAGTGTGGTAATTCATTTCTTCCATTTTACCCCCAATCCATCCATCCATGTTCCACCTATCTGTTCACCAATCTGCTCACCAATCTATTTATCCGCTTCATCAATTAATTTAGTCCTTTCTTCATCCATCTTCTATCTTTGGTTTATCCATCCATCAATCCATCTAACTATTCATCTGTCAAAACAAACCACCGATCGGTTCACCTCATAGACAACTAATGGAATCCTTTTGATGAGAACTTTCCCTATTATATATTATGTATATTTTGATCACAGCTGCCATGTCAATGCTTCTCTCTGCGACCTTCACTGATATTGCTGGATTGGAGGTGCTCGGACAGTACTTTGTTTACAATGATTTTGCTTTGTACATACCCCAGCTTGAAATAGATGTGAGTATAATTATATGTTTTTAAGTCTGATCATTAACAAAGATGTAATATTATACAGATATTGACTGGCAGGGGAGGGGGGGGGGTGATATTATATATAGATATTAGATAGCTTAGACAGATATCGAGATGTGATTGTTTCAGAGCTCGTCACATGATATCGATTGCGAGGATCTATTTTCTTTTCTCCCTTGAATTTTTTTTTCTCCCTCAAAATGTTTTTTTTTTGAGAAATTTGTTTTTCTCTAATTTTATTTTCTCGAAAAGTTTTTTTGATAATTTTTTTCTCTCAATTCTCCCCCCCCATCTTTTTTTTCTCCCTAATTCCCCTCCCCCCCCCCCATTTTTTTCGTCAATTTTTTTTCATCTCACTTTTCTGACTAAAATGTCTTGTTTCAAAAAAGGAAGGAAGATAAAAATATAGTGAAATGTCTACAATTTTCTTGGATATAGTCATTTGGAATCCACAAGGTGAATAGCACACTGATTTTGTGTTTTGATTATCCTTCTTGTAAGACAAATGTTAATACTCTCCATTCATGTAAATTGTATATCTCCTGGGAGGCGTTTCACAAAACTTTACATCAGTGACAAATGACAGTTTTTGTTATGAGCTACTGAAATCCTTGCTTCTGATTGGTTATCAACAGATTTGTCACTGATTTTTGTCATTTGTCATTGAAACAAGGCTTTGTGAAACGGGTCCCTGATGAGAGCCAGAAGGGTATTAACTTACATCCTTTACCTCAGAGTACTAGTAGATGTTCTTCCTGCCCTCAACAGATGTTTCCTGTCCTGTAATACAATGTTTGTTTCTGTAATGATCCTGACTGTCACTAATTTCCTCTGAAAATACTTTGTCCTCTAGGTGGACACCCTCCTCCAAAGCGCCGGTCTGACCAACTACACGGCTGTCTCCGTCTCCACCTCTCGTCTCCAGACATTGGGAGTTGAGGTCGAGTTCATCCTGGACTTCCTTGCGACATCTACGACCACGAAAGATGAGATTCTAGTGGCTTTCCTGGCAGGGCTTCAAGGGAGAGATGATATTATCCTGCCAGATAATGTCATTATCAGGAGTACTGCGTTTGTTGGACAGCCAGGTTAGTCCATAACAGAATTTGTTATTTGGTACCGGATTTTTTTTCAGGCTGCAAAGGCCATTTTTGCAAACAATAGACTTTTGGAGTAATCAGGATTTTGATGTTGAGCAACATTACCGTAGTAAATTAATCTATGAAACTTTAACAATACATCCAGGGGGGTGTTTCACAAAGATCCCAAGTTGAACTTATCTCTAAGTTGGACTTAACATTTATGGAAAGCCATTAGCATCTTTAAAAATATTTTGTAAAAGTTATTTTAAAAGGCATGAAAAGTTGATTTTGTTCATTCATATTTTCCATTATCTAGGAGATTTCATGTTCTTGATGTGGAATTTATAAAAAGTCTAAAATACTTGAATTTTCGCTTTTGAATATATTTTATTTTAAGGCTACAAATGGCTCTCCATAATTTTTAAGTCCAACTTAGAGTTAAGTTCAACTTAGGATCTTTGTGAAACACCCCCCAGATATTATATGAAAACTCTATTTTTTCCTCCTTGGAAATCATGATGGTAACTTTTGGTCAATTTATAGAGATAAGCATTATTAGGTCAATAAATTGACAGTACTTTTGAACATTACCATTGAACTTTGAAATGGAAATTATTTCAATGAAGTTATATCATTTTTTTTACACAGATACAAATCTTAGTTGGTGTATTTCACATACTCTCTTTTCTTAAGTTAATTCATTTAAATACTGCACATGTATGTGTAGGCAAATTGAGGCTTGGTTGAATAAGAAGAATGAAATTTATGGGGAAATATGATTCATCTTAAAAATTGTACAATGCTACATGGTCTGTTGTCCCCATTATCCATTAATAAATTACAAGAGTGAAATATTGATGAATTTGTACAAAGTTGAAGGCTTTTCTAAGTGATGGATTTTCACAGATATTTTGTGACTTCTGAAAATGATGGATTCTGACAGATTTGGTGACTTCAGAAAGTTATGGATTCTAAAAGATTTGATGAAACCTGATAAATTTGAAGACTTTTTTTCTTTCTTCTTTTCTTGAATACAGTGATTAATCCATGTGTGGAGGAGACAGACAACTGCACAACAAACTCAGACTGTATCTTCCTTGGTACCTCTGGAAACTATACTTGTCAATGTCAAGATGGATTCATGGGAGATGGATTCACAACCTGTACAGGTACTGGATGAACAATTGATTTTTAATACACCAGGGGCAAACTACTCACGAGTTATGATTGATTCAAATCAATCGCAACAGTGCCATAGTTTACTTAAGATATGGGAGATTGTAAACTTGCAATTGATTGAGGACTAGAGATCCAAACAGATCAATGGCAAGTCTCTATGAGTCAGAGCCCTGGTATACTATATGGCAGTACATTGTGGAGCATGTACATGAGATGTTAACTTTTAAAATGACACCAAGTTTAAGAATATATATCTCGAATTTCATTGCTAGAGACAGATTTTTAATCAATTTTTATTTTATTTTAATGAAAAGAGTTTCAATGAAAACATTGTTCCTTCATATCAGTGTTCACATTTTATCAATATTCTTGAAGGAGAAATTCAAGTTTTAGCTTTTTAAGTAGCTAAGACCTTCATTTGCAAAGAAAGAATTACTCAGTTTTGGGCAAAACTTGTTTATATTCATATGAAAGATGATGGATGGCATACTCTGAGGAAAAGTAAAAATAAGATAAATAAAAACCTGACTTTGGGTATTACAGTAATCACTTGGCAGTCAAGGTCTTCTTTAATAATCCAATCATTTTTTAGGCAAAAAGATGTCATATATTTGAAAGATGTTCATGCGTGGGTATATAGTCGTCCAAGAAGTAGACAACTTGCCGATCACTACATAACACTGAGATAATGGGTATAACACTCCTGTGCGTACGTCCGTGTGCCGCCTTCTATATGCCCACACTTGAGTAACTGTAATATGACTATTAAAATAATTTGAAGTTACAGTACTTTCTTCCCCGATGTTTGGTAATCCAATAAACTTTCCTGCTTCAATTTTCCTTATGTTATTTTTCTGCTTTTCTGATCATATCCACATCTGTTTGAGATGTATCGTATTTATCAACATTACTTTCTTCTACACAGACATCAATGAATGCCTGAATGACACGTCATGCACAAATGAAGGAGAGAGGTGTGTTAACACTGCCGGAAGCTATTCTTGTGACTGCATGATAGATAGAGGTTACATTGCTAATGATGGAGTATGCACATGTAAGTCTCTAGTAGTTTGTAGGCTGATCCTGTCTGTAGTCCCAGGTAGTCAAAATACAGTCTGTGTGAAACAGGTGCATTATAATTTTGCTCACAAAACTACCACCCCTGTAAAATTTCCAAATAGTCTATCAGAAGATGTAATGAGCAATAAGCTGCTACGATTTGTTGAGTGCATATTTTGTCTAAAATTCAGTTCCATGGTAACTGAAGCACACCTTAAAGAAGTTTAGACTAAAAGTTAACAGCCCAAATTAGAAACTGACTGGTTGGCAAAGGGAAAATAAGATATGGAGATTGATGATCTCAGTGAAGACAAGTAAACAATGATTTATAGAAGTTGGGTGGGACAAAGGAGGCGTGATAGCTCAGTGGTAGATACATGTAGCAGTGGTTGCATAACTTGGATGTCCCCTTGTTCGAAACCAAGTCGATGTGCTAGTGCCCTTTGGTAAGGCATTAATCCTCATTACTCAGTCCCTCGGAGAGGACTTAACGCCGTTGGTCCCCTGGTTGCTTACTGACAAGCACACCCATGCTTTCTTAGCAGTCTGGTAAAACAAACACACCAAATGACATTGCACCAAATGACCATTTACCTTTGCAGAATTACTTATCTAAGGTAGATATTAAGTCTATCAACCTCTTTTATTCCCAACACAGTATATGAAGTATACCGTGGCCAGCTCACTGTCAATTTTATCAGCGGTCTCCCAGCTATTTTCACTTCAGACCTCACTGACTCCTCTAGCCAGGCTTACTCGAGTCTAGCTTTCTTAGTCAGCAATGCGGTAAGTTTATGTACAGAATATGTACAGTGTATCATTTGATGATTTCTGCAATGTATCTTTCGAGTTAGTCAGCTCATTAATATACATTTTTGTGGTTTTGTTTTCCAATTGTTTTTGTACAAATAAATCTTGCAGGAAAGTATGTTTAACCTGTTACTTACTTGAACCAGGAGACTCCTGTATTAAGCCTGTGGCAATGAGGAAATTCAGTAGTGGATTAATATTCAGATTGCTCTTTGTATGCATGTAAATAATCTTGCATGATAGTGTCAGAAGTACTCTCTTTTTTTCTCTCATTTTTATGACGGCTCTTTTTGGATATTCGATAGTAAAAAATAATTAGATTACTTTGTGGCAATTTGTTTATGTTTATACCTCACTGTTAGTTTACCAATGCTGTTTAAGAACTAAATCACCCATTGCTGGCATGTATCTTAAATTTTGGCTTGCCGTATAGAGGTTTGTGGATAAATAGATGTTCATGTGCATGGTATAGAAAAAAAAGAGAGATAAAAGAATGTGTTTTTATGTAACCATTTCAGATACGATATCTCTTCCTACTGGAGCCAAACCTGCAAGACTTCTTCCAGTCTTGCACGGTGTCTGGTTTCACCAACGGCAGTGTGGTGGCGACATACTATGTTTCCTTCACCCAGTCGGTCAATATTTCAAGCAGCTCCCTCACAGCTCTCCTTGTGAACACCCTTGAGACTGGTGTCATTCTTACTACAGGCATTGCCTCTCAAGGGAATATCAATGTAGATATTAACTCTGTGGAATTCACCAGTAAGTAGACATTTCACTGTTAAATTCTTCCGAGTATTGTACTACCGGTACTGCATTTACAGTGTACATGTAAATAGTTGGTATTTAATTCAATACTTCAGGCAGAAATATTTGAATTTTACTCAGTTAGGAAACATTAGAATTCAATTGCATTGTTTGGCTTTCATACATACCTGTATTTAACCTAAAGTTAAAATCAGACAAAGCCAATTGTTTTGAAAACCTGGAAGTGCATCCGTTATTCTTGTCAAAGAAATACTGTAATTTGATGATATTGTTTGACTTTTTCAGAAATTACCCAAGAGTGCACAAACACTTTCTGTTTCAATGGAGGAACATGTTCTTTGCAGAATGGATTGAAAGTCTGCCAGTGAGTATAAGCTCATTTTTATTCTTTTCATATAAAGTTACATGTGTTTACCCATCTCCCTACTTGTATTCAGATTTTAAAGTGCACAGTGGACTTAAAGGTATAATACAAAGTTTTGGTATGGGGTCATGAATTTGGTTCAAATGTTCAGTGATCGTTGTCGCGGTTGAGTCTAAAGTTATGAAATTGTAAATAATAATCTCGTTATGTTGTATAGCTCCCTCTCAAGGTCAAGATATTAATAAAGCTATAAAACAATGTTTCTTGACTAAAATCGACCGATTAGCTATTCCCGTTTGGATTTTCATGGTCGCAGCTACCATTGTATGGCCATAGGCGCTATACACCAGTTTACAGTTGTATCAGTGCGCATGCGCAGACAGTTGACCTCGGGTCATTGGCCCTGAATTCAGGGCCAATAACCTCTGACCTCTGGTATTTATGCGTAAATTAAGATTGCGCCCATGCAAATAATGATGTGCGCGCACAACGCAGCGCGTAGGCAGTGATATCATCAAAATTTGCATGGGCGCAATCTTAATTTACGCATAAATACATGACCTCTAGGTCATTGGCTTTGTTTAAAATGGCGCACACAACTGTAAACTGGTGTATTTGAAAATTGTTTTAGGGGCTGAATTTTCTAGTGCTTAGAATCACTATCCAGCTAATTTTCAAAATTTCCCAAAACTTTGTATTACCTTTAAACCAAGTACATAGATCCCACAGACTTATTGTCCTTGTGCTTATGAACCAAAGACTAATGAGCTACACATAGTTTAGCAGCTTCTCTGATGTCCAGATAGTTCAGAAAAAAACTTCACCAGAATCATATTATCAACTAAGGGTCAGTAGGGCACTGATTCCCAATTGATACATGTTTGTTGACATACATGCTCAACTGTAGAGTTAATGCTAGGATGCCTTTCTGGCTCTGAGCAGATGATGCAGGTGATATACTGATTAAAGGCTCATTGAATATTGTTTGCTGAGAGCTATAAGGGCACTTCATGATCCTATACTACATTCAGCTACTGCCTACTTGCATCTAAACAACAATTATAGATATGTGTTTCATGCACAAGTGATACTACAGGTCACACAATCATGACTAAAACCTTGTATAATGCTTTGTTCATGAAGGTGCCCTAGTGGTTATGAGGGAGATACTTGTGAGAGGGCTCCTAGCACTCGGCCTCCTACTATAGCTACTACTCTGGAGGGGAGTACCATGGCAACGGAAAACATCACTGAGATGACCAACACCACAACATCATCCCAGACAAGTAAGTTATGAGGGGAGCGCATAATCATTGAGCTTGTGGGGGGATTAGAGGAATTAAGAATGACACACTACTGGATTTATTCAAAGGAGACACGATGGCTCAATGGTAGAGCAGTGGTCTTGTAACTGGGAGGTCCTGAGTTCAAAGCCCAGTTGATGCGTTAGTGCCCTTTGGTTAGGCATTAATCTTTATTACCAAGTCCCTCAAAGAGAACTTAAAGCTGTTAACCTCCTGGACATTTACTTACAAGCATACACATGCTTTGTTTTTGGTCAGGTGAAACAAACCAACTTACCAACCAACCAACCAATCAATCTTGATAGGAACCGTTTATGCATTTTTTGTCTTTATTTTTGCCGTTTAACTTCAGACTCCGCGAGCTCTCTCGCCTTCTTCAGCGTAGGGTCTGCTAACTGCGCTTTCCTAATATCATCAGGAGAAACTTCTGGGATAGGAGACATTACCTTCAGTGGAGTCTGTTTCCGTTTACTAACCTTAACCTGGGATCTCGTCTCAACTGCCATCCCTACCTCAGATAAATTCTTACCTTGATCATCATGGCCTGAAGTAGACGACCCCCAGTTCAGATTCGGAGCATTGGGTGGGAGAACATTTTGGATGTTCCCTAGAATCACATCAAACACTGGTGATTTCATACACAAAGCTACAACACAGCCTACATAAAAAGGACTGTCAACATGTACCTTAGCAGTAGGATACCAACGCACACTGCCATCGATGAGAATACACTGCCTGTGTTTTCCTGTCATCTGATCCTTGGCGGCTAGGCTCCTACGAATCACTACACAAGAACAACCTGTGTCTCTAAGAACTGAAACTGTTTGAGAATTAACAATTCCATCCTTAACTGGCATGAGTGCACGCAACTTACCTGTACAAGCCGCACACATTTCCAGTACTTTCTTCCTCCTCTGTTTCCTTGACGGTCTAGTCCGCTCCATCCCGGCGGCAGACATCGTGACAAACATCCCAACACTCTCGACCTGTGTTGTATCTTTGTCAACCCCTGAATCTTGGGAAGAAGAACATGTTGGACATTCAAAAGATAAGAGTCTGTTCACCTCATCAACTTTTTCATGATTTGTTTGAGACTTGTCCTTACCTGATGACTTCTTAGGATTATGGGATTTTAATCCCATAGCTACAAAACTTCCAACCTTTTGAGGTTTTGACTTAGAAGTTACTGTACAATTTCTTGCAAGATGACCCATTTGGTCACACAAATAACACGGCCCAATCGCCTTCCGATTGGTGGGCTTCTCACTGTGAAAGGGCTTTTCTCTGTGAAAAGCTTCACTCTTTTTCTCTGACCTGTTGGATGTCATTACTTTGTTGTCCTGTCTTGGACCCTTGAAATGACCACCATGTGCTGAGATATAAATCTGAGCAGCGTCAGTCATCTCCCTAGTAGTCTTGAGCGTACGCTCTCTCAAATAGATAGCAAGCCCTGGACTCATCTGTTCAAGAAACTGCTGTCTAATAATCAAATCTTTCAACCCTTGATAAGATTTGTCTGTCTCCGTAAGATCCAACCATCTTTCGAAGTAGTGTTCTAACCTAGCAACAAATTGACCAGCATACTCTCCCGTCTCTGGCGTTGCTTTGTAGAACTTCTTCCGGAAGTCATCTGCTGACATCTGGTATCTGCGAAGGAGGGCGTCCTTAAGCTTGGAGTAATTCTCAGCTTCATCTGGTGCCAACCTACTGTAGACTTCCAACGCCTTTCCCTGTAGAAGTGCACCTAAATTAATGGCCCAACAATCTGTTTGCCATCTCTGACTACTAGCGTATCTCTCGAAACGCTCTAAATACGCATCCATGTTGTCTCTACTTTCATCAAAGTGAGGTAACTTTGGGATTCTTGTCAAACTATGGTGTTCGCGACTGGTATCTCCTGACTGAGATTCATTTCCCCTTTTGGCCTGTTCTAAGGATATCTGTTTATCTAAAATATTCCCCTCTAGTTGCTTCAAAGCAAATTCTTGTTTCTTATCTTCCCTTACAGCTGCTCTTTCATCACGTGCCTGTTGTTCTCTTTCTTTAATGAACTCCAACAAGGTCTCACCAACTAAACCTAGTTCCTTACCTAAGTTAATCAACTTTTCATCAATGACCTCCATACTGATAACCCAACCTAACAATAAAGCGGGACTATGGTATTGATAGGTGGTGAACCTATCTGGGTAACTAACCCCTTCCCAAATTCGCTCTAAATGCGCAAATTGCTAAATTGTCACTTACCAGAGAGAATCAAGAACACGTTCTGCCGATTTGAATACTTGCCACCGACTCCTGTTCTGTATTACAGAATCGCAAAATATTCCTAGTTCATATAAAGATAACAATGAGACACAAAAGTGAAAAGGTCAATAATGTACATGAGATAGTTAACGCTCTAAAATGTATGCGGTTTCCTTTTACATGTTTTATAATATACAATCAGTTCAAAACACTAAAAGAAAACCTAATATTCCTGCGAGAGGTCCCGGGTTCGACTCCCGGAAGAGCCCCCAAAATGTCACAACTGGGTAAACTCAGGTGACTTTAATTCGTGATCTAGTTAACTCTCTTATCGTCTCACAGGGAAATTTACACAATAAACAACGAATTCAAATTCTGTTAAAGTGTATCAAAGGATATCATCTTCTTCTTATCTTTATTACATTACTTCTTATCACAATAGAAATGCATATAAAGATATAAAATATATATTGAACCCAACCCTGAGGTTGTATTCTAAGCTGTCACAAAATCACACCTTTGTACAGAGTATCGTCACTGAAAATGGTCGTAAGTTTATCGTACGTCTGGAAATATAAATAAAATAACCCACTTTAGTGATGCAATCACTCAAGATGTGATAATAAAATATTGTTCATGGGAACAAAGAAACCATAGTTGTTACTGTTGCTGGAACTTGTCCCGTGTAACGAAGGGGTTGCTCCATCTGTAATGGCACCTTCATCTCTCCTTAGTCGTTACAGGTAGAGATCCACCCATTGTGGCATGAACTTGGATACCGGACTTGCTCTGTACGTCCTAGCCGGAACACCATCTAAAATTAACATTAACCCAGGCTATTAATAGTCTACGGAATAATACTAAATTATTCATCATCTACTTAATATCTTTTAACAAGACTATAACCATCATCAGGCAATACAATAACATGCATTACAGAAAAGGCTTCTATCATAATGATTTACATTGCATTACAAATATCCTTTCAACATCCAAAAGAGCCTGAATTACTGAGTGCAAATCCTGCGAACATGTACTTTCAGTTATTATTCAGAAATGAACAATATAATGTATAAAGAGTTACATTATTACTTTAGAGAAATGATTTGCAGTCTTCATTATTCATCCCTAATGCAAAGGTTCACTTGTGACCTTGACTGTCTCAATGACAAATGAACACACCCAATGTATCATTATAAAAAGGAATACAAATATGGATTAAACTTGGATTAAACTTACAGTTTGACTGGTTGACTGAAATGCAGAAAATCGGGGCAGGCCTCAATGTCGGTTCTGGTGATCGTGACTCTCTATGGAAATTGGACTTGCAGCGCAAAATGCTATGAAACAACTTTCATTTACCTCCAACCCATAGGTCCTATGAAACAACTTTCATCCACCTCCAACCCATAGGTCCTGCCTGTATGACTTGTGTGCAGATAGTGACACTACACTGCAACGTAAGGCAACCCACCCACTATAGCTATGCATCACCTGTTTGAGCTACAATGTATGTAGAGTGCAGTGGAGCCTAACTACGCAATGCATTCAACCCAATGCTGTAATCTACATAACAATTAAGCGGGTAGCATTGAGGGGAAAGGTTGAATCCTAACACCTACCTGCATATACTTTGCATATGTTCCTTTATTTCTTGACCAGACATGCATTTTGTAGAAAAATTGTACATATCACACTAAATTTTATATTTTCTTATTACCTTTTATCATTGAAACCTAGGTGTCATTGAGTCTCATGATGTAAATGCCATTAGCGTACAGTATGTTGATGAGATACTGAATTATTTAGTTCATAGCAATATTTCTTTTTTAGAATGCAATTGCATAATCTTCTGTAAGGGATTCTCGTAAGTGTATGGTTGTGCCTAAACATTGTGAGGTACATATTATTTATTTAATTGTATGTCATTTTGTTTTACTCCTTTCTTTTTGAATCAGATATCAATGAATGCCAAGATGAAAGTAACACATGTGATACAGCATCTCAGATATGCATTAATACAGTGGGAGGTTTCATGTGTCAATGCATGACCGGATTCGTACAAAATGGATCAATTTGTCAAGGTAACATACATGTGTTTTATTTCTATTATTTATTGCAAGAGTATTTTGTTGTGCAGTTTCCTCAATACAATAATAGAAGATTTTTCTTTTTAGGATAGTTTCAAACTATTTTGCTCAATCTCTGCACATATCCTTCTTTCAAAAAATTTGAGTTTGTTTGTCTTTTTTCTATTTTTATATACTCCTTGTTTTCCTAATAAATAAAGAAATTCACAATCCAGTGAAACGCTTTTTTATTACACTGTGCTTGAGCATTCAAGATGTTTTTAGAAATGTTTATAGGTGTTTTACTTGACTAACCAATTAAGAAGAAATTTTCCTCATTATTCTTTAATAATTATGGGAGAACTTAATAACTTCTACATGTTTTTGTTTCCTTTTAGACATCGATGAGTGTGCTGACAGCAGTTTATGTGGAACAAATGCAATGTGTATCAATTCTTTTGGCAGCTACATGTGTAGTTGTGTGAGTGGTTATGATGGAGATGGGATCACCTGTCTTGGTGAGTTTGATATGGAATTCAAGTCATTTACTTTCTCATTATGATATGATAATAATCTATGAAGAACAAAACTAACATGAACAGGATTCCTTGGGTCCTTGGAAATTCTTGGAAATTCTTGATTTTTCAAAGTTGTCCTGGAAAAACCCAAATGTGATTTTATGGCTGGAAACCTGTTTTATAAAGTAGCTGTTATTATTGAGGTAGCAGTCAAAATCAATAGTAGACACTTATAACAATAAACTATTATTTAGTATGGCTTTGATTTTATGTTTCCACCCCTCTAACAAACACCAGTGGTGATTTGATAAAGAAATCATATTTCTCAAATGTACACATTTTAATGGATGATTGCTTTATTACTTCAGTCATAAAAAGGTGATCCATTTGTATCTAGAGAAAATAAAGATAATAATAATAACATTCCTTTCTTGTATAGAACATATCACATTATCACGTCCCTATGCACTTCCAAAGTGCTCTGGAAATTATTACCCTAGCTTTAGCTCCGTCACCTGTTATCAGCGCACAGTGCATGTCAAGGAATATTTCTACTCGGTACCTATTTACCACACCTGGTCTGAGTGTGGCAAATGTAGATTAATGTCTTGCCAAAGGACATTAGTGCCGCGGCGGGACTCGAACCACAGACCTTGTGATCCGCAGTCCGGTGACATATGCACTCGACCACAACATTTTCATTTCAGTACTTATATTGCTTATTCAAGATTAGTTTTTCAATTGATCCCCACTTTCTTATTACATTCTAGCTTACCCATTGATAGATTAATACTTTTGTCATGTTTGCATAATGAATCTTGCAACAAATTGTAATGTTGTTTTGCCCTTTTCATTCTGTTCTATTCGAGATCTCTACACTTCAGATGGTGCTGGCTCATCATTAAGCAGTGTAACTACAGCTGTTCCTCTAGAAACTTCTACATTTTCTATGGCAAGTCAGGTCTTGACTACAGATAAGTCAGTGACCTCACAAATTCAAACCACCAATAACTTACCATTTGTAACATCAACCCCTGGGGAATATACCTCACAGATGAGTACTTCCACAGAGCTCTCAACTGGGACTGTTATTCTTTCGTCTACCACGATTGATGTAACTTCTGAGAATTCTGTAACTGACCCTGAATCAACTGTCCAATTTACTGAGGATACTACCACAAGTGTTCAAGGTTCAACCACAACAGTTGGTACAGGAGGTATCTCAGCAACTGCAACAACCACTCAGTCTTCTATGGAAATGAGTACTGGTGCAGATACGACAGAGATATCGACTTCTGATGTAACATCACAATCTCCTACTACTTCAGGATTCACAACCTCAGGTTTGAGAACTGGTGCAGAATCAACAAAGCCAGGGACAAGGACTACTGAGGAGGAATCAACTAAAGCAGGAACAACTGAAGGATTCACCTCAGATGTAACATCTACTGCTTTACCAACATCAGATATCACCACCAATGGTCTGACTACCGAGGAGGAGACAACTGAATCAGGAACAACTGAAGGATTCACTTCAGATGTTACATCTACTGGGCCGTCAACTTCAGATATCACCACCAATGTTCTGACTACTGAGGGGGAAACAACTGAATCACAAACAACTGAGAGATTCACCTCAGATGTTACATCTACTGCTTCCTTAACATCAGATATCACCACAGACATTCCCTCAACTGGGCCGTCAACATCATATATCACCACCAATGGTCTAACTACTGAGAAGCACACAACTGAATCGGGAACAACTGAAAGATTCACTTCAGATGTTACATCAACTGGGCCGTCAACATCAGATATCACCACCAATAGTCTAACTACTGAGGAGGAGACAACTAACTCGGGAACAACAGAAGAATTCACCTCAGATGTTACATCTACTGCTCTACCAACATCAGATATCACAACCAATGGTCTATCTAATGAGGAGGAGACATCTGAATCAGGAACAACAGAAGATTTCACCTCAGATTTTACATCAACTCTGTCGTCAACATCAGATATCACTACTAATCGTCTGACTACTGAGGAGGAGAGGACTGAGGGAATAACCTCAGATATGACATCTACCGCTCTACCAACATCAGATATCATTACCAATGGTATGACTACGAAGGGGAAACAACAATCTCGCAAACATAGCGATTTTGTACTCTTATATATAAGAGCAGAAATTTGTAAAGAAATCATGATCAGTACAGGTCAAAAGTTGATATCTACTTTAGATAGGAGTATTTGTTTCCCATTTATAGAAAAGTATGGCATGATTGACAAAATTGAAGTAATCAGTGGGGTTGTTTTTGAGTGTGTATATTGTTGACTTGAGGTTCAATTGGTTTGAGAGTAAGTTAGCATCTGCTAAAGATATCAATATCACATTCAGTAGAATAAAAACAAAAAAATATTGAACACTTTGAAGTAATTATGAATTGATAAAAATTATGATAATTATAATATTGATGTTAACAACAATACAAAGTATTCATAATCAGTGTTTATGGGCATTAGTATTGATTTACAGAGAATTAAGAATAAGTCAACATCTTCTCTAGATTAACAAAAAAATAATGTGGGATTCAATGCTTTTTATATATCCATGTTGTCTTTGATATATTTTAAGAATCTAGATGTTTTGTCATATTAAGTAGTATCAAGAAAATTTTCCATTTGAAATGAATATACTTTTTTCAGTTATCTAACTTTGCGTTTATACCAGATGAAAATGAGTGTGCATTGGTATCATTAGTTGCTTCCAGGAGGGTAACAACACCACCCCTGCTCCAAAACCTTGATGGTGGTTAAGGTTCTGAATTGTTTCAAGATGTTGTAATTTTAGCCCATAGCTTATGGAACTAGTTGTTTTGTGTAATAAGCTTATGGGACTGAGACAATTCAGTAGTTAACAGGTTAAGTCTCTTGCATTTAATTATCATCTTTTCTATGTGTTTATACCAGATGAGGATGAGTGTGCACTTGGTATCAGTGGTTGCCCCCAGGGGTGTAACAATACCACCCCAGCTCAGAACCCAGATGGTTTCAGTTGCTACTGCTATGAAGGCTTCATCGCTGACCTGCAAGGCAACTGTGTCCGTAAGTCAATTCAATTCAATTCAATTCACATTTATTTCATTCTCGATTAAAAATCATATTGATACAAGTACCAAAGAGTTCGCTAAACTTCTGGCCATATGTTGCACAAAGAATCACAATTGATTACTAGTCACATTACTTTGAACCAGTCAGGCATCATAATAATCTTGATTTATGTTAATGACACAAACTTAATTCTAACAGAATAGAAGAAGAAAATGGACTGGAACACAGAATATCCAGCAGACAAAATAAATAATAGCACTCCAACAATTTCGATAGAAAATGAATGATTGCCAACCAAGTAAGGATGTGCAGTTCATTTATCCTTATTTTTACAATATTTAATTCTAGAAAAATCTTGTTTTCAGGGGTGCTCCTTCTCATGACCCCTCTTCAAGCTCAGTCACCCGTCTTTCAGGCTAATTAGGTAATAATGTATAATAAGATTGGTCTCCCGTTTCATTTTCAGCGGAAACAAGCTGCATAAGTACTGTATGTAGCAATGCAGACTGTGTTAATCTCAATGGAATGGAGATGTGTGTTTGCTACAATGGCTACAAATTCAACAGCTCCGACATCACATCTTGTATAGGTAAGCACTATTCCGTTATTACTATTCGTTACTTTGTATTGCCTGTGTCTTGGATAGAGATAAGTGAACTTAATCACTCTGACCCTTGACCCTTGGGTCCCTCCCCCCAGTATAACTGATGGGGATGTACAGGTGAACCACTATACATGGGTCACTCTACTCTTGGCGAGGAGTGCAGTGGTTTCTGAACGTGCATCAGGATTAGTTTACTTTTTGACATCGTGTATGAGAGACATCAATCACATTGTTTTTCACTGTTTCCTAGTGTGCATCTACATGTATGAATCAGGGAGAGGGCTCATTTCACAGACAACACTAGCTCGGAGTCATCAATCCAAGCTGGGAGGTGTTTCACAAAGCCTTTTTTCAATGAAAAATGACAGAAGTCAGTGACAAATCTGCTGATAACCAATCAGAATCAAGCATTTCAGTAGCTTATAACAAAGCTGTCATTTATCACTGATGACAAGTTTTGTGAAATATCCCCCTGATTTCTAATCATGATCTGTGGATTGACATGAAGACACTTTACTAATTGAGCCAATTCCCTTTAAAATCTCAATTCAACTAAATTACCATTCTCCTTCCTTTCTAGATATTGATGAGTGCACTGATGTAGAATACAGCAACATGTGCAATCAGGACTGTTCCAATACCATCGGAGGGTACAACTGCTCTTGTTTTGAGGGGTATTCCCTTATGACTGATGGCCGCACATGCAATGGTAAGATTTGCAAATCATTGACCTTTGACCTTGTAAACTATGACAGGCATACATTCGTAAGAACTATGCGTAAAGAGATGCGTAATAAAGAATACAGTTTTTTGTATACCTTGTACATTCATGTCACGTACATCATTGAGGTTCTGTATCATACCCTTAATCCATTTCCATGAAGTACCGAAGCTGTGACATCATAAAAATCTATTCTTAGAATTTCTCAATTTTTTCATTTTCCGAAAGAGCATAATAAATAATGTCCAAATGTGGAAAACCAGTTAAAAAGGTTAAGTATTGGCTGAGATATCACCATCTGAATGAATAGATTTCCTATAGGAAACTGTGTTATATTGCTCTGGTTCATAAAGTTTTGAGCCAGAGCATATAACACTGAGCAGGAACAGGATGACTCCTGGGACCCGCTCCACAAAGCCTTTTTCCAATGACAAATGACTAAATTCAATGACAAATCTGCTGATAACCAATCAGATGAAAGGATTTCACTAGCTTATAACAAAACTGTCATTTTTTCACTGATGCCAAGTTTTGTGAAATGGGGCCCTGTACTAATGCCTATGGGAAGAAAAGAAATCAGGAATCAATGGGTTGATATAAGCTCTGAGTTAAAGATTTTGAAGATAAACAGAAGTGTGTACCTTTAAAGTTTGAGTCATATCAAACAGAATAGATTTCCTACCTGCATGCACGTTGATATTCCTTTATTTCTTGACTGCATTTTGTATAAAAATTCACACTAAATTTTACCTTTTCTTACTGATTTTTATCATTGAAAATTAGGTAAAAATAAGTCCCATGAAGTAAATGTTATTGTCGTATGTTTATGAAATACTGAATGATTAAGTTCACAAGCAATATTTCTTTTTAAGAATGCAATTGAAAAATCTTCTGTAAGGGATTCTCATAAGTGTATGGTTGTGCCTAAACATTGTGAGGTACACATTATTTATTTAATTATATTTTTTTGTTTAAATTCCTTTCTTTTTGAATCAGATATCAATGAATGCCAAGATGGAAGTAACACATGTGATACAGCATCTCAGATATGCATTAATACAGTGGGAGGTTTCATGTGTCAATGCATGACCGGATTCGTACAAAATGGATCAATTTGTCAAGGTAATGTACATGTAATTTTGTATTTTATTGTGCAGATCTTCTTTTTAAAGTATTTTTTAAATATTTTTCTCACTCTCTGCACAAATGCTTTTTTCATAATCTTTGAGTTTGTTTTTCATTCACTTTAATTTCTGACCTTTTTTTTCTATTTTGATATACTTTTTCTTAGACTCTTTACTAATAAATAAATGAATTCATGATCTGGTGAAATACTTTTTATTATATTGGGCTTGAGCATACAAGATGGTTTTAGGTGTTTTACTTGACTTACCAATTCAGAACAAATTCTCGTCATTATTCACTAATTATGGGAGAACTTTATTAATTTCTACATGTTTCTGTTCTCTTTCAGACATCGATGAGTGTGCTGACAACAGTATATGTGGAACCAATGCGATGTGTATCGATTCTTTTGGCAGCTACATGTGTAGTTGTGTGAGTGGTTATGATGGAGATGGGATTACCTGTCTTGGTGAGTTTGATATAGAATTCAAGTCATATACTTTCCCATTATGATATGATAATAATCTATGAAAAACAAAACTAACATGAACAGGATTCCTTGGGTCCTTGGAAATCCTTGAAAATTCTTGATTTTTCAAAGTTGTCCTGGAAAGACCCAAAATGTGATTTTCTGGCTGGAAACCTGTTCTATAAAATCAAGGCGTAATTCTTATTTTCTGCATAATTCTTATTCAGATAAAGAGTGTTTTAAAATAACAAAAAGGTACAACATTGTTATTAAGGACTGATTTTTGAGCATTTCTTGTCAAAGAATCTATTTACTTGTTGTAAAAACCTATACATTTCTTTCCTTAGCTCGTCATGTGTAGTGCATAATGTAATGAATCTTCTTTTCTTCACTTCCATACCTTGATCTGTAGTTGATTCATGTAAGCTATTAACTGTTCTTCTCTTCCAGATGTTGATGAGTGTTCAAATGGGAATGATTGTCATGAGTTTGCACAGTGTGTCAATACAGAGGGATCCTATAACTGTTCTTGTTTGAATGGTTACACCGGAAATGGAACATTCTGTGAAAGTGAGTATTTCATTTTTAAGGAATTAATTCAGTGACAATTTTTGTCATGCATAAATAAACATACTTTTGGCATTAGAATCATTGTCTTATGTACCATCATTATCTGTACGTCATAGGTGATAGTGTAATAAAAGTGTTATCAAAATTCCTTTACATTACTATGTATCTTATCTGATTAAAGATGAAAATCGTTTCTTTTGGTTGAATAGGACCACTATTATGTTAAATGAAATTAGATGTATCACTGTAAATATACTCATACTATTGCATATGTTACTTTATTATGTCGTTGCACTCAGTATGATTTATTTTCAAAGCATTTTTTTCATTGTGCAAGTAATCTTATTTTTTAGCAGGCTTCCGGATGCACCATGTGAGAGAGAGAGAGGGAGGATTGAGGAGTCCTAAAAAGGACTTTTGGTAATCTTTCTTGAGGGTGTGTAATCCTGAAAAGGACTGTTGGTGTAGTCTTGAAAAAGCCTGTTGGTTATCTTTCTTAGCTTATAGTTCTAAGGAGAACTATAGCGCTTGGAGAGGATGGGTGGTAGGAGTGGCTTGACGTTTCGAACAGGTTGACTATCCGTCGTCAGGAATAATCTTATTTTGTTGTTCAAGTTAACTTCCTGATATTTTAAATATTTGCTCATTAATTTTGTTATCCTGAAAAGGGGCAATTGTGATTTACTTCTATCAAACTTATTTCCCCAACAGACATCGATGAATGTGTAAATGACACCACCTGCATATCACCAGCGGTCTGTGTTGACACCTCTGGAAGTTTCATCTGTGAATGCCCCAGTGGATATGACCCTACTGGAACCAGCTGTATCAGTAAGTTAGGAATATGGTTCAGACTATTTACTCCTCATACCCCCCCCCCCCCCAAGGCCCCATCTGGCATTCAGTATTACATCCAGAGCTGCAGATCTTGTTCAGTGCCTCTATACCCTTTGATGCATATTGTCCATAGAATTTAAATGAATTTGTTAGATAATTGGGTATATTTCATTACTCAATCATTACATGGAAAACAAATCAAACAAGCTGTCATAGGGTCACAGCTGTTTCAGAGAATTTGTTTTAGGATGGCTGATAAGATATTTTCTCAAATTTCTTGTTCACATTTCTTGTTCACATTTCTTGTAAATGTAGCTTTATTTACATGTATATATTGAAATTAAATATTTTTGTCACAGTTAATATTCAAGAAACATACTTGTACAAACAATGTTTAATCTTTTCAAACATTTTCTGATTATTCTTCTACAAATTTCAATATAAAGGCCACAATTTCTTGTAACTTTAAACTTGTATATCTATCACTAGTTTTCCTTGTGTACATTAGAATAAGATTACAGTAATTATTTAATTCTCTAATTTCTTTCTACCCAGACATCAACGAGTGCACCCTGTCTCAGAATGACACTCGTCGTCATGAGTGTGATACCAATGCTGCTTGTATAGATCTCCCTGGGAGTTATAACTGCTCCTGCTTAGCTGGTTACCAAGGCAACGGACTCCAGTGTGAAGGTGAGTGAATGGAAGTTGTGAGACCACTGATGTAGCAGAAGTTGCGGTGATATTTGATTATTGTACACAGCATTATTGTCTGTTAAGTAGCGTACATAGCTCAGTGTAGTGATACATTAAGATGTGTTTGGCATAAAAATGGCATACAATCTACCTATGATATTTGATTATTGTACACAGCATTATTGTCTATTAAGTAGCGTACGTAGCTCAGTGTAGTGATACATTAAGATGTGTTCGGCATACAAAAATGCATGAGATCTGTTGCAAAGAGACAGAGCTATAATTTAGCTGTGGAGCTTGCATATACATACCTCTAATACATGTACCTTGATTAATTTAAATAATACCAAATCTGGAAATCAGACGGGCTTTATGTGTTTAGATAATCCAACATCACCAACAACTAATGACCATGGATTGAAAATTTACTACTGGGTACTTATTTCTTCCCATAGACGTTACACAAGGCCCGCTTAATTTGCTGCATGCACTGTTTCAAAGTTAAATGGTTGTGTTAAAAAGTACTGTCTCTTTATTGACCTGGGTTTGTCTTTATATTTTGCATCAAATTTCTCCACTTTCAGATATCAACGAGTGTAACACACCAGATGCATGCGTCACCAACTCCCAGTGTACTAACATGAACGGGTCCTACATGTGCACATGTGATGCTGGTTACCGTGGTGATGGTCGCATCCAGTGCAATGATATCAACGAGTGTGATGAGAATCGTATCATCTGTGATGAGAACGCCAGCTGTAACAACATGGTTGGTAGCTACACCTGCACATGTAATGATGGATTCACGTCTAATGGAACTGGGTGCACGAGTAAGTACAAATCCCAGAACTAGTCTCTCAACTAAATAATAATAATAATTTAGCTTTTATATAGCGCTTAATACAAATGTCTCTAAGCGCTTTATAAATATACTATTACCCCGGTCATTGGATACAGTGCATGCCCGCACACAATGTATGCATAATCTCCACTCCCTGGGGAGCATTCCAGCCAGCCAATGTTGAAAAGAGTTGCTTATGATCCAAATCAATAGCAAGTCCCCGAATCATGATCAGTCACAAACCTTTACCAGACATAAATGAGTGAATAAAAAACAAATAAATATTTCCTTTTATCTTTTGACATACATATTTTAGAATAATATCAATTTCATCCTTTTAACCCTATTTAGCCCGGGCTATTTTGAAACTGCATAGCCCGGGGGGGGGGGGCTTCTCAGGCCCCCCCCTATGATCTCGGCCGTGAAACGCCCGATCGCCGCGAAAATTTGCATACATGTCAAGTGAAGTGTATAGAATACTATGGTAATTTCAATTTTTTTGAAAAATTCACTCATTTGCATATTTATGGTAATTTATGCAAATAAGGTCATTAAATTCACATTTTTGCCTCTAAATCAGACATTATTCATATTTAAGCATTCTTTCTCACTACATATATTTGTTAGACCATTTGGAATAATAATACAACACAAAAATTTGAAAAACCAGGGTTATTCCTTATGTTATCTATTGTTTTGATAATTTCTTATGTAATTTCTTTGTTTTTTTAACTTATGTATTTTATTGTTTTTGTTGTTTTATTTCATTTCCAACTATAATTCAACTATTTTGACCCAAAATAAACACCTAAAATCTAAACAAGACCAAATAACCAATGTTTTACCTCTTTATTTGAAAAATGAGATTTCCATATGTTTTGTACACAAATCACAAAAATGAGCGATTTTCGGGCTGACATGCGAAGACAAAAGGACACCTGACTTTGTAATGGTAGGTCCGATTTTCGAAAAATTTCTTTCAAAAGTTGCGCAAGACTCGAAAGAAAAAAGTCACAAAATTTCAGTGCAAGATTTTCTTGCGTTAAAAAATTATCGCGAAAAATGTCGAGGGGGGGGGCTTCTCAAGCCCCCCCCCGGGCTAAATAGGGTTAATACAGTCAGACAGAACCTTGGTTTTTCTTGTCTTGAGCTTGAACTGTACTCCTGATAATGAATTATAACCTGTTTTTTCTCCCTACCTTATTTTCAAGATCCCAAACTCTCACAGAACCCCTGATATCTAATCGTCATTTTACAATTATTGTAATCCTTTACCTTATCAAATATGTATTTGTAATGTTGCATTATCTTCTCCCCAGAAAGGGCCTTATAGATTTAACATATCTGAAATGAATGCTTGTTAGACATTTTTACCCTCTGCAAGATGGACAACAATTGATCCTTTGACTGCTGCATTATCTCAGTAGATCCCGTTCTCATTGGCAATGGGTGACAAAACAAAAAGTCATTCTTTCGGTTTCCGGATGAATGAAAGTTCCACTGGAGATATTGAGGCCTTTCTAGCCATGCGTTTAACACAGTAATGATATCTCATGTTGCCTTCCAGATGTTGATGAGTGTGTAGAGGATACCCTGAATGACTGTCATCCCCTGGCTACCTGCACAGACACCATAGGAAGCTACATCTGTACCTGTCAGACTGGACTCATCTCCCCTGAAGGAGCCAGAGGCAGATCATGTAATGGTGTGTATTTCAATAACAATTCAAGGAAAATAAAAATGAATTCATGTATAACAGGCAACAAAAGATAAAATATACCAACCAAACTGAACATGGTAGTTTAGTCACAGCACT
The DNA here is from genome assembly GCF_000002235.5 of Strongylocentrotus purpuratus. Lineage (NCBI taxonomy): Eukaryota > Metazoa > Echinodermata > Echinoidea > Camarodonta > Strongylocentrotidae > Strongylocentrotus > Strongylocentrotus purpuratus. The sequence goes on from NW_022145610.1 coordinate 33,095,279, forward strand.
AGAATGGAGAGTGCATGGTTCTGGTCTAGAAGCTATCAAGAGCTCTGAAGAAGAAAGCACAATTATTGCTTTTTACTGAGAAAATCCAGAGAAGGCTTCTGTGAACCAAAAAGTAATTAATTCTCTGATTGTCTGAAGTGTTGTCAATTTGCACTGGTCTTTCGCTTGTCTATGAAAGTTTGTTTATATCAAAGATTATTTAAGGGTTCTTATTGGACAGGAGATGCAGAAGCTATGAGAAATGTCTGTCCGTAAAAGACAACATTGAAGTACATAAATAATAGAAAACAGCTCTATATCACAAAGCTTTATGTTTTGTTTTAAATCAGCAATAACCATCAGCATCATCACAATTATTTTTTGTTCTTATCCTTTTACATCAGATCTTGATGAGTGTTCACTAGGTATCAGTACTTGTGATGCAGTGATGGAAGATTGTTTTAACACCTACGGAGCCTTCACGTGCAGCTGTGCTGATGGCTATGGACTCAGCAGTGGACAATGCCAAGGTATACATTGGTATTGCTGTCTACTTCCCCATTAAACTGAATTATGAACATATGGTTTGAGTGATGAGAACTTATTTTCATTGAAACAGGGTATATGAAGAACAGATGAATCTTTGAAAGAGCCTTCAGATTACATTTGTGTGCTATGTATAGTCATCTTGAATACATAAGTACAAAGTTTTGTTTAACATGATTTCAAACACATTTAATACCTCCCTTACTAAGGTACAGCAACACAATGCTCAACTCAGAATGAACCTAGAGAATCCTCAAAGTTGAAAGAATCATACTTTTGAAGCAATATTTTTTACAGAAGGCCACTTGTTTACATGCAGGTGCCAAAGTGTTTCAGAACATCAAGTATTCTTGATTATGATAATGCTACGAGACCAATCAAAGAATAATACTTCCTCAGTGATTCATTACTGTATTTATTCATTCCTTATTTTCATTTCTTTGATAGATGTTAATGAATGTCTTGATGACCCTTGTGATAGCCAGGTGAACACCCGATGTGAGAACCTACCTGGATCATACCAGTGCGTCTGCAGGACAGGTTACTATGTCGTCAACTCTCAATGCTTGCGTAAGTATATGCATAGATATCATTCAAAAAGTTTTTGATTAGTATTTATTTCCTATTAGTATTTCTATTCCCCCACAAATCATGAATATAACACATCCTGAAATAGGAATGATTAAATTTGGTCATATGACCAAATAAGTTTTATTTTCTATCTATGAGAGCTTTATATACATGTACTGTACTGCATTCATTTGAACTGTACTCATGCATGTATCTGATTCTTAGACAGGACAATTGTGATAACCAACATAGTGAAAGAGGATTGTAATTGTTAAACATTCGTGCTAGATACAAGAGCCTATTACAAATTATGATGGAATATGATGCAAATGTACATTGACTGCCTTTTAGTAAATTGTGTTTAAAACGATGTCATACTTTACTGCTCGTTTAAGTGTGGTAATTCATTTCTTCCATTTTACCCCCAATCCATCCATCCATGTTCCACATATCTGTTCACCAATCTGCTCACCAATCTATTTATCCGCTTCATCAATTAATTTAGTCCTTTCTTCATCCATCTTCTATCTTTGGTTTATCCATCCATCAATCCATCTAACTATTCATCTGTCAAAAAAAACCACCGATCGGTTCACCTCATAGACAACTAATGGAATCCTTTTGATGAGAACTTTCCCTATTATATATTATGTATATTTTGATCACAGCTGCCATGTCAATGCTTCTCTCTGCGACCTTCACTGATATTGCTGGATTGGAGGTGCTCGGACAGTACTTTGTTTACAATGATTTTGCTTTGTACATACCCCAGCTTGAAATAGATGTGAGTATAATTATATGTTTTTAAGTCTGATCATTAACAAAGATGTAATATTATACAGATATTGACTGGCAGGGGAGGGGGGGGGGGGGTGATATTATATATAGATATTAGATAGCTTAGACAGATATCGAGATGTGATTGGTTCAGAGCTCGTCACATGATATCGATTGCGAGGATCTATTTTCTTTTCTCCCTTGAATTTTTTTTTCTCCCTCAAAATGTTTTTTTTTTGAGAAATTTGTTTTTCTCTAATTTTATTTTCTCGAAAAGTTTTTTTGATAATTTTTTTCTCTCAATTCTCCCCCCCCCCCATCTTTTTTTTCTCCCTAATTCCCCTCCCCCCCCCCATTTTTTTCGTCAATTTTTTTTCATCTCACTTTTCTGACTAAAATGTCTTGTTTCAAAAAAGGAAGGAAGATAAAAATATAGTGAAATGTCTACAATTTTCTTGGATATAGTCATTTGGAATCCACAAGGTGAATAGCACACTGATTTTGTGTTTTGATTATCCTTCTTGTAAGACAAATGTTAATACTCTCCATTCATGTAAATTGTATATCTCCTGGGAGGCGTTTCACAAAACTTTACATCAGTGACAAATGACAGTTTTTGTTATGAGCTACTGAAATCCTTGCTTCTGATTGGTTATCAACAGATTTGTCACTGATTTTTGTCATTTGTCATTGAAACAAGGCTTTGTGAAACGGGTCCCTGATGAGAGCCAGAAGGGTATTAACTTACATCCTTTACCTCAGAGTACTAGTAGATGTTCTTCCTGCCCTCAACAGATGTTTCCTGTCCTGTAATACAATGTTTGTTTCTGTAATGATCCTGACTGTCACTAATTTCCTCTGAAAATACTTTGTCCTCTAGGTGGACACCCTCCTCCAAAGCGCCGGTCTGACCAACTACACGGCTGTCTCCGTCTCCACCTCTCGTCTCCAGACATTGGGAGTTGAGGTCGAGTTCATCCTGGACTTCCTTGCGACATCTACGACCACGAAAGATGAGATTCTAGTGGCTTTCCTGGCAGGGCTTCAAGGGAGAGATGATATTATCCTGCCAGATAATGTCATTATCAGGAGTACTGTGTTTGTTGGACAGCCAGGTTAGTCCATAACAGAATTTGTTATTTGGTACCGGATTTTTTTTCAGGCTGCAAAGGCCATTTTTGCAAACAATAGACTTTTGGAGTAATCAGGATTTTGATGTTGAGCAACATTACCGTAGTAAATTAATCTATGAAACTTTAACAATACATCCAGGGGGGTGTTTCACAAAGATCCCAAGTTGAACTTATCTCTAAGTTGGACTTAACATTTATGGAAAGCCATTAGCATCTTTAAAAATATTTTGTAAAAGTTATTTTAAAAGGCATGAAAAGTTGATTTTGTTCATTCATATTTTCCATTATCTAGGAGATTTCATGTTCTTGATGTGGAATTTATAAAAAGTCTAAAATACTTGAATTTTCGCTTTTGAATATATTTTATTTTAAGGCTACAAATGGCTCTCCATAATTTTTAAGTCCAACTTAGAGTTAAGTTCAACTTAGGATCTTTGTGAAACACCCCCCAGATATTATATGAAAACTCTATTTTTTCCTCCTTGGAAATCATGATGGTAACTTTTGGTCAATTTATAGAGATAAGCATTATTAGGTCAATAAATTGACAGTACTTTTGAACATTACCATTGAACTTTGAAATGGAAATTATTTCAATGAAGTTATATCATTTTTTTTACACAGATACAAATCTTAGTTGGTGTATTTCACATACTCTCTTTTCTTAAGTTAATTCATTTAAATACTGCACATGTATGTGTAGGCAAATTGAGGCTTGGTTGAATAAGAAGAATGAAATTTATGGGGAAATATGATTCATCTTAAAAATTGTACAATGCTACATGGTCTGTTGTCCCCATTATCCATTAATAAATTACAAGAGTGAAATATTGATGAATTTGTACAAAGTTGAAGGCTTTTCTAAGTGATGGATTTTCACAGATATTTTGTGACTTCTGAAAATGATGGATTCTGACAGATTTGGTGACTTCAGAAAGTTATGGATTCTAAAAGATTTGATGAAACCTGATAAATTTGAAGACTTTTTTTCTTTCTTCTTTTCTTGAATACAGTGATTAATCCATGTGTGGAGGAGACAGACAACTGCACAACAAACTCAGACTGTATCTTCCTTGGTACCTCTGGAAACTATACTTGTCAATGTCAAGATGGATTCATGGGAGATGGATTCACAACCTGTACAGGTACTGGATGAACAATTGATTTTTAATACACCAGGGGCAAACTACTCACGAGTTATGATTGATTCAAATCAATCGCAACAGTGCCATAGTTTACTTAAGATATGGGAGATTGTAAACTTGCAATTGATTGAGGACTAGAGATCCAAACAGATCAATGGCAAGTCTCTATCAGTCAGGGCCCTGGTATACTATATGGCAGTACATTGTGGAGCATGTACATGAGATGTTAACTTTTAAAATGACACCAAGTTTAAGAACATGTATCTCAAATTTAATTGCTAGAGACAGATTTTTAATCAATTTTTATTTTATTTTGATGAAAAGATTTTCAGTGAAAACATTGTTCCTTCATATCAGTGTTCACATTTTATCAATATTCTTGAAAAGAGAAATTCAAGTTTTAGCTTTTTAAGTAGCTAAGACCTTCATTTGCAAAGAAAGAATTACTCAGTTTTGGGCAAAACTTGTTTATATTCATATGAAAGATGATGGATGGCATACTCTGAGGAAAAGTAAAGATAAGATAAATAAAAACCTGACTTTGGGTATTACAGTAATCACTTGGCAGTCAAGGTCTTCTTTAATAATCCAATCATTTTTTAGGCAAAAAGATGTCATATATTTGAAAGATGTTCATGCGTGGGTATATAGTCGTCCAAGAAGTAGACAACTTGCCGATCACTACATAACACTGAGATAATGGGTATAACACTCCTGTGCGTACGTCCGTGTGCCGCCTTCTATATGCCCACACTTGAGTAACTGTAATATGACTATTAAAATAATTTGAAGTTACAGTACTTTCTTCCCCGATGTTTGGTAATCCAATAAACTTTCCTGCTTCAATTTTCCTTATGTTATTTTTCTGCTTTTCTGATCATATCCACATCTGTTTGAGATGTATCGTATTTATCAACATTACTTTCTTCTACACAGACATCAATGAATGCCTGAATGACACGTCATGCACAAATGAAGGAGAGAGGTGTGTTAACACTGCCGGAAGCTATTCTTGTGACTGCATGATAGATAGAGGTTACATTGCTAATGATGGAGTATGCACATGTAAGTCTCTAGTAGTTTGTAGGCTGATCTTGTCTGTAGTCCCAGGTAGTCAAAATACAGTCTGTGTGAAACAGGTGCATTATAATTTTGCTCACAAAACTACCACCCCTGTAAAATTTCCAAATAGTCTATCAGAAGATGTAATGAGCAATAAGCTGCTACGATTTGTTGAGTGCATATTTTGTCTAAAATTCAGTTCCATGGTAACTGAAGCACACCTTAAAGAAGTTTAGACTAAAAGTTAACAGCCCAAATTAGAAACTGACTGGTTTGCAAAGGGAAAATAAGATATGGAGATTGATGATCTCAGTGAAGACAAGTAAACAATGATTTATAGAAGTTGGGTGGGACAAAGGAGGCGTGATAGCTCAGTGGTAGATACATGTAGCAGTGGTTGCATAACTTGGATGTCCCCTTGTTCGAAACCAAGTCGATGTGCTAGTGCCCTTTGGTAAGGCATTAATCCTCATTACTCAGTCCCTCGGAGAGGACTTAACGCCGTTGGTCCCCTGGTTGCTTACTGACAAGCACACCCATGCTTTCTTAGCAGTCGGGTAAAACAAACACACCAAATGACATTGGACCAAATGACCATTTACCTTTGCAGAATTACTTATCTAAGGTAGATATTAAGTCTATCAACCTCTTTTATTCCCAACACAGTATATGAAGTATACCGTGGCCAGCTCACTGTCAATTTTATCAGCGGTCTCCCAGCTATTTTCACTTCAGACCTCACTGACTCCTCTAGCCAGGCTTACTCGAGTCTAGCTTTCTTAGTCAGCAATGCGGTAAGTTTATGTACAGAATATGTACAGTGTATCATTTGATGATTTCTGCAATGTATCTTTCGAGTTAGTCAGCTCATTAATATACATTTTTGTGGTTTTGTTTTCCAATTGTTTTTGTACAAATAAATCTTGCAGGAAAGTATGTTTAACCTGTTACTTACTTGAACCAGGAGACTCCTGTATTAAGCCTGTGGCAATGAGGAAATTCAGTAGTGGATTAATATTCAGATTGCTCTTTGTATGCATGTAAATAATCTTGCATGATAGTGTCAGAAGTACTCTCTTTTTTTCTCTCATTTTTATGACGGCTCTTTTTGGATATTCGATAGTAAAAAATAATTAGATTACTTTGTGGCAATTTGTTTATGTTTATACCTCACTGTTAGTTTACCAATGCTGTTTAAGAACTAAATCACCCATTGCTGGCATGTATCTTAAATTTTGGCTTGCCGTATAGAGGTTTGTGGATAAATAGATGTTCATGTGCATGGTATAGAAAAAAAAGAGAGATAAAAGAATGTGTTTTTATGTAACCATTTCAGATACGATATCTCTTCCTACTGGAGCCAAACCTGCAAGACTTCTTCCAGTCTTGCACGGTGTCTGGTTTCACCAACGGCAGTGTGGTGGCGACATACTATGTTTCCTTCACCCAGTCGGTCAATATTTCAAGCAGCTCCCTCACAGCTCTCCTTGTGAACACCCTTGAGACTGGTGTCATTCTTACTACAGGCATTGCCTCTCAAGGGAATATCAATGTAGATATTAACTCTGTGGAATTCACCAGTAAGTAGACATTTCACTGTTAAATTCTTCCGAGTATTGTACTACCGGTACTGCATTTACAGTGTACATGTAAATAGTTGGTATTTAATTCAATACTTCAGGCAGAAATATTTGAATTTTACTCAGTTAGGAAACATTAGAATTCAATTGCATTGTTTGGCTTTCATACATACCTGTATTTAACCTAAAGTTAAAATCAGACAAAGCCAATTGTTTTGAAAACCTGGAAGTGCATCCGTTATTCTTGTCAAAGAAATACTGTAATTTGATGATATTGTTTGACTTTTTCAGAAATTACCCAAGAGTGCACAATCACTTTCTGTTTCAATGGAGGAATATGTTCTTTGCAGAATGGATTGAAAGTCTGCCAGTGAGTATAAGCTCATTTTTATTCTTTTCATATAAAGTTACATGTGTTTACCCATCTCCCTACTTGTATTCAGATTTTAAAGTGCACAGTGGACTTAAAGGTATAAGACAAAGTTTTGGTATGGGGTCATGAATTTGGTTCAAATGTTCAGTGATCATTGTCGCGGTTGAAATCGAGTCTAAAGTTATGAAATTGTAAATCATAATCTCGTTATGTTGTATAGCTCCCTCTCAAGGTCAAGATATTAATAAAGCTATAATGCAACTAACTCCCATCTCGCCTTTTATGTGCATTTTATGCAATTTTAATATTGCAGCTTTTTTTTTTTTTTTTTTTTTTTTTTTTTTTTTTTTTAATATAAAACCATATCACTATTAATTTCATTTCACCAAAGAAAGTCGCTCGTGGGCTTGATTTCCGAAGCCCACGCCAAAGCTATACACGAAATTGACTGGCGCAAATAATCTTTGAGATTGAAGAGCGCCATCTAAACGAAGAACCAACCAACCAACCTATAAAACAATGTTTCTTGACTAAAATCGACCGATTAGCTATTCCCGTTTGGAAATTATATTTCACAACTACATATTCTGAGATTTTCATGGTCGCAGCTACCATTGTATGGCCGTAGGCGCTATTTGAAAATTGTTTTAGGGGCTGAATTTTCTAGTGCTCATAATACATCCACAGGGGAATCCAAATATTTCAAAATTGTAAAGAATCACTATCCAGCCAATTTTCAAAATTTCCCAAAACTTTGTATTACCTTTAAACCAAGTACATAGATCACGGGGAACCAATGGTCACCGATTAGGCATTATTTGTTATATAGAGGGCGCAAGTAGCTACAAGTAGTGCAGTGTTGCTTTAAACCAAGTAGCCATACAGACTTATTGTCCTTGTGCTTATGATCCAAAGACTAATGAGCTACACATAGTTTAGCAGCTTCTCTGATGTCCAGATAGTTCAGAAAAAAACTTCACCAGAATCATATTATCAACTAAGGGTCAGTAGGGCACTGATTCCCAATTGACACATGTTCGTTGACATACATGCTCAACTGTAGAGTTAATGCTAGGATGCCTTTCTGGCGCTGAACAGAATGCAGGTGATAAACTGATTAAAGACTCATTGAATATTGTTTGCTGAGAGCCATAAGGGCACTTCATCATATCTTACAACATTCAGCTACTGCCTACTTGCATCTAAACAACAATTATAGATATGTGTTTCATGCACAAGTGATACTACAGGTCACACCATCATGACTAAAACCTTGTATAATGTTTGTTCCATGAAGGTGCCCTAGTGGTTATGAGGGAGATACTTGTGAGATTGCTCCTAGCACTCTGCCTCCTACTATAGCTACTACTCTGGAGGGGAGTACCATGGCAACGGAAAACATCACTGAGATGACCAACACCACAACATCATCCCAGACAAGTAAGTTATGAGGGGAGCGCATAATCATTGAGCTTGTGGGGGGATTAGAGGAATTAAGAATGACACACTACTGGATTTATTCAAAGGAAACACGATGGCTCAATGGTAGAGCAGTGGTCTTGTAACTGGGAGGTCCTGAGTTCAAAGCCCAGTTGATGCGTTAGTGCCCTTTGGTTAGGCATTAATCTTTATTACCAAGTCCCTCAAAGAGAACTTAAAGCTGTTAACCCCCTGGACATTTACTTACAAGCATACACATGCTTTGTTTTTGGTCAGGTGAAACAAACCAACTTACCAACCAACCAACCAACCAACCAACCAATCTTGATAGGAACCGTTTATGCATTTTTTGTCTTTATTTTTGCCCTTTAACTTCAATATTTGAATGATTTGAAATCAAAACCCCATACGCTGTTGATTTACATTGGACTTATCAGTCACATTATTTTATTCACAGTAGGATTTATCTCATGGTGCTATAAAGCAACATCTTAGAGCAGTGGCTCTTAACTTGATATACCATGCATGTTCCAGAGACTCCAGTCTGAGCTTAGCATTCACCTTGGTAATTTTGATGGTCCCAAGACTCCATCAGATGTTTTGAATCAGAATCATGACTAAATCAGAAATTCTTACCAGGATCTAAATCCCTGAAATATGCTTCATTATATTATATAGGATTCCAATGAATGTGGTGAATTTGTGTCTGTAAAATGTCCTGCTGGAACTCCAAAACAAGCCCAATGGAGGTCATGCCTAACAATTAACCTCTAGGTTAATCAATACTCATTGTCCTGCTTTCATTAGTAGTTGTCGCTCGAGTTCATTCTGCTACTCTTTGTTAAATTTGATAATAATAATAACATTCCTTTCTTGTATAGAACATATCACATTATCACGTCCCTATGCACTTCCAAAGTGCTCTGGAAATTATTACCCTAGCTTTAGCTCCGTCACCTGTTATCAGCGCACAGTGCATGTCAAGGAATATTTCTACTCGGTACCTATTTACCACACCTGGTCTGAGTGTGGCAAATGTAGATTAATGTCTTGCCAAAGGACATTAGTGCCGCGGCGGGACTCGAACCACAGACCTTGTGATCCGCAGTCCGGTGACATATGCACTCGACCACAACATTTTCATTTCAGTACTTATATTGCTTATTCAAGATTAGTTTTTCAATTGATCCCCACTTTCTTATTACATTCTAGCTTACCCATTGATAGATTAATACTTTTGTCATGTTTGCATAATGAATCTTGCAACAAATTGTAATGTTGTTTTGCCCTTTTCATTCTGTTCTATTCGAGATCTCTACACTTCAGATGGTGCTGGCTCATCATTAAGCAGTGTAACTACAGCTGTTCCTCTAGAAACTTCTACATTTTCTATGGCAAGTCAGGTCTTGACTACAGATAAGTCAGTCACCTCACAAATTCAAACCACCAATAACTTACCACTTGTAACATCAACCCCTGGGGAATATACCTCACAGATGAGTACTTCCACAGAGCTCTCAACTGGGACTGTTATTCTTTCGTCTACCACGATTGATGTAACTTCTGAGAATTCTGTAACTGACCCTGAATCAACTGTCCAATTTACTGAGGATACTACCACAAGTGTTCAAGGTTCAACCACAACAGTTGGTACAGGAGGTATCTCAGCAACTGCAACAACCACTCAGTCTTCTATGGAAATGAGTACTGGTGCAGATACGACAGAGATATCGACTTCTGATGTAACATCACAATCTCCTACTACTTCAGGATTCACAACCTCAGGTTTGAGAACTGGTGCAGAATCAACAGAGCCAGGGACAAGGACTACTGAGGAGGAATCAACTAAAGCAGGAACAACTGAAGGATTCACCTCAGATGTAACATCTACTGCTTTACCAACATCAGATATCACCACCAATGGTCTGACTACCGAGGAGGAGACAACTGAATCAGGAACAACTGAAGGATTCACTTCAGATGTTACATCTACTGGGCCGTCAACTTCAGATATCACCACCAATGTTCTGACTACTGAGGGGGAAACAACTGAATCACAAACAACTGAGAGATTCACCTCAGATGTTACATCTACTGCTTCCTTAACATCAGATATCACCACAGACATTCCCTCAACTGGGCCGTCAACATCATATATCACCACCAATGGTCTAACTACTGAGAAGCACACAACTGAATCGGGAACAACTGAAAGATTCACTTCAGATGTTACATCAACTGGGCCGTCAACATCAGATATCACCACCAATAGTCTAACTACTGAGGAGGAGACAACTAACTCGGGAACAACAGAAGAATTCACCTCAGATGTTACATCTACTGCTCTACCAACATCAGATATCACAACCAATGGTCTATCTAATGAGGAGGAGACATCTGAATCAGGAACAACAGAAGATTTCACCTCAGATTTTACATCAACTCTGTCGTCAACATCAGATATCACTACTAATCGTCTGACTACTGAGGAGGAGAGGACTGAGGGAATAACCTCAGATATGACATCTACCGCTCTACCAACATCAGATATCATTACCAATGGTATGACTACGGAGGGGAAACAACAATCTCGCAAACATAGCGATTTTGTACTCTTATATATAAGAGCAGAAATTTGTAAAGAAATCATGATCAGTACAGGTCAAAAGTTGATATCTACTTTAGATAGGAGTATTTGTTTCCCATTTATAGAAAAGTATGGCATGATTGACAAAATTGAAGTAATCAGTGGGGTTGTTTTTGAGTGTGTATATTGTTGACTTGAGGTTCAATTGGTTTGAGAGTAAGTTAGCATCTGCTAAAGATATCAATATCACATTCAGTAGAATAAAAACAAAAAAATATTGAACACTTTGAAGTAATTATGAATTGATAAAAATTATGATAATTATAATATTGATGTTAACAACAATACAAAGTATTCATAATCAGTGTTTATGGGCATTAGTATTGATTTACAGAGAATTAAGAATAAGTCAACATCTTCTCTAGATTAACAAAAAAATAATGTGGGATTCAATGCTTTTTATATATCCATGTTGTCTTTGATATATTTTAAGAATCTAGATGTTTTGTCATATTAAGTAGTATCAAGAAAATCAGTTATCTAACTTTGCGTTTATACCAGATGAAAATGAGTGTGCATTGGTGTCATTAGTTGCTTCCAGGAGGGTAACAACACCACCCCTGCTCCAAAACCTTGATGGTGGTTAAGGTTCTGAATTGTTTCAAGATGTTGTAATTTTAGCCCATAGCTTATGGAACTAGTTGTTTTGTGTAATAAGCTTATGGGACTGAGACAATTCAGTAGTTAACAGGTTAAATCTCTTGCATTTAATTATCATCTTTTCTATGTGTTTATACCAGATGAGGATGAGTGTGCCCTTGGTATTAGTGATTGCCCCCAGGGGTGTAACAATACCACCCCAGCTCAGAACCCAGATGGTTTCAGTTGCTACTGCTATGAAGGCTTCATCGCTGACCTGCAAGGCAACTGTGTCCGTAAGTCAATTCAATTCAATTCAATTCGCATTTATTTCATTCTCGATTAAAAATCATATTGATACAAGTACCAAAGAGTTCGCTAAACTTCTGGCCATATGTTGCACAAAGAATCACAATTGATTACTAGTCACATTACTTTGAACCAGTCAGGCATCATAATAATCTTGATTTATGTTAATGACACAAACTTAATTCTAACAGAATAGAAGAAGAAAATGGACTGGAACACAGAATATCCAGCAGACAAAATAAATAATAGCACTCCAACAATTTCGATAGAAAATGAATGATTGCCAACCAAGTAAGGATGTGCAGTTCATTTATCCTTATTTTTACAATATTTAATTCTAGAAAAATCTTGTTTTCAGGGGTGCTCCTTCTCATGACCCCTCTTCAAGCTCAGTCACCCGTCTTTCAGGCTAATTAGGTGATAATGTATAATAAGATTGGTCTCCCGTTTCATTTTCAGCGGAAACAAGCTGCATAAGTACTGTATGTAGCAATGCAGACTGTGTTAATCTCAATGGAATGGAGATGTGTGTTTGCTACAATGGCTACAAATTCAACAGCTCCGACATCACATCTTGTATAGGTAAGCACTATTCCGTTATTACTATTCGTTACTTTGTATTGCCTGTGCCTTGGATAGAGATAATTGAACTTAATCACTCTGACCCTTGACCCTTGGGTCTCTCCCCCCAGTATAACTGATGGGGATGTACAGGTGAAGCCCTATACATGGGTCACTCTACTCTTGGCGAGGAGTGCAGTGGGTTCTGAACGTGCATCAGGATTACTTTCCTACACTTGAGATCTCTTTTTGACATCGTGTATGAGAGACATCAATCACATTGTTTTTCACTGTTTCCTAGTGTGCATCTACATGTATGAATCAGGGAAAGGGCTCATTTCACAGACAACACTAGCTCGGAGTCATCAATCCAAGCTGGGAGGTGTTTCACAAAGCCTTTTTTCAATGAAAAATGACAGAAGTCAGTGACAAATCTGCTGATAACCAATCAGAATCAAGCATTTCAGTAGCTTATAACAAAGCTGTCATTTATCACTGATGACAAGTTTTGTGAAACATCCCCCTGATTTCTAATCATGATCTGTGGATTGACATGAAGACACTTTACTAATTGAGCCAATTCCCTTTAAAATCTCAATTCAACTAAATTACCATTCTCCTTCCTTTCTAGATATTGATGAGTGCACTGATGTAGAATACAGCAACATGTGCAATCAGGACTGTACCAATACCATCGGAGGGTACAACTGCTCTTGTTTTGAGGGGTATTCCCTTATGACTGATGGCCGCACATGCAATGGTAAGATTTGCAAATCATTGACCTTTGACCTTGTAAACTATGACAGGCATACATTCGTAAGAATTATGCGTAAAGAGATGCGTAATAAAGAATACAGTTTTTTGTATACCTTGTACATTCATGTCACGTACATCATTGAGGTTCTGTATCATACCCTTATTCCATTTCCATGAAGTACCGAAGCTGTGACATCATAAAAATCTATTCTTAGAATTTCTCAATTTTTTCATTTTCCGAAAGAGCATAATAAATAATGTCCAAATGTTGAAAACCAGTTAAAAAGGTTAAGTATTGGCTGAGATATCACCATCTGAATGAATAGATTTCCTATAGGAAACTGTGTTATATTGCTCTGGTTCATAAAGTTTTGAGCCAGAGCATATAACACTGAGCAGGAACAGGATGACTCCTGGGACCCGCTTCACAAAGCCTTTTTCCAATGACAAATGACTAAATTCAATGACAAATCTGCTGATAACCAATCAGATGAAAGGATTTTACTAGCTTATAATCAAAACTGTAATTTTTCACTGATGCCAAGTTTTGTGAAATGGGGCCCTGTACTAAAGCCTATGGGAAGAAAAGAAATCAGGAATCAATGGGTTAATATAAGCTCTGAGTTCAAGATTTTGAAGATAAACAGAAGTGTGTACCTTTAAAGTTTGAGTCATCAAACAGAATAGATTTTCCTACCTGCATATACTTTGTATATGTTCCTTTATTTCTTGACCAGACATGCATTTTGTAGAAAAATTGTACATATCACACTAAATTTTATATTTTCTTATTACCTTTTATCATTGAAACCTAGGTGTCATTGAGTCTCATGATGTAAATGCCATTAGCGTACAGTATGTTGATGAGATACTGAATTATTTAGTTCATAGCAATATTTCTTTTTTAGAATGCAATTGCATAATCTTCTGTAAGAGATTCTCGTAAGTGTATGGTTGTGCCTAAACATTGTGAGGTACATATTATTTATTTAATTGTATGTCATTTTGTTTTACTCCTTTCTTTTTTTAATCAGATATCAATGAATGCCTAGAAGGAAGTAACACATGTGATACAGCATCTCAGATATGCATTAATACAGTGGGAGGTTTCATGTGTCAATGCATGACCGGATTCGTACAAAATGGATCAATTTGTCAAGGTAACATACATGTGTTTTATTTCTATTATTTATTGCAAGAGTATTTTGTTGTGCAGTTTCCTCAATACAATAATAGAAGATTTTTCTTTTTAGGATAGTTTCAAACTATTTTGCTCAATCTCTGCACATATCCTTCTTTCAAAAAATTTGAGTTTGTTTGTTATTCACTCTGTCCTTTTTTCTATTTTTATATACTCCTTGTTTTCCTAATAAATAAAGAAATTCACAATCCAGTGAAATGCTTTTTATTACATTGTGCTTGAGCATTCAAGATGTTTTTAGAAATGTTTATAGGTGTTTTACTTGACTAACGAATTAAGAAGAAATTTTCCTCATTATTCTTTAATAATTATGGGAGAACTTATACATGTTTTTGTTTTCTTTTAGACATCGATGAGTGTGCTGACAGCAGTTTATGTGGAACAAATGCAATGTGTATCAATTCTTTTGGCAGCTACATGTGTAGTTGTGTGAGTGGTTATGATGGAGATGGGATCACCTGTCTTGGTGAGTTTGATATGGAATTCAAGTCATTTACTTTCTCATTATGATATGATAATAATCTATGAAGAACAAAACTAACATGAACAGGATTCCTTGGGTCCTTGGAAATCCTTTGAAATTCTTGATTTTTCAAAGTTGTCCTGGAAAAACCCAAATGTGATTTTATGGCTGGAAACCTGTTTTATAAAATCAAGGCGTAATTCTTATTTTCTGCATAATTCTTCTTCAGATGAATAGTGTTTTAAAATAACAAAAAGGTACAACATTGTTATTAACATCAGATTTTGGGGCATTTTTTGTTAAAGAATCTATTTAATTGTTGTAAAAACCTATACATTTCTTTCCTTAGCTCGTCATGTGTAGTGCATAATGTAACGAATATTCTTTTTTTCACTTCCATACCTTGATCTGTAGTTAATTCATGTAAGCTATTAACTGTTCTTCTCTTCCAGATGTTGATGAGTGTTCAAATGGGAATGATCGTCATGAGTTTGCACAGTGTGTCAATACAGAGGGATCCTATAACTGTTTTTGCTTGAGTGGTTACACCGGAAATGGAACATTCTGTGAAAGTGAGTATTTTATCTTTAAGAAATTCAATTCAGTGAAATGTAAAAAAATAACAATGGTTACACCGGAAATGGAACATTCTGTGAAAGTGAGTATTTTAACTTTAAGAAATTCAATTCAGTGAAATGTAAAAGAATCATCCTCTAATATCTCATTATTATATTTAGGTGATAATTGTTGTTAAAGTGTTATCAAAATTCCTTTACATTACTATGTATCTTATTTGATTAAAGATGAAAATTGTTTCTTTTATTTGAATAGGACCACTATTATGTTAAATTGAATTGGATGTATTACTGTAAATATACTCATACTATTGCATATGTCACTTTATTATGTCATTGCACTCAGTATCATCCATTTTGAAAGCATTAAGAATTGATTTCATTGTGCAAGTAATCTTATTTTATTTTGCATTTGCTCATTATTTTTGATATCCTGAAAAGGGGCAAATGTGATTTACTTGGATCAAAATTCTTTCTTCCAACAGACATCGATGAATGTGTGAACGACACCACCTGCATATCACCAGCGGTCTGTGTTGACACCTCTGGAAGTTTCATCTGTGAATGCCCCAGTGGATATGACCCTACTGGAACCAGCTGTATCAGTAAGTTAGGAATATGGTTCAGACTATTTACTCCTCATACCCCCCCCCCCCCAAGGCCCCATCTGGCATTCAGTATTACATCCAGAGCTGCAGATCTTGTTCAGTGCCTCTATACCCTTTGATGCATATTGTCCATAGAATTTAAATGAATTTGTTAGATAATTGGGTATTTCATTACCCAATCGATCATTACAGGAAAAAAAATCAAATAAGCCGTCATGGGGTCACAGCTGTTTCACAGAATTTGTTTTAGGATGGCTGATAAGATATTTCTCACATTTCTTGTTCACATTTCTTGTAAATGTAGCTTTATTTACATGTATATATTGAAATTAAATATTTTTGTCACAGTTAATATTCAATAAACATACTTGTACAAACGATGTTTAATCTTTCAAACATTTTCTGATTATTCTTCTACAAATTCCAATATAAAGGCCACAATTTCTTGTAACTTTAAACTTGTATATCTATCACTAGTTTTCCTTGTGTACATTAGAATAAGATTACAGTAATTATTTAATTCTCTAATTTCTTTCTACCCAGACATCAACGAGTGCACCCTGTCTCAGAATGACACTCGCCGTCATGAGTGTGAATCCAATGCTGCTTGTGTGGATCTCCCTGGGAGTTATAACTGCTCCTGCTTAGCTGGTTACCAAGGCAACGGACTCCAGTGTGAAGGTGAGTGAATGGAAGTTGTGAGACCACTGATGTAGCAGAAGTTGCAGTGATATTTGATTATTGTACACAGCATTATTGTCTGTTAAGTAGCGTACATAGCTCAGTGTAGTGATACATTAAGATGTGTTTGGCATAAAAATGGCATACAATCTGCCTATGATATTTGATTATTGTACACAGCATTATTGTCTATTAAGTAGCGTACGTAGCTCAGTGTAGTGATACATTAAGATGTGTTCGGCATACAAAAATGCATGAGATCTGTTGCAAAGAGACAGAGCTATAATTTAGCTGTGGAGCTTGCATATACATACCTCTAATACATGTACCTTGATTAATTTAAATAATACCAAATCTGGAAATCAGACGGGCTTTATGTGTTTAGATAATCCAACATCACCAACAACTAATGACCATGGATTGAAAATTTACTACTGGGTACTTATTTCTTCCCATAGACGTTACACAAGGCCCGCTTAATTTGCTGCATGCACTGTTTCAAAGTTAAATGGTTGTGTTAAAAAGTACTGTCTCTTTATTGACCTGGGTTTGTCTTTATATTTTGCATCAAATTTCTCCACTTCCAGATATCAACGAGTGTAACACACCAGATGCATGCGTCACCAACTCCCAGTGTACTAACATGAACGGGTCCTACATGTGCACATGTGATGCTGGTTACCGTGGTGATGCTCGCATCCAGTGCAATGATATCAACGAGTGTGATGAGAATCGTATCATCTGTGATGAGAACGCCAGCTGTAACAACACGGTTGGTAGCTACACCTGCACATGTAATGATGGATTCACATCTAATGGAACTGCGTGCACGAGTAAGTACAAATCCCAGAACTAGTCTCTCAACTAAATAATAATAATAATTTAGCTTTTATATAGCGCTTAATACAAATGTCTCTAAGCGCTTTATAAATATACTATTACCCCGGTCATTGGATACAGTGCATGCCCGCACACAATGTATGCATAATCTCCACTCGCTGGGGAGCATTCCAGCCAGCCAATGTTGAAAAGAGTTGCTTATGATCCAAATCAATAGCAAGTCCCCGAATCAGTCACAAACCTTTACCAGACATAAATGAGTGAATAAAAAACAAATAAATATTTCCTTTTATCTTTTGACATACATATTTTAGAATAATATCAATTTCATCCTTTTAATACAGTCAGACAGAACCTTGGTTTTTCTTGTCTTGAGCTTGAACTGTACTCCTGATAATGAATTATAACCTGTTTTTTCTCCCTACCTTATTTTCAAGATCCCAAACTCTCACAGAACCCCTGATATCTATAATCGTCATTTTACAATTATTGTAATCCTTTACCTTATCAAATATGTATTTGTAATGTTGCATTATCTTCTCCCCAGAAAGGGCCTTATAGATTTAACATATCTGAAATGAATGCTTGTTAGACATTTTTACCCTCTGCAAGATGGACAACAATTGATCCTTTGACTGCTGCATCATCTCAGTACCGTAGATCCCATTCTCATTGGCAAAGGGTGACAAAACAAAAAGTCATTCTTTCGGTTTCCGGATGAATAAAAGTTCCACTGGAGATAGTGAGGCCTTTGTAGCCATGCGTTTAACACAGTAATGATATCTCTTGTTGCCTTCCAGATGTTGATGAGTGTGTAGAGGATACCCTGAATGACTGTCATCCCCTGGCTACCTGCACAGACACCATAGGAAGCTACATCTGTACCTGTCAGACTGGATTCATCTCCCCTGAAGGAGCCAGAGGCAGATCATGTGATGGTGTGTATTTCAATAACAATTCAAGGAAAATGAAAATGAATTCATGTATAACAGGCAACAAAAGATATTATATACCTCACTTAAGAAATCCAGCCATCTGATTGGTCGAATTGCATTCATAAACTTCAACTGTTCCTGTAAAATTCTCGGTAACCATGCTTAAAACATTTCAATATTTTTAATAACCATGGTTATTAAAAATAGTTGGTCAGCCTCCATGGTTACCCCATAGGTTTACATGTTAAAAAATGGTTTGAGCGATGGAGGATGCCGTATGTGTGCGAAGGATTGGTCGGTAATTTCAATACAATTGAATCTCGATCGATCTTACCGACAATTTTATCTTGCATTGTTGACATGAAGACGAAAATAAACTTCCAAAAACAAAAAAACAACATCTGCCGATAGATCTTGATCTAAGTTCGTGCCAATATGCATTGCAAAAGTAAAAGAAGAGTCCGTATATGGAGCTTTTGCGAAGCATTCATCACACGCGAAGCCGGTTTCAATCCATTTTAATGTATATATTGGAGAAAACTGCCAAGCATGTTAACGGCGGGCCATAGCCGAGTGGTCTAAGTGTTGGTTTTCGGTACACCTCTTGTTGTACGCAAGAGTTCGAATCCCGTCTTCGACAAAAATGATAAATATTTTTAATTTGTCATTTTTTAGTCTATTTTTTTTCGGCATATAAAAGTATTAATGACTGCTTTAATATTCGAGAAATAGTTGTTTTTTATACGCTCTCGGGAAGGTTACAATTGGGCTATAGCACAATTCTAACCTTCCCTTGAGCGTAATAAAACAACTATTTCTCTCAAAGCAGTCATTAATACTATAAAATATACCAACCAAACTGAACATGGTAGTTTAGTCACAGCACTAGAATGGAGAGTACATGGTTCTGGGCCCTGTTTCATAAGACTTGATATCAATAACAAGTTACAAGCTACTGTTATAGGCTACTGAAATCATGGCATCTGATTGGCTGAGAGCAAATTTGTCATAGAAATTTAGCATTTGTTATAGATAAAAAGTTTTATGAAACATGCAGGCCCCTGGTCTAGAAACTATCAAGAGCTCTGAAGAAGAAGAAAACAAATTATTGCTTTTTACTGAGAAAATCCAGAAAAGGCTTCTGTGAACCAAAAAGTGATTAATTCTCTGATTGTCTGAAGTGTTGTCAATTTGCACTGGTCTTTCGCTTGTCTATGAAAGTTTGTGTATATCAAAGATTATTTAAGGGTTCCTAGCTATTGTACAAGAGATGCAGAAGCTATGAGAAATGTCTTTCCATAAAAGACCACGTTGAAGTACATAAATAATAGACAACAGCTTTATATCACAAAGCTTTATGTTTTGTTTCAAATCAGCAATAACCATCAGCATCATCACAATTATTTTTTGTTCTTTAATATTGTACATCAGATCTTGATGAGTGTTCACTAGGTATCAGTACTTGTGATGCAGTGATGGAAGATTGTTTTAACACCTACGGAGCCTTCACATGTAGCTGTGCTGATGGCTATGCACTCAGCAGTGGACAATGCCAAGGTATACATTGGTATTGCTCTCTACTTCCCCATTAGGCTGAATTATGAACATATGATTTGAGTGATGAGAACTTATTTTCATTGAAACAGGGTATATGAAGAACAGATGAATCTTTGAGAGAGCCTTCAGATTATATATATCTGCTATGTATAGTCATCTTGAATACATAAGTACAAAGTTTTGTTTAACATGATTTCAAACACATTTAATACCTCCCTTACTAAAGGTACAGCAACACAATGCTCAACTCAGAATGAACCTAGAGAATCCTCAAAGTTGAAAGAATCATACTTTTGAAGCAATATTTTTTACAGAAGGCCACTTGTTTACATGCAGGTGCCAAAGTGTTTCAGAACATCAAGTATTCTTGATTATGATAATGCTACGAGACCAATCAAAGAATAATACTTCCTCAGTGATTCATTACTGTATTTATTCATTCCTTATTTTCATTTCTTTGATAGATGTTAATGAATGTCTTGATGACCCTTGTGATAGCCAGGTGAACACCCGATGTGAGAACCTACCTGGATCATACCAGTGCGTCTGCAGGACAGGTTACTATGTCGTCAACTCTCAATGCTTGCGTAAGTATATGCATAGATATCATTCAAAAAGTTTTTGATTAGTATTTATTTCCTATTAGTATTTCTATTCCCCCACAAATCATGAATATAACACATCCTGAAATAGGAATGATTAAATTTGGTCATATGACCAAATAAGTTTTATTTTCTATCTATGAGAGCTTTATATACATGTACTGTACTGCATTCATTTGAACTGTACTCATGCATGTATCTGATTCTTAGACAGGACAATTGTGATAACCAACATAGTGAAAGAGGATTGTAATTGTTAAACATTCGTGCTAGATACAAGAGCCTATTACAAATTATGATGGAATATGATGCAAATGTACATTGACTGCCTTTTAGTAAATTGTGTTTAAAACGATGTCATACTTTACTGCTCGTTTAAGTGTGGTAATTCATTTCTTCCATTTTACCCCCAATCCATCCATCCATGTTCCACCTATCTGTTCACCAATCTGCTCACCAATCTATTTATCCGCTTCATCAATTAATTTAGTCCTTTCTTCATCCATCTTCTATCTTTGGTTTATCCATCCATCAATCCATCTAACTATTCATCTGTCAAAACAAACCACCGATCGGTTCACCTCATAGACAACTAATGGAATCCTTTTGATGAGAACTTTCCCTATTATATATTATGTATATTTTGATCACAGCTGCCATGTCAATGCTTCTCTCTGCGACCTTCACTGATATTGCTGGATTGGAGGTGCTCGGACAGTACTTTGTTTACAATGATTTTGCTTTGTACATACCCCAGCTTGAAATAGATGTGAGTATAATTATATGTTTTTAAGTCTGATCATTAACAAAGATGTAATATTATACAGATATTGACTGGCAGGGGAGGGGGGGGGGGGTGATATTATATATAGATATTAGATAGCTTAGACAGATATCGAGATGTGATTGTTTCAGAGCTCGTCACATGATATCGATTGCGAGGATCTATTTTCTTTTCTCCCTTGAATTTTTTTTTCTCCCTCAAAATGTTTTTTTTTTGAGAAATTTGTTTTTCTCTAATTTTATTTTCTCGAAAAGTTTTTTTGATAATTTTTTTCTCTCAATTCTCCCCCCCCATCTTTTTTTTCTCCCTAATTCCCCTCCCCCCCCCCATTTTTTTCGTCAATTTTTTTTCATCTCACTTTTCTGACTAAAATGTCTTGTTTCAAAAAAGGAAGGAAGATAAAAATATAGTGAAATGTCTACAATTTTCTTGGATATAGTCATTTGGAATCCACAAGGTGAATAGCACACTGATTTTGTGTTTTGATTATCCTTCTTGTAAGACAAATGTTAATACTCTCCATTCATGTAAATTGTATATCTCCTGGGAGGCGTTTCACAAAACTTTACATCAGTGACAAATGACAGTTTTTGTTATGAGCTACTGAAATCCTTGCTTCTGATTGGTTATCAACAGATTTGTCACTGATTTTTGTCATTTGTCATTGAAACAAGGCTTTGTGAAACGGGTCCCTGATGAGAGCCAGAAGGGTATTAACTTACATCCTTTACCTCAGAGTACTAGTAGATGTTCTTCCTGCCCTCAACAGATGTTTCCTGTCCTGTAATACAATGTTTGTTTCTGTAATGATCCTGACTGTCACTAATTTCCTCTGAAAATACTTTGTCCTCTAGGTGGACACCCTCCTCCAAAGCGCCGGTCTGACCAACTACACGGCTGTCTCCGTCTCCACCTCTCGTCTCCAGACATTGGGAGTTGAGGTCGAGTTCATCCTGGACTTCCTTGCGACATCTACGACCACGAAAGATGAGATTCTAGTGGCTTTCCTGGCAGGGCTTCAAGGGAGAGATGATATTATCCTGCCAGATAATGTCATTATCAGGAGTACTGCGTTTGTTGGACAGCCAGGTTAGTCCATAACAGAATTTGTTATTTGGTACCGGATTTTTTTTCAGGCTGCAAAGGCCATTTTTGCAAACAATAGACTTTTGGAGTAATCAGGATTTTGATGTTGAGCAACATTACCGTAGTAAATTAATCTATGAAACTTTAACAATACATCCAGGGGGGTGTTTCACAAAGATCCCAAGTTGAACTTATCTCTAAGTTGGACTTAACATTTATGGAAAGCCATTAGCATCTTTAAAAATATTTTGTAAAAGTTATTTTAAAAGGCATGAAAAGTTGATTTTGTTCATTCATATTTTCCATTATCTAGGAGATTTCATGTTCTTGATGTGGAATTTATAAAAAGTCTAAAATACTTGAATTTTCGCTTTTGAATATATTTTATTTTAAGGCTACAAATGGCTCTCCATAATTTTTAAGTCCAACTTAGAGTTAAGTTCAACTTAGGATCTTTGTGAAACACCCCCCAGATATTATATGAAAACTCTATTTTTTCCTCCTTGGAAATCATGATGGTAACTTTTGGTCAATTTATAGAGATAAGCATTATTAGGTCAATAAATTGACAGTACTTTTGAACATTACCATTGAACTTTGAAATGGAAATTATTTCAATGAAGTTATATCATTTTTTTTACACAGATACAAATCTTAGTTGGTGTATTTCACATACTCTCTTTTCTTAAGTTAATTCATTTAAATACTGCACATGTATGTGTAGGCAAATTGAGGCTTGGTTGAATAAGAAGAATGAAATTTATGGGGAAATATGATTCATCTTAAAAATTGTACAATGCTACATGGTCTGTTGTCCCCATTATCCATTAATAAATTACAAGAGTGAAATATTGATGAATTTGTACAAAGTTGAAGGCTTTTCTAAGTGATGGATTTTCACAGATATTTTGTGACTTCTGAAAATGATGGATTCTGACAGATTTGGTGACTTCAGAAAGTTATGGATTCTAAAAGATTTGATGAAACCTGATAAATTTGAAGACTTTTTTTCTTTCTTCTTTTCTTGAATACAGTGATTAATCCATGTGTGGAGGAGACAGACAACTGCACAACAAACTCAGACTGTATCTTCCTTGGTACCTCTGGAAACTATACTTGTCAATGTCAAGATGGATTCATGGGAGATGGATTCACAACCTGTACAGGTACTGGATGAACAATTGATTTTTAATACACCAGGGGCAAACTACTCACGAGTTATGATTGATTCAAATCAATCGCAACAGTGCCATAGTTTACTTAAGATATGGGAGATTGTAAACTTGCAATTGATTGAGGACTAGAGATCCAAACAGATCAATGGCAAGTCTCTATGAGTCAGAGCCCTGGTATACTATATGGCAGTACATTGTGGAGCATGTACATGAGATGTTAACTTTTAAAATGACACCAAGTTTAAGAATATATATCTCGAATTTCATTGCTAGAGACAGATTTTTAATCAATTTTTATTTTATTTTAATGAAAAGAGTTTCAATGAAAACATTGTTCCTTCATATCAGTGTTCACATTTTATCAATATTCTTGAAGGAGAAATTCAAGTTTTAGCTTTTTAAGTAGCTAAGACCTTCATTTGCAAAGAAAGAATTACTCAGTTTTGGGCAAAACTTGTTTATATTCATATGAAAGATGATGGATGGCATACTCTGAGGAAAAGTAAAAATAAGATAAATAAAAACCTGACTTTGGGTATTACAGTAATCACTTGGCAGTCAAGGTCTTCTTTAATAATCCAATCATTTTTTAGGCAAAAAGATGTCATATATTTGAAAGATGTTCATGCGTGGGTATATAGTCGTCCAAGAAGTAGACAACTTGCCGATCACTACATAACACTGAGATAATGGGTATAACACTCCTGTGCGTACGTCCGTGTGCCGCCTTCTATATGCCCACACTTGAGTAACTGTAATATGACTATTAAAATAATTTGAAGTTACAGTACTTTCTTCCCCGATGTTTGGTAATCCAATAAACTTTCCTGCTTCAATTTTCCTTATGTTATTTTTCTGCTTTTCTGATCATATCCACATCTGTTTGAGATGTATCGTATTTATCAACATTACTTTCTTCTACACAGACATCAATGAATGCCTGAATGACACGTCATGCACAAATGAAGGAGAGAGGTGTGTTAACACTGCCGGAAGCTATTCTTGTGACTGCATGATAGATAGAGGTTACATTGCTAATGATGGAGTATGCACATGTAAGTCTCTAGTAGTTTGTAGGCTGATCCTGTCTGTAGTCCCAGGTAGTCAAAATACAGTCTGTGTGAAACAGGTGCATTATAATTTTGCTCACAAAACTACCACCCCTGTAAAATTTCCAAATAGTCTATCAGAAGATGTAATGAGCAATAAGCTGCTACGATTTGTTGAGTGCATATTTTGTCTAAAATTCAGTTCCATGGTAACTGAAGCACACCTTAAAGAAGTTTAGACTAAAAGTTAACAGCCCAAATTAGAAACTGACTGGTTGGCAAAGGGAAAATAAGATATGGAGATTGATGATCTCAGTGAAGACAAGTAAACAATGATTTATAGAAGTTGGGTGGGACAAAGGAGGCGTGATAGCTCAGTGGTAGATACATGTAGCAGTGGTTGCATAACTTGGATGTCCCCTTGTTCGAAACCAAGTCGATGTGCTAGTGCCCTTTGGTAAGGCATTAATCCTCATTACTCAGTCCCTCGGAGAGGACTTAACGCCGTTGGTCCCCTGGTTGCTTACTGACAAGCACACCCATGCTTTCTTAGCAGTCTGGTAAAACAAACACACCAAATGACATTGGACCAAATGACCATTTACCTTTGCAGAATTACTTATCTAAGGTAGATATTAAGTCTATCAACCTCTTTTATTCCCAACACAGTATATGAAGTATACCGTGGCCAGCTCACTGTCAATTTTATCAGCGGTCTCCCAGCTATTTTCACTTCAGACCTCACTGACTCCTCTAGCCAGGCTTACTCGAGTCTAGCTTTCTTAGTCAGCAATGCGGTAAGTTTATGTACAGAATATGTACAGTGTATCATTTGATGATTTCTGCAATGTATCTTTCGAGTTAGTCAGCTCATTAATATACATTTTTGTGGTTTTGTTTTCCAATTGTTTTTGTACAAATAAATCTTGCAGGAAAGTATGTTTAACCTGTTACTTACTTGAACCAGGAGACTCCTGTATTAAGCCTGTGGCAATGAGGAAATTCAGTAGTGGATTAATATTCAGATTGCTCTTTGTATGCATGTAAATAATCTTGCATGATAGTGTCAGAAGTACTCTCTTTTTTTCTCTCATTTTTATGACGGCTCTTTTTGGATATTCGATAGTAAAAAATAATTAGATTACTTTGTGGCAATTTGTTTATGTTTATACCTCACTGTTAGTTTACCAATGCTGTTTAAGAACTAAATCACCCATTGCTGGCATGTATCTTAAATTTTGGCTTGCCGTATAGAGGTTTGTGGATAAATAGATGTTCATGTGCATGGTATAGAAAAAAAAGAGAGATAAAAGAATGTGTTTTTATGTAACCATTTCAGATACGATATCTCTTCCTACTGGAGCCAAACCTGCAAGACTTCTTCCAGTCTTGCACGGTGTCTGGTTTCACCAACGGCAGTGTGGTGGCGACATACTATGTTTCCTTCACCCAGTCGGTCAATATTTCAAGCAGCTCCCTCACAGCTCTCCTTGTGAACACCCTTGAGACTGGTGTCATTCTTACTACAGGCATTGCCTCTCAAGGGAATATCAATGTAGATATTAACTCTGTGGAATTCACCAGTAAGTAGACATTTCACTGTTAAATTCTTCCGAGTATTGTACTACCGGTACTGCATTTACAGTGTACATGTAAATAGTTGGTATTTAATTCAATACTTCAGGCAGAAATATTTGAATTTTACTCAGTTAGGAAACATTAGAATTCAATTGCATTGTTTGGCTTTCATACATACCTGTATTTAACCTAAAGTTAAAATCAGACA
Organism: Strongylocentrotus purpuratus; assembly: GCF_000002235.5. Classification (NCBI taxonomy): domain Eukaryota; kingdom Metazoa; phylum Echinodermata; class Echinoidea; order Camarodonta; family Strongylocentrotidae; genus Strongylocentrotus; species Strongylocentrotus purpuratus. Next base: position 33,122,078 of record NW_022145610.1, read on the forward strand.
AAGCCAATTGTTTTGAAAACCTGGAAGTGCATCCGTTATTCTTGTCAAAGAAATACTGTAATTTGATGATATTGTTTGACTTTTTCAGAAATTACCCAAGAGTGCACAAACACTTTCTGTTTCAATGGAGGAATATGTTCTTTGCAGAATGGATTGAAAGTCTGCCAGTGAGTATAAGCTCATTTTTATTCTTTTCATATAAAGTTACATGTGTTTACCCATCTCCCTACTTGTATTCAGATTTTAAAGTGCACAGTGGACTTAAAGGTATAATACAAAGTTTTGGTATGGGGTCATGAATTTGGTTCAAATGTTCAGTGATCATTGTCGCGGTTGAAATCGAGTCTAAAGTTATGAAATTGTAAATAATAATCTCGTTATGTTGTATAGCTCCCTCTCAAGGTCAAGATATTAATAAAGCTATAAAACAATGTTTCTTGACTAAAATCGACCGATTAGCTATTCCCGTTTGGATTTTCATGGTCGCAGCTACCATTGTATGGCCATAGGCGCTATACACCAGTTTACAGTTGTATCAGTGCGCATGCGCAGACAGTTGACCTCGGGTCATTGGCCCTGAATTCAGGGCCAATAACCTCTGACCTCTGGTATTTATGCGTAAATTAAGATTGCGCCCATGCAAATAATGATGTGCGCGCACAACGCAGCGCGTAGGCAGTGATATCATCAAAATTTGCATGGGCGCAATCTTAATTTACGCATAAATACATGACCTCTAGGTCATTGGCTTTGTTTAAAATGGCGCACACAACTGTAAACTGGTGTATTTGAAAATTGTTTTAGGGGCTGAATTTTCTAGTGCTTAGAATCACTATCCAGCTAATTTTCAAAATTTCCCAAAACTTTGTATTACCTTTAAACCAAGTACATAGATCCCACAGACTTATTGTCCTTGTGCTTATGAACCAAAGACTAATGAGCTACACATAGTTTAGCAGCTTCTCTGATGTCCAGATAGTTCAGAAAAAAACTTCACCAGAATCATATTATCAACTAAGGGTCAGTAGGGCACTGATTCCCAATTGATACATGTTTGTTGACATACATGCTCAACTGTAGAGTTAATGCTAGGATGCCTTTCTGGCTCTGAGCAGATGATGCAGGTGATATACTGATTAAAGACTCATTGAATATTGTTTGCTGAGAGCTATAAGGGCACTTCATGATCCTATACTACATTCAGCTACTGCCTACTTGCATCTAAACAACAATTATAGATATGTGTTTCATGCACAAGTGATACTACAGGTCACACAATCATGACTAAAACCTTGTATAATGCTTTGTTCATGAAGGTGCCCTAGTGGTTATGAGGGAGATACTTGTGAGAGGGCTCCTAGCACTCGGCCTCCTACTATAGCTACTACTCTGGAGGGGAGTACCATGGCAACGGAAAACATCACTGAGATGACCAACACCACAACATCATCCCAGACAAGTAAGTTATGAGGGGAGCGCATAATCATTGAGCTTGTGGGGGGATTAGAGGAATTAAGAATGACACACTACTGGATTTATTCAAAGGAGACACGATGGCTCAATGGTAGAGCAGTGGTCTTGTAACTGGGAGGTCCTGAGTTCAAAGCCCAGTTGATGCGTTAGTGCCCTTTGGTTAGGCATTAATCTTTATTACCAAGTCCCTCAAAGAGAACTTAAAGCTGTTAACCTCCTGGACATTTACTTACAAGCATACACATGCTTTGTTTTTGGTCAGGTGAAACAAACCAACTTACCAACCAACCAACCAATCAATCTTGATAGGAACCGTTTATGCATTTTTTGTCTTTATTTTTGCCGTTTAACTTCAGACTCCGCGAGCTCTCTCGCCTTCTTCAGCGTAGGGTCTGCTAACTGCGCTTTCCTAATATCATCAGGAGAAACTTCTGGGATAGGAGACATTACCTTCAGTGGAGTCTGTTTCCGTTTACTAACCTTAACCTGGGATCTCGTCTCAACTGCCATCCCTACCTCAGATAAATTCTTACCTTGATCATCATGGCCTGAAGTAGACGACCCCCAGTTCAGATTCGGAGCATTGGGTGGGAGAACATTTTGGATGTTCCCTAGAATCACATCAAACACTGGTGATTTCATACACAAAGCTACAACACAGCCTACATAAAAAGGACTGTCAACATGTACCTTAGCAGTAGGATACCAACGCACACTGCCATCGATGAGAATACACTGCCTGTGTTTTCCTGTCATCTGATCCTTGGCGGCTAGGCTCCTACGAATCACTACACAAGAACAACCTGTGTCTCTAAGAACTGAAACTGTTTGAGAATTAACAATTCCATCCTTAACTGGCATGAGTGCACGCAACTTACCTGTACAAGCCGCACACATTTCCAGTACTTTCTTCCTCCTCTGTTTCCTTGACGGTCTAGTCCGCTCCATCCCGGCGGCAGACATCGTGACAAACATCCCAACACTCTCGACCTGTGTTGTATCTTTGTCAACCCCTGAATCTTGGGAAGAAGAACATGTTGGACATTCAAAAGATAAGAGTCTGTTCACCTCATCAACTTTTTCATGATTTGTTTGAGACTTGTCCTTACCTGATGACTTCTTAGGATTATGGGATTTTAATCCCATAGCTACAAAACTTCCAACCTTTTGAGGTTTTGACTTAGAAGTTACTGTACAATTTCTTGCAAGATGACCCATTTGGTCACACAAATAACACGGCCCAATCGCCTTCCGATTGGTGGGCTTCTCACTGTGAAAGGGCTTTTCTCTGTGAAAAGCTTCACTCTTTTTCTCTGACCTGTTGGATGTCATTACTTTGTTGTCCTGTCTTGGACCCTTGAAATGACCACCATGTGCTGAGATATAAATCTGAGCAGCGTCAGTCATCTCCCTAGTAGTCTTGAGCGTACGCTCTCTCAAATAGATAGCAAGCCCTGGACTCATCTGTTCAAGAAACTGCTGTCTAATAATCAAATCTTTCAACCCTTGATAAGATTTGTCTGTCTCCGTAAGATCCAACCATCTTTCGAAGTAGTGTTCTAACCTAGCAACAAATTGACCAGCATACTCTCCCGTCTCTGGCGTTGCTTTGTAGAACTTCTTCCGGAAGTCATCTGCTGACATCTGGTATCTGCGAAGGAGGGCGTCCTTAAGCTTGGAGTAATTCTCAGCTTCATCTGGTGCCAACCTACTGTAGACTTCCAACGCCTTTCTGTAGAAGTGCACCTAAATTAATGGCCCAACAATCTGTTTGCCATCTCTGACTACTAGCGTATCTCTCGAAACGCTCTAAATACGCATCCATGTTGTCTCTACTTTCATCAAAGTGAGGTAACTTTGGGATTCTTGTCAAACTATGGTGTTCGCGACTGGTATCTCCTGACTGAGATTCATTTCCCCTTTTGGCCTGTTCTAAGGATATCTGTTTATCTAAAATATTCCCCTCTAGTTGCTTCAAAGCAAATTCTTGTTTCTTATCTTCCCTTACAGCTGCTCTTTCATCACGTGCCTGTTGTTCTCTTTCTTTAATGAACTCCAACAAGGTCTCACCAACTAAACCTAGTTCCTTACCTAAGTTAATCAACTTTTCATCAATGACCTCCATACTGATAACCCAACCTAACAATAAAGCGGGACTATGGTATTGATAGGTGGTGAACCTATCTGGGTAACTAACCCCTTCCCAAATTCGCTCTAAATGCGCAAATTGCTAAATTGTCACTTACCAGAGAGAATCAAGAACACGTTCTGCCGATTTGAATACTTGCCACCGACTCCTGTTCTGTATTACAGAATCGCAAAATATTCCTAGTTCATATAAAGATAACAATGAGACACAAAAGTGAAAAGGTCAATAATGTACATGAGATAGTTAACGCTCTAAAATGTATGCGGTTTCCTTTTACATGTTTTATAATATACAATCAGTTCAAAACACTAAAAGAAAACCTAATATTCCTGCGAGAGGTCCCGGGTTCGACTCCCGGAAGAGCCCCCAAAATGTCACAACTGGGTAAACTCAGGTGACTTTAATTCGTGATCTAGTTAACTCTCTTATCGTCTCACAGGGAAATTTACACAATAAACAACGAATTCAAATTCTGTTAAAGTGTATCAAAGGATATCATCTTCTTCTTATCTTTATTACATTACTTCTTATCACAATAGAAATGCATATAAAGATATAAAATATATATTGAACCCAACCCTGAGGTTGTATTCTAAGCTGTCACAAAATCACACCTTTGTACAGAGTATCGTCACTGAAAATGGTCGTAAGTTTATCGTACGTCTGGAAATATAAATAAAATAACCCACTTTAGTGATGCAATCACTCAAGATGTGATAATAAAATATTGTTCATGGGAACAAAGAAACCATAGTTGTTACTGTTGCTGGAACTTGTCCCGTGTAACGAAGGGGTTGCTCCATCTGTAATGGCACCTTCATCTCTCCTTAGTCGTTACAGGTAGAGATCCACCCATTGTGGCATGAACTTGGATACCGGACTTGCTCTGTACGTCCTAGCCGGAACACCATCTAAAATTAACATTAACCCAGGCTATTAATAGTCTACGGAATAATACTAAATTATTCATCATCTACTTAATATCTTTTAACAAGACTATAACCATCATCAGGCAATACAATAACATGCATTACAGAAAAGGCTTCTATCATAATGATTTACATTGCATTACAAATATCCTTTCAACATCCAAAAGAGCCTGAATTACTGAGTGCAAATCCTGCGAACATGTACTTTCAGTTATTATTCAGAAATGAACAATATAATGTATAAAGAGTTACATTATTACTTTAGAGAAATGATTTGCAGTCTTCATTATTCATCCCTAATGCAAAGGTTCACTTGTGACCTTGACTGTCTCAATGACAAATGAACACACCCAATGTATCATTATAAAAAGGAATACAAATATGGATTAAACTTGGATTAAACTTACAGTTTGACTGGTTGACTGAAATGCAGAAAATCGGGGCAGGCCTCAATGTCGGTTCTGGTGATCGTGACTCTCTATGGAAATTGGACTTGCAGCGCAAAATGCTATGAAACAACTTTCATTTACCTCCAACCCATAGGTCCTATGAAACAACTTTCATCCACCTCCAACCCATAGGTCCTGCCTGTATGACTTGTGTGCAGATAGTGACACTACACTGCAACGTAAGGCAACCCACCCACTATAGCTATGCATCACCTGTTTGAGCTACAATGTATGTAGAGTGCAGTGGAGCCTAACTACGCAATGCATTCAACCCAATGCTGTAATCTACATAACAATTAAGCGGGTAGCATTGAGGGGAAAGGTTGAATCCTAACACCTACCTGCATATACTTTGCATATGTTCCTTTATTTCTTGACCAGACATGCATTTTGTAGAAAAATTGTACATATCACACTAAATTTTATATTTTCTTATTACCTTTTATCATTGAAACCTAGGTGTCATTGAGTCTCATGATGTAAATGCCATTAGCGTACAGTATGTTGATGAGATACTGAATTATTTAGTTCATAGCAATATTTCTTTTTTAGAATGCAATTGCATAATCTTCTGTAAGGGATTCTCGTAAGTGTATGGTTGTGCCTAAACATTGTGAGGTACATATTATTTATTTAATTGTATGTCATTTTGTTTTACTCCTTTCTTTTTGAATCAGATATCAATGAATGCCAAGATGGAAGTAACACATGTGATACAGCATCTCAGATATGCATTAATACAGTGGGAGGTTTCATGTGTCAATGCATGACCGGATTCGTACAAAATGGATCAATTTGTCAAGGTAACATACATGTGTTTTATTTCTATTATTTATTGCAAGAGTATTTTGTTGTGCAGTTTCCTCAATACAATAATAGAAGATTTTTCTTTTTAGGATAGTTTTAAACTATTTTGCTCAATCTCTGCACATATCCTTCTTTCAAAAAATTTGAGTTTGTTTGTCTTTTTTCTATTTTTATATACTCCTTGTTTTCCTAATAAATAAAGAAATTCACCATCCAGTGAAACGCTTTTTTATTACACTGTGCTTGAGCATTCAAGATGTTTTTAGAAATGTTTATAGGTGTTTTACTTGACTAACCAATTAAGAAGAAATTTTCCTCATTATTCTTTAATAATTATGGGAGAACTTAATAACTTCTACATGTTTTTGTTTCCTTTTAGACATCGATGAGTGTGCTGACAGCAGTTTATGTGGAACAAATGCAATGTGTATCAATTCTTTTGGCAGCTACATGTGTAGTTGTGTGAGTGGTTATGATGGAGATGGGATCACCTGTCTTGGTGAGTTTGATATGGAATTCAAGTCATTTACTTTCTCATTATGATATGATAATAATCTATGAAGAACAAAACTAACATGAACAGGATTCCTTGGGTCCTTGGAAATCCTTGGAAATTCTTGATTTTTCAAAGTTGTCCTGGAAAAACCCAAATGTGATTTTATGGCTGGAAACCTGTTTTATAAAGTAGCTGTTATTATTGAGGTAGCAGTCAAAATCAATAGTAGACACTTATAACAATAAACTATTATTTAGTATGGCTTTGATTTTATGTTTCCACCCCTCTAACAAACACCAGTGGTGATTTGATAAAGAAATCATATTTCTCAAATGTACACATTTTAATGGATGATTCCTTTATTACTTCAGTCATAAAAAGGTGATCCATTTGTATCTAGAGAAAATAAAGATAATAATAATAACATTCCTTTCTTGTATAGAACATATCACATTATCACGTCCCTATGCACTTCCAAAGTGCTCTGGAAATTATTACCCTAGCTTTAGCTCCGTCACCTGTTATCAGCGCACAGTGCATGTCAAGGAATATTTCTACTCGGTACCTATTTACCACACCTGGTCTGAGTGTGGCAAATGTAGATTAATGTCTTGCCAAAGGACATTAGTGCCGCGGCGGGACTCGAACCACAGACCTTGTGATCCGCAGTCCGGTGACATATGCACTCGACCACAACATTTTCATTTCAGTACTTATATTGCTTATTCAAGATTAGTTTTTCAATTGATCCCCACTTTCTTATTACATTCTAGCTTACCCATTGATAGATTAATACTTTTGTCATGTTTGCATAATGAATCTTGCAACAAATTGTAATGTTGTTTTGCCCTTTTCATTCTGTTCTATTCGAGATCTCTACACTTCAGATGGTGCTGGCTCATCATTAAGCAGTGTAACTACAGCTGTTCCTCTAGAAACTTCTACATTTTCTATGGCAAGTCAGGTCTTGACTACAGATAAGTCAGTCACCTCACAAATTCAAACCACCAATAACTTACCATTTGTAACATCAACCCCTGGGGAATATACCTCACAGATGAGTACTTCCACAGAGCTCTCAACTGGGACTGTTATTCTTTCGTCTACCACGATTGATGTAACTTCTGAGAATTCTGTAACTGACCCTGAATCAACTGTCCAATTTACTGAGGATACTACCACAAGTGTTCAAGGTTCAACCACAACAGTTGGTACAGGAGGTATCTCAGCAACTGCAACAACCACTCAGTCTTCTATGGAAATGAGTACTGGTGCAGATACGACAGAGATATCGACTTCTGATGTAACATCACAATCTCCTACTACTTCAGGATTCACAACCTCAGGTTTGAGAACTGGTGCAGAATCAACAGAGCCAGGGACAAGGACTACTGAGGAGGAATCAACTAAAGCAGGAACAACTGAAGGATTCACCTCAGATGTAACATCTACTGCTTTACCAACATCAGTGATCACCACCAATGGTCTGACTACCGAGGAGGAGACAACTGAATCAGGAACAACTGAAGGATTCACTTCAGATGTTACATCTACTGGGCCGTCAACTTCAGATATCACCACCAATGTTCTGACTACTGAGGGGGAAACAACTGAATCACAAACAACTGAGAGATTCACCTCAGATGTTACATCTACTGCTTCCTTAACATCAGATATCACCACAGACATTCCCTCAACTGGGCCGTCAACATCATATATCACCACCAATGGTCTAACTACTGAGAAGCACACAACTGAATCGGGAACAACTGAAAGATTCACTTCAGATGTTACATCAACTGGGCCGTCAACATCAGATATCACCACCAATAGTCTAACTACTGAGGCGGAGACAACTAACTCGGGAACAACAGAAGAATTCACCTCAGATGTTACATCTACTGCTCTACCAACATCAGATATCACAACCAATGGTCTATCTAATGAGGAGGAGACAACTGAATCAGGAACAACTGAAGGATTCACTTCAGATGTTACATCTACTGGGCCGTCAACTTCAGATATCACCACCAATGTTCTGACTACTGAGGGGGAAACAATTGAATCAGGAGCAACTGAAGGATTCACTTCAGATGTTACATCTACTGGGCCGTCAACTTCAGATATCACCACCAATGTTCTGACTACTGAGGGGGAAACAACTGAATCACAAACAACTGAGAGATTCACCTCAGATGTTACATCTACTGCTTCCTTAACATCAGATATCACCACAGACATTCCCTCAACTGGGCCGTCAACATCATATATCACCACCAATGGTCTAACTACTGAGAAGCACACAACTGAATCGGGAACAACTGAAAGATTCACTTCAGATGTTACATCAACTGGGCCGTCAACATCAGATATCACCACCAATAGTCTAACTACTGAGAAGCACACAACTGAATCACAAACAACTGAGAGATTCACCTCAGATGTTACATCTACTGCTTCCTTAACATCAGATATCACCACAGACATTCCCTCAACTGGGCCGTCAACATCATATATCACCACCAATGGTCTAACTACTGAGAAGCACACAACTGAATCGGGAACAACTGAAAGATTCACTTCAGATGTTACATCAACTGGGCCGTCAATTTCAGATATCACCACCAATGTTCTGACTACTGAGGGGGAAACAACTGAATCACAAACAACTGAGAGATTCACCTCAGATGTTACATCTACTGCTTCCTTAACATCAGATATCACCACAGACATTCCCTCAACTGGGCCGTCAACATCATATATCACCACCAATGTTCTGACTACTGAGAAGCACACAACTGAATCGGGAACAACTGAAGGATTCACTTCAGATGTTACATCTACTGGGCCGTCAACTTCAGATATCACCACCAATGGTCTAACTACTGAGAAGCACACAACTGAATCACAAACAACTGAGAGATTCACCTCAGATGTTACATCTACTGCTTCCTTAACATCAGATATCACCACAGACATTCCCTCAACTGGGCCGTCAACATCATATATCACCACCAATGGTCTAACTACTGAGAAGCACACAACTGAATCGGGAACAACTGAAAGATTCACTTCAGATGTTACATCAACTGGGCCGTCAATTTCAGATATCACCACCAATGTTCTGACTACTGAGGGGGAAACAACTGAATCACAAACAACTGAGAGATTCACCTCAGATGTTACATCTACTGCTTCCTTAACATCAGATATCACCACAGACATTCCCTCAACTGGGCCGTCAACATCATATATCACCACTAATGGTCTAACTACTGAGAAGCACACAACTGAATCGGGAACAACTGAAAGATTCACTTCAGATGTTACATCAACTGGGCCGTCAACATCAGATATCACCACCAATAGTCTAACTACTGAGGAGGAGACAACTAACTCGGGAACAACAGAAGAATTCACCTCAGATGTTACATCTACTGCTCTACCAACATCAGATATCACAACCAATGGTCTATCTAATGAGGAGGAGACATCTGAATCAGGAACAACAGAAGATTTCACCTCAGATTTTACATCAACTCTGTCGTCAACATCAGATATCACTACTAATCGTCTGACTACTGAGGAGGAGAGGACTGAGGGAATAACCTCAGATATGACATCTACCGCTCTACCAACATCAGATATCATTACCAATGGTATGACTACGGAGGGGAAACAACAATCTCGCAAACATAGCGATTTTGTACTCTTATATATAAGAGCAGAAATTTGTAAAGAAATCATGATCAGTACAGGTCAAAAGTTGATATCTACTTTAGATAGGAGTATTTGTTTCCCATTTATAGAAAAGTATGGCATGATTGACAAAATTGAAGTAATCAGTTGGGTTGTTTTTGAGTGTGTATATTGTTGACTTGAGGTTCAATTGGTTTGAGAGTAAGTTAGCATCTGCTAAAGATATCAATATCACATTCAGTAGAATAAAAACAAAAAAATATTGAACACTTTGAAGTAATTATGAATTGATAAAAATTATGATAATTATAATATTGATGTTAACAACAATACAAAGTATTCATAATCAGTGTTTATGGGCATTAGTATTGATTTACAGAGAATTAAGAATAAGTCAACATCTTCTCTAGATTAACAAAAAAATAATGTGGGATTCAATGCTTTTTATATATCCATGTTGTCTTTGATATATTTTAAGAATCTAGATGTTTTGTCATATTAAGTAGTATCAAGAAAATTTTCCATTTGAAATGAATATACTTTTTTCAGTTATCTAACTTTGCGTTTATACCAGATGAAAATGAGTGTGCATTGGTATCATTAGTTGCTTCCAGGAGGGTAACAACACCACCCCTGCTCCAAAACCTTGATGGTGGTTAAGGTTCTGAATTGTTTCAAGATGTTGTAATTTTAGCCCATAGCTTATGGAACTAGTTGTTTTGTGTAATAAGCTTATGGGACTGAGACAATTCAGTAGTTAACAGGTTAAATCTCTTGCATTTAATTATCATCTTTTCTATGTGTTTATACGAGATGAGGATGAGTGTGCCCTTGGTATTAGTGATTGCCCCCAGGGGTGTAACAATACCACCCCAGCTCAGAACCCAGATGGTTTCAGTTGCTACTGCTATGAAGGCTTCATCGCTGACCTGCAAGGCAACTGTGTCCGTAAGTCAATTCAATTCAATTCAATTCGCATTTATTTCATTCTCGATTAAAAATCATATTGATACAAGTACCAAAGAGTTCGCTAAACTTCTGGCCATATGTTGCACAAAGAATCACAATGGATTACTAGTCACATTACTTTGAACCAGTCAGGCATCATAATAATCTTGATTTATGTTAATGACACAAACTTAATTCTAACAGAATAGAAGAAGAAAATGGACTGGAACACAGAATATCCAGCAGACAAAATAAATAATAGCACTCCAACAATTTCGATAGAAAATGAATGATTGCCAACCAAGTAAGGATGTGCAGTTCATTTATCCTTGTTTTTACAATATTTAATTCTAGAAAAATCTTGTTTTCAGGGGTGCTCCTTCTCATGACCCCTCTTCAAGCTCAGTCACCCGTCTTTCAGGCTAATTAGGTGATAATGTATAATAAGATTGGTCTCCCGTTTCATTTTCAGCGGAAACAAGCTGCATAAGTACTGTATGTAGCAATGCAGACTGTGTTAATCTCAATGGAATGGAGATGTGTGTTTGCTACAATGGCTACAAATTCAACAGCTCCGACATCACATCTTGTATAGGTAAGCACTATTCTGTTATTACTATTCGTTACTTTGTATTGCCTGTGCCTTGGATAGAGATAATTGAACTTAATCACTCTGACCCTTGACCCTTGGGTCCCTCCCCCCAGTATAACTGATGGGGATGTACAGGTGAAGCCCTATACATGGGTCACTCTACTCTTGGCGAGGAGTGCAGTGGGTTCTGAACGTGCATCAGGATTACTTTCCTACACTTGAGATCTCTTTTTGACATCGTGTATGAGAGACATCAATCACATTGTTTTACATTGTTTCCTAGTGTGCATCTACATGTATGAATCAGGGAGAGGGCTCATTTCACAGACAACACTAGCTCGGAGTCATCAATCCAAGCTGGGAGGTGTTTCACAAAGCCTTTTTTCAATGAAAAATGACAGAAGTCAGTGACAAATCTGCTGATAACCAATCAGAATCAAGCATTTCAGTAGCTTATAACAAAGCTGTCATTTATCACTGATGACAAGTTTTGTGAAATATCCCCCTGATTTCTAATCATGATCTGTGGATTGACATGAAGACACTTTACTAATTGAGCCAATTCCCTTTAAAATCTCAATTCAACTAAATTACCATTCTCCTTCCTTTCTAGATATTGATGAGTGCACTGATGTAGAATACAGCAACATGTGCAATCAGGACTGTTCCAATACCATCGGAGGGTACAACTGCTCTTGTTTTGAGGGGTATTCCCTTATGACTGATGGCCGCACATGCAATGGTAAGATTTGCAAATCATTGACCTTTGACCTTGTAAACTATGACAGGCATACATTCGTAAGAACTATGCGTAAAGAGATGCGTAATAAAGAATACAGTTTTTTGTATACCTTGTACATTCATGTCACGTACATCATTGAGGTTCTGTATCATACCCTTAATCCATTTCCATGAAGTACCGAAGCTGTGACATCATAAAAATCTATTCTTAGAATTTCTCAATTTTTTCATTTTCCGAAAGAGCATAATAAATAATGTCCAAATGTCGAAAACCAGTTAAAAAGGTTAAGTATTGGCTGAGATATCACCATCTGAATGAATAGATTTCCTATAGGAAACTGTGTTATATTGCTCTGGTTCATAAAGTTTTGAGCCAGAGCATATAACACTGAGCAGGAACAGGATGACTCCTGGGACCCGCTTCACAAAGCCTTTTTCCAATGACAAATGACTAAATTCAATGACAAATCTGCTGATAACCAATCAGATGAAAGGATTTCACTAGCTTATAACAAAACTGTCATTTTTTCACTGATGACAAGTTTTGTGAAATGGGGCCCTGTACTAATGCCTATGGGAAGAAAAGAAATCAGGAATCAATGGGTTGATATAAGCTCTGAGTTAAAGATTTTGAAGATAAACAGAAGTGTGTACCTTTAAAGTTTGAGTCATCAAACAGAATAGATTTCCTACCTGCATGCACGTTGATATTCCTTTATTTCTTGACTGCATTTTGTATAAAAATTCACACTAAATTTTACCTTTTCTTACTGATTTTTATCATTGAAAATTAGGTAAAAATCAGTCCCATGAAGTAAATGTTATTGTCGTATGTTTATGAAATACTGAATGATTAAGTTCACAAGCAATATTTCTTTTTAAGAATGCAATTGAAAAATCTTCTGTAAGGGATTCTCATAAGTGTATGGTTGTGCCTAAACATTGTGAGGTACACGTTATTTATTTAATTATATTTTTTTGTTTAAATTCCTTTCTTTTTTAATCAGATATCAATGAATGCCAAGATGGAAGTAACACATGTGATACAGCATCTCAGATATGCATTAATACAGTGGGAGGTTTCATGTGTCAATGCATGACCGGATTCGTACAAAATGGATCAATTTGTCAAGGTAACATACATGTGTTTTATTTCTATTATTTATTGCAAGAGTATTTTGTTGTGCAGTTTCCTCAATACAATAATAGAAGATTTTTCTTTTTAGGATAGTTTCAAACTATTTTGCTCAATCTCTGAACATATCCTTCTTTCAAAAAATTTGAGTTTGTTTGTTATTCACTCTGTCCTTTTTTCTATTTTTATATACTCCTTGTTTTCCTAATAAATAAAGAAATTCACAATCCAGTGAAACGCTTTTTTATTACACTGTGCTTGAGCATTCAAGATGTTTTTAGAAATGTTTATAGGTGTTTTACTTGACTAACCAATTAAGAAGAAATTTTCCTCATTATTCTTTAATAATTATGGGAGAACTTATACATGTTTTTGTTTCCTTTTAGACATCGATGAGTGTGCTGACAGCAGTTTATGTGGAACAAATGCCGAGTGTATCAATTCTTTGGGCAGCTACATGTGTAGTTGTGTGAGTGGTTATGATGGAGATGGGATCACCTGTCTTGGTGAGTTTGATATGGAATTCAAGTCATTTACTTACCCATTATGATCTGATAATTATCTATGAAGAACAAAACTAGCATTAACAGCATTCCTTGGGTCCTTGGAAATCCTTGAAAATTCTTGATTTTTCAAAGTTGTCCTGGAAAGACCCAAAATGTGATTTTCTGGCTGGAAATCTGTTCTATAAAATCACGCCATGTTCAAAGGTTCATTATCCTATTTTCTGAATAATTCTTTTTCAGATGAATTGTGTTTTAAAATAACAAAAAGGTACAACATTGTTATTAACGTCAGATTTTGGGGCAGTTTTTTTTAAAGAATCTATTTAATTGTTGTAAAAACCTATACAATTCTTTCCTTAGCTCATCATGTGTAGTGCATAATGTAATGAATCTTCTTTTCTTCACTTCCATACCTTGATCTGTAGTTGATTCATGTAAGCTATTAACTGTTCTTCTCTTTCAGATGTTGATGAGTGTTCAAATGGGAATGATTGTCATGAGTTTGCACAGTGTGTCAATACAGAGGGACCCTATAACTGTTCTTGTTTGAATGGTTACACCGGAAATGGAACATTCTGTGAAAGTGAGTATTTCATTTTTAAGGAATTAATTCAGTGACAATTTTTGTCATGCATAAATAAACATACTTTTGGCATCAGAATCATTGTCTTATGTAGGCTACCATCATTATCTGTACGTCATAGGTGATAGTGTAATAAAAGTGTTATCAAACTTCCTTTACATTACTATGTATCTTATTTGATTAAAGATGAAAATCGTTTCTTTTGGTTGAATAGGACCACTATTATGTTAAATTGAATTGGATGTATCACTGTAAATATACTCATACTATTGCATATGTTACTTTATTATGTCGTTGCACTCAGTATGATTTATTTTCAAAGCATTTTTTTCATTGTGCAAGTAATCTTATTTTTTAGCAGGCTTCCGGATGCACCATGTGAGAGAGAGAGGGAGGATTGAGGAGTCCTAAAAAGGACTTTTGGTAATCTTTCTTGAGGGTGTGTAGTCCTGAAAAGGACTATTGGTGTAGTCTTGAAAAAGCCTGTTGGTTATCTTTCTTAGCTTATAGTTCTAAGGAGAACTATAGCGCTTGGAGAGGATGGGTGGTAGGAGTGGCTTGACGTATCGAACAGGTTGACTATCCGTCGTCAGGAATAATCTTATTTTGTTGTTTAAGTTAACTTCCTGATATTTTATATATTTGCTCATTACTTTTGTTATCCTGAAAAGGGGCATGCAATTGTGATTTACTTGGATCAAACTTATTTCCCTAACAGACATCGATGAATGTGTAAACGACACCACCTGCATATCACCAGCGGTCTGTGTTGACACCTCTGGAAGTTTCATCTGTGAATGCCCCAGTGGATATGACCCTACTGGAACCAGCTGTATCAGTAAGTTAGGAATATGGTTCAGACTATTTACTCCTCATACCCCCCCCCCCCCCCCCCCCCAAGGCCCCATCTGGCATTCAGTATTACATCCAGAGCTGCAGATCTTGTTCAGTGCCTCTATACCCTTTGATGCAATCCTCCATAGAATTTAAATGAATTTGTTAGATAATTGGGTATTTCATTACTCAATCATTACATGGAAAACAAATCAAACAAGCCGTCATGGGGTCACAGCTGTTTCAGAGAATTTGTTTTAGGATGGCTGATAAGATATTTTCTCACATTTCTTGTTCACATTACTTGTAAATGTAGCTTTATTTACATGTATATATTGAAATTAAATATTTTTGTCACAGTTAATATTCAATAAACATACTTGTACAAACAATGTTTAATCTTTTCAATCATTTTCTGATTATTCTTCTACAAATTTCAATACAAAGGCCACAATTTCTTGTAACTTTAAACTGATATCTATCACTAGTTTTCCTTGTGTACATTAGAATAAGATTACAGTAATTATTTAATTCTCTAATTTCTTTCTACCCAGACATCAACGAGTGCACCCTGTCTCAGAATGACACTCGTCGTCATGAGTGTGACTCCAATGCTGCTTGTATAGATCTCCCTGGGAGTTATAACTGCTCCTGCTTAGCTGGTTACCAAGGCAACGGACTCCAGTGTGAAGGTGAGTGAATGGAAGTTGTGAGACCACTGATTTATCAGAAGTTGCAGTGATAGTTGATTATTGTACACAGCATTATTGTCTGTTAAGTAGCGTACATAGCTCAGTGTAGTGATACATTAAGATGTGTTCGGCATACAAAAATGCATGAGATCTGTTGCAAAGAGACAGAGCTATAATTTAGCTGTGGAGCTTGCATATACATACCTCTAATACATGTACCTTGATTAATTTAAATAATACCAAATCTGGAAATCAGACGGGCTTTATGTGTTTAGATAATCCAACATCACCAACAACTAATGACCATGGATTGAAAATTTACTACTGGGTACTTATTTCTTCCCATAGACGTTACACAAGGCCCGCTTAATTTGCTGCATGCACTGTTTCAAAGTTAAATGGTTGTGTTAAAAAGTACTGTCTCTTTATTGACCTGGGTTTGTCTTTATATTTTGCATCAAATTTCTCCACTTTCAGATATCAACGAGTGTAACACACCAGATGCATGCGTCACCAACTCCCAGTGTACTAACATGAACGGGTCCTACATGTGCACATGTGATGCTGGTTACCGTGGTGATGGTCGCATCCAGTGCAATGATATCAACGAGTGTGATGAGAATCGTATCATCTGTGATGAGAACGCCAGCTGTAACAACATGGTTGGTAGCTACACCTGCACATGTAATGATGGATTCACATCTAATGGAACTGCATGCACGAGTAAGTACAAATCCCAGAACTAGTCTCTCAACTAAATAATAATAATAATATTTAGCTTTTATATAGCGCTTAATACAAATGTCTCTAAGCGCTTTATAAATATACTATTACCCCGGTCATTGGATACAGTGCATGCCCGCACACAGTGTATGCATAATCTCCACTCCCTGGGGAGCATTCCAGCCAGCCAATATGTTGAAAAGAGTTGCTTATGATCCAAATTAATAGCAATTAAGTCCCCGAATCAGTCACAAACCTTTACCAGAAATAAATGAGTAAATAAAAAACAAATAAATATTTCCTTTTATCTTTTGACATACATATTTTAGAATAATATCAATTTCATCCTTTTAATACAGTCAGACAGAACCTTGGTTTTTATTGTTTCGAGCTTGAACTGTACTCCTGATAATGAATTATAACCTGTTTTTTCTCCCTACCTTATTTTCAAGATCCCAAACTCTCACAGAACCCCTGATATCTAATCATCATTTTACAATTATTGCAATCCTTTACCTTATCAAATATGTATTTGTAATGTTGCATTATCTTCTCCCCAGAAAGGGCCTTATAGATTTAACATATCTGAAATGAACGCTTGTTAGACATTTTTACCCTGTGCAAGATGGACAACAATTGATCCTTTGACTGCTGCATCATCTCAGTACCGTAGATCCCATTCTCATTGGCAAAGGGTGACAAAACAAAAAGTCATTCTTTCGGTTTCCGGATGAATAAAAGTTCCACTGGAGATAGTGAGGCCTTTGTAGCCATGTGTTTAACACAGTAATGATATCTCTTGTTGCCTTCCAGATGTTGATGAATGTGTAGAGGATACCCTGAATGACTGTCATCCCCTGGCTACCTGCACAGACACCATAGGAAGCTACATCTGTACCTGTCAGACTGGATTCATCTCCCCTGAAGGAGCCAGAGGCAGATCATGTAATGGTGTGTATTTCAATAACAATTCAAGGAAAATAAAAATGAATTCATGTATAACAGGCAACAAAAGATATTATATACCTCACTTAAGAAATCCAGCCATCTGATTGGTCGAATTGCATTCATAAACTTCAACTGTTCCTGTAAAATTCTCGGTAACCATGCTTAAAACATTTCAATATTTTTAATAACCATGGTTATTAAAAATAGTTGGTCAGCCTCCATGGTTACCCCATAGGTTTACATGTTAAAAAATGGTTTGAGCGATGGAGGATGCCGTATGTGTGCGAAGGATTGGTCGGTAATTTCAATACAATTGAATCTCGATCGATCTTACCGACAATTTTATCTTGCATTGTTGACATGAAGACGAAAATAAACTTCCAAAAACAAAAAAACAACATCTGCCGATAGATCTTGATCTAAGTTCGTGCCAATATGCATTGCAAAAGTAAAAGAAGAGTCCGTATATGGAGCTTTTGCGAAGCATTCATCACACGCGAAGCCGGTTTCAATCCATTTTAATGTATATATTGGAGAAAACTGCCAAGCATGTTAACGGCGGGCCATAGCCGAGTGGTCTAAGCGTTGGTTTTCGGTACACCTCTTGTTGTACGCAAGAGTTCGAATCCCGTCTTCGACAAAAATGATAAATATTTTTAATTTGTCATTTTTTAGTCTATTTTTTTTCGGCATATAAAAGTATTAATGACTGCTTTAATATTCGAGAAATAGTTGTTTTCATACGCTCTCGGGAAGGTTACAATTGGGCTATTCCCCTCGGCAAGCCTCGGGGAATAGCACAATTCTAACCTTCCCTTGAGCGTAATAAAACAACTATTTCTCTCAAAGCAGTCATTAATACTATAAAATATACCAACCAAACTGAACATGGTAGTTTAGTCACAGCACTAGAATGGAGAGTACATGGTTCTGGGCCCTGTTTCATAAGACTTGATATCAATAACAAGTTACAAGCTACTGTTATAGGCTACTGAAATCATGGCATCTGATTGGCTGAGAGCAAATTTGTCATAGAAATTTAGCATTTGTTATAGATAAAAAGTTTTATGAAACAGGCCCCTGGTCTAGAAACTATCAAGAGCTCTGAAGAAGAAGAAAACAAATTATTGCTTTTTACTGAGAAAATCCAGAAAAGGCTTCTGTGAACCAAAAAGTGATTAATTCTCTGATTGTCTGAAGTGTTGTCAATTTGCACTGGTCTTTCGCTTGTCTATGAAAGTTTGTGTATATCAAAGATTATTTAAGGGTTCCTAGCTATTGTACAAGAGATGCAGAAGCTATGAGAAATGTCTTTCCATAAAAGACCACGTTGAAGTACATAAATAATAGACAACAGCTTTATATCACAAAGCTTTATGTTTTGTTTCAAATCAGCAATAACCATCAGCATCATCACAATTATTTTTTGTTCTTTAATATTGTACATCAGATCTTGATGAGTGTTCACTAGGTATCAGTACTTGTGATGCAGTGATGGAAGATTGTTTTAACACCTACGGAGCCTTCACATGTAGCTGTGCTGATGGCTATGCACTCAGCAGTGGACAATGCCAAGGTATACATTGGTATTGCTCTCTACTTCCCCATTAGGCTGAATTATGAACATATGATTTGAGTGATGAGAACTTATTTTCATTGAAACAGGGTATATGAAGAACAGATGAATCTTTGAGAGAGCCTTCAGATTATATATATCTGCTATGTATAGTCATCTTGAATACATAAGTACAAAGTTTTGTTTAACATGATTTCAAACACATTTAATACCTCCCTTACTAAAGGTACAGCAACACAATGCTCAACTCAGAATGAACCTAGAGAATCCTCAAAGTTGAAAGAATCATACTTTTGAAGCAATATTTTTTACAGAAGGCCACTTGTTTACATGCAGGTGCCAAAAGTGTTTCAGAACATCAAGTATTCTTGATTATGATAATGCTACGAGACCAATCAAAGAATAATACTTCCTCAGTGATTCATTACTGTATTTATTCATTCCTTATTTTCATTTCTTTGATAGATGTTAATGAATGTCTTGATGACCCTTGTGATAGCCAGGTGAACACCCGATGTGAGAACCTACCTGGATCATACCAGTGCGTCTGCAGGACAGGTTACTATGTCGTCAACTCTCAATGCTTGCGTAAGTATATGCATAGATATCATTCAAAAAGTTTTTGATTAGTATTTATTTCCTATTAGTATTTCTATTCCCCCACAAATCATGAATATAACACATCCTGAAATAGGAATGATTAAATTTGGTCATATGACCAAATAAGTTTTATTTTCTATCTATGAGAGCTTTATATACATGTACTGTACTGCATTCATTTGAACTGTACTCATGCATGTATCTGATTCTTAGACAGGACAATTGTGATAACCAACATAGTGAAAGAGGATTGTAATTGTTAAACATTCGTGCTAGATACAAGAGCCTATTACAAATTATGATGGAATATGATGCAAATGTACATTGACTGCCTTTTAGTAAATTGTGTTTAAAACGATGTCATACTTTACTGCTCGTTTAAGTGTGGTAATTCATTTCTTCCATTTTACCCCCAATCCATCCATCCATGTTCCACCTATCTGTTCACCAATCTGCTCACCAATCTATTTATCCGCTTCATCAATTAATTTAGTCCTTTCTTCATCCATCTTCTATCTTTGGTTTATCCATCCATCAATCCATCTAACTATTCATCTGTCAAAACAAACCACCGATCGGTTCACCTCATAGACAACTAATGGAATCCTTTTGATGAGAACTTTCCCTATTATATATTATGTATATTTTGATCACAGCTGCCATGTCAATGCTTCTCTCTGCGACCTTCACTGATATTGCTGGATTGGAGGTGCTCGGACAGTACTTTGTTTACAATGATTTTGCTTTGTACATACCCCAGCTTGAAATAGATGTGAGTATAATTATATGTTTTTAAGTCTGATCATTAACAAAGATGTAATATTATACAGATATTGACTGGCAGGGGAGGGGGGGGGGTGATATTATATATAGATATTAGATAGCTTAGACAGATATCGAGATGTGATTGTTTCAGAGCTCGTCACATGATATCGATTGCGAGGATCTATTTTCTTTTCTCCCTTGAATTTTTTTTTCTCCCTCAAAATGTTTTTTTTTTGAGAAATTTGTTTTTCTCTAATTTTATTTTCTCGAAAAGTTTTTTTGATAATTTTTTTCTCTCAATTCTCCCCCCCCCATCTTTTTTTTCTCCCTAATTCCCCTCCCCCCCCCCATTTTTTTCGTCAATTTTTTTTCATCTCACTTTTCTGACTAAAATGTCTTGTTTCAAAAAAGGAAGGAAGATAAAAATATAGTGAAATGTCTACAATTTTCTTGGATATAGTCATTTGGAATCCACAAGGTGAATAGCACACTGATTTTGTGTTTTGATTATCCTTCTTGTAAGACAAATGTTAATACTCTCCATTCATGTAAATTGTATATCTCCTGGGAGGCGTTTCACAAAACTTTACATCAGTGACAAATGACAGTTTTTGTTATGAGCTACTGAAATCCTTGCTTCTGATTGGTTATCAACAGATTTGTCACTGATTTTTGTCATTTGTCATTGAAACAAGGCTTTGTGAAACGGGTCCCTGATGAGAGCCAGAAGGGTATTAACTTACATCCTTTACCTCAGAGTACTAGTAGATGTTCTTCCTGCCCTCAACAGATGTTTCCTGTCCTGTAATACAATGTTTGTTTCTGTAATGATCCTGACTGTCACTAATTTCCTCTGAAAATACTTTGTCCTCTAGGTGGACACCCTCCTCCAAAGCGCCGGTCTGACCAACTACACGGCTGTCTCCGTCTCTACCTCTCGTCTCCAGACATTGGGAGTTGAGGTCGAGTTCATCCTGGACTTCCTTGCGACATCTACGACCACGAAAGATGAGATTCTAGTGGCTTTCCTGGCAGGGCTTCAAGGGAGAGATGATATTATCCTGCCAGATAATGTCATTATCAGGAGTACTGTGTTTGTTGGACAGCCAGGTTAGTCCATAACAGAATTTGTTATTTGGTACCGGATTTTTTTTCAGGCTGCAAAGGCCATTTTTGCAAACAATAGACTTTTGGAGTAATCAGGATTTTGATGTTGAGCAACATTACCGTAGTAAATTAATCTATGAAACTTTAACAATACATCCAGGGGGGTGTTTCACAAAGATCCCAAGTTGAACTTATCTCTAAGTTGGACTTAACATTTATGGAAAGCCATTAGCATCTTTAAAAATATTTTGTAAAAGTTATTTTAAAAGGCATGAAAAGTTGATTTTGTTCATTCATATTTTCCATTATCTAGGAGATTTCATGTTCTTGATGTGGAATTTATAAAAAGTCTAAAATACTTGAATTTTCGCTTTTGAATATATTTTATTTTAAGGCTACAAATGGCTCTCCATAATTTTTAAGTCCAACTTAGAGTTAAGTTCAACTTAGGATCTTTGTGAAACACCCCCCAGATATTATATGAAAACTCTATTTTTTCCTCCTTGGAAATCATGATGGTAACTTTTGGTCAATTTATAGAGATAAGCATTATTAGGTCAATAAATTGACAGTACTTTTGAACATTACCATTGAACTTTGAAATGGAAATTATTTCAATGAAGTTATATCATTTTTTTTACACAGATACAAATCTTAGTTGGTGTATTTCACATACTCTCTTTTCTTAAGTTAATTCATTTAAATACTGCACATGTAGTAGTAGTAGCTGTCTGTCGCGAAGCGACAATGACCGCCTTCATTTTCACTTTACAGCTGTTCTCCATACAGCTCGCTGGCCTGCAGCAGTTGTCCAAGTCTTGGTTTCAATTTGCCTCCGCTTAAGGTTCCTCTTGATCGTGCCCTTGTAGCGAAGCCGTGGACGACCAATCCCTCTTTCGCCAGCGGGTAGTTGCGAGAATAGTACTTGCTTTGGTAA
Source organism: Strongylocentrotus purpuratus (assembly GCF_000002235.5). Lineage (NCBI taxonomy): Eukaryota > Metazoa > Echinodermata > Echinoidea > Camarodonta > Strongylocentrotidae > Strongylocentrotus > Strongylocentrotus purpuratus. The sequence goes on from NW_022145610.1 coordinate 33,144,767, forward strand.
CCTCTCAGAGGGCATCCTGATGACATGGCCTGTCCATCGTAGGTTCTTCCTGATGAGCAGGTCCTCCATAGAAGGAAGGTTTGCTCGCTCTAGTACCTCTTTGTTGGTCACCTTGTCCTTCCAACTGATTCTCATGATTGCTCGAAGGTGTCTCATCATGAACGCGTGAAGTTTCTTTACTTGACTTTTGTAGAGAGTCCAGCTTTCCGCACCGTATAAGAGAGTGGATAGGACGATAGCCCTGTAGATTTTGCACTTCACTCTTGTTGAGACATGATGGTTGTTCCATAGCCTGGTTCGCAGTCTTCCAAAGGCACTGCTGGCCTTTGACATTCTTTTCACCAGCTCAGAGTCGATGCGTCCGTCTTTGGATATAGTGCTGCCGAGATAAGTGAAGTCATCTACCTGGTTTAGGGCTGTCCCATCCACTAGGATCTCCTCCTCCTCTCGGTGGTCTGTACCTGGTTGGAATAGTACTTCAGTCTTTACTCATAAGAGTAATTGTAATCGCCTCATTCTTTTAATAATTGTTAATTGGTTTTTGCCATGCTTAGTTGTAACCACTGCCCTGTGGTTCAGGTTCTCTTTAGAATCTAACTAAGGCTAAGGGAGCAAACCCTAACAGAAAACCATGCCACCGTGACAGCATTGAGGGCGCGATTGACGATACGGAACTCCCGACATCCTTCGACCAGTCACTGCAGGGTCTAGTGGTTCACACCCGTCCTGGTTTGTCCTCGCCGGTGTGAAACTGCCACCAGTTCCCCGAGAGAGTGCCGGTAGTAACTTGCAAGAGCTACCGGTACTTATCCACCTTTGCAAGCAGCCTTCATTATGCGCAACAGTATGAAACTTCATACCGGTTCGGTCGTCTTCCGGGTTAACAAGGACCGCGCTGTTAGATCAGGACTTCCGTCGACAGTGCCAAGTATGCTAGGAAGCAAACAACAACAACAAAAAGATGACACCAGCGGAATTACTACAATGACGTTTGGACAGTGGAATGTCAGGACACTCCTCGATCGGGAAGGAACTGGCAGGCCAGAGAGAAGGACTGCCCTTGTAGCCATGGAGCTGGAGAAGTACAAAATTGACATTGCTGCTTTGAGTGAAACACGTTTCTCCGAGTCAGGTAGGCTCGATGACATGGGCTACACATTCTTCTGGAGCGGCAAGCCGGACGGGGTACGACGAGAGGCTGGAGTGGGATTCGCCATCAGAAAAGAGATCTGAGCGAAGCTCACAGAAATGCCTAAAGCGGTGAATGATAGAATTATGACAATGACAGTACCACTGATGAAGAAGGGAAATGCTACTCTCATCAGTGTATACGCACCAACCATGACGAGTCCGGATGAAACAAAGGAGAACTTCTACAATCAGCTTAGACGAACGTTGCGGGACACCCCCCGGACTGACAAGCTGATATTGATGGGAGACTTCAATGCCCGGGTAGGACGAGACTATGAGAAATGGCAGTCGGTGTTAGGCAGGCACGGAATCGGTAAATGCAACACCAATGGTGAGCTACTTCTAGCGCTGTGCTCTGAGTTCGAACTCCTACTGACAAACACCGTGTTCAAGCAGAGGGAAGAACACAAAACCACCTGGATGCACCCTCGCTCTAAGCATTGGCACCTGATTGATTACATCATAACAAGACAACGAGACAGAATGGATGTTCACAGCACAAGAACTATGCGTGGAGCTAACTGCTTGACCGATCACCAGCTACTAAGATCAAAGATTGCATTTGCTTTACGTTCAAAGCGTAGGAAGCAAGGAGCTACTAAACTTGCAAAGCTGAACACAGACCGGCTACACGTCAACACACAACGGCTAAAGCTAGTGCAAGATATGGAGAAAGCTCTGGCGACTTGGGGAGTGCAAGAGGGAATGACAGTTGATCAGACCTGGGCATCACTCAGCAAAGTAGTATATGACACAGCGAGCAACACCCTCGGTAAACCAGAGCGAAAACACCAGGACTGGTTTGACCCAGAAGACTCCGAGCTTCTGATACTCATGAAGAAAAGGAATGAAACACACCAACGTGTATTACAGACTAGAAGCACCAGGTCAACCACCACCGCGTACAAGGAAGCCTGCAGACACTTGCAGAGGTACACACGGAAAATGAAAACCACCTGGTGGGAGAAAAAGGCAGAGGACCTGCAGCGCTCCGCAGACAATAATGACATGAAGTCCTTCTACACTGGACTGAAAGAAGTCTGGGGCCCCCAGACTAGGAGTACAGTTCATCTCAAGTCCCTGGACGGTAACACAACCTTTTCAGACAACAAAAGGGTGCTTGAACGATGGTCGCAGCATTTTGAGACACTACTCAACCAGCCAGGAGATATCGAGCCTGCAGCGCGTGATAGGATCAACCAGCGACCTGTAGTTACTGCACTCGATGATATTCCAACACGAAAAGAGCTAAACCTGGCAATTGCCTCCTTGGGTGATGGCAAGGCACCCGGAGTGGATGGGATACCAAGCGAGATATGGAAGCACGGAGGAGCCACACTAACCAACAGTTTACTAATGCTGATACAACAAGCATGGGCAGAAGGCTCCGTACCTCAGGAATGGAAGGATGCTAATATTGTCGCCATCTTCAAAAAAGGAGATAGAACTCAATGTGGAAACTACAGAGGAATATCGCTATTGTCAATAGCAGGGAAAGTTTTTGCCAGGATCCTTCTGAACAGATTGAATGCCCACATAGCACCAGATATATTGCCGGAGACGCAATGCGGATTTAGGAACAACCGCAGCACAGTAGATATGATCTTCTGCCTCAGACAACTACAGGAGAAGTGCATTGAGCACAACCGATCCCTCTATGTGGTTTTTGTCGATTTCACGAAAGCCTTTGACACTGTTGGTAGGACAGGTCTTTGGGAACTACTACGAAAGTACGGATGTCCCGAGAAGTTCACCGGAATGGTAGAGTCCTTACATACGGGTATGATGGCTAAAGTCAAGGAAGCAGGCGAAACATCCCATAGCTTCCCTGTAAGTAACGGTGTAAAACAAGGATGTGTGTTGGCCCCTACGCTGTTCTCCATCTTTCTCTCGGCGATGCTGGAGGAGGCCTTTGCGGACTTTGAGGAAGGCGTTTACATACAATCACGTCAAGACGCCGACCTATTCAATGTCGCACACTTCAAAGCTAAGACGAAGTCTACACAGATTCTCGTGAGGGAACTCCTCTTTGCAGATGACAGTGCTCTTGTTTCTCATACACCAGAGCAGATGCAACATGTTATAGATGTATTTTCATCAGCATCAAAGAAGTACACATGTACACATGTATGTATGTATGTATGTATGTATGTATGTATGTGTGTATGTGTAGGCAAATTGAGGCTTGGTTGAATAAGAAGAATGAAATTTATGGGGAAATATGATTCATCTTAAAAATTGTACAATGCTACATGGTCTGTTGTCCCCATTATCCATTAATAAATTACAAGAGTGAAATATTGATGAATTTGTACAAAGTTGAAGGCTTTTCTAAGTGATGGATTTTCACAGATATTTTGTGACTTCTGAAAATGATGGATTCTGACAGATTTGGTGACTTCAGAAAGTTATGGATTCTAAAAGATTTGATGAAACCTGATAAATTTGAAGACTTTTTTTCTTTCTTCTTTTCTTGAATACAGTGATTAATCCATGTGTGGAGGAGACAGACAACTGCACAACAAACTCAGACTGTATCTTCCTTGGTACCTCTGGAAACTATACTTGTCAATGTCAAGATGGATTCATGGGAGATGGATTCACAACCTGTACAGGTACTGGATGAACAATTGATTTTTAATACACCAGGGGCAAACTACTCACGAGTTATGATTGATTCAAATCAATCGCAACAGTGCCATAGTTTACTTAAGATATGGGAGATTGTAAACTTGCAATTGATTGAGGACTAGAGATCCAAACAGATCAATGGCAAGTCTCTATCAGTCAGGGCCCTGGTATACTATATGGCAGTACATTGTGGAGCATGTACATGAGATGTTAACTTTTAAAATGACACCAAGTTTAAGAACATGTATCTCAAATTTAATTGCTAGAGACAGATTTTTAATCAATTTTTATTTTATTTTGATGAAAAGATTTTCAGTGAAAACATTGTTCCTTCATATCAGTGTTCACATTTTATCAATATTCTTGAAAAGAGAAATTCAAGTTTTAGCTTTTTAAGTAGCTAAGACCTTCATTTGCAAAGAAAGAATTACTCAGTTTTGGGCAAAACTTGTTTATATTCATATGAAAGATGATGGATGGCATACTCTGAGGAAAAGTAAAGATAAGATAAATAAAAACCTGACTTTGGGTATTACAGTAATCACTTGGCAGTCAAGGTCTTCTTTAATAATCTATACATTTTTTAGGCATAAAGATGTGTCATATGTTTAAAAGTTGTTCATGCGTGGGTATATAGTCGTCAAGAAGTAGGCAACTTGGTGATCACTACATAACACTGAGATAATGGGCATAACACTCCCATGCCCTCTATATGCCCACACTTGAGAAACTGCAATATGACTATTTAGTCTTAAAATAATTTGAAGTTACTTTCTTCCCCAATGTTTGGTAATCCAATAAACTTTCCTGCTTCAATTTTCCTTATGATATTTTTCTGCTTTTCTGATCATATCCACATCTGTTTGAGATGTATTGTATTTATCAACATTACTTTCTTCTACACAGACATCAATGAATGCCTGAATGACACGTCATGCACAAATGAAGGAGAGAGGTGTGTTAACACTGCCGGAAGCTATTCTTGTGACTGCATGATAGATAGAGGTTACATTGCTAACGATGGAGTATGCACATGTAAGTCTCTAGTAGTTTGTAGGCTGATCTTATCTGTAGTCCCAGGTAGTCAAAATACAGTCTGTGTGAAACAGGTGCATTATAATTTTGCTCACAAAACTACCACCCCTGTAAAATTTCCAAATAGTCTATCAGAAGATGTAATGAGCAATAAGCTGCTACGATTTGTTGAGTGCATATTTTGTCTAAAATTCAGTTCCATGGTAACTGAAGCACACCTTAAAGAAGTTTAGACTAAAAGTTAACAGCCCAAATTAGAGTAACTGACTGGTTGGCAAAGGGAAAATAAGATATGGAGATTAATGATCTCGGTGATTTATAGAAGTTGGGTGGGACAAAGGAGGCGTGATTGCTCAGTGGTAGATACATGTAGCAGTGGTTGCATAACTTGGATATCCCCTTGTTCGAAACCAAGTCGATGTGCTAGTGCCCTTTGGTAAGGCATTAATCCTCATTACTCAGTCCCTCGGAGAGGACTTAACGCCGTTGGTCCCCTGGTTGCTTACTGACAAGCACACCCATGCTTTCTTAGCAGTCGGGTAAAACAAACACACCAAATGACATTGGACCAAATGACCATATACCTTTGCAGAATTACTTATCTAAGGTAGATATTAAGTCTATCAACCTCTTTTATTCCCAACACAGTATATGAAGTATACCGTGGCCAGCTCACTGTCAATTTTATCAGCGGTCTCCCAGCTATTTTCACTTCAGACCTCACTGACTCCTCTAGCCAGGCTTACTCGAGTCTAGCTTTCTTAGTCAGCAATGCGGTAAGTTTATGTACAGAATATGTACAGTGTATCATTTGATGATTTCTGCAATGTATCTTTCGAGTTAGTCAGCTCATTAATATACATTTTTGTGGTTTTGTTTTCCAATTGTTTTTGTACAAATAAATCTTGCAGGAAAGTATGTTTAACCTGTTACTTACTTGAACCAGGAGACTCCTGTATTAAGCCTGTGGCAATGAGGAAATTCAGTAGTGGATTAATATTCAGATTGCTCTTTGTATGCATGTAAATAATCTTGCATGATAGTGTCAGAAGTACTCTCTTTTTTTCTCTCATTTTTATGATGGCTCTTTTTGGATATTCGATAGTAAAAAATAATTTGTGGCAATTTGTGGCAATTTGTTTATGTTTATACCTCACTGTTAGTTTACCAATGCTGTTTAAGAACTAAATCACCCATTGCTGGCATGTATCTTAAATTTTGGCTTGCCGTATAGAGGTTTGTGGATAAATAGATGTTCATGTGCATGGTATAGAAAAAAAAGAGAGATAAAAGAATGTGTTTTTATGTAACCATTTCAGATACGATATCTCTTCCTACTGGAGCCAAACCTGCAAGACTTCTTCCAGTCTTGCACGGTGTCTGGTTTCACCAACGGCAGTGTGGTGGCGACATACTATGTTTCCTTCACCCAGTCGGTCAATACTTCAAAGAGCTCCCTCACAGCTCTCGTTGTGAACACCCTTGAGACTGGTGTCATTCTTACTACAGGCATTGCCTCTCAAGGGAATATCAATGTAGATATTAACTCTGTGGAATTCACCAGTAAGTAGACATTTCACTGTTAAATTCTTCCGAGTATTGTACTACCAGTACTGCATTTACAGTGTACATGTAAATAGTTGGTATTTAATTCAATACTTCAGGCAGAAATATTTGAATTTTACTCAGTTAGGAAACATTAGAATTCAATTGCATTGTTTGGCTTTCATACATACCTGTATTTAACCTAAAGTTAAAATCAGACAAAGCCAATTGTTTTGAAAACCTGGAAGTGCATCCGTTATTCTTGTCAAAGAAATACTGTAATTTGATGATATTGTTTGACTTTTTCAGAAATTACCCAAGAGTGCACAATCACTTTCTGTTTCAATGGAGGAATATGTTCTTTGCAGAATGGATTGAAAGTCTGCCAGTGAGTATAAGCTCATTTTTATTCTTTTCATATAAAGTTACATGTGTTTACCCATCTCGCCCTACTTGTATTCAGATTTTAAAGTGCACAGTGGACTTAAAGGTATAAGACAAAGTTTTGGTATGGGGTCATGAATTTGGTTCAAATGTTCAGTGATCATTGTCGCGGTTGAAATCGAGTCTAAAGTTATGAAATTGTAAATCATAATCTCGTTATGTTGTATAGCTCCCTCTCAAGGTCAAGATATTAATAAAGCTATAATGCAACTAACTCCCATCTCGCCTTTTATGTGCATTTTATGCAATTTTAATATTGCAGCTTTTTTTTTTTTTTTTTTTTTTTTTTTTTTTTTTAATATAAAACCATATCACTATTAATTTCATTTCACCAAAGAAAGTCGCTCGTGGGCTTGATTTCCGAAGCCCACGCCAAAGCTATACACGAAATTGACTGGCGCAAATAATCTTTGAGATTGAAGAGCGCCATCTAAACGAAGAACCAACCAACCAACCTATAAAACAATGTTTCTTGACTAAAATCGACCGATTAGCTATTCCCGTTTGGAAATTATATTTCACAACTACATATTCTGAGATTTTCATGGTCGCAGCTACCATTGTATGGCCGCGTAGGCGCTATTTGAAAATTGTTTTAGGGGCTGAATTTTCTAGTGCTCATAATACATCCACAGGGGAATCCAAATATTTCAAAATTGTAAAGAATCACTATCCAGCCAATTTTCAAAATTTCCCAAAACTTTGTATTACCTTTAAACCAAGTACATAGATCACGGGGTACCGATGGTCACCGATTAGGCATTATTTGTTATATAGAGGGCGCAAGTAGCTACAAGTAGTGCAGTGTTGCTTTAAACCAAGTAGCCATACAGACTTATTGTCCTTGTGCTTATGATCCAAAGACTAATGAGCTACACATAGTTTAGCAGCTTCTCTGATGTCCAGATAGTTCAGAAAAAAACTTCATCAGAATCATATTATCAACTAAGGGTCAGTAGGGCACTGATTCCCAATTGATACATGTTCATTGACATACATGCTCAACTGTAGAGTTAATGCTAGGATGCCTTTCTGGCTCTGAGCAGATGATGCAGGTGATATACTGATTAAAGACTCATTGAATATTGTTTGCTGAGAGCTATAAGGGCACTTCATGATCCTATACTACATTCAGCTACTGCCTACTTGCATCTAAACAACAATTATAGATATGTGTTTCATGCACAAGTGATACTACAGGTCACACAATCATGACTAAAACCTTGTATAATGCTTTGTTCATGAAGGTGCCCTAGTGGTTATGAGGGAGATACTTGTGAGATTGCTCCTAGCACTCTGCCTCCTACTATAGCTACTACTCTGGAGGGGAGTACCATGGCAACGGAAAACATCACTGAGATGACCAACACCACAACATCATCCCAGACAAGTAAGTTATGAGGGGAGCGCATAATCATTGAGCTTGTGGGGGGGATTAGAGGAATTAAGAATGACACACTACTGGATTTATTCAAAGGAGACACGATGGCTCAATGGTAGAGCAGTGGTCTTGTAACTGGGAGGTCCTGAGTTCAAAGCCCAGTTGATGCGTTAGTGCCCTTTGGTTAGGCATTAATCTTTATTACCAAGTCCCTCAAAGAGAACTTAAAGCTGTTAACCCCCTGGACATTTACTTACAAGCATACACATGCTTTGTTTTTGGTCAGGTGAAACAAACCAACTTACCAACCAACCAACCAACCAACCAACCAATCTTGATAGGAACCGTTTATGCATTTTTTGTCTTTATTTTTGTCCTTTAACTTCAATATTTGAATGATATGAAATCAAAACCCCATACACTTTGATTTACATTGGACTTATCAGTCACATTATTTTATTCACAGTAGGATTTATCTCATGGTGCTATAAAGCAACATCTTAGATCAGTGGCTCTTAACTTGATATACCATGCATGTTCCAGAGACTCCAGTCTGAGCTTAGCATTCACCTTGGTAATTTTGATGGTCCCAAGACTCCATCAGATGTTTTGAATCAGAATCATGACTAAATCAGAAATTCTTACCAGGATCTAAATCCCTGAAATATGCTTCATTATATTATATAGGATTCCAATGAATGTGGTGAATTTGTGTCTGTAAAATGTCCTGCTGGAACTCCAAAACAAGCCCAATGGAGGTCATGCCTAACAATTAACCCCTAGGTTAATCAATACTCATTGTCCTGCTTTCATTAGTAGTTGTCGCTCGAGTTCATTCTGCTACTCTTTGTTAAATTTGATAGCTGGCCTTTCTGATGCTCAAATCATCGGCATCGTCTTTGGCATCCTGGGTTTCATCGTTGTCGTGTTCCTATTCATCGTTTGCTTCTGCGCCGTCATCCGCCACCGCCAGCGCAATATGTTGCTCTACTCCAAGCCCCAGTCCTACGACATTGCCGATGATCGTCAACGTGTCCTGTACAATGTTCCTCGTGCTCAACGTACCGGACGCTCTGACTTCCGCCACAATGATGGCTCCGAGCAGTACAGGCTGCCATCCTATCTCTTTGATTCAGAGACTGACTCCAGCGACAGGACAAGCGATATCACGGAGGAGGATCGTCACATGCAGCAATTGGCAGAAGTCATCACACAATCCCCCTACCTCAATGTGAGTTCAGACTTTGATTGAAATCAGCAGAACTTGGCTTATTTTGAAATTCAATATTTTTAAGGATTTTTTGCTTTATAGCTGCAATTTAACATACCGGTAGATGTAGCTTGATCCTATAACCAGTAGAATAACATTGTTTAATTTGTTTTGATATTGAAAATGTGCAAGGCTCTTTTGCTTAAAAGTTGCAACTGGACTTGGCTTTGATCAAATTCACTGCTTTCCATTTTATATCTGCCAAGGTCTGAAAAATGTCACTTCATGTCTGTAAAATTGTAAATTCATAAGGATTGTAAAAGAAACCATCATGTTGTAATGTATGTACAAAGTGTTTAGTTAATCTTTTTCTGTTTGTGGCATCCATGTTACTTTAAACATTGTCTTGTACTTGCTTATTTCTTGTTTTGTATATGTACATGGATAAGTGTAAATTCAAAAATCAAATTCATCAAATTAAATTCTTTTTATTGTTATACTTCTTGCAAACAACAGGAACGGATGCGATCCCAGATTACGGATATTGCTGGCAGGTCTGGTCACAGGCCGCCCCAACAGTCTGAATTTGTGCGGCCCTATGTGGCGTCCGGTCGAGAAGCAGAATTCTTATCAACTGTAAGTACTCACAAGCATGTACTGTTTATGAGGAAAATGGGTGTTCATGTAGATCTATTTTTCTTAATTTCCCTAACTATATTTGGGCAGCAAATCCCTCCCAAGAAATTAAAGTTTGAGACTACAAATGGCTTCCCCAAAACAGAAATAAGTACCTACATTGTACCGTTCATGCCCATTGAAGATAATTTATGTCCAGTCCAGCAATCAATATTTTGAAAGTTCATTTACATACTTGTACAAATTGTTTAGAAACTAGATGGTTCATGATTCTTCTTCTATTTCATGTCATACACATTAGTATTATGCAATTATATCTATTTGCAAGTAAAATTGTTTCTTTCATATATATATATATATATACATTATCCTTTCCCATTTCAACATTTCTGTGAATAAAACAATTTATATGCTTTCTCTTTCAATGAGGAATGTAAAATACCATTTGACTCAAACAATGACCTTTGACCCAAGCAATGACCTCTGACCTCTGCTTTCTGTCACTCTACAGGCTAGCGAATCAGGAGACATTATCAGTCCAACCAGAAGGTTCCAGATACCAAGAGCTCAAGTTCCATAGGGTCTTCGAGAAAGCCACACATAAAACTCTAATGCAAATGATTCATGTGTTTACTTTTAGATATTCTCATAAGTACTTATTAAAGACCGTCAATACTGCTGGGTCAGAAGAGATTACACCACCCAGCCAGGTCACTGACAGGTGGTTATCTCATCAACTTAGCTCTCAACTAACATAAGAAAAAGAGGATCATGGGGGACGTCAAGAAAGTATACAGAGAATATTTAAAATGTAAGTCAAATGAATAATGTATCAATTTTTATGCCTCCGCCACCGAAGGTGGTGCCGGAGGCATCATGTTTTCGGGTTGTCCGTTGGTACGTCCGTACGTCCGTCCCGTTTGACCGTTATCACAATATCTCAAGAACCATTTAAGATTTAAACTTAAGACTCGGGAATAGTATTTATCACCATAGGAAGACGATCTGATTAGATTTTGGAGTACGTAGGTCAAAGGTCACAGGTCACAGAGGTCAACTTATGAAATTCCTTGTATTGAGTTTGTTAGCGCGATATCTCAAGAACCATTTGAGATTTAAACTTCAAACTTAAGGATAGTAAGTATCACCATAGGAAGACGATCTGATTAGATTTTGGAGCACGTATGTCAAAGGTCAACGGTCACAGAGGTCAACTTATGAAATTCCATACATTGAGATTGTTATCATGATATCTCAAGAACCACTGGAGATTTAAACTTCAAACTTAGTGATAGTGTGTATCACTATAGGAAAACAATCTGATTACATTTTGGAGCACGTAGGTCAAAGGTCAAGGGTCATAGAGGTCAACTTATGAAATTCCATACATTGAGATTGTTATCATATCTCAAGAACCACTGGAGATGTAAAAACTTCAAACTTATGCAAGGGTCACTCTGTGGCCTGGACCCACCCTCCTCAGAGGTCGCCAAATATCGACGTCGACTCGACGCCTAAGCCTGACCCTGACCTATTTGTTGTTGTAGTGAAGTCCTAACGTTCGTTTTTCTTCATTGGGTGAAGCTTTACTATACAAATTGATGAAATGTGTGAAGCTTTGACGAGTAATTTGTTTTTTCTGGTGATGTGACATCGAATCCAATCGGTCGCCTTGTTTGTTCAGGTGATGTGACATCGAAGCCACTACCGGTCGCGTCGAAAATATGTCGAAATCATGTCGAAATCGTGCGTTTCAAAACAACTATTTAATTTTTATTCCGGTCACTCATGCACTCGCAGAGTGATCGTCCTGAGGTCACCGAACTTTTCTCCAGCGAAACTGATTTCGAGATTTCACGAGATCGTTTTCGAGTAGTCTACTAGTCTCCTACACATAACTAGTTTTGTGAGTATTCGCAGTATACGTGCCTGAAAGGCCAGCCTCAAGTCTGGAAACGAGACTAGTAGCCTACGAGCTGTCGGTATTGTACCCAGCATGCGCAGCGCAGATCGTGCCAAGTTTTGGCCCCAAGTTTTTGCGAGGTGAGTTGAAAAAAAATAGAAAGTTCAGAGTTTTCCGATCATTTTGAGACGGTACTACTCCGACCCTGTTTTACGATTGATTATTAACGAAATCTGTGCATTAAACTTAGCCTATATTTTCGCGAGATTTCAATGTTGACGTATTCCACAAAGGTATTACGCCACAGCAGTGCCGTGCGCTCGAGTCGAAGCCTTACGAATTCTGCGGATATGCACTGTATACTGTGTACGTTTGTGATGGTTTGTGTTAGTCGTGTATTGTTTGTTGTAAACATCTTCATCAATCCATCATGGTAAAATAATAATAAACATTGGATGATGTATTATTTTAATTGTACACAACAATATCGCAAGCTTTTTTGTGTGTATATTGTTGATGTTTTGTTTACCTGTAGGCTGTAGTGTAGTTTAGTACAGTAGTATAGAGTATGTATCAAACCAGAGAAGCATCTTCTCTGATCAAACCAATTAAATTGACATTGTTGACTGTAGTAATATTGATTATTATTCATTCATAATAATAATCCAGTGGAATTACTATACTGTGTTCTAATTCACAACAACAACAAGTCAACAGTAACAACAGGGCTATTTTACTAGGTTCATTGACATTACAACAATGTTCTGTTGTAATTGTCCTCATCAGCTGGGCATATTTTTCTTTTTTTTACTCAGGTAGGTCAATTTTATTTTTTACCCATCAGGTGGGTCATTTTTTTTTTTTTTATAGTAAAACTTCCATCCCCCCCCCCCAATTAATATAATTGGTGTTCATATTTATTTCTAGTAGGCCGTATCTGCGTAGGCCGTAGCGGCGTAGGCCTCCACAAATTTAAACATCTTTGGAACTTGCGTGGAGGGTACAATTTTTATTTTATTAAATCGTCTTTTAGACTTTCATAATTATTAAAAATAAAATTGTGATATTGTTTTTTGTTTTTTACATCTCGACCAAACTTGGTCAGAGTCATACCTGGTCCTACCAGTACTAGCTAGATGATGTATGTACTGCACTACAAAAGTAAAAGTTCAACCTTGTGGTCAGTTCCTGTAAACCTCATGAATGCATTTAGCATGTTCAGAGTTGGCTGTTTGTAACTATATTGGTGCTTATAATAATAATAATAATAATAATAATAACGTTTTATTTACCCAGGGTAGCCACTTCAGTTATAAAACTGCTCTCCCAGCGGGCCCTGCATAACATAACATGTTACTATTACCCTTCTCCAATCTAATATGCTGAGCGCCTAGCTAGAAGGCAGAAGGTTCCATTGTTATAAGTCTTTGGTATGACTCGGCCGGGGATCGAACCCACGACCTCCCGTTCATGAGGCGGACGCTCTAACCATTGAGCCACCATGTCCGGTTGATCCCATTGAAATTGCCTATATGCCTATACATATGTATGCTTATGTGATGTGATCAAGCAAAATCAGTCGGAAGTCTGAAATATTGATTTTGAGATATAGCCAAACAAAGGAAGTATTTCCTTTTGTTTCCTTTTGTTTTGGAAACTCTTTATTTGCTGATATCTTTTGAACTGGTTGTTCAATTTCAATGGGATTTTCTGCAAAATGTAGCTTTGCAAATGCTTGTTACAATCCAATAAGAAACTGAAAATTGAATATGACCGACTTCAGACTGATTTTGCTTGATCACACCACATATATAGTGTGTGTGTGCTAGACAGTTATTTTATATGATTATTTATACCCGATTATTCTATTTTATATAGTAGTATACTAAACATTATTATTTATACTGTGTAATAATTATAAAGTACTCCCTGAATAAGAAGTCGGGACTGGCGTACCCGACACATAATGTGTTCACATCATCCCATTGATCCTGCGGTGACAACAGAATAAGGTCAAAGTTTAATGCACATGTTATTTCAAATGTGTCTGATTTTTTATGCAGCACATATATGCGATCAAGCGAAATGAGTCTGAAGTCGAAAAAATAATTTTGTGTTTTTTTGCATTTTCTATCAGGATATTATTTATGTGAGTGTGCTAGACAGTTTATGGTGCTTTCATTCCAAAAGCCTTACATGTATACCTGGCCAACTTCATGCTAGAATGCCGGAATCCTGTATTGTATACAAATGCAGTCCTCTAAGCTGTGTATTCCATCCATGTTTTTTCATCTGATTAATGTATGTAGTCCTCCGACGATCGCCTATTGGCTGAACTCACAGTAACGACATCCACTCTGGAAGGTCTTGACTTGGATTTATGTAGTTTATAGCATGCAACAGGTTCACTATTGAATGAATTGATCGGGAAATTGTTCAGGTGTTGTCAATGTCATAGTTAAAATATGAAATGAGAGATGCTTGCCAGTCAAGTATACATGGTCTTAAAAATGCATACAATGTGTTTGATAGCTGGAAAGTTCTATACTTTGTATTATGTTGGTATGTTGACTTATTGACTGTTTCTGGACAATTTCCCCATCAAGTTTTATTCATAGTAGTGACCACGACTAAGTAAGCAAAGCATTGAGTACACTTTGATCATGCATATTACTCTCTATAATTAATGCTCTCATTTCATAAATTCTCAGGTAATGAAGAGTTAACTTCTTTTTTGGTTTGCTTTGCTTGAATAGTTTCGGACCAATTATAATTAGTGTGTTATGGGCAAGGCTGAATTGTGTGGTCCATCATCAGGTGGTCGTACAATACCCGGCCAAAAGTTTCTTGAATTCAACTACAACAAATGAGGTGTAACCAAGCTATTGTGAATAGGAAATTTGATAAGCTAACATTTTATAAACCAGACCAAAAATGAGTTTTAGCTTGGTTTATCTACACTACAAAAATAATGTGACAGTACTGCCTGTATAAAAAGAAATGTGCACTTGTGCAACTTCATTATTTTTATAGTGTAGTTTTAATGAACACAATGTCAAAATCTAACAACGCAAACCTGAAATTTGTCTGGAATGAACATTTTCTTTCATTTCCAAGTAACAGAGTTTAATAGGTAACAGGAGTTAGTGTTTATAGTTAACAAGAGTTAGTATTAGAAAACAAGAGTTAGTATTAGAAAACAAGACTTGTAGTTAAAACAACTTTTGTATAAACGTTTTAAGTTTCATAACAACATATCTGTAGAAACATTGGATTGACAAAATAAACATGTTACTGTATCTTTGAATTGAAACCTGGTTGACTTGGTACTTATTGAGCAGTATGGAATTACTATCATGACTATAGACCATTGCAGTCATGGTCTACTATTATAAGTAAACATTGGTGGAGCTTGATTTCAAAACGTGAAGCTTGAAATATGTAATGGCCAATATGGTGAAACAGTGGTGAAGCTTGAACTATGCAAATGGCCAGTATGGTGAAACAGTGGTGAAGCTTCAGACCGGCCGAAAACTTACAAAAGTGAAGCCTCACCTATGGAAAACTGACACAAGTGAAGCCTCACCTATGTAAAACTGACAAAAGTGAAGCATCACCTATGCAAATAATTCAAAGGGTGAAGCCTGGACTAACACATTTGCTGATAAGAGTGATGCTTTGCCTTTGTTTTTTGTAAAGCACATGAAGTGATGGTGAAACCCTGAGGTTACAAATAATTGGCTCAGGTGAAGAAAGGTGATGACCTGAGGAGGGTGGGTCCAGGCCACAGAGTGACCCTTGCATTAAGGATAGTATGTATCACCATAGGAAGACGATCTGATTAGATTTTGGAGCACGTAGGTCAAAGGTCAAGGGTCACAGAGGTCAACTTATGAAATTCCATACATTGAGATTGTTATCATAATATCTCAAGAACCACTGGAGATTTAAACTTCAAACTTAATGATAGTGTGTATCACCATAGGAAGACAATCTGATTAGATTTTGGAGCACGTAGGTCAAAGGTCAAGGGTCACAGAGGTCAACTTATGAAATTCCATACATTGAGATTGTTATCATGATATCTCAAGAACCACTGGAGATTTAAACTCCAAACTTGTTTAAATTGCTCTATGGCGGAGGCATCATTTTCGACTGCACGCAGTCAAAATTCCATCTAGTTTTATTATGAATTTCAAGTTAGAAAACATGATTTAATAATGAAAACCTGTATTGTCTAGGGAACAGGAGAAAGATTTTTTTTAATTCATGAACTTAAATATTGTATCAGTATTTATTAACGTATCAGTATTAATCAGTTCTATCTATTCTTATGATTTGTTTTTGCATTTTTTAAATATTTTTATAATAATATTTGATTGATATATTCTTGGTGTAACCATATGTATTTATGTTCTATTTTACCTGGATTAAGTGTAATTTTTTGTTGAAAGAAAAGTTGTAAACTTTATTACCGAAAATTGCTTGTAAGCTATCATGTATTGTTTTATTTTTAAGTCTTGTAGATATTAATGTAAATTTGAAATAACACGTTGTAAAAGCTTCAGTTATGCAAAAACAATCATGGTCTTGAGGAAATTTGTTGTTAAATTCAAATACGCAATTTAGCTAAATAATACCTGACACGTACATGATTAAAATGTAACTTATATTCCTGGAAATTCAGATTATATTCATGTATATTTCTAGATAGTATCTCATTGATGATAAGCAAATAGATCACTTCCGATTATATTGACTCCATTTCAACATTTACTAATTAATTAAATAATGTATTTGTATACTCTTTATTTCCTGCAACTTTTAATTTGATGCTCTCTAATGTTTTTACGCAGTATCTAAAATGAGAAATGATTCTAATCTGTGCTGCAATTTATTATTTTCTACATGCATATTTTACATGAAATTACAAAAAGATGAAATATATAATGCTTTATTATATTTTTATTGTGTATTATTTTTCTGAATTATGTTAATATTTTTCTTCTTTAAATTCTATTTTCCTGTCATATTTAGATGCATATCATTCTTGAATAAAGTTATGAGGAAAAAAAAATCAAGTTTTCACATTTATTGTTTGTTGATTTATTATAACAAATACATTTGAATGCTACACTTGACATACTTTGAAAAAGTAATTTAGGTGCTTTTAGGATATTTGAATTACCTGATACAAAAACAAGCATTAGTTTCAAACATAGTATAATTGAAAAATATATGTTATGCATTTCCATTGAAACTGAAATATGAATTACCTCCAATGTTAAAAATTTAATAAAAAAATTGATAAAATAAAAAATGATTTTGAAAAATCCAAACAATCAAATTCACTTTTTTTATTGCGAAACTTGGTTGGGGAATAAATAATAATTAAATGTGTTTATCGGGTGCACACCGGAATATTACTGGCCATAAAGATCATGTGGCATAATACTGAAACTTTAGCTTTAAAAACATACATAATATTCTGAACACGTACGGAATCTGTTTCCCCTGCATACACTTGAGGTCTTCTTCATCGTCATGTTTTCTCGTCTGAATCCTTAAAGAGGAAAGCAAAACCCTGCAGGTCTGTCATTACATTGCAGTCACTTTCACTATCCCCAGTGTTCCTTGAGTCTATACTATAACATTCCTTGTTTGTAAAGCTCTTGGTATTCTCATAAACATCACTCTGACTAACATCCAAGTCTTTCTCAGTGTCACTGGTATCTGTCTGGGTGAGTTTGTGTTTGACTGGATGACGCTCATTTAATCTTCTTCCATGTTTGTTTTTCCTTGAATTGGGATCAGCTTCGTTTTGCTTTTCCTCTCTGAACATGGCTTGGAGGGTATCTTGGAATCTGAAAAGTACAAACACACAGAAACATGACTTCTATCCTACATCCAAACTTCTTGATTGATTGATATTATCATAGATGATTCAAGATTTATCCATGGAGATGTATTTTATTCTACTCAGTGTACTTTCATCACCAGTAGGTACAAACTAACATTGGACTCAATGACAAGTGTATTGGAAATATGTTCATGGTTTCAAAATGTAAAGAGGATGATTAAAGATAAAGTTGAGTTCTGGTCATGTGATTGCATTGTGAAAGAAGCATTGTGGAATTGATCAGAAAAGGTTGATCATCTAGCAATAGCATATAGGTATTGGTGTGTACTGCAAGGTACTGGAATGATCAAAATGATAACAAATTTGGCCCAGTCTTGGTAAAGTTACAAGCACTGTACACAGAAAGATGTATATGGAGCTACGCAATATCTATCCAGGCCGGATAGATATGTTACCAAATATATGAATTAGTAGGCGGTTTCCCAGCAAAATTTGTATCATCACGTATTAGTCAAAAAATATTCTTTTACATGATTGTTATAAGAGCTTCCATTTCTTTTTTTGAGAGGGGGGCGTTTCCAAAACTGGTCTATACCTTTATCCCTTTGCTTACAGGAACCTGGTGGTCTCTGTGTTAAGCTTATTGGACCTATACAATTCAGTAGTCAACAGAATAAATTAAACATTAACAAAAAAAAAGGGCTATCGTGATGACTACAGTGATGGAGACATCTCTATTACATCAACAGAAATACTTGAAATAATAACAATTTGTCACAATACCATCCCCTCTCTAGTCTCTGAATGACAATGACTGAGTACGGCAATTGCACAGTCATTAAAAACATCACGCACCCGCTTCGTAACAGTTCATATTTAATGTATCACATCGATTTTAAAATGCACATAACATAGAGGAAACTCACTTCTCGATCCTGTTGAAGTTTTCCTTCATCTTTGAGTTGGCAAGGCTAACAATAAAGTCTATGTAATCCTCAGAAACTAGCAGTCTACCTTCCTTTGTGAGAGGCACCTCCAAACCATGAGTACTGCGGATTGCCTGTTGGTAATAAAAGCACCAATTGGCACATTAATTCTCTTAACACCACTTTATGCCTCCTGTTTCTTATTCAATTTCATTTATTTCCACAGATTCATAAAAGACAATGTAAATTACAATAAAATATAAAAGTATTACAACAAAAGATGAACCGGCAGAGGGGGTGATCAAAAACCACAGAGGTTTATCGGGGGTCATCCCCTGATTAAAATTACAATATAAAAATACAATAGTTTTTTTTTAATTAAACAATAACACATACATGTACAAAAACATATATAGATATTAAATGCAAATCTATGCGTGGGGTGAGTAGTAGTGGGTTGGTGGTACCAAGAAATACAATATAAAGAGGAAATGAATGATATACAGGAAAGAAATATTGAGAACAATAGAAAGAAACACCGTACAAACTATATCTTATTTTCTTGTTGTTTTTGATGTTTTTAATTTAGGATGAATTTGAACTGGTTCAACATTTAGGTAATGGAGGAAGAATGTATTTCATTGCCTTTACAATCAACGGAATAAAGAAAACACAATTCTGAAGGGAGTTTTAATAATGTTAAACATGTTTTTGTATTTAAAAATTAAAAGGGATTAGATAATAACATTTTTAAATAAAGGACTTACTGCCATAATCTTTCCTCCATTTCCAATTGTGATTCCTGAATTTCTGAAGCCAGATGCCACTGCTGCTTGATGCTGTTAATTGAGACAACATAAATGAAACTGATGATATATCAGTCATGATAAATGATACATAATGCAAGGCTTGTATTTCTTCATTCCAATTTTCATTATCCTCTTTCTTCTCCATCTTTCTCTTTACACCTCTCTTGTTCATCATCACCATCACCACCACCACAAGCACAATCATCATTATTATCATCATTGTTATCATCATCATCATCATCTTTACCATCACCATCACCACCACCACAAGCACAATCATTATTATCATCATTGTTATCATCATCATCATCACCATCTCCATCACCACCACCACAAGCACAATCATCATTATTATCATGATTGTTATCATCATCATCACCATCACCACCACCACAAACACAATCATCATTATTATCATCATTGTTATCATCATCACCATCACTATCACCACCACCACAAGCACAATCATCATTATCATCAACTCTCTCTCTCTCTCTCTTCCTCTCTGTTAAGGTCTTCTGGTGGTGTGAGGTTCCTACCATCTTTCTGGCATGTTCTGTTGTTTCACATTGGACATGAAGAACGAATGGCTCAAACTTGAAAACAGCCTCTCCCTTTGTTTCTTCTAGATCTAGAGCTGAAATCTGTTACAAGAAGATAAAGGAATTAATCATTAATGTTTTGAAATTTAGAGCGACAATCACAAGCCACAGACCTTACAAAGGCATTTCTTTCATTGGTGGTAGCAGCACTAGGTATTAATAACCCCTTGCATTTATGCTTCAGATAAACATCACAATAAGGTCTTTAAAAAAACAAATGTTGTGTTGCCCTTTAGGTGCCAAAACATGGGTCGGTCGGTCGGAAATCTTTTTTTTCTTTTTTTTTCTCCCTTTTTGGGCTGATATTCTTCAGTTTTGAATGTTTTCATATTTTTCTTCTCTAAAAAGTAGTATAAAAAAACTTTTAAAAAGTCAACCATAGATTTCAAGACTTTGGGGTCGGTCGCAAAGGGCAATACAACATCTTGTTTTAAAGCCTAATGTACATCTCTAATCTCTAGACCATTAATCATTAAAATTCTTCATGGAAAAGGTTGGGAGATGGAAGTGGATGGCATAAGAGGGAAATGAAGACAAAAGAAGTCAAGGGAGGGAGTGTCATGGTACAGAATTTCATTAACTTCTATATTTTCAACAGGGCAAATGCTGACTTTGCTAATAATAAATAATGATTATAATGATGAACAGTTATAAAATAAATGGATGAATTTATTTGAAAAGAACTTACAATGTCTGCAGTTGAAGCCGATTCATGAGACACAAAGAGCCACCGACAACCTTTTTTCCTAACACTATATTCATCAAGACTCTGTAACAAAAATACACAAAATGTATAAGATAACTTGTCTTTTATAGAGGTTTAATTTAAATTACAGTTTGAAAATACTAACACAAGGCAGTTATTGTAATCTGGTACATCTACATGTATACGGTATCAGACTAAAATTATGATAATGATATTGATAATGATGATTGTGACAATTATCAATAATAACAACAATGGCAACAACTACAATAACAAAAATATTAATAATGACAGTATTATTATTACTTAGAACAATTAGTAGAAATAACAATTATAATCAATACTAATAATAATAATATCAATAATAATGCTAGAACCCTACAGGGTAGGGTGTATACCTATTCTAAATCTAATTATAAATAGACCTAGAAATAGATCTAGAGGTCTATTACTACAATAATATAATAACTCCATTGATAATATCTACTAAATAATAATAATGAATGAACGAATGAATAAATAAAATTAAACCAATAAATAGAAAAAAGATAGAAAACAAGGCAGCATTTCACAAAAACGTCATCTAAGTACAAGTTCACTGACATCCTACTTAAATGCTCCAAAAATTGTACTAGAAGTAGGCCTACCCCACACATAGGTGCATTTCTATCCTGGCTGTGTATTAAAAGCTGTGCTATTGATTCTCAACATTTCAAACACCAATGTACAACTAGAGTCTAGATCTACAAAACTCAACTGATTTCACTCAAAAATGGTACTTTAGTGACGATTGATGACACCTAAATACTCACAGTAAAATACAATTTTTTGAACTTTCCGATGTTAGAAAGAGTAATTCAAAAATTCCAATAGTGAGTCCACTGTCAAACTTGCCGATCAGCCGCATCGGCATGATTGTGTGCATCTGTGTGTTATGAATGTAATGTATCAACTTTTCATGTATTCAATGCTTTGCTGGAGTGGCCTACCCGAATGTTGACGTATGGGACTAAAGTGAAAAATACTCGCCTCTGAAAACAAGATTATCCGTCCAGAACAAGAACTTGTCGTGAAATAACTGTCATGGTTATTGATGATTTCCACAAGGCTAATTATAAACTGATCTATTTCACCTTTTCGACTAAAATCCGTGCATTTAAGGCGACTTGCCTTTGTTTTGGAAAATGCCATTCCTTCTCTCGGTAGTACGAAGATGCTAGCCTGGCGGCCTCATGAATAAACATGATTACTTGACGTCACGATACGTCATCCCTTCGCTCCCTATAAAAACATATTTTCGTAATAGTGGCCTAGGCCTATATGTTTCATTTTGAAGAACTTCAGTCAGTGTTCTCGCTCATTAATTATCAACTCCATATATCTCCTAGCATGATTTCATTTAAACTTGTCACAGGCTTAGGAAGATTTTTAGGATTGGGGGGGGGGGGGGGGGGGGGGGGGGGGGGGGGGGGGGGGGAGGGGGGGCTCCATCATTTGTTTTTGACCCGCCGTTTGAAGATTTTTTTTTACCCCCCCCCCCCCCCCCCCCGTTGTCACCATTTTAGACAGTCCAAAATTTTTAAAGGTACACAAAGTTTTGGGAAATTTTGAAAATTGGGTGGATGGTGAATCTTTACAATTTTGATATATTTTGATGCACTGAAACATTTATCAAAATTTACTGGGAGCACCGGTAAATTTTTCTCGAAAGCAGAAGTGTTTTAGGGGCTAAATTTTCTAGTGCTTCACTGGTATTATGAAAAATGTATTGAACAGGTGAATAAAAATGCTCAATGTACCCCCTAAATTCGGAATAATTTCTCAGGAGTCCAAAGACTGAGAGAAAAACAGAAAAAACACCCCCTTTTTAAAGAAGTCGCCCGAAAAGTTTACCGGACACTTTGGTAACACGCATGCAGTCATTCCGACCCCGGAGTGGGGGGGGGGGGGGGCCGGGGATGTTAGTCAGAGTGATGTATATGAGAATACCAAGAGCTTTACAAACAAGGAATGTTATAGTATAGACTCAAGGAACACTGGGGATAGTGAAAGTGACTGCAATGTAATGACAGACCTGCAGGGTTTTGCTTTCCTCTTTAAGGATTCAGTTGAGAAATCATGACGATGACGAAGACCTCAAGTGTATGCAGGGAAACAGATGCCGTGTTCAGAATATTATGTTTGTTTTTAAAGCTAAATCTTCATATTATGCCACATGATCTTTTTGGCCAGTAATATTCCATTTTTAGTATTATATCATTAATCAGTGTGCACTCGATAAACACATAATAATTACTATTTATTCCCCAACCAAAAAAAGTGAATTTGATTGTTTGGATTTTTCAAAACCATTTTTTATTTTATTAATTTTTTTATTTAATATTTTTATTTAATTTTTAAAACTGGAGGTAATTCATATTTCAGTTTCAATGTAAATGCATAACATATATATTTCAAATATACTATGTTCGAACTAATGCTTTTTTTTGTATCAGGTAATTCAAATATCCTAAAAGCACCGAAATTACTTCATCAAAGTTGATTTGCAGAGTAGATATATGTATGTACTATGTACCCCTAGTGGATGTCAAGTGTAGCATTCAAATGTATTTGTTATAATCAATCAACTAACAATAAAGGTGAAAACTTGATTTTTTTTTCTTCATAACTTTATTCAAGAATGATATGCATCTAAATATGACAGGAAAATATAAAAAATAGAATTCGATTCAGAAAAATATTTATATAATTCAGAAAAATAACACACAATGAAAATATAATAAAGCATTATATATTTCATCTTTTTGTAATTTCATGTAAAATATGCATGTAGAAAATAATAAATTGCTGCACAGATTAGAATCATTTCTCATTTCTCATTTGAGAGCATCAAATTAAAAGTTGCAGGAAATAAAGAGTATACAAATACATTATTTAATTAATTAGTAAATGTTGAAATGGAGTCAATATAATCGGAAGTGATCTATTTACTTATCATTAATGAGATACTATCTAGAAATATACATGAATATAATCTGAATTTCCAGGAATATAAGTTACATTTTAATCATGTACGTGTTAGAAATTATTCAGCTAAATTGCGTATTTGAATTTAACAACAAATTTCCTCAAGAACATGATTGTTTTTGTATAACGTTACTGAAGCTTTTACAATGTGTTATTTCAAATTTACATCAATATCTACAAGCCTTAAAAATAAAACAATACATGATAATAATAATTATCCTTGCTTATATAGCGCCTTACACTTACTTTATCAGAAGTCTCTAAGCGCTCTACAATAATGCAGCATAATTACACTGGCTTTAGCAGTGCAGCTGTTACGCACGCTGCGTTTCAAGGAATAAATTCCTGCCAGGTACCCATTTACTTCACCTGGATGGAGTGTGGCAAATGTAGATCAATGTCTTGCCAAAGGACATTATATGAAAATATATATAAACAAATAGAATCAAATTCATTTAAAACTTTTAAAAAATGAAGAAAAATATTTATATAATATATATTTATATAACTTAAAAATAAAACAATACATAATAGCTTACAAGCAATTTTTGGTAATAAAATTTACAACTTTTCTCTCAACAAAAAATTACACTTAATCCAGGTAAAATGGAACATAAATACATATGGTTACACCAAGAATATATCAATAATCAAATATTATTATAAAAATATCATGAAAATAGAGTTATTACTGATGGAGTTGTTAAAATTTGAATTTATAATGCAAAAACGAATCATAAGAATAGATAGAACTGATTAATACTGATATGTTAATAAATACTGATACAATATTTAAGTTCATGAATTTAAAAAAATCTTTCTCCTGTTCCCAAGAAAAGACAGGTTTTCATTATTAAATCATGTTTCTAACTTAAAATTTATAATAAAAAAATTGATACATTATTCATTTGACTTACATTTTAAGTATTCTCTGTATTATCATGCACTTTCTTGATTGTCATAGGGTATATCGTTTACAAATTTGAAGAAAGACAGAGTGATAGACCATGGAACCTTGTTATAGTAAACACTTTGGGAACAAGGAGATTATTTGTATGTTGAAAACTTGTTAACTGTATAACCTGTCCTAAAGAAACGTCATAAAAAATAAGGGGGTATGGTAAAAATATGTTATGTTAAGAGTTTGTTTTAACAAGATTCCACTGTAATCAGTTGTATAATGCAAGCTAATTAAATAATAATGATTGCTTGATTTTACAGTCTCTAACTCTCTATCACCATCTCGCTTTGCGTGTACATGTAAATATTCAAGAATTACAGCTTACTTTGCATAAGTTGAAGTCGCACAAGTTGAAACAATCATTTTGACCAAACTATGCAAAACTTGATATTAACACTTCTAAAGCCAAATTTTGCATAACTTAACTATTGGTTTGCTGTCTGAACAGATTGGCCTTAATATGCAGAGTTAAGTGTATTTGCAACACTCAAAGAAATATAACCATAAGCATTTCCTTAAAGCCCCACTGTCCTACTTGTAGCTACTTGCTCCCTCATATATAGAAAACTTCCCCAATCGGTGCCTGTTGGTCCCCCATGATCCTCTTTTTCTTATGTTAGTTGAGAGCTAAGTTGATGAGATAACCACCTGTCAGTAACCTGGCTGATGTCTAATCTCTTCTGGCCCAGTAATATTGACGGTCTTTAATAAGTACTTATGAGAATATCTAAAAGTAAATACATGAATCATTTGCTTTATAGTTTTATGTGTGGCTTTCTCGAAGACCCCATGGAACTTGAGCTCTTGGTATCTGGAACCTTCTGGTTGGACTGATATTGTCTCCTGAGTCGCTAGCCTGTAGAGTGACAGGAAACAGAGGTCAGAGGTCATTGCTTGGGTCAAAGGTCATTGTTTGGGTAAAATGGTAATTTACATTCCTCAATGAAAGAGAAACAATATCAATTGTTTTATTCACAGAAATGTTGAAATGGGAAAGGATAATGTATATATATATATGAAAGAAACAAATTTTACTTGCAAATAGAAAGAAAAAAAAGCTAATAACTGATATAATTGCATAATACTAATGTGTATGACATGAAATAGAAGTAGAATCATGAACCATCTTGTTTCTAAACAATTTGTACAAGTATGTAAATGAACTTTCAAAATATTGATTGCTGGACTGGACATAAATTATCTTCAATGGGCATGAACTGTACAATGTAGGTACTTATTTCTGTTTTGGGGAAGCCATTTGTAGTCTCAAACTTCAATTTCTTGGGAGGGATTTGCTGCCCAAATATAGTTAGGGCATTCAACAAAAAAAGATCTACATGAACACCCATTTTCCTCATAAACAGTACATGCTTGTGAGTACTTACCGTTGATAAGAATTCTGCTTCTCGACCGGACGCCACGTAGGGCCGCACAAATTCAGACTGTTGGGGCGGCCTGTGACGAGACCTGCCAGCAATATCCGTAATCTGGGATCGCATCCGTTCCTGTAGTTTGCACAAAGTATAACAATAAAAAGAATTTAATTTGACTGAATTTGATTTTCAAAATTTCATATACAAAACAAGAAATAAGTTCAAGACAATGTTAGAATTTAAAGAAAGTAACATGGATGCCACAAACAGAAAAAGATTAACTAAACACTCTGTACCTACATTACAACACGATGGTTTCTTTTACAATCCTTGTGAACTTACAATTTTACAGACATGAAGTGGCATTCTGCAGGGCTTGGCAGATATAAAAATGGAGAGCAGTGAATTTGATCAAAGCTATTAAAGTCGAGTTGCAACTTTCAAGCAAAAGAGCCTTGCACATTTTCAATTTCAAAACGAATTAAACAATGTTGCTACTGATTTGAGGATCAAGCTACATCTAAATTGCAGCTATAAAGCAAAAAAGCCTTAAAAATCTTAAATTTCAAAATAAGCTAAGTTCTGCTGATTCAATTCAAGGTGGAACTCACATTGAGGTACGGTGATTGTGTGATGACTTCTGCCAATTGCTGCATGCGACGATCCTCCTCCGTATTGTAGCTTACATTATTCACAGAATAGCTCTCATCTGTATAACTGCCCATGGTCCTGAAGATATCACTTGTTCTCTCGCTGGAGTCAATCTCTGAATCAAAGAGATAGGATGGCAGCCTGTACTGCTCTGAGCCATCGTTGTGGCGGAAGTCAGAGCGTCCTGTGCGTTGAGCGCGAGGAACATTGTACAGGACATGTTGACGATCATCGGCAATGTCGTAGGAACGGGGCTTGGAGTAGAGCAACATGTTGCGCTGGCGGTGGCGGATGACAACGGCGCAGCAGCAAACGATGAATAGGAACACGACAACGATGAATCCCAGGATGCCAAAGACGATGCCGATGATTTGAGCATCAGAAAGGCCAGCTGTTAAATTTAACAAAGAATAGCAGAATGAACATGTGCGACAACTAATGAAAGCAGGACAATGAGTATTGATTAACCTAGGGGTTGTTAGGCATGACCTCCATTGGGCTTGTTTTCTGAGTTTCAGCAGGACATTTTCAACAAATTCATTAGACTCCTAAATAATATGATCAAGCATATTTCAGGGGTTTAGATCCTGGTAAGAATGTCTGATTTGGTCACGATTCTGATTCGAAACATCTGATGGAGTCTTGGGACCATCAAGATCAACATGGTGAATGCTAAGCTCAGACTGGAGTCTCTGGAACATGCATGGTATATCAGATTCAAAGTTTACCTAACAAGTTAAGAGCCAGAGCCACTGCTCTAAGATGTTGCATTATAGCACCATGAGATCAATCCTACTATGAATAAAATAATGTGACTGATAAGTCCAATGTAAATCAACAGCATATGGGGTTTTGATTTCAAATCATTCAAATATTGAAGTTAAAGGGCAAAAATAAAGACAAAAAAGATTTTTCAAGATTAGTTGGTTGGTTTAAAGTTGGTTTGTTTTACCTGACCGAAAACAAAGCATGTGTTTGCTTAAGTAAATGTCCAGGGGGTAAACAGCCTTAAGTTCTCTTTGAGGGACTTGGTAATAAAGATTAATGCCTAACCAAAGCTAGGGCACTAGCGCATCAACTGGGCTTTGAACTCAAGACCTCCCAGTTACAAGACCACTGCTCTACCACTGAGCCATCGTGCCTCCTTTGAATAAATCCAGTAGTGTGTCATTCTTAATTTCTCTTAACTCTTCTGCAAAGCTCAATGATTATGCGCTCCCCTCATAACTTACTTGTCTGGGATGATGTTGTGGTGTTGGTCATCTCAGTGATGTTTTCCGTTGCCATGGTACTCTCCTCCAGGGTGGTGGTTATAGTAGGAGGCTGAGTCCTAGGAGCAATCTCACAAGTATCTCCCTCATAACCACTAGGGCACCTTCATGAACAAAGCATTATACAAGGTTTTAGTCATGATGGTGTGACCTGTAGTATCACTTGTGCATGAAACACATATCTATAATTGTTGTTTAGATGCAAGGAGGCAGTAGCTGAATGTTGTATAGGATCATGAAGTGCCCTTATAGCTCTCAGCAAACAATATTCAATGAGCCTTTAATCAGTATATCACCTGCATCATCTGCTCAGAGCCAGAAAGGCATCCTAGCATTAACTCTACAGTTGAGCATGTATGTCAATGAACATGTATCAATTGGGAGTTGATGAGATAACCACCTGTCAAGTGACCTTGAAGGGTGGTCTAATCCCTCCTTCACACTAGTACAGATGGCCTTTAAGCCCACTGTGCACTTTACTATCTGAATACAAGTAGGGAGATGGGTAAACACATGTAACTGTATATGAAAAGAATAAAAATGAGCTTATACTCACTGGCAGACTCTCAATCCATTCTGCAAAGAACATGTTCCTCCATTGAAACAGAAAGTGTTTGTGCACTCTTGGGTAATTTCTGAAAAAGTCAAACAATATCATCAAATTACAATATTTCTTTGACAAAAATAATTATGCGTTGCAGATATTTGCTTGTGCTAATCTTCATAACCTTCATATTGGATGCACTTCCAGGCTTTCAAAATAATTAGCTTTGTCTGATTTTAACTTTAGGTTAAATACATATACATGTATGTATTAAAGTCAAATGATGCAATTGAATTCTAATGTTTGCTAAGAATTTTATCTGGAGCCAAGCTAAGTACTATGCAAATATTTCTGTCTGAAGCATTGAATTAAATACCAACTATTTACATGTACACTGTAAAAATGCGGTACCGGTAGTACAATACTCGCAAGAGTTTAACAGTGAAATGTCTACTTACTGGTGAATTCAACAGAGTTAATATCTGCAGTGATATTCCCTTGAGAGGCAATGCCTGTAGTAAGAATGCCATCAGTCTCAAGGGTGTTCACAACGAGAGCTGTGAGGGAGCTCTTTGAAGTATTGACCGACTGGGTGAAGGAAACATAGTATGTCGCCACCACACTGCCGTTGGTGAAACCAGACACCGTGCAAGACTGGAAGAAGTCTTGCAGGTTTGGCTCCAGTAGGAAGAGATATCGTATCTGAAATGGTCACATAAAAACACATACTTTTATCTCTTTTTCTTTAAATACCATACACATGAACAGCTATTTATCCACAAACCTCTATACGGTAAGCCAAAATTTAAGATACATGCCCGCAATGGGTGATTTAGTTCTTAAACAGCATTGGTAAACTAACAGTTAGCTATGATATAAACATAAACAAATTGCCACAAAGTAATCTGATTATTTTTACTATTGAATATCCAAAAAGAGCGTCATAAAAAATGAGAGAAAAAAAAGAGAGTACTTCTGACACTATCATGCAAGATTATGTAAATGCATACAAAGAGCAGTCTGAATATTAATCCGCAGACTACTGAATTTCTTCATTGCCACAGGCTTAATACAGGAGTCTCCTAGTTCAAGTAGGTAACAGGTTAAACATACTTTCCTGCAAGATTTATTTGTACAATAAACAATTGCAAAACAAAACCACAAAAATGTATATTACTGAGCTAGCTAACTTGAAAGATACATTGTAGAAATCATCAAATGATACACTGTACATATTCTGTACATAGACTTACCGCATTGCTGACTAAGAAAGCTAAACTCGAGTAAGCCTGGCTAGAGGAGTCGGTGAGGTCAGAGGTGAATATAGCTGGAAGACCGCTGATAAAAGTGGCAGTGAGCTGGCCGCGGTATACTTCATATACTGTGTTGGGAATAAAAGAGGTTGATAGACTTAACTCATATCCTGCCATGAGACTGCTAGCGCGCTATTGTTATAGTGCTCTGTGCACACGAGCGCGCTATCGATTGATTGCTACGTTCAAGCTAGCGAGCCACCGCTTGTCTGCTTTGTGCACGCTAGCGCACATATGTAATAACAGTTATTGTTCATGCCAGTTGCACCGTGCTGAGTGCTTTTGCAGCGCTATTGAAAGTACCATCGCGTGCATCAGATTATCAGCTTTGGATTACGTGTCTTTGTATACAACAGTCAGATTGGACTTTCTCGAGTAATTCAGCGATTTATTTTTGGTAAAGATTTCAATAACACGCACTTGAACCAACCCTAAAATTAACTTGGCACACAGGAGATTTGTGACTGGCACAATAGGGATTAGCACTGTGGCATTGGGTGCATTGTATGGGTGGCAGCTTAAGAGTTAATATCTACCTTAGATAAGTAATTCTGTAAAGGTAAATGATCATTTTGTCCGATGTCATTTTTTTTTTTAACCTGACTGCTAAAAAGCATGGGTGTGCTTGTCAGTAAGCAACTAAAGGACCAACGGTGTTAAGTCCTCTCCGAGGGACTTGGTAATGAGAATTAATGCCTTACCAAAGGGCACTAGCACATCGACTTGGTTTCGAACAAAGGACATCCAAGTTATGCAACCACTGCTACATGTATCTACCACTGAGCTATCACACCTCCTTCGTCCCACCCAACTTCTATAAATCATTATTTACTTGTCTTCATCAAGATCATCAATCTCCATATCTTATTTTCCCTTTTCTCACCAGTCAGTTACTCTAATTTGGGCTGTTAACTTTTAGTCTAAACTTCTTTAAGGTGTGCTTCAGTTACCATGGAACTGAATTTTAGACCAAATATGCACTCAACAAATTGTAGCAGCCTTATTGCTCATAGTCATTACATCTTCTGATAGACTATTTGGAAATTTTACAGGGGTGGTAGTTTTGTGAGCAAAATTATAATGCACCCGTTTCACACAGACTGTATTTTGACTACCTGAGACTACAAACAAGATCATTGCCATGTTGCATAAAACTTACCATTGATGGTAAGTTTGTCATCAATAGCAACTACCGTGGTAACAGGGCTCAACAGCCAATCAAAATCGAGGTTTCCATGGTAGTTACCATTGATGGCAAAGTTACCATCAATGGTAAGTTTTGTGCAACAGGGGCCCTGCCTACAAACTACTACAGACTTACATGTGCATACTCCATCGTTAGCAACGTAACCTCTTTCAATCATGCAGTCACAAGAATAGCTTCCGGCAGTGTTAACACACCTCTCTCCTTCATTTGTGCATGACATGTCATTCAGGCATTCATTGATGTCTGTGTACAAAAAGGTAATAATAATAATAATAATAATAATAATAATATTGAATATTTAGGAGCAGGCTAAAAACAATAAGTACCATAGCACTTACAAATACAAATATATGAAAAGAGGTCTCACAGGAAGTAGATCACTGGAGAAAAAGGTAAGTTTTGATGCTGACAAATACACGGTACGTACATTGCACTTGTACAATACAATAATTCGTAAACAGATGTGAATATGATCAGGAAAACAGAAAAATAACAAAAGGAAAATTGAAGCAGGCAATTTTATTGGATTACCAAACATTGGGGAAGAAAGAAACTTCAAATTATTTAAAGACTAAATAGTCATATTATGTGTGTGTGTGTATTGGGTTTTTACAGACGTGTATCAATCAGATATGATTATTTACGTCTGGGACCGACCTTTAAACGTCACCATCCGAAAGACGTGACTCAGTTTCGAACCTGCGTCCTCGGCTGAATCAGTTTGTAACTTCCACTTTTTAGCTGGATTACAGGCGCACGCCACAGCGCCTAGTATATTACAGTTGCTCAAGTGTGGGCATATAGAGGGCAGCACATGGACGTACACACAGGAGTGTTATACCCATTATCTCAGTGCTATGTAGTGATCGGCAAGTTGTCTACTTCTTGGACGACTATATACCCACGCATGAACATCTTTAATATATGACATCTTTATGCCTAAAAAATGTATAGATTATTAAAGAATACCACGACTTCCAAGTGCTTACTGTAATACCCAAAGTCAGGTTTTTATTTATCTTATCTTTACTTTTCCTCAGAGTATGCCATCCATCAAATTTCATATGAATATAAACAATTTTTGCCCAAAACTGAGTAATTCTTTCTTTGCAAATGAAAGTCTTAGCTACTTAAAAAGCTAAAACTTAAATTTCTCTTTTCAAGAATATTGATAAAATGTGAACACTGATATGAAGGAACAGTGTTTTCACTGAAAATCTTTTCATCAAAATAAAATAAAAATTGATTAAAAATCTGTCTCTAGCAATTAAATTTGAGATACATGTTCTTAAACTTGGTGTCATTTCAAAAGTTAACATCTCATGTACATGCTCCACCGGCAATGTACTGCCATATAGTATACCAGGGCCCTGACTGATAGAGACTTGCCATTAATCTGTTTGGATCTCTAGTCCTCAATCAATTGCAAGTTTACAATCTCCCATATCTTAAGTAAACTATGGCATTGTTGCGATTGATTTGAATCAATCATAACTCGTGAGTAGTTTGCCCCTGGTGTTTTAAAAATCAATGTTTCATCCAGTACCTGTACAGGTTGTGAATCCATCTCCCATGAACCCATCTTGACATTGACAAGTATAGTTTCCAGAGGTACCAAGGAAGATACAGTCTGAGTTTGTTGTGCAGTTGTCTGTTTGCTCCACACATGGATTAATCACTGTATACAAGAAAAAAGAAAGAAAAAAGGCTTCAAATTTATCAGGTTTCATCAAATCTATCAGAATAAATCACTTTCTGCAGTCACTAAATCTTTCAAAATCCATCACTTTGAAAAGCCATTAACTTTGTCTGAATTCATCAAATTAATATTTGACTCTTGTACTGTGATTCATTAAAGTACAATGGGGACCAACAGATCATATTGTAGCATTGGACAAATTTTAAGATGAATCATATTTCCCAAAGAATCTCAATTCGTCTATATGTATCTCATTGATTTAACCTGAGAAAAGAAAGTTTGTGAATTACAGCTAATGTGAATTGTACCTGCGTAAAACAAACGATATAACTTCATTGATCATCACTCCCACTTTTCTTGTTTTACAAGCTCTAATAATGCCTATATCTATGAATTGAAGAAAAATATTACCATTACGATTTCAAAGGAGAAAAAATAGAGTTTTCATATAATATCTTGATGTATTGTTAAAGTTTCATAGATTATTGTGCTACAATAATGTTGCTCAACATCAAAATCCTGATTACTCCAAAAGTCTATTGTTTGCAAAAATGGCCTATATGCAGCCTAGAAAAAAATCCGGTACGAAATAAAAAATTCTGTTAGGGACTAACCTGGCTGTCCAACAAACGCAGTACTCCTGATAATGACATTATCTGGCAAGATAACATTATCATCCCTCCCTTGAAGCCCTGCCAGGAAAGCCACTAGAATCTCATCTGCCGTGGTCGTAGATGTCGCAAGGAAGTCCAGGATGAACTCGACCTCAACTCCCAATGTCTGGAGACGAGAGGTAGAGACGGAGACAGCCGTGTAGTTGGTCAGATCGGCGCTTTGGAGGAGGGTGTCCACCTAGAAGACAAGGTATTTTCAGAGGAAATTAGTGACAGTCAGGATCATTACAGAAACAAACATTGTATTACAGCTGGACAGGGAACATATCTGTTGAGGGCAGGAAGAACATCTACTAGTACTCTGAGGTAAAGGACGTGAGTTAATACCCTTCTGGCTCTCATCAGGGACCCGTTTCACAAAGCCTTGTTTCAATGACAAATGACAAAAATCAGTGACAAATCTGTTGATAACCAATCAGAAGCAAGGATTTCAGTAGCTTATAACAAAAACTGTCATTTGTCACTGATGACAAGTTTTGTGAAACGCCTCCCAGGAGATATAAAATTTACATCAATAGAGATCGAGTATTCACATTCGTCTACAAGAAGGATAATCAAAACACAAAATCAATGTGTCATTCACCTCTTGGATTCAAAATAACTATATCCAAGAAAATTGTAGACCTTTCAATATTTGTTTCCCTTCCCTCCTTCATTTGTCTCTGCGTACATACTAATAAAGGTAATTCTGCTTGATCAAAAAACAGAATTTTTGTCACCTCCAAAACAGTATATTAGATAAATAGTGCAGATCCTATATTTACAAATATTAGACGGATCCTGAGATGTGATTTGTCCAGAGCTTGTGACATAACAGCATTTGCGAGGATCGTAATTGTTATATTGCCCATCCGGTTGCTATATTGACCGGCTGTGAAAATTAGTATATTTTTCTAACATTTTTGTCGCCCTAAAGGCCCATTCACTACAGATTTCAAGGAAATCTATTTTTTTTTCTCATCAATTTTTTCTTCTAATTTTGTCCTCAAAAAAAATTTCGGGCAAAAAAATGACCCCCCATTTTTTTTTTAAACCAAGGCTTTCAAATATAACAGAAATTGACTGGCAGGGGGTATATAACATTCTTTGGACCGGAAGGGAGTTATATTTCCACTTGGGAAAATATAACTCCCTTTATCGGTCCAAAGAATATTATATTACGTCCTCTGCCAGTCGATATCTGTATAGTATTACATCTTTATTACTGATCAAACTTTAAAGCATATGTACTCACATTTATTTCAAGCTGTGGTTTATACAAGGCAAAATCATTGTAAACAAAGTACTGTCCGAGCACCTCCAATCCAGCTATATCAGTGAAGGTTGCAGTGAGAAGCATTGACATGGCAGCTGTGATCAAAATGTACAAAATAACCTTTGAATCAAGTGTATTAAAAACTGAAATTTCATTCTACATAACACATTTCATACTTTCATACAAAAAAATTGTGTGCAATGAATGCAAGGACCAGTTTCAGAAATTAAATGCAACTCTCTAAAAGTATCAAACTAAATCCTTTATTTGAGAAATAAAACATTTATATCCAGTGGATACAATGATAATAACTACAATGTTAATAATAATAATGACCATTTCTTATAAAGCACTTTACCAGTTAACTGACAAAAGCACTTATAATATTATTATTACCCTGGTCACTGGATTCAATTATGATTTTGCACTTAACCAATATTTAAATGGTGCACAAAAACCACCACCCAAGGTGTTCAATGTATCTACACTGTGGTTTGAATTAGACCGATTTACAATGACATCAAAGAACAATACAGTATGTGTATGGACTTACATAAAATTATACAGAATGTATAGATTTCCATGATTCTTTTAAAGCCCATCTGTACTGGTGAACAGGAGGGATTAGACCTCCCTGCAAGGTCACTGGACAGGTGATTATCTCATCAAATCAGCTTTCAATTAACATAATAAAAAGAGGATCATGGGGGACCAACAGCCACCAATTAGGCATTGCTTGCTACATAGAGGGCACAAGTAGCTACAGTATAAGTAGTACAGTATAAGTAGTACAGTGGGGCGTTAAAGAATGAGATTAGATTACCACAAATGGGCACAAAATGATCCCAATAGAGTCAGTGTATCAATGAAATGATGTACTTACGTAAGCATTGAGAGTTGACCACATAGTAACCTGTCCTGCAGACGCACTGGTATGATCCAGCTAGGTTCTCACATCGGGTGTTCACCTGGCTTTCACAAGGGTCATCTAGACACTCATCAACATCTATCAAGGAAATGAAAATAAGGAATGAATTATACAGTAATGAATCACAGAGGAAGTATTATTCTTTGATTGGTCTTGTAGCATTATTGTAATCAAGAAAACTTGGTGTTCTGAAACACTTTGGCACCTACATGTAAACAAGTGCCCTTCTGTAAAAAATATTGCTTTATAAGTATGATTCTTTCACTTGATTTCACAGTCAACTTTGAGGATTCTCTAAGTTCATTCTGAATTGAACATTGTGTTGCTGTACCTTAGTAAGGGATATATTAAACGTGTTTGAAATCATTACAAAAAACTTTGTAATTATGAATTCAAGATGACTATACATAGCACACAAATGTAATCTGAAGGCTCTCTCAAAGATTCATCTGTTCTTCATATACCCTGTTTCAATGAAAATAAGTTCTCATCACTCAAATCATATGTTCATAATTCAGCCTAATGGGGAAGTAGAGAGCAATACCAATGTATACCTTGGCATTGTCCACTGCTGAGTGCATAGCCATCAGCACAGCTACATGTGAAGGCTCCGTAGGTGTTAAAACAATCTTCCATCACTGCATCACAAGTACTGATACCTAGTGAACACTCATCAAGATCTGATGTACAAGGAAAAGAACAAAAAATAATTGTGATGATGCTGATGGTTATTGCTGATTTAAAACAAAACATCAAGCTTTGTGATATAAAGCTGCTTTCTATTATTTATGTACTTCAATGTGGTCTTTTACGGACAGACATTTCTCATAGCTTCTGCATCTCCTGTCCAATAAGAACCCTTAAATAATCTTTGATATAAACAAACTTTCATAGACAAGCGAAAGACCAGTGCAAATTGACAACACTTCAGACAATCAGAGAATTAATTACTTTTTGGTTCACAGAAGCCTTCTCTGGATTTTCTCAGTAGAAAGCAATAATTTTGTTTCTTCTCCTTCAGAGCTCTTGATAGCTTCTAGACCAGGGGCCTGTTTCATAAAACTTTTTATCTATAACAAATGCTAAATTTCTATGACAAATTTGCTCTCAGCGAATCAGATGCCATGATTTCAGTAGCTTATAACAGTAGCTTGTAACTTGTTATTGATATCAAGTTTTATGTAACAGGGCCCAGAACCATGTACTCTCCATTCTAGTGCTGTGACTAAACTACATTGTACCATGTTCAGTTTGGTTGGTATATTTTATCTTTTGTTGCCTGTCATACATAAATTCATTTTCATTTTCCTTGAATCATTATTGAAATACACACCATTACATGATCTGCCTCTAGCTCCTTCAGGGGAGATGAGTCCAGTCTGACAGGTACAGATGTAGCTACCTATGGTGTCTGTGCAGGTAGCCAGGGGATGACAGTCATTCAGGGTATCCTCTACACATTCATCAACATCTGGAAGGCAACAAGAGATATCATTACTGTGTTAAACGCATGGCTACAAAGGCCTCACTATCTCCAGTGGAACTTTCATTCATCCGGAAAGAATGATTTTTTTGTTGTTTTGCCTTTGAGAACAGGATCTACTGAGATAATGCATCAGTCAAAGGATTAATTGTTGTCCTGAACATCTTGCACAATGTCAAAAACATCTAACAAGCATTCATTTCAGATATGTTACATCTGTAAGGCTATTGTAAGAATTCCTGGGGATAATGCAACATTATAAATATATATTTTATTGGATTATGATATTTGTGAAATGACAATTAGTTCTGTAAGAGTTTGGGATCTTGAATCTAAGGTTGAGAGCAAAAACAGGTTATAATTTAGTATCAGGAGTACAGGTCAAGTTCAAGACAAGGAAAACCAAGGTTCTGTCTGACTGTATAAAAGGATAAGATTGATATTATTCTAAAATATGTATGTCAAAAGATAAAAGGAAATATTTATTTGTTTTTTATTTACTCATTTTTATCTGATATAGGTTTGTGATTGATTCTGGGGCTTGCTATTGATGTGGATCAAAAGCAACTCTTTTCAATATTGGACGTAGTTGAAAGACTAGTTCAAGGATTTGTACCTGGCTGGCTCAATGGTTGGAGCGCCCGCCTCATGAATGGGAGGTCGTGGGTTCAAACCCCGGCCGAGTCATACCAAAGACTTATAACAATGGGACCTAATTCTGCCTTCTAGCTAGGCGCTCAGCATATTAGATTGGAGAAGGGTAGTAATAACATATTACGTTATGCAGGGCCCGCTGGAAGAGCAGTTTCATAACTGAAGTGGCTACCCTGGGTAAATAAAACGTTACTTTTATTATTATTATTACTTACTTGTGCAAGCAGTCCCATTAGATGCAAATCCATCATTACATGTGCAGGTGTAGCTACCAACCGTGTTATTACAGCTTGCGTTCTCATCACAGATGTTCGGATTCTCATCACACTCGTTGATATCATTGCACTGGATGCGACCATCACCACGGTAACCAGCATCACATGTGCACAGGTAGGACCCGTTGGTGTTAGTACACTGGGAGTTGGTGACGCATGCATCTGGTGTGTTACACTCGTTGATATCTGAAAGTGGAGAAATGTGATGCAAAATATAAAGACAAACCCAAGTCAATAAAGTGACAGTACTTTTTAACATAACCATTTAACTTTGAACCAGTGCATTACAGGGAATTAAAGATGAAGTTGAGTTCTGGTCATGCGATTGCATTGTGAAAGAAACGGTGTGGAACCGACCAGAAAAGGTTGATCATCTAGCATATAAGAATTTGTGTGTATTGCAAGGTTCTGGAATCATCAAAATGATAAGAAGTGTGGCCAAGTCTTGGTAAAGTTACAAACACTTGCACAGAAAGATGTATATGGGACTACACGAACACGAGGCGTAAAAAGCCGGCCCCCGATTTTTACGATGTTACATGCATATTTAGAATATGAAGGCATTTGAAGAGCCATGCTTTTCAGGGAACATGGCTTAACTGATGTTCTTCCACACTTGCATACTAAGAATGAGTAATGCTCACAAATTATTTTTCACCTCTTCCCAGAACTCAACCTTCTCTTTAAGCGGGTGTTGTGTAAAGTCTATGGGAAGTAGTCAATAGGTTCATTCAACTAAGATGGAAATTTCCAATGCATGATCATCAGTTGTTGGTGATGTTGGATTACCAAAAGAAAAATTAAGCAACTTTATATCTGAATTACAGATTTTGTACTATTTAGCCAAATCAAGGTACATATATTAGAGGTACATATATATATATATATATGCAAGATCCAAATGTAAAATAATACAGCTCTGTCTCTTTAAAACAGATTTTATACCTTTTTTTATGCCGAGCACATCTTAATGTGTCACTACACCGAGCTACGTAAGCTACTTAACAAACAAGAATGTTGTGTACAATAATCAAATATCATAGACAGATTGTATGCCATTTTTATGCCGAGTACATTTGAATGTGTCACTACACTGAGTTACGTACGCTACTTAACAGACAATAATGCTGTGTACAATAATCAAATATCACCGCAACTTCTGATAAATCAGTGGTCTCACAACTTCCATTCACTCACCTTCACACTGGAGTCCGTTGCCTTGGTAACCAGCTAAGCAGGAGCAGTTATAACTCCCAGGGAGATCTATACAAGCAGCATTGGTATCACACTCATGACGACGAGTGTCATTCTGAGATAGGGTGCACTCGTTGATGTCTGGGTAGAAACAATTTAGAGAATGAAATATTTACTGTAACCTGCGTGGCAAAATATTTTAATGCAGAAGTACACAAGGAAAATAAGGGATGCATACATACAGTGTACAAGTTTAAAGTTACAAGAAATTGTGGCCTTTATATTGAAATTTGTAGAAGAATAATCAGAAAATGTTTGAAAAGATTAAACATTGTTTTTACAAGTATGTTTCTTGAATATTAACTGTGACATATTTAGTTTTCAATATACATATAAATAAAACTACATTTACAAGAATTGTGAACAAGAAATGTGAGAAAATATCTTGTCAGCCATCCTACCACACATTCTCTGAAACAACTGTGACCCCATGACGGCTTATTTGATTTTTTTTTTCCTGTAATGATTGGGTAATGAAATACCAAATTATCTAACAAATTCATTTTAATTCTATGGAGGATTGCATCAAAGGGTATAAAGTCATGGAACAAGTTCTGCAACTCTGGATGTAATACTGAATGCCAGATGGGGCCTTGGGGGGGGGGGGGGGGGGGGGGGGGGGGTATGAGGAGTAAATAGTCTGAACCATATTCCTAACTTACTGATACAGCTGGTTCCAGTAGGGTCATATCCACTGGGGCATTCACAGATGAAACTTCCAGAGGTGTCAACACAGACCGCTGGTGATATGCAGGTGGTGTCGTTTACACATTCATCGATGTCTGTTAGGAGAAAGAATTTTGATCCAAGTAAATCACAATTGCCCCTTTTCAGGATATCAAAAATAATGAGCAAATACAAAATAAAATAAGATTACTTGCACAATGAAATCAATTCTTAATGCTTTCAAAATGGATGATACTGAGTGCAATGACATAATAGAGTAACATATGCAATAGTATGAGTATATTTACAGTAATACATCCAATTCAATTTAACATAAGAGTGGTCCTATTAAACCGAAAGAAACAATAACTTGCACCTTTAATCAAATAAGATACATAGTAATGTAAAGGAATTTTGATAACACTTTAACAACACTTATCACCTATCACCCAAATATAATGATGGAATATTAGAGGATGATTATTTTACATTTCACTGAATTGAATTTCTTTAAGATAAAATACTCACTTTCACAGAATGTTCCATTTCCGGTGTAACCACTCAAACAAGAACAGTTATAGGATCCCTCTGTATTGACACACTGTGCGAACTCATGACAATCATTCCCATTTGAACACTCATCAACATCTGGAAGAGAAGAACAGGTAATAGCTTACATGAATTAACTCCAGATCAATTACGGAAGTGAAGAAAAGAAGATTCATTACATTATGCACTACACATGACGAGCTAAGGAAAGAAATGTATAGGTTTTTACAACAATTAAATAGATTCTTTAACAAAAACTGCCCCAAAATCTGACGTTAATAACAATGTTGTACCTTTTTGTTATTTTAAAACACAATTCATCTGAAAAAGAATTATGCAGAAAATAGGATAATGAACCTTTGAACATGGCTTGATTTTATAGAACAGATTTCCAGCCAGAAAATCACATTTTGGGTCTTTCCAGGACAACTTTGAAAAATCAAGAATTTTCAAGGATTTCCAAGGACCCAAGGAATCCTGTTAATGCTAGTTTTGTTCTTCATAGATAATTATCAGATCATAATGGGTAAGTAAATGACTTGAATTCCATATCAAACTCACCAAGACAGGTGATCCCATCTCCATCATAACCACTCACACAACTACACATGTAGCTGCCAAAAGAATTGATACACATCGCATTGGTTCCACATAAACTGCTGTCAGCACACTCATCGATGTCTAAAAGGAAACAAAAACATGTAGAAGTTAATAAGTTCTCCCATAATTATTAAAGAATAATGAGGAAAATTTCTTCTTAATTCGTTAGTCAAGTAAAACACCTATAAACATTTCTAAAAACATCTTGAATGCTCAAGCACAATCTAATAAAAAAGCGTTTCACTGGATTGTGAATTTCTTTATTTATTAGGAAAACAAGGAGTATATAAAAATAGAAAAAAGGACAGAGTGAATAACAAACAAACTCAAATTTTTTGAAAGAAGGATATGTGCAGAGATTGAGCAAAATAGTTTGAAACTATTCTAAAAACAATAATCTATTATTGTATTGAGGAAACTGCACAACAGAATACTCTTGCAACAAATAATAGAAATAAAACACATGTTTGTTACCTTGACAAATTGATCCATTTTGTACGAATCCGGTCATGCATTGACACATGAAACCTCCCACTGTATTAATACATATCTGAGATGCTGTATCACATGTGTTACTTCCATCTTGGCATTCATTGATATCTGATTAAAAAAGAAAGGAGCAAAACCAAAACATATAATTAAATAAATAATATGTACCTCACAATGTTTAGGCACAACCATAAACTTATAAGAATCCCTTACAGAAGTTTGTTCAATTGCATTCTTAAAAAGAAATATTGCTAGTGAACTTAATCATTCAGTATTTCGTCAATATATGCCAATGGCATCTACATCATGGGACTCATTTACACTTAGTTTTCAATGATAACAAAAGAATAAGAAAATGTAAAATTTAGTGTTATATGTACAATTTTTCTACAAAATGCATGTATGGTCAAGAAATAAAGGAACATATACAACGTGCATGCAGGTAGGGAAATCTTTCTTGGTTTGAACTTTAAAGGTACACACTTCTGTTTATCTTCAAAATCTTGAACTCAGAGCTTATATTAATAACCCATTGATTCCTGATTTCTTTTCTTCCAACAGGCTTTTAGTACAGGGCCCCATTTCACAAAACTTGTCATCAGTGAAAAATTACAGTTTTGATTATAAGCTAGTGAAATCCTTTAATCTGATTGGTTATCAGCAGATTTGTCATTGATTCTAGTCATTTATCATTGAAAAAAGGCTTTGTGAAACAGGT
Source organism: Strongylocentrotus purpuratus (assembly GCF_000002235.5). Taxonomy (NCBI): domain Eukaryota; kingdom Metazoa; phylum Echinodermata; class Echinoidea; order Camarodonta; family Strongylocentrotidae; genus Strongylocentrotus; species Strongylocentrotus purpuratus. The sequence goes on from NW_022145610.1 coordinate 33,187,237, forward strand.
CCAAGGAGTCATCCTGTTTCCATAGGAAATGGATTAAGGGTATGATACAGATCCTCGAGGATGTACGTCACAAGAATGTACAAGGTATAAGTTCACAAGGTCAAAGGTCAATGATCTTACCATTGCATGTGCGGCCATCAGTCTCAAGGGAATACCCCTCAGAGCAGGAGCAGTTGTACCCTCCAATGGTATTGGTACAGTCCTGATTGCACATGTTGCTGTATTCTACATCAGTGCACTCGTCAATATCTAGAAAGGAAAAAGAACGGTAATGGTTAGTTGAATGTCAATTGAGATTTTAAAGGAGGCGAGTTGGCTCAATTAGTAAAGTGTCTTCATGTCAAACCACAGATCATGATTATAAATCAGGGGGTGTTTCACAGAACTTGTCATCAGTGACAAATGACAGCTTTTGTTATAAGCTACTGAAATGCTTGCTTCTGATTGGTTATCAGCAGATTTGTCACTGACTTTTGTCATTTTTCATTGATAAAAGGCTTTGTGAAACACCCCCCAGCTTGGATTGATGACTCCGAGCTTGTGTTGTCTGTGAAATGAGCCCTTTCCCTGATTCATACATGAAGATGCACACTAGGAAACAATGTAAAACAATGTGATTGATGTCTCTCATACACGATGTCAAAAAGTCCTGATGCACGTTCAGAACCCACTGCACTCCTCACCAAGAGTAGAGTGACCCATGTATAGTGGTTCACCTGTACATCCCCATCAGTTATACTGGGGGGAGGGACCCAAGGGTCAAGGGTCAGAGTGATTAAGTTCAATTATCTCTATCCAAGGCACAGGCAATACAAAGTAACGAATAGTAATAACAGAATAGTGCTTACCTATACAAGATGTGATGTCGGAGCTGTTGAATTTGTAGCCATTGTAGCAAACACACATCTCCATTCCGTTGAGATTAACACAGTCTGCATTGCTACATACAGTACTTATGCAGCTTGTTTCCGCTGAAAAAGAAAAGGGGACCAATCTTATTATACATTGTCACCTAATTAGCCTGAAAGAGGGGTGACGGAGCTTGAAGAGGGGTCATGAGAAAGAGACCCCTGAAAACATTTTTCTAGAATTAAATCTTGTAAAAATAAGGGTATATGTACTGCACATCCTTACTTGGGTGGCAATCATTAATTTCCTATACAAATTGTTTGGGAGATATTATTTATTTTGTGTCCTGGACATTCTGTGTTCCAGTCCATTTTCTTCTTCTATTCTGTTAGAATTCATTTTTTGTCATTAACAGAAATCAAGTTTACTATGAATAATGATGACTGACTGGTTCAAAATAATATGACTAGTAATCAATTGTGATTCTTTGTGCAACATATGGCCAGAAGTTTAGAGAACTCTTTGGTACTTGTATCAATGTAATTTTTAATCAAGAATGAAAAAAATGTGAATTGAATTGAATTGAATTGACTTACGGACACAGTTGCCTTGCAGGTCAGCGATGAAGCCTTCATAGCAGTAGCAACTGAAACCATCTGGGTTCTGAGCAGGGGTGGTATTGTTACACCCCTGGGGGCAACCACTGATACCAAGTGCACACTCATCCTCATCTGGTATAAACACAAAGAAAAGATGATAAACAAATGCAAGATATTTAATCCTTTAACTACTGAATTGTCTCAGTCCCATAAGCTTAATACAGGAAACATCTACATGTAGTTCTGTAAGCTATGGGCTAAAATTGCAACATCTTGAAACAATTCAGAACCTTAACCACCATCAAGGTTTTGGAGCAGGGGTGGTGTTGTTACCCTCCTGGGAGCAACTAATGATACCACGTCATAGTCATATTCATCTGGTATAAACATAAAGTTAATGATTAGATAACTGAAAAAAGTATATTCATTTGACCTTGTATCATTTTCTTGATACTACTTAATGTGACAAAACATCTATATTCTTAAAATATATCAAAGACAACATGGATATATAAAAAGCATTGAATCCCACATTATTATTTTTTAAATCTAAAGAAGATGTTAACTTATTCTTAATTTCTTTGTAAATCAATACTAATGCACATAAACACTGATTATGAATACTTTGTATTGTTGTTAACATCAATATCATAATTATCATCATTTTTATCAATTCATAATTACTTCAAAGTGTTCAATATTTTTTTGTTTTTATTCTACTGAATGTGATATTGATATCTTTAGCAGATGCTAACTTACTCTCAAACCAATTGAACCTCAAGTCAACAATATACACACTCAAAAACAACCCCACTGATTACTTCAAATTTTGCAATCATGCCATACTTTTCTATAAACTCTGATGGAGACGATATTCATATCTAAAGTAGATATTAACTTTTTATTTGTACTGATCATGATTTCCGTAAATCATGCAGAATACTAAGTACTTTCAGAGATGTGACTATAATAAGTCCTACATTAAGAAAAAGCATTCAACTTTGACCCCTCTTCCTAGATACTACTGATTCGGACCTAAATGTGTATGTACATGTATGTACATCTTAGGTAGATGTAAACCTATTCTAAAACAAATTAATATCGAAATACGACATTACACAAAGGAAACACTAAGATACTGACGATATATAATATAAGTGTGCCATTATATAATACACTTACCAAGACAAGTGTTTGGGAGCGAGAGATCGATTCTGTACCCATCTGTGCATGAACACTCAAAGCTACCCACAGTATTGGTACACACTTGCTCACAGTCATCAGCCTGGGTTTGACACTCATCAATATCTACACAGAAATGATAAATTGAAAATATGTAACATTCCTTTTCTTCTTTAAATTGCAAAAGCTCACAAATATGTTGAATCTGATATGCAGGTGAAAGTTTTTTTAAATCAAGAAAATTTGGATATTGGTGGCAAACTTGCGATAAAGGAAGAAATAACATGATAAGAAGTTAAAATGAACTACATGTATAAACATTTCTATGTCACAACTGAATATGATTTTAATGGGACAAAATTGAAATAATTCTTATCATATTGTCAGATTAAAAACTTTGGTAACTCTCATTTTAAAGTATTTCCTTAAAATATATATCAATTTAACAAGTAATCTTAAAGGGATATGTAGAACAAACGTAAAAGATTTATCTCTGCTCATCTCAATTCAAACTGGTGATTATTGAGTCTTAATTGTATCCTAAAATCTCTACTTTGCAGTTCATTGACTTTCAATTATTTATGAATATCTAACCGTGAAATAAAGCTGTATTAATAACGTAATCTGACAAACCTTGACATGTCCTGCCATCCCCTGTATAGCCAGACACACAGGAGCATGAGTAGGAACCAACAGTGTTTGTACAGATACCCAACGTTGAGTTACAGTCATCAGTACCAACAGCACATTCATTCATATCTGAGTGAGAAAGGGAAAGAAGAAATTGAATAATATTTTTGTTTTTTTTTAAAGAAGGAAAGAGTATGCAAGCCTAAATTATGTTTCTGCCTTAAACTTTGGTCAATATCACGAATAAGAATACATAATACATGTACATAAATCATTGTGAACACATGATTTTTAGAAATACAAACCCAACGAAAAACATAAAATATTATAAATACTAGAAGATTAAATGTAATATTTATGCTATAACAGGTTTTTAATAAGCTGGTTTGGTAATATTCAGTCAGGATCTCTCATTGTTTATGATATACCAAATATGAGTTTAAAAGATTATGTACAGATTAATAAGTTCTTTTCCCTTATCCTTGGTTCTACACGAACAACATACACAAAAGAATGATAATGCAGCCATGCCCCAAGCCAAAATCCTGTTTGGAACAGACTTTTTCAAATGCATGAAGGCTAAGCATGTTCCCAACAAAGATTTAATGATATACAAAAACATTTAGCCAAACAAACAACTGCTTTAAAACTTATTTTAAAAAAGTCTCATTTACAAAATGAATGGCAAAGTAAGGGTTAAAAGATAAAACAACAAGAAGACTGACTTACCCACACAAGTCACACCATCCCCTGCGAATCCAGGCTTGCATTGGCAGCTGAATGATCCCACAGTATTATCACATAGAGCATTGCTGGAGCAAACAGATACATTGGATCTGCACTCATTCACATCTGTATAAAAATAAACAATATTCTGAGCTATGTACTTTGGAAATGAGTTCTATGACACATCCAAATATGCTAGGACTCGGTGAAGCCATCTGGATTAAGAGAACACCAGGCAACATGCATAAGGACGGTGGAGGGGGGGGGGGGGGGGCTAACCAGTTGTATGACATCTATGACATGGCAATCACCAAAGGATGCCGTTTAGCTTTCAGAGATGTGACTCAAATGAGACCTACATTACAAATAGCATTCAGCCTTTTGACCCACCTTCCTAGATTCTACCAATTGGACATTCATGTAAATATATACATATATCTTAGGTAGATCTCAACTTATTCTCAAAGTAAATCTGTTCTTCTAGTTATACCAGTACATTTATTGAAGAACTTTGACAAACAACCAATATAATTCATTGCACTTACCCTCGCAAGTAAAGCCATTTCCAGAGTAACCAGTGTTACAGCGGCAGTCATATGATCCTTGGGTGTTCAGGCAGAGGCTTGAACCCTCAGCACACTCATCTAGTCCTGTGATACACTCATCAATATCTGCAGGATGATATTTATATAAATCCTTTTATCCTTTCCCTGATAAAAAAAATCATCAACACTACATAGAAATGAACATCAAATTTGTAGAAAGTTTCTCTTATTCTTTGAATGCTTCCAACAGGTGCTTATTTACAAGCATGTGCTTTCTTTCTTAAAAGTCCATCAATCACCTTCGTCGTCATTTTCATCATCATTATCATCAATATCAACATCATAATCAACCGACCGACCCATGTTGTGGCACCTAAAGGGCAATACAACTTTTCTTTTTAGGCCTCATCATTGTCATCATCATAAAACATATCAACATAATAATTAATCATCATCATTGTCATCATCATCATCATCAATATCCTCCCTCCATATCCTCCTCCTCCTTCTCCTCATTATCTTCATCTCAAATCTAAAGACCTACCAACACAAGTGATGCCATCCCCCACCAGACCCACAGGACAGGTACAGAGGTAGCTTCCCAGGGTGTCTTCACATGTAGCTCTAGGGTGACACTCCCTGGATGCAAGCAGACACTCGTTGATGTTAGAGCAAGACGTGATGCCATCCCCCTCCCAACCAGACTCACATGTACAACCATAGGAGCCAACAGTATTGGTGCAAAATGCATTGATGTTGCAGTTGTCAAGGTTACGAGCACACTCATCGATATCTGTTTGTAAAGGAATAATCAAAATTTGTTTGCATCATAAATACACTTGCAGTTGTGGAAAAAATGACTCTATGAGATATATTTATAATGAAGTATATTACACTCATTCATCTTTAGAGACAAGTAAGCTTAATTAAGGATGCTAGGTTCATAAAAGGCTGAATTACTCAATACATGTAATAATGTCACTTATTCTCATGGATATTCTATGACATTCAAGTATTGCATCACTGATGAACAGTCTTGGCATAAAGTGACAAAACCCTTGATGAGAATCAGCTGATAAGAGCCAGAAGGGCGTTAACTCTATTTGCTGTGCGTGTATGTTGTCAACTCTTTGCAAGAAGGTCATTACTGCCATTAAGACTAGATAGCTGTTAGAGCCTTCTTGGCTCTCCTCAGATGATGTGCACAATGAATGAAGACTCTCACCTGAACATGATTGTCCATTCCCCTCAAATCCTGCAACACAATCACAAACGTAAGAGCCAGGGATGTTCGTGCAGTCAGCATTAGGATCACAAATTTGAGTAACCTCTAGACACTCATCGATATCTGGATGAAGGAGAAAATTAATACCAGGGTTCAGAAGTATAAACACGTATTTATTTGTGATTACCATTATGTAAATTCTTCATAAAATACCCCCTTAAAAATCTAAATACATGTAGTTAACAAAACTGTTGTAATTGTAATACAATTTTTATTCTGATCATTAGCATCATTGACTTTGCAATCATCTCTATCATTATCATCATCACTTCCATTATCATTCCCCCCCCCCCTCCCCCTCCTCCTCCTCCTCCTCCTCCTCCTCCTCATCATCATCACGGGTAAGACCCTCATCTCCTTCCTCTTTGACTCACCTGTACAGCTGACCCCATCTCCTCTGTAGCCATCCAGACAAGAGCAGCTGAATGATCCTACTGTATTGACACAGTCTGCATTCACATCACAGTTATCTGTTCCAAGTTCACACTCATCCATATCTACAATGAAAAGAATAATGATACTATAGTAAAGGAAAAACAACTAAAATAGTTTGAGAGAGAGAGAACAGAGACTTACATGGAGGTACAATGCATATTGGACATTTAGAAACGTAAATATTTTCAGAAAGAAAGAAAAAAAAACATCACATTATAAACAATTCTCCAGGTTTTGAGGTTTAATGTCAAATTCATTTTTGTATTTTTTTTCTTCTAAATTTCAAGAGACACACATAAAGCTGTAACAAAGTAAGAGATAATCCTAAGCTTACCGATGCATGATCTAAGATCTGGATGGAGCTCATAGCCAGGATCACAGTTACAGGAGTAAGATCCTAGGACATTGATACAGATCTGTTCACAAGCTGGTCCTCCATCCGCGGCTGATCGGTTGGCCCACTCCACACATTCATCAAAGTCTGAAATAAAGTTATGCACATTAGTCATGCGTGTATTGGGCTCTGTTTCATAAAACTTGTTATCAATAACAAGTGTCAACAACTGTTATAAGCTACTAAAACCATTGCATTTTGATTGACTGAGAGCAAATTTGTCATAGAATTTTAGCATTTGCTATTGATGAGAAGATTTATAAAATGGGACCCTAGCTGGTCTAGTGAATAAGTCACTGGACTGTGGACTGCATATTACAGGGTTTTAATCCCTGCCATGGCACTAATGACAGGCTTTCACCAAGGCATTCATTTACACTTGTCACTCTTAATATCATGGAAGTTGACCTAAAGCCAATTAAGGAAGTAAATATTATCCGAGACCACTCACAAGATAATAATTATAATAGTTCAGTTCTTGTATAGCGCATAATACGTTATGAAATAACATCTCTATGCGCTTCCAAAGATAATGGGGGATACATTTGAAAGGGATGTGATGGAGGGCATTTCAACCCCATTTAATAGCCCTAGATGACAGCAGATAAATTCTCATCAACCCTTTCAGTACTGTAGGCTGTCTAAATCCCCCGCAGTGTGATATTGTTTCACATGGATAATGTTTCTATAAGAGGAACAATGGAAAAGGAACTTTGGTTGGAAAAATTGTCTCTTGAATATTCCATGGGTGATATATATTTGTATACTTGGTGGCTATAATAATAATAATAATAATAGCTAGTTCTTATATAGCGCTTTTCAGGACCGAAGGCCCTCTCAAAGCGCTTTACAGATATATATATATTATTACCCCGGTCATCGGATTCAGGCTTACCCGCACACAATGTATGCACATTCTCCACTCCCTGGGGAGCATTCCAGCCAGGCGTCATTTTTACAAGCGCACACTTGCTAATCTAAGCACATTAATTCCACTGAACTACATGTAATTACCTGCACATTTGAATCCATCCCCAACTAGCCCATTTGGGCAAGTGCCTGATCCGCAGAGGTTACCCGTACTAGGTGCCATGCTGTCAATGCATGTTACTCCCGGAAAGCAAGGGCTATCAGTGCAAGCATCATTATCCAGCTGGCAGAAATCACCCGTCCAACCCGGGCTGCACACGCACACAACAACCTAAATTAAAAACACAACCAAATGGGGACGATGAGTACATATGATAGATACATGTATCAATAATAGCTATATTTTATAGCACTTAATACTAATATTTCTACAATTAGGTACAGTCTCATGTTATTACAACTACCCCGTCTTTGGATTCAATTGCTTTTTTGCACACAATGAAGTGCACACTCTCCACTCCAGTGGGAGCATTCAATGTAGGACGTACACTGTGATGGCAGGTAATTAACGACAATAATGTAACACACACACATATCCTAAACTTTTGATCAAGATGGAAAAATAATGAATATGCAAGTTATATAAAGCTTAGGAGATGTTTTTAATGTAAATTTGAAAGCAAATTTTAGATATTTAAAAAAAAAAAAAAAAAAAAAAAAATCGTTTTCAGTTGTGTTTTGAATTGTTCTGTTAAATAGAAATGCAGGAGATGAGAAGGAAGAGAGTTCCAGAGAATGGGTGCAGCTTTGGCGATTCAGTAATATTCAGTAATATTTCATATTGCACTGATCAAAGCACTCACCGCAAATCTATCATTGATGATATTGGAGTCGTCCGTGTACTGGTCATACACGCAGGTTCCATTATTCTGGCAGTCACAAATCTTGACCACTGGTTCAACAGGGCTGTAGACTTGACCGTCTGAAGCACGGATGACCAGACTGACCGGCGCGGTGGACTGAGGTGTCCAAATAAATACACCACCTAAGAAGCAGAAGATATAAAGAATACATTGTAAGTGGGCATATCAACTATGGGTAGGAAATCACTGCAGTCTTCACTAATAAGTATTAACCTGTTGAAAACTAAGTATAAGATACATGTGACTTTGGCTTGAGTCTGTGAGAAATGCGCATTATACCAAAATCAAATTGTATCCAACAATTTAGGATTGTAGTTTTTGAGAAAAATACTGATAATGGCACTTGATTTGCTTGATATTTATCTCTTCATATATTCTTTCCATCTCTCATTTCTTATATTTCTATTTTTTTTCTTCAATTATTTTTTTCTTCAATTATTTCAATACATACTCACCAAATTGCTAAATTCCCTGTTTCTTATTTTGTGTGTATTTACAACCAATTCCAAAACTATTTGGATAATCTAATCACAAATGAAGTATGGTTAAAGAACCATTCATTAGACGAAATTCATCTTACAATCAAATTGTCTTACTTAGAAGAATTAATCAGCATGCGTAAATGTCAAGGAAAACAACTATGTAAACATGTGACTTCTATAATCTATCATAGCATTCATTCAAAAAGCGGTATGGCTGGATGCATTTGATCTTACTTGAACTGTTGATCTCTGCACCAGGTACATCATTCAAGAGGTCAAAGGTCACATCACCGCCTTCAGGATCTGTTGCCATGACAGTAAAGTTGACTGGATTCCCAACCTCCACCTCGAGGTTGTTACTAACTCCTGTGACGTTTGGTGGGAAGTTCACTATTCATGGAGAAAATGGGGGAAAGAAGTTTGAATCAATAAATAGGAGAAATATATGTATGACAATATGAGAAATACTGCAAAACATCACAAATTCTTTAACTAAAATAAAGTTTTCTTTTACAGTTCATGGTGAGATCTCTGTATATAGTTTCATGGATGTATTTAACTTAAAAGTATCATAAGTGAATGTTCACTTTTCTCCTCGGTTTTATTAAAGGGAAATCATATTGTTTCTCAATTTTGAACTAAATGGTCACAAATACAAATGATCACAATTTTTTCGTCAATTGAGCGGTAACTAACAAATGACATTATCATTTATCAAAACAGATAGACCTGTATGGGTTCTCCTAAACAAATTATTTCTTTTTTTCACAAATTCTTGTATAAATCTATTCTGGGTGGATTTAATTATGACCCATTTAGGTATAGACACTGAATATATAAATAGGTATTGGTGATTGCCGCTAAAAGCAGTAAAGTGAAGGGGGAAAAGGGAGCCATGATGTGACACAGTCTAACAGATTACAAGCTAAAAAGCAATAAAAAGAGGAGATCAAATAAAACCTCTACCACTGTTTCCTACGATAGTAAAATGAAAATAAAATTGAATGAAAAAGATTTTGAAGACTTACAGAGTATATCATTATTGGTAATGAAGGCCTCTTCCGTCAGTTTTGTTGACATCCCGATGGCATTGTCTCTGGTTGCTAGGGAATCATAAAGACACTCTCTGCTGCTGCCACAGGTGTCTTGGGCTGATGCTAGGAAGGCAGGGTCACTCTGCTCTGTGGCTGCTATCAGGTCATCCAGGAAGACCGGGGTGAAGGTCACGTTATTGAAGGTCACCCAGCTCTGTCCACTGCGGGTGTAGTTAAAGAGGGACTCACTGACCAAGATGCGCCCTAGAGGAATGAAATAGGAATTGAAAGTCACTGATAATACATACACACTTCTGATTCTTAACCCATTGACAATGACTGTAGACATATGTATGCTCTGGTTGCAATGATGCTCCATGGTCAGTTTCTAACAATCAAAATCTGATGTTGATACCTAACTCTAACCTGAAACCTAACCTAAAACATGTATTGATAATAATATTTTGCTTTTATAGCACTTAATACATTGACGATGTCTCTATAAGCACTTTACAAATATATTATTACCCCGGTCATCAGATCTATAGCTATAGGCTTGCCCGCACAAAATGTATGCTCCTTCTCCACTTCCTGGGGAGCATTCCAGCCAGGCACCATTTTATAGAAGCTCACAATGCTGAGCAAACTACACTAAGGTTGCATCCTACCGGGTCCCATTTAACACATGTGTGGCAAATGTGGATTATTGTATTGTCAAAGTACGTTGGTGCCGGGCTGGGATTTGAACCCTGTACCTTGTGATCTGCAATCGGGTGACTTACCCACTAGACCACAACACCTCTACAAACCACGGTACCTCACTTCCCATAACCTCATAACCTTATAACTTTAACAAAATAAAGCTCAAAAGCAAATGTCGCTGACTCAAATGTATAGGATCACTTAACCGTGTGAGCATAAGAACAATGTACACATAACACATACATGTACATGTATAGTGTAACACAAATAAGTAGAATTTTAGATGGAGAAAAAACACTCACATGATTCTCCAAAGGTGAATAGATCACTGTCAGTATAGTTGCCCTCAGGTCCTGTAGCAGTCTGCAGTAAACCATCTGATCTCATGAAGTCATTCCAGATATCACCATCCCACACACCTATAAATCAAAAGGACAAAACAATTTTTTTTGTTGAAAATATACCTTTCATTACATAATTACTTGCTTATACTCAATGTGCTATTAGTTTAATTAACAATTACAACACATACATTTTCATTAGCACACTTGAAAGCTACAAATTAATTCCATAAATTCAGGCTTCTTAATGCATCAAGTAATTTTGCCCTGTTTTCTTTCAATAAGAATAAAGTCACCATTCTTGGGTAAGAATTAAGGCATTCTGTACTGAAAAGGTAACTTTTGACTATTAAAAATCCTAACCATTGCTTCACAAGAGACCTTTAGGGAAATCCAGTTCCAGTTACTGTAACATTTTTGAGACATATTTTCGCTATTCAAACAAATCTTATTCAGAAATCGGAAATTCCTTCCTTGTCAATTTAAGATGAGTCGATTACCCTGACACTTCTGACTCTCCATCTATTTTTAATCCTTTCCTGTCACTTGTCGTGCTCAATATTATTCTGATTAAACCAGAATTTAATTGATACGAGACCAATTTTTGAACATACCCAGAAGTCCTCGAGTGACGCCGGTCTTGTAGCTCTCTGGAGCTGAGAAGACGATATCAAGGAAACCCTCAATGACGCCGACGTTGATGGACATCCCGACCTGCCAGTAAGCAACAACTCTTAGTGATCCATTGCTGATACGCTGCTGTAGGGAGAAGCCTCCATTCACATATGCCCCTAAAATCCGACACAAAATGAGAAATAATCAATGTACAGTTAAACCTGCGTTAGTGACCACCTGTCTACAAAGACCACATTTTTTGTTTCCCTTGAAAATGGTTTCTCATTGAAACATGTGCTATAGGCACCTGTCTACAAAGATCACTTTTCTTGTCTCAATTGGGTAGTCTTCATAGACAGGTTTCAGTGTATTAGGTTTGAAGCAACTAACTGAAATCATTCATAACATTGGTAACACGCCTCCATTTACATAATGCTCCTAAAATCCAACACAAAATGAGATAATCAATGAATTACCGTAAATCACAGTGTATAAGGCGCACTTTTTTGCCGCTGAAAAAATTTGAAAGTCGGGGGTGCATCTTATACACAGGTACAGAAAAAAAAGTTTCGATTTATGGCGCTATATGCCTGGCAATTTCTGCCAGCTCAGTAATCAGTGTGTTGACTCACCACTCGGAAACTACAACAACACTCAAATTTGTCTGTCATGTTGGTTTGAAAGTACTGAATCTTTCTAATAGATCTCAATATGTAGTTTATAATAATAATTCCTCGATTTTTTTTTCTATTTATATCATGCATGACTATTGATGTTTGGCATAGAACACAGTGCTTCTGCTAGGTGATGTGATGAGGCTGGTGTGGGACACTTGGTATCATGAAGCCTTAGAGTCTGGACCTGTTTTTAATTTACATTAATGATCTTACACATTCTTCTACAACGACATTGTTACTATTATTTGTGACAAGTTCACAACTTCAACTGCACCTCGATGTAAAATGAAGGTCCTTCCCCGCGTGGGTTTTCGGCAACAAAACAACAACAACAGCAAAACAAAAAACTTTTTTTTTTCTTCTTTTTCCCCTCAAAATAGGGGTGCGCCTTATACACAGAGATTTACGGTACCGGTAGGTTTGAAGCAAGTAACTGATATCATTAATATCATTGGGAACAAGACTCCACTCACATAGCCCTCTAAACCCAAAATAATTGTATTAGTTGCAGTGATGAACTTGAACACTTAAGCGCTGGTAACATGGAGAGATAAGTTCATCAGAACTATTTTATATGTACACTGTACTGTAAAATGTAAAACGATAAGATATCAGAAATGCTGAAATATATCTTCATTTAACTCTATTGCCCCTGGTGTGTAGCATACACACATCTAAAACAGAGGCAGTTTTAGAATATAATAGTTTTGTATTAATTTACCAATTGGATGCAATATGATTTATTTCCATTGACTACATCCCAAGTTATCTCAGGCTCAGTTCAGCTCAGCTCAGCCAAATTGACAGACATAAAAAGTATAGAATATAGAGTGTAATACTCATTGTAATACTCATTGATATAATTTAAAACCTTGATGGAAGCTTGAAATTAAGACCCCATTCACACTCCCAATAAGAGCAAAAAAAACTAAGACCTGTCATGTTTTACAAGTATGAATGGAGTATTATTAAAATACTAACCTTGAGACAAAGATGACTTATTGAAGAGGACTCCATCTACATAAACATCAAAGTCTGTTCCAATATCATTCAACTCCATCTCAACCTAAAGAAGATAAACACACCAAGAAAAAAAAGAAGAATTATAAAGACAGAAGTTGATCCGCCATGTGTCATACAAATAGACAAAGACAAAAATGTATAAACAAACATCGCATACAGGTCCAGACAATGATACAAATGTATCTGCTTGAAAGCAGAACCTGAAAGAAGAATCAATGATATTTGATCAAATCATTTACAAATTTTGGAACATGACTACAAAATTGAATTCCCTATGTTTACAAACAATGCATATATCCTCTCTCACTTTTTATTTGATGTTCCATCCTATATTCAAATCAATCCTCTTTTTCAAAACTTTTGCTTACAAGAGTAGAGTTGGCGGCCTGAGCAGCGAAGGCAACAAAGAAGGTAGCATTCGTCAAATCCTGGGTCTCTGTATCTAGCGCCCTCATTGTTCGTCCTTGGAGAGTGAAGAGATTGCTGGTACTGGTGTCATCTGGTATGGTGACCATCGTGTATTCCCCTAGACCATTAAAGGTGTAGATGTAGCCATCGAGGGTGGTGATGTGAGGGTCACCAAGCATCCAACCTAGCAGGAGATGTTCATATAACAAAAATGAATGAAAGTGGATGCTTCCACAACCTTTTAGGAGTTTCAACAGCAAAAATAAACTAGATTAAATATGGAACGAGAGAGGATTTAGCCACAGGCTGTTTGGAAGTCACCTACATGCATGCATATGTTGCATCCAGTTTAACAAGATGTTTCACATGGAAAACATAATAAGGATCAGATTCGGAATGAGAAAGGTCAGACTAAGTGACAAGAGTGGCATTAATGTAAGGTAAAATAAATGTAACTGCTCAGAGATTCACGTGCTAAAAATATATTGATTAAATTTGGAATGAGAAGCAAGGTAGGATTGCTTTGGCAAAGGTACATGTAGATTTCATGACAATAAATAGATAAAAATAGATTACCTGAATTTGGTGGCAGATATCCAGTGCATGTACCAGCTGGCCGTTTCTCAGTATACAGATCACAGAAGGCCTCATCATTAGAGGCTCCACAGCAGTAGTGACGAGGTGAAAAATCATACACTGACGCACAGGAATATTGGAGGAGAGATAAAAGTAAAATATTAAACAGGTTTCAATATTTCATAATCTTAAAGATGGCGCATTTTTAAATTTTAAATTTCAATTCAATTTCAATTTATTTATGTTTCCAACAAAACATTACAAATCAATTATAAACATTTACATCTAACTTCTAGAACTTGTATTGGTTTTCCTAATTGATTTCATTAAATAAAGATTGAAATATGTATTCAAAATAGAAATGAATTGATATTGTATCCATGTATTCTGTACAGTATCATTATAGCAAGAGAGGACACGCAATTAACTACATCACATTATCATCTCTAATCAAAAAGAAATTCCTTACCTAGCCAGTTTAGATAGGCAACAAAGTCGAAGGATCCACCAAGATTGAACTGGTATCGCTCTTCAAAACTGCTTGTAAGATCCCCTCCATAGCCTTCTATGAGTGATTGATCACCGCGGTAACAACAGTACATACCAGCTCCATTGTCACCAGGGGATATGCTGGTCTGAAGACAAAATGGCTCCCCTTTTCAATAGAATAAAAAATAAACAATCATTTGATTACATAATTTATATTATTCTTGCTTTCTTTCCTGCTTTAGCCAGAAGTTATGTAATTGTAATATGCAAAAAGAAAAGCTATCCAATTTCATGTATAAAAATTCAGAAGTTTTAAATCCATCTAAATCTATAAATATGTAAATAGACTCAAATGGCACTTGTAGGTATTTGAAAAAGAACACTTTCATCCATAATACATACATTCAACTCTTTTTACAACATTTGTTGTATTGTATGTGAGTTGGTCGGGAGGTCACATCCCTGCTTAGCCAGTACAATGAATAGGTTTATACCCTAACTCATATCTCTTGGAAGGCGATGTTAAAAGTCAGTTCCCAGATGTAACTATCAAATCTGATTGATACATCTTTGCATAAACTTCAAACCAAACGCACACACAGTGAACCTCTCATTGCTTCTACTAAGGTACATAAATTCCAAACTGGTAATATACATGTAAACTACTAGTACATGTACTCTTTCCAATTTACAAAAGTTCTTCCAGCACAAGAAATTCTGAGCAAGGAAAATGATCTTACCCTCAAGGATATTGATCTCCTCAATGAGTGCCTGATCCAAGGCACGCGATGACGACATAGTGGTCGATGACCTCCTACTGCGACGTCCAGAACTGTATGCTCCATCCTCGCCACCCTGAGTGAAAGAGCAGGGGCAGGTGCCCAGGTAGCGGTCCCAGGTGTTCGGAGCTGGTTCTAAGTTGTACCAGTCCAAGCAGAACTGTTTGGCGTTGATGGTATCCACCGTGTTGTTCTCAAGTCGGTAGATCCAACGCCCCTTCAGGCCAGTGTTGCCAACATATCTGAGGAAAGATTTAGTGGTTGTGTCTAAAGTTTGGCAAAATGTTGTAGACAGGTAGTCTTAATGTTGATCGAGTCCACTAGCTTCCATATAGCATATAGCACTTTTTACAATATACATGCCATGATTCACTATGCAAAGTTCATATACAATGTATAACAAATATCTTTTGCTGAAAGCCAAAAGTGCATTTTAACCTCATTGTTACTTTCTGCCAAGAGGAGTTTACAGATTGACTACCATGCAGGATTTGTTTGCTTCTTGTAAGCAATTGTTTTCAAACTTTTGGCTCCAAGTAAACGATTAAACGATATAACTTTAAAATGTTAATGTCTATCATCGAATACATCTACAATGATATGTTTGACTCACTGATCTGGTCTGAAGCGCTCATCTACTCCAGCAAATGGAGGATCATCAAGATGCATGTTGACATACTGGCCATTACCCAAGTTATAGCCCATGATGAGGTTGGTGCTGGCTAGGGTCACAGGGTCCCAGTTCATGTCCTTCTCCTGGTAGTTGAAGAGCACAAAGCTGTAGCGGGAATCGGTTACCAACGCCGCTTGGAAGGTGTTGGTCTGTGGGAGACAACATGATCCATTTATGTAATATCTACATGTATACATATTTTCAGCCTGTTAAGTATAATTCGTGGGCAGAAGATGTTGGCCTACTATTAGTATCAAATGGAACTGATTAGATAAAACTGCACTGAACTAGAATGGGCCTCGATCAAATGGTATGGTTCAGATTATATTAATTTTAACTACACTGGTTCCA
This sequence comes from Strongylocentrotus purpuratus, assembly GCF_000002235.5. Taxonomy (NCBI): domain Eukaryota; kingdom Metazoa; phylum Echinodermata; class Echinoidea; order Camarodonta; family Strongylocentrotidae; genus Strongylocentrotus; species Strongylocentrotus purpuratus. The sequence continues at coordinate 33,203,825 of NW_022145610.1, forward strand.
CACCTGGATCAAGTGGTACAGTTCAATTAAATAGAACTAGACTAGACTGGGCTTGGATCTATATTGATGCAGTTAAAATCATATGGAACTAGGTTCAACAGGCTCTAGATCAGATGAAACATAAACTAGACAGTGCCTGGATAAAATGGAATGAATCAGATCAAGCCTGGACCAGGGACCTGTTTCATAAAACTTGTTAGCAATACAAGTTACAATAAATGTTGTAAGCGACTGGAATCGTGGCATCTGATTGGTTCAGAGCCATTGGTCATTGAAATTTAGCATTAGTTATTGATAATAAGTTTTTATAGGGCCCAGAATCATACTGGACTACATGAACTCTGGACCTGATAGACTGTACGTGGCACTTACATTACTGGAGATGAATGATGGGAGGTCATTCCAGGTCACCACCAGCATCCACGTAGCATTGAACCCTGACATGTCAGGTTCAAAGGCTCTGATCCTGTAGCTGGCATCATCAAGTACGGCAGTCTGGTTGGCATTGTTGGAGTATGACCTCTCATATATCTGTATGAATGCAAGAAAAAAGAAAGATGGGCTAGTACATGTTGTTCAAAGTTATAAGGTATGTAAATGTATGTGGCAATGTATCAAGCTTAAGCTTGTCATAGTTCTGATCCTAGCTGTTACTGGCATGTCATCAAGCACTAGCACTTCATGTACTACTACTACCATTACTACTACTACCATCACCACCAACTCCACTACCACCACCACCACCACCACCACCACCACCACTACCACTACCACTACCACCACCACTAACACTACCATTACCACTACTACTGCTATACTAACACCATCACCAGCACCGCCACCAACACCAATACTTTCATACAACTACCATAATTGCTACAGTTCCATACTAAACTGACCTGATAAAAGACTTCTCCTTCGCCATCACTAATGTCAGCATCGGCCCAGAAGGGAGCCACTAGAGGCAGACGAGTGTCATTGGAGAAACCGTTAGGGTATGGATTGGGGAATCCATACTTCTCATCATTTTCGTTGATGAATATTATTAGCCCATTATCCATGAACTGTTGGAACAGAAACGAATATTTTTGTTATATGGAAGTTTATACATATATGAAATGTTCATCAAATAATCTGAAAATGAAAGAAAGCAATCATAACTGAACATATCTAGGGGAGGCATACATTTATAAGACATCTTACAAACAAAGCATGAGACATGAAATACACACACATATCTGTGACTTGAAAGTATGTATAGCTGTGAAAAAAATGCATTCATCATCCAGTATTTATATAACTGTAAACTATATCCATACCACTTTCTAATTAGGTTCCTTTACTGTTTTTTGTTATTATTTATTACAAGTTTAATTAATTAATTATCATAACAATGCATTTATCAAAAAGTAAGGAAAATATGTGAATCATATGGCTTGTTATGTTGGAACTATTTGAGAAATTCCAATATATTTCTCTTCAACCGTTACGATTGCTAAAGTGAAACTTAATGAACTTGAAAAGACACACATTTCAATTTCCCTATATTGACATTACTTTCTACTATAATGTATCACTGCTTACATAGAGACTGTAGTAGAATGTATCCCCGAATGGGAACCCAGTCGGTGGTCTGATGGTGGGGGAGATCTCCTCTTGTGTTGGGTTCCTGCTCCCATCCGAGGTGGCAGACTCTGAGGTGAGCGATAGCTGGCTATCTCCGTTAGATGTAGCGAATGGGAATAGGATCATCTCTGGATTGGTGACAAGGAGAAAAATGAAGGCAAAGGTGAAGGAGGATCTTATAAATGCCCTTAAAGCCCCTCTAAAATGTTAGGAGCCCCCCAAAAAATTGATGGCAAAATTTTACTTAAATTGTATAATAATGCGAAAGAGGATATTATTTGACACATTTCAAAACAAATGTGTTTACAGTCGAATATTCATGAAAGAATACAAAATTTAGGTTTTCTGCATACAACAGAAAACCCAAATCTTCTTTTATCAATATTTGTCTTCAAACACATTTTTTTTTTTGGGGGGGGGGGGGATCTTTGCAGAAGTGTGTCTTAAATGACATCCTCTTTCACATTATTAAAGGTATTACAAAGTTTTGGGGGATTTTTGATAATTGCTGGATAGTGATTCTTTACAATTTTGAAATATTTGGATGCCCCTGTGGATGTATGATTAGCACTAAAAACTTTAGCCCCTTAAACACTTCTGCTTTCGAGAAAAATCGAATATCAAAATTTACCGGTGCTCCCAGTAAATCTTGATAATCTTCAAATAGCGCCTACGGCCATACAATGGTAGCTGTGACCCTGAAAATCTCAGAATATGTAGTTGTGATATATAATATCCAATGGGAATAGCCAATCGGTCGATTTGAGTCAAGAAACATTGTTTTATAGCTTAATTAATATCTTGACCTTGCGAGGGAGCTATACAACGAAAAGAGTTTATAATTTACAATTTCATCACTTTAGACTCGATTTCGACCGCGACAACGATCACTGAATAATGTAGGATCGCATATGCTTCCAATATGTTTATTTGAACCAAATTCATGACCCCATACCAAAACTTTGTAATACCTTTAAGAATTTAGGTGAAATTTTGCTATCAAATTTTTGGCAAACTTGGGGCTCCCAACACTCTGGAGGGGCTTTAACAAGTACAGTTAAAATCCTCTTTTGTGGATAATTTGAAGTGTTGGATAGCAACAAAACAAACACCAAAATAGCCTGTGATCTGTATTTAGAAAAAAGATTCATAGAAAACTTACCTATGCATGTTATACCATCACCAACAAAGCCTTCATCACACGTGCATATATAGCTCCCATTGGTGTTAGTACAGGTAGCATTCAGACCACAGTCATTTAGGCTAGAGCTGCTGCATTCGTTGATATCTACATGAGGTGTACACAAAAAAGGTATATATATATGTATAATTCAAGAAATCAAGTTGTGTTTCCTGTATTGGTTATTTTAACGATAAGGTAAAAAATGGGAAAATCACTACAACTATGGATGCATGACCATATAGGAAAAAAAGATATATCATAACTAACTTCATGAATAGGTCTACCAGATTATTTGTATACAAACACAAAAGAAATAAATGCAAGAGAAAAATAAATTGTTCATTCAAACTTGTTGGGGACTACATGAAGCTAAAGATCTACTGGTTTGAGTAGGGCAGTACAATGAATCTGTTCCACCACACACCTGTGACTGATATTTTACTTCTCATCAAACTCAAATTTTGGTGGAGTTTACTAGCAGAGTTTTACTTTAAGCATCCAATAAACTCTAATATGATTTAGCTCATAGTATAGTTGTAGAGTAAATACATGTCATTGCTACATTACAACAACTCATTAATAAAGTGGTGTAGTTTTCTAGTTTTCTTGATCTACTTTATTTTAAACTTAAAATATGAAAATACAATTCATCTCTATATAGTCATTATAATACATTTTAGCGAACTTTTCGAAAGTAGCTAAAACAGGTTATTCCCAATCTGAACGAAGAAGTGCGAACCGAGCCGTAGACCACACGCCGCGTGGTCAAGGGAGGGGGGTCGTGAAAGACTTTATTGGCGTCAGCAATAAAACCAGAAAGGTTCGCGCCATACTCCGCGTGCTCTCGGCTCGCTTCATTCTTTCTATGGTCTTCATGAGAGATGGTCAGATTCGTGAACAAACTTTTTAGAGAAATTGGCGGCATTCTTGCGAATTTGGACGCCTATAATCGCTTATACAAGAAATATATTGTTGTGGTAATGTAAATCTAGAGCAAGCGGTCTGTTAGGAAGGGGAGACAAAATTTGATGTTATTAGAGGATTGTTTTATTGCCGTATTTATACAATTTTACGAGCCCGACTTGTCCGTAAGCTGGGAATACAATTAGTATTGCCCAGGGAAGTCGTTTGTGCTCACCACGTTTTTGGTTGGGGTATAGGGGGGGTGAGCGGGTTCCTGTCCGTTGAAGCTGAGATTGCCTGGCTTATGCCGTGTGTAACGCTCAGGGTGTCCGGCTGGAAGTCATCTTCGCTCACCCATGCCTCTTGTCTATGCAAAAAGCCAGCAAGAGATGGGGGAAGCCCGTTCGCATGGCCAGGCGAATGGAAGAATTGTTACGGCTAGTCAAGAGATATTACTTTGTCGCCCGACCGGGCCCCCTATTGGTTCCTTACAGATCGCTCTCGACATATCATAATGCTCGAAGTAATGATTTGCATTCATTGTTGTTTGTTATGTTTTCACTATAATTCCTTTGCTGACCAGTTTGATTGAAACGAGTTAATTATGGTAATCAACTCTCAATAAAGACCATGGTCAATCACACTTACAAAATACAAATTTGTTGACTTCTTCATTTGACTCAGAGTGGGAATAATCTATAGGTACTAACATATCATTTATTAATTCCATTATCCCCATGAGAAAGGCCCGTTTCGGTTTCAAACAAAATGACTTAACAAGCCTTACCCTGTTCACAGTTTGTTCCAGTCCATCCAGTTGAACACTCGCATCGATACTGATTGATCTCATTGAAGCATGTGCCATTGTTTTGGCATGGTAGGCTTGAACACTCATTAATATCTGACAGATGAGCAAAAACATAGAGGAGACATGTTTACATTATTAATTCAAAATGTGCTGTAGGATAGAATGTTATTTCTTTTTTTCACTATCAAACCATCTTAATCGTATACAAGTATATCTTTATATCATACCATTACCATAATCATCATGATAATTATCATCATCACCATCAACATTATCATCATCATCATCATCATCATCATCATCTTCATCATCAACATTATCATTCTCAATATATTGCAAGCACAATAATCAAATCTACATTATCATCATCATTTTCATCATCATCATCTTCATCTTCATCTTCTTCAACATCATCATCATCATCATCATCATCATCCTCATCATCATCATCATCATCATCATCATCATCGTCATCTTCATCTTCATCTTCTTCATCTTCATCTTCTTCATCATCATCATCATCATCATCACCACAACCACCACCACCACCACCACCACCACCACCACTACCGCCATCATAATCATCATCTTCATCATCTTCCTAACCTGTGCATATAGGAATAGTCCCCACGACAGTCCCGTTGTCACATCTCACATAAGCCCCCTCTGGGCTCATCTGGTAGCCATTGTTACAGGTAAAACCAATAACGTCACTGTGGGTGAAAGCGGACCCATTGAGACCACCATTGTTAGGCTCTCTTGGTAAGATGCAACTTCCTGTCAATCAAAATAAATTGTCCAAAATCTTAGTAATAATTTCAAATGGTGAAACAGAACTGTAATATCAAAGATCATGTTCATTCCTATTTTATATCCATCCTATAAATGGTTGGAACAACTTTCTCCGCACATTCTTTATACATGAGCAGTTGATCAAAGCATTTTTTACTAACTTTTTAAGCATTTGCAATAGCTGCTCTCATGTAGCATAGTTTGGTTTAAGGTAATACAATTAACTTTTTTTTAATTTAAAAAAAAATGGTGTGCAGCATGCAATTCCATATAAATATAAATGCATAATTGAAATAACATAAACACTCATTTAAAATTGTAATAAAGATAAAATTAGGCAAAAATCCCCCCCTCCCCCCTCCCTCCCCCCCCCCCCAAAAAAAAAATAAGAAGGATAAAATAAAATTTAAAAAATGTTTCTTAATACAGCACCTAATATGATAATGAACATTAAAAACCTTATATTTACACTCATAACAAAAGACACACAGAACTTACCATAACACTGTGGTAACTCCAAATTGAAAGCCCCTTCGATACATGTGTCACTTGTTTCCCCAATCAGAACATAGCCCTCATTACAGGTATACTCCACCGTTGATCCGTTGGTGTAAACGGTCTGGTAAGGTGAGATGGACCCCTGAGATGGGATGCCAGGGTTAGGGCAGAGACCTGGTAGGCAAGTAGGAAAAGAAATGTAAGACAAAGGGACTTCATTTTTCTAATTGTAGACTGTATCAAGTTGAATATCTATTATAAAATTCATGTCCAAAAGGTTTGAACTATCCAATCCAAGCCAATCAAATCAAATCAAATCAAGGAATTTGTAGAATGCTAATATCTAGTTGCTTAATCAAAGGCGCTGATGAGACAGAAAAACTACTGAAAATGCTTTTCATGATTAACCTGAAAATTTGTACTTATTGGATCTTGTTCCCAATAAAAAAAATCACGTGAAAATCACGTCAATATCAAGGTATCGACTTGAGGAGAGTTACGTTCTTCAAACACCTGACATTTACGTAAATGTGTTAATACGTTTATTGCACTAGGTCACTTAAAACACACGTACACTAAATCACGCAATTTTCACTGCAATATCACCATTATATTAACGTGATTATCCCTACCTTCACAGCTTAGATTATTAATCAATTTTAGCCACGTGATCATCACCAAGAAAGATATGGCAACTTTGAGTACCATTTAAAAAGGTGTTTTAAGACACCTAATAATAACTAATTTTTCACACCTAAATATCACGAATTCACAGCTTAGATTAGTAATCAGTTTTAGCCACGTGATCATCACCAAGAAAGTTATGGTAACCTTGAAACCATTTAAAAGGGCGTTTTAGACACCTAAGAATTACTAATTTTTCACACCTGGAAATCACGGATGCCTAGCTTATATCAATAATCTGCTTGAGTCACAAGATCATCACCATGGAACCTATGGCAATTTTGACTACCATTTAAAAAGGTGTTTTAAGACACCTAATAGTAACTAATTTTACACACCTAAATATCACGGATTCACAGCTTAAATTAGTAATCTGTTTTAGCCGCGTGATCATCACCAAGAAAGTTATGGTAACTTTGAAACCATTTAAAAAGGTGTTTTAAGACACCTAATAATGACTAATTTTTCACACCTAAAAATCACTGATTCACAGCTTAGATTAGTAATCAGCTTGAGCCACGTGATCATCACCAAGAAAGTTATGGAAACTTTGAAACCATTCAAAAGAAGTGTGTAAGACACCTCAGAATTACTAATTTAATACAACCAGAGATATACGGACAGAACAATAAAACGATTAGCCGGTGTAAGTAACGTGATTATTACCATCAACCTTGGATAACCTGTGAAACCAATCGATAAAGGTGCTTAAAAGACCAAATAATTACTTATTTATCACCACCGATCGGTTAACGGTTAAAAAACTTGTTGCTTGGTCAAGTGGTTATTTGGTCATAAACACTTCAGTTGATTTACAGAGGTAAGTGGAATCACGTTATTCCAGTCGCGTGATAAATTGGTGGTTTTTAGGTTAGATGAAAACGTGAACAGAAGTACCTTTTTTGTTTAAATGAAGGCACGTGTCGATAACATTTAAACCTAGTTCAAAAGGCACCATACTTTAAAATCACTTAAAATACACTCCCAAAAGAGGTTATTTTTTCATAGTAGTGTTCTGTTTATTCGGTTATCAACAAGATATACCAACAAGGACAAGAATAAAACTGTACGTGTTATATCCTTGATTTAGGAGAAAAAATACAGTCATACCTGCTTGAGTGACCACCTGTATAGAAAGACCACCTGTCTATAAAGAGCACATTTTTTATTTCCCTTGAATAATGTTTCTCATTGAAAGCTGTACTAAAGGAACCTGTACATACAGACCATCTGCCTCTCAAGACCACTTTTCATGTTTCCCTTTATTATTGAATCCACTTCAAAATGGTTAGAAGTAGGATATACATGGATAAACATTTAACAGGAAAACATAATGTACATTAACTACAAAATCGCAACGACTCAGCCGACCGCTGAATAACCGGGGGGGGGGGGTAAGAGGACACTTTTTTTTTTTTTTTTTGGTCTCGAAATTTGGAAATTTGACATTTTGCTCCGTTGGGTGGGGGGGTAAGGTCACCTTTTTTAGGTCGGCCATGGGAATAATTTTTTTTTTTTTTTTTTTTTAATAATTAAAAAAAAAAAAAAAAAAAAATCCAAAAGGGGGGGGGGGGGTTTTAGGTTTTTTTTAGGGGGGTTTACACACAAAAAATTTCCAAAGGGGGGGGTTTAACCCCCCAAACCCCCCCCCCTGCGTACGCGCCTGCTTATAATCAATATATTCAAACTTGGACAGATTTTTTATCAAATGAAACTTCACCTTGTTTTATTTCTTTTTCAACAATAATTCCTCAATTTACACAGAAAATCTAACAATTTTAACAACAATAAAATCTTTTGTGGCTTCTCTATTAATACATTCTCCTGTTGTACAACTAATAATATGAATTCTTTTGTGGCTTCTCCAATGATACAATTGTATTCAGAAGATGTCAACATACCTGTACAGAGTTCTGGAGATTCATCGTAATTATCCAGACAGTCGTAGGGCCAGTCATCACAGACGTAAGTAAATGGAATGTACACTCCATCTGGGCAACGGAAATGGTTTGGCTTGGGGCAGAAAGCCGTCACATTCCTGATGTCTGGAAAAAAAGAGAAAACGTTTATAGAACTAATTCCTTTCTTTACAAACCAACATGCAGGCGTGTATGCAGGGAAAACCCTGACCAAAAAAATAAATAGAACGAAACGAAATATCCATCGGCCAAATTTTCAAATTTTGGGACACAAAAAAAAAATATATGTTACATACGCGCCTGCCAACATGTATGTATCTCTTTGTTTATCCTGGTCCCTATCTTCTACTGACTTGAGATTGATCTAAATCAATCGCAAGTCCTCCAATCAATCGCAAGTTTGCAGTCTCCTATCTCTTATATACATTGCGATTGATATCAATCACAAATAAGTTATGATTAATATCAACTCTTTATAAGACAGGGCCCAGGAGTGTACAATGTAATTCTGTTAGGTTTTTCGGATTAGGGCCATCGTTTTTATGAAAGCAGATAAAAGCGAGTGAAACGAATCCAAGCACCACACAGAAACTTGTGTTTTAGAGTTAAGCATTTAACCTTAAGACAAACTTTATATTCACCTACTAAAATTCACCTGTAGATCTTCATACTTGTAAACATATGTATCTATACGAATGATTTTAGAACATAGTTATAAAACTTCTCTGAACTTCTAGGAATGGATATCATGTGCTCCTTTGGTTCGTGCCCCTCGCACTCCACTCACACTTTCTCTCTTTCTCATCCTCACACTTTCCTTCCTATATGTATTTTTGCCGAAGAATGTTTCTATACCATATCTAAAACAAACACATATGTCAGATTAGGAAACAAAATATACATGTAGATAAACAGTACAAAAGTACAATTCAAAAAATTGTCAAGCACACAATAAATAATGATAGTGTCTTAAATCAAATAAACAACTTACTACAACACAGCTCTTCAGAGTCATCATAGTTATTGAGGCAGTCTCCTGGGTACTCATCACACACATAGAGCTCTGGAATACATGTTCCTTCAGGACATCGGAAGTAATCCTCCTGACATTGCACTGCAGGCAATATTATGATGATGAAAATAAGCTTGTTTGACACTATACATTGAATTATATATTATTATCATTTTGAATTAATTTACACATATTTACTCTTGCACAACAATATCAGACTTTACATCAATAAAGCTAAACAAAGTTTTGATGACCCCTAACAACTATCATTTATCAAATTTTGTTTAATGACAGTAGTTGATAGAAACCAAGATGTGAATAATTTTAAGCTAACAAAAATATGACCGTGACTCTTGCCTTTAAACCATTCAATGTGACACAATATTCTGTTCCTTTCTTCATTCATATGACTCTTTTTATATCATATATGCATGTTTATGTTTGTTTTATATATGTCATCTTTAAGTAGTTTTTCCTATGTAGTTATATTCAATTTGGTGTCTATATGATCTGTTTTATGTTTGTAACATGGACTTGCTGATGTGAGTTTTACCGTGATCAAATAAATTAAATTCAATTTAATTCTAATGACATTTACATCACTCTACATGTATGTCATAAATTGTAACATCATGCAGAACGAAACCAAAACAGACACCAAAGGAAAAGAATGAGCTCAAAAGATGGACTTACAGAGGCAGTTGACTCCATCTCCTTCATAGCCTTCTCTGCAGGAGCAGTCCAGGGCACCACCCCTGATCTCACAGGTAGAGTACTCACTGCAGGAGAGTGCAACACAGACCGTAGTGCCATTTGAGGAGCAGGTGCATTCCTCTATACATCCCGAGGTCAACCATGTCTCACCAACCTGAGATGGTGAGAATGATGATAATGGTGATGGTAATAACAAGAAGAAACATGAGAAGTAATAGTTGTAGATGCTGAAGAAGAAGAGGAAGAAGAAGAAGAAGAAGAAGAAGAAGAAGAAGAAGAGGAAGAAGAAGAAGAAGAAGAAGAAGAAGAGGAAGTGGAAGAAGAAGAAGAAGAGGAAGAAGAAGAAGAAGAATGCCCAATTGAATATATTGGATAAAACAAGTTACATGTATGGACAGCACATCTTCAGGAATGTATTTGTAAGTAACCTAATCTTCTCTTACCATATGATAAAATCCATTTGAGACACATCCACAGGACTCTGAAGGAACGCAGCCATTCCCTTCCAGAACAAAGCCAGGATCACAGAAACATCCCTCAATGCAGGAGGCATCAGAACACTGGAGATCATCCCCGGTGTTACGCACGCTGTAGCATGTGGTGGGGCAGGCAGGCCCACAGTAGCTGAAGCTGGAGTTGGCATCGCATTGGACAGCTGAGGAAGAACCACAATACCTTGTAAATCAAACTAATAATTGCAAGGCATAATAATATGATTGCAGGGCCCTCAGGGAGAACAGTATGAATACTGATGAGGCTACCCTGGGTAAACAAGACATATCATTATTACTATTATTGTTGTTGTTGTTGTTGTTATCATTATTATTATTATTATTATACTTAACCTGTTGACTACTATCTCATTCCCAAAGGCTTAATACAGATATAACCCGGTTATCATAGGTGATGGGTTAAATCCATATATGTTACAAAATGTCAAGCTGAGCTTAAGCTGAGCTTAACCAATCAGAGATGGAGTCCCACATACAGAATCACACATGTTTTTCAGAAAGATTAATATCACTGCACCTCTGTACAATCCATGCATCCACTTAACACAGGATGTATCCACAGGAAAATAAGTATTAGCATTTAAAAGGGGCATTACAAGTCAAAGTAAAAGACAAAAAATTGTTTTCTTTTTCAACACAAATTGGCAATCTCAGAAATGGGCATCGATAACAAAACTAAGTAACGTCTTAATCTGTACATTAAACGCCTATAACATTTGTTCCCTCTCTAACATGGTTCATTCGTTCGTGTCTCCTTAGATCAAGATAGTTATGTAAAGTTCCTTAATCAAAATTAAATAGGGCCAGGTCTTCATCTGTGCAACCCGTTCAGCCGCACTGCAAGATGTGGTCCATCGTCTAACACAGTAATTTCAGCATATCTAACGAGATGTTTGAACTTACGACACAGATCTGCAGAGCGCCATCCTTGGACTACGTAACCACGTATTCTGCATTCACGAGCAGCAGTTGAGAAGACATCACAGATGCCTTCACCAACAGGATAGGTTGCACAGAAGTCGTAGAGACAACTCTGGTAAAATGCAGAGATGGTGCTTACACGCCCGATGCACTCGCCGAATGGTCCTATACAACAACAAATGAGTATGAGTACACAGATTGAGAACACTATTCCAACAAAAGAAGGTATTATTTAATTGGATATGCCAAACAAAAGTTACAGTTTACAGAAAACAGCTAGCACTATAAGCACCTTGTTATGATATATACAATTATACTAAATAGTCTTGTCAACAACAAAATGAATATAGAAAATAATGAAACTAATAAGACAGTTAGTTAATATCTTACTTAGATACATGTAGGCATATGACACAATGCAATAGGCTAAAGTACGGATACATAAGTACAGTATAATAAGATTATTCTATATGGTATTTATTATACAGGAAACCAATTGATTTCACCCATTTAATCTAGAAAGAGAACCACATTGTGGTTCAAGCCACAAATTTAAATAATCATTTTAATTCTAAGATTACACAGCTACATGTATATCACAGATAATCATAAAAGAACACAAATACAAAATATGCATCACAAGTTGAGATATAAAGACAAAATTTACGAAATCATAATAATGATACCTGATAGATTCACCAACATATCGCAGACAGAGGATGCACTAGCAATGACTGATGCATTCTGGGTAGCGCAAGGGTCATCTGGAGGAGGCACATAGGCTGGGCAGTCCTCAGGGTTCTCCACATAACTGTTTGTGAATTGCATCAGGGATGCCTGCACACACAAAGAACACAGTGAATAGTACAGATAGATGAACATGGTAATGATCGATGTTCCAGCAAAGATACATGTAACTAATCCACTACTACAAACTACAGTTACTTTCCAAAGGATGCTAGAAATAAATGAATGAAAATGGAATCTGTCTAAGCTATCTAATACATAGATACATTACTGTGTTATAACATTTGCTTCTTCAACAATTGCTCCAGGCTTTATTTTGTCAAAATTATACAGATTGAGTTGGGGTTGCAATTAGGTCTTAGGGTAAGTTCAAGGTTAGGTGTGGTGTTGGGTCCGAGGTCCAAGTTAAGAATTTGGTCAGTTTAGAAAACAACCATGAAGTAATTGTCGCAGGAGCAAGTTTCCCGCAATTGTTGATGCATACCACAGTCCCAGTGGCAGTGCGTGTGTCATCCTCGGGGTTGCCGTTGTAGTCACCTGCTAATCCACACATCACATTGGCAAAGGTTGAGTTGAGGATGAGAGTGAGAGATGACGTTATTCCCCACTCCACATTGAAACCAAAGTCACTTGATATTGCCTGTGGGGAAAGATATTTGGTATAAGAATTTTCAAAGGTGTTTTTGAATATATGTTAACATGACTGAAGGCTTTCAATTCAATGTTTCTAAGATTTTCTTGTCTGGGTGTGAGGATACATTGTATCATCCTACATGTACATTGTAACAACTTGAAATGTAATTTTTTTAAAAGAGTCCAGACTTCAACCATTTCACTCAAAGCAAGAGAAACCTAATAAAAGCTGGGGTCTTTGAGAAATATGTCTTATACTAAAATCAGATATGATTGTCCACCAAATATTGTTTCCTTTGCAACTTCACAATGCACATATATGCACGCTCTGTTTCAGGAAGTAAGAATTACGTATAGATATTCTTGGACTGAACATGCAAATTAGTACAGCCTTTACAATCTTGGACTGAACATGCAAATTAGTACAGCCTTTACGATCTTGGGCAGAATTCAATGCCTATGACATCAATAGTGTTACTAGTAATTCTGCAAGAGCAACAAAATATATTTGAATTGAACTCACTATAGTTGAGCCTGTATTCCAGACGGTGAGACCAATAGACGGCTGCACTGGGAGGGTAACACTGATCCCATCTACTGATACACTGCTTCCTATCATTGAAATAAGCTGTAAAACAAATAGACAACAAAATATATGCATGTATAGAACATGATTATGACAGTGTAATGTTTATTTACAGTACTGATAAACTTGTGAATTTCTCAACATTAATATTTGTTCTATTAGAATACAAGAACTACATCATATCAAAAGAACCAATCTGCACAAATTCATAATGATTATGCCATGAAAATCTATGTTGTGCAGTAAAAACCCATCTACCAACTAAGTTCTCTGTTATCGTTATCAAGCTGTTGAAAGCTGAAGTAATTAGGGTGCTAAAAAAGTGCTCCCCTTCCGGCTCTAAACAGAATATATAAATGTTTAAACTTTTTAATGAAGAAATTTATTTGAAGAGTCGATTCAGTACATCTGGGTAAAGACAAATATAGAATGCCTTGGAAAAGTAATTATATAGACCACACTACACCACAAACTTCCACCTCTGTTTCTTGATCTATTTATGCAAAATGATATCAACAAGTTGGATATCAATAACTTGATCAAATATTGGAATGATTAGCTAATACAATGCAGGAAACATACTTACTATATCATCTACAGTCACATCGACACCCGCAACCTGTGCATAGTCAGGGAAGGTAGTTGATTTATCGTTGTTTATGACAACTTGGAAACGTGATGAGTCAGCCAGGCAGTCTGAAGCCAGCAGATATTCACACTCTCCCTGGAAGTTGTATGATCTTGTGTCAAAGGTCAAGAAATGCGGGTCACCGTAAGCATGTGCAGTCACACCTGGTTTTGATACACATATTATATGGAGAAAATAAAATAAAAAGAAATAATGTATTTTTATTAACATAGCATGATTCCGAATATGAAAATGGGGATACTTGTGCATCAGAATGACTTGCAAATCTAAATTTATTCAAAGCATATGTAATATAATGTTACCTATATAGCAACATTAGATCTGTACATAGGCTGCACTGACTAACTTTTGTTTTATTGGTTCTGGAATTACATATGCACAGTTTCATACATTGAGGTAACACATGGTATAATCATTGTAAATGAAAGAAATACACTTTTAATTGCAGCTTGTCTTGTAGTAATGTCAATGTGAATAACCGAAATCAGTGATATGCAGCTTGTTTTCGAATTTCACTGTTTAGGAGTGTATATTTCTGTCTTTGTTAATTCACAAATAAAGATCAAAGAGAAATGTAACAAAAGTTTAGATTTACCTGTTAGAATGGCTCAAATTTCATAAAGCATACACTTTGATGGGTTTAATCTATTTCAAAGGGTTTATTTCCTGACAAACATTTGGTGACCAATACTAAACAGTATGAATGATTACCTGAAAATGTAGAAGTTGGTTGAGTAGTGACTTCATCTGTTGTGACCACTGAATCCCTGGTAGACCCAGAGGGTGTTGTAGGTGTCATGGTTGTTACTTCACCGATAGTTGTCAGGATGACTGTTGAAGCTTCTACCGTTACTGATGTAAAAACCTGCGTTGTCACATCTACTGTTATAGGAAGTGTTGAAACAGTTGGGGTCGTATCATTTCCAGTCGTTGCACCAGCAGTAGATGCTACTGTTGAAGATATTACAGACGTGACAACATCATCTGTTGTTACATCAGTGGAGGCCATCTGTGTTGAAGAAGTTGTTGACACAAATGAAGTTGTTGTTTCAAATTCTGTTGACACTGTTATTGCATCCGAAGTAAGCGCAGACGGGGTTGTAGCCTTTCCTGTGGTTACATCAACAGTAGAAGCTTGTGCTGTAGTTTCTTCTGGACCAATTGTGGTAATAGCTTGTTCAGTGGATGCAGCTTCTATGGTTGTTGACTCGAATAAGGTGGTGCCTTGGCGAGTTGACATTGCATCAGTGGTAGAAAGCCCACTCTTGGTTGTCAAAGCTTGTGTAGTAGACTGAGCCTTTTCCTCAGTAGTTTTCTCAGTGATTGTTGGGGTAGTTTGTATTCTAGTAGTCCTGTCATCTTCAGTAGTCACACTGGTACTGTGTACACTTGTAGATTCTGTTATAGTTGATATCTCAGTGGATGGCATCATTCCTGGTGTACTTGCATCTTTGGTTGTCACCACGTCATCTGTCAGACTCTTTGTTGATGCTTGAGCAGTTGTCTCTTCTGCAGTAGTAACTGATGATGTTGCGAATGGTGATGACATGCTTCCTGAAGTTAAAAGATCTGATGTTAAGGGATCAGTTGGTGTTATCTCTGATGTTGATATATCTGAAGATGTTGTTCTACTTGTTGTTACCTGAGAAGTAAATCCAACAGTACTTAGGAATTCTGTTGATTCTGGCTGTGTAATAGGAGCCTCTGTTGACATTTCTGATGTCAAAGGACCAGTTGATGTTACCTCTGATGTTGATCTATCAGTAGAAGTTGTTCTACTTGATGTTACTTGAGAAGTGGATCCTGTTGTTGGTTGGGTTGATGTGACATCAGCTGTAAACCCTGCTGTAGTTTGAGATTCTGTTGATTCTGGCTGTCTACTTGGAGCCTCTGTTGACATTTCTGATGTCAAAGGACCAGTTGATGTTACCTCTGATGTTGATCTATAAGTAGAAGTTGTTCTACTTGATGTTACTTGAGAAGTGGATCCTGTTGTTGGTTGGGTTGCTGTGACATCAGCTGTAAACCCTGCTGTAGTTTGAGATTCTGTTGATTCTGGCTGTGTACTTGGAGCCTCTGTTGACATTTCTGATGTCAAAGGACCAGTTGATGTTACCTCTGATGTTGATCTATCAGTAGAAGTTGTTCTACTTGATGTTACTTGAGAAGTGGATCCTGTTGTTGGTTGGGTTGCTGTGACATCAGCTGTAAACCCTGCTGTAGTTTGAGATTCTGTTGATTCTGGCTGTGTACTTGGAGCCTCTGTTGACATTTCTGATGTCAAAGGACCAGTTGATGTTACCTGTGATGTTGATCTATCAGTAGAAGTTGTTCTACTTGATGTTACTTGAGAAGTGGATCCTGTTGTTGGTTGGGTTGCTGTGACATCAGCTGTAAACCCTGCTGTAGTTTGAGATTCTGTTGATTCTGGCTGTGTACTTGGAGCCTCTGTTGACATTTCTGATGTCAAAGGACCAGTTGATGTTACCTCTGATGTTGATCTATCAGTAGAAGTTGTTCTACTTGATGTTACTTGAGAAGTGGATCCTGTTGTTGGTTGGGTTGTTGTGACATCAGCTGTAAACCCTGCTGTAGTTTGAGATTCTGTTGATTCTGGCTGTGTACTTGGAGGCTCTGTTGACATTTCTGATGTCAAAGGACCAGTTGATGTTACCTGTGATGTTGATCTATCAGTAGAAGTTGTTCTACTTGATGTGACTTGAGAAGTGGATCCTGTTGTTGGTTGGGTTGTTGTGACATCAGCTGTAAACCCTGCTGTAGTTTGAGATTCTGTTGATTCTGGCTGTGTACTTGGAGCCTCTGTTGACATTTCTGATGTCAAAGGACCAGTTGATGTTACCTGTGATGTTGATCTATCAGTAGAAGTTGTTCTACTTGATGTTACTTGAAAAGTGGATCCTGTTGTTGGTTGGGTTGTTGTGACATCAGCTGTAAACCCTGCTGTAGTTTGAGATTCTGTTGATTCTGGCTGTGTACTTGGAGCCTCTGTTGACATTTCTGATGTCAAAGGACCAGTTGATGTTACCTGTGATGTTGATCTATCAGTAGAAGTTGTTCTACTTGATGTTACTTGAGAAGTGGATCCTGTTGTTGGTTGGGTTGCTGTGACATCAGCTGTAAACCCTGCTGTAGTTTGAGATTCTGTTGATTCTGGCCGTGTACTTGGAGCCTCTGTTGACATTTCTGATGTCAAAGGACCAGTTGATGTTACCTCTGATGTTGATCTATCAGTAGAAGTTGTTCTACTTGATGTTACTTGAGAAGTGGATCCTGTTGTTGGTTGGGTTGTTGTGACATCAGCTGTAAACCCTGCTGTAGTTTGAGATTCTGTTGATTCTGGCTGTGTACTTGGAGGCTCTGTTGACATTTCTGATGTCAAAGGACCAGTTGATGTTACCTGTGATGTTGATCTATCAGTAGAAGTTGTTCTACTTGATGTGACTTGAGAAGTGGATCCTGTTGTTGGTTGGGTTGTTGTGACATCAGCTGTAAACCCTGCTGTAGTTTGAGATTCTGTTGATTCTGGCTGTGTACTTGGAGCCTCTGTTGACAATTCTGATGTCAAAGGACCAGTTGATGTTACCTGTGATGTTGATCTATCAGTAGAAGTTGTTCTACTTGATGTTACTTGAAAAGTGGATCCTGTTGTTGGTTGGGTTGTTGTGACATCAGCTGTAAACCCTGCTGTAGTTTGAGATTCTGTTGATTCTGGCTGTGTACTTAAAGCCTCTGTGGAAGCCTCTGATGTCGAGAGATCAGCTGATGTTATCAGAGTACTAGAAAATTCTGTTGTTGAAGGAGCATTTGATGTGATCTCAGAAGTAAATCCTTCTGTAGTTTGGGGTTCTGTTAATTCAGATCTTGTACTCAATGCCTCTGTTGAAACATCTGATGTTACAGGGCCAGCGGACGTCACATCTGATGTGAACCCTGCAGTGGTCTTTGATTCTGTTGATTCTGACTTGGTAGTCGGAGCCTCTGTTGAAACATCCGATGTGAAAGGAGCAGTTGTAGGTTGGGTTGAAGTAACTTCTGCTGTAAATCCCACAGTAGTTCGAGATTCAGGCTCAGTACTCAGAAGATTTGTTGATGCCCCAGGTGTTGATGAAGCAGTCATTGTTATCGCAGATGTAAATTGTATCTCTCTGGTTGTGGTGAACTCAGATGTCAAAGGAGAAGCTGTTGAAACTTTTGAAGTAAATATTTTAGTTGTTGTTGATTCTTGGGATTTTAGATCAGTAGTCAATCTGCTGGTCATTAAAACTGATGTAGAAGGGGTAATGGCTGAAGTGAGTCCAGTTGTTACCGATTCAGTCAATTCTGCACCAGTAGTCATACCACTTGTGAAAGTTGAAGCAGTTCTTGATTCAGTTGACTCCACCTCAGTAGTCAAACCATTGGTAGTGATAAGTGTTGTTGACGGAGCAGATGATGTAACATCTGAGGTGAATCCCTCAGTTGTTCCTGATTCAGTTGATTCTAATCTTGTAGTCGGACCATTTGTTGTAATAGCTGATGTTGGCGGAACAGTTGAAGTAATGACTGAAGTGAATCCTTCTGTTGTTCCTGATTCAGTTGTCTCCTCCTCGGTAGATAGACCATTGGTGGTGATATCTGATGTTGAAGGCCCAGTTGATGTTACATCTGAGATGACCCTCTCAGTTGTTCCCGATTCAGTTGTCTCCCCCTGGGAAGTCAGACCATTGGTGGTGATATCTGAAGTTGGTAGGGCAGTAGATGTCATTTCTGAGGTGAATCCCTCAGTTGTTCCTGATTCAGTTGACTCCTCTTCGGTAGTCAGACCATTGGTCGTGATATCTGATGTTGGCGGAACAGTTGCAGTAATAACTGAGGTGAATCCTTCTGTTGTTCCTGATTCAGTTGTCTCCTCCTCGGTAGATAGACCATTGGTTTTGGTGGTGATATCTGATGTTAAAGGCCCAATTGATGTAACATCTGAGATGACCCCCTCAGTTGTTCCTAATACAGTTGTCTCCTCCTCGGTAGTCAGACCATTGGTGGTGATATCTGATGTTGAAGGCCCAGTTGATGTAACATCTGAGGTGACCCCCTCAGTTGTTTCTAATCTTGTAGTCGGACCATTTGTTGTTATAGCTGATGTTGGCGGAACAGTTGAAGTAATAACTGAAGTGAATCCTTCTGTTGTTCCTGATTCAGTTGTCTCCTCCTCGGTAGATAGACCATTGGTGGTGGTATCTGATGTTGACAGCCCAGCTGAAGTTATATCTGAAGTAAATCCTTCTGTTGTTCCTGATTCAGTTGTCTCCTCCTCTGTAGTTAGACCATTGGTGGTGATATCTGATGTTGACAGCCCAGTTGAAGTAATATCTGAAGTAAATCCTTCTGTTGTTCCTGATTCAGTTGATTCTAGTCCAGTAGTCAGACCATTTGTTGTTATAGTTGATGTTAACGGACCATTTGATGTAACATCTGAGGTAAATCCCTCAGTTGTTCTTGATTCAGTTGATTCTAGTCCAGTAGTTGGACCGTTTGTTGTTATAGTTGATGTTGGTGGAACAGTTGAAGTAATGTCTGAGGTAAATCCTTCTGTTGTTCCTGATTCAGTTGTCTCCTCCTCGGTAGATAGACCATTGGTGGTGGTATCTGATGTTGACAGCCCAGCTGATGTTATATCTGAAGTAAATCCTTCTGTTGTTCCGGATTCAGTTGCATCCTCCTCGGTAGTCATACCATTGGTGGTGATATCCGATGTTGACAGCCCAGTTGATGTAATGTCTGAAGTGAATCCTTTTGTTGTTCTTGATTCAGTTGTCTCCACCTTGGTAGTCTGACCATTGGTGGTGATATCTGATGTTGACGGCAGAGTTGATGTAACATCTGAGGTGAATCCTTCAGTTGTTCCTGATTCAGTTGTCTCCTCCTCGGTAGTCAGACCATTGGTGGGGATATCTGATGTTGGCAGAGCAGTAGATGTCATATCTGAGGTGATTCCCTCAGTTGTTCCCGATTCCGTTGTCTCCTCAGTAGTTAGACCATTGGTGGTGATATCTGATGTTGGTAGAGAAGTAGATGTCATATCTGAGGTGAATCCCTCAGTTGTTCCCGATTCCGTTGTCTCCTCCTCAGTAGTTAGACCATTGGTGGTGATATCTGATGTTGGTACAGCAGTAGATGTCATATCTGAGATGAATCCCTCATTTGTTCCTGAATCAGTTGTCTCATCCTCAGTAGTTAGACCATTGGTGGTGATATCTGAGGTTGAAGGCCCAGTTGATGTCATATCTGAGGTGAATCCCTCAGTTGTTCCTGATTCAGTTGTCTCCTCCTCAGTAGTTAGAGCATTGGTGGTGATATCCGATGTTGACAGCCCAGTTGATGTAATGTCTGAAGTGAATCCTTTTGTTGTTCTTGATTCAGTTGTCTCCACCTTGGTAGTCAGACCATTTGTGGTGATATCTGATGTTGACGGCAGAGTTGATGTAACATCTGAGGTGAATCCTTCAGTTGTTCCTGATTCAGTTGTCTCCTCCTCGGTAGTCATACCATTGGTGGTATCTGATGTAGGTAGAGCAGTAGATGTCATATCTGACGTGAATCGCTCAGTCGTTCCTGATTCAGTTGTCTCCTCCACAGTAGTCAGACCATTGGTGGTGATATCTGATGTTGGCAGAGCAGTAGATGTCATATCTGAGGTGATTCCCTCAGTTGTTCCCGATTCCGTTGTCTCCTCCTCAGTAGTTAGACCATTGGTGGTGATATCTGATGTTGGTAGAGAAGTAGATGTCATATCTGAGGTGAATCCCTCAGTTGTTCCCGATTCTGTTGTCTCCTCCTCAGTAGTTAGAACATTGGTGGTGATATCTGATGTTGGTAGAGCAGTAGATGTCATATCTGAGGTGATTCCCTCAGTTGTTCCCGATTCCGTTGTCTCCTCCTCAGTAGTTAGACCATTGGTGGTGATATCTGATGTTGGTACAGCAGTAGATGTCATATCTGAGATGAATCCCTCAGTTGTTCCTGAATCAGTTGTCTCATCCTCAGTAGTTAGACCATTGGTGGTGATATCTGAGGTTGAAGGCCCAGTTGATGTCATATCTGAGGTGAATCGCTCAGTCGTTCCTGATTCAGTTGTCTCCTCCTCAGTAGTCAGACCATTGGTGGTGATATCTGATGTTGGCAGAGCAGTAGATGTCATATCTGAGGTGATTCCCTCAGTTGTTCCCGATTCCGTTGTCTCCTCCTCAGTAGTCAGACCATTGGTGGGGATATCTGATGTTGGCAGAGCAGTAGATGTCATATCTGAGGTGATTCCCTCAGTTGTTCCCGATTCCGTTGTCTCCTCCTCAGTAGTTAGACCATTGGTGGTGATATCTGATGTTGGTAGAGAAGTAGATGTCATATCTGAGGTGAATCCCTCAGTTGTTCCCGATTCCGTTGTCTCCTCCTCAGTAGTTAGACCATTGGTTGTGATATCTGATGTTGGTACAGCAGTAGATGTCAAATCTGAGGTGAATCCCTCTGTTGTTCCTGATTCAGTTGTCTCCTCCTCAGTAGTAAGACCATTGGTGGTGATATCTGATGTTGGTAGAGCAGTAGATGTCATATCTGAGGTGAATCCCTCAGTTGTTCCTGATTCAGTTGTCTCCTCCTCAGTAGTTAGACCATTGGTGGTGATATCTGATGTTGGTAGAGCAGTAGATGTCATATCTGAGGTGAATCCCTCAGTTGTTCCTGATTCAGTTGTCTCCTCCTCAGTAGTTAGACCATTAGTTGTGATATCTGATGCTGAAGGCCCAGTTGATGTAACATCTGAAGTGAATCCCTCAGTTGTTCCTAATTCAGTTGTCTCCTCCTCGGTAGTCATACCATTGGTTGTGATATCTGATGTTGGTAGAGAAGTAGATGTCATATCTGAGGTGAATCCCTCAGTTGTTCCTGATTCAGTTGTCTCCTCCTCAGTAGTGAGACCATTGGTGGTGATATCTGATGTTGGTAGAGCGGTAGATGTCATATCTGAGGTAAATCCGTCTGTTGTTCCTGATTCAGTTGTCTCCTCCTCAGTAGTAAGACCATTGGTGGTGATATCTGATGTTGGTAGAGCAGTAGATGTCATATCTGAGGTGATTCCCTCAGTTGTTCCCGATTCCGTTGTCTCCTCCTCAGTAATTAGACCATTGGTGGTGATATCTGAGGTCGGTAGAGCAGTAGATGTCATATCTGAGGTGATTCCCTCAGTTGTTCCTAATTCAGTTGTCTCCTCCTCAGTAGTTAAACCATTAGTTGTGATATCTGATGCTGACGGCCCAGTTGATGTAACATCTGAAGTGAATCCCTCAGTTGTTCCTGATTCAGTTGTCTCCTCCTCGGTAGTCATACCATTGGTTGTGATATCTGATGTTGGTAGAGAAGTAGATGTCATATCTGAGGTGAATCCCTCAGTTGTTCCTGATTCAGTTGTCTCCTCCTCAGTAGTTAGACCATTGGTGGTGATATCCGAGGTTGACGGCCCAGTTGATGTCATATCTGAGGTGAATCCCTCAGTTGTTTCCGATTCTGTTGTCTCCTTCTCAGTAGTTAGACCATTAGTTGTAATATCTGATGTTGGTAGAGCAGTTGATGTCATATCTGAGGTAAATCTGTCTGTTGTTCCTGATTCAGTTGTCTCCTCCTCAGTAGTCAGACCATTGGTGGTGATATCTGTTGTTAAGGGTGCAGTTGATGTAATATCTGAGGTGATTCCCTCAGTTGTTCCTGATTCAGTTGTCTCCTCCTCAGTAGTTAGACCATTGGTGGTGATATCTGATGTTGGTACAGCAGTAGATGTCATATCTGAGGTGAATCCCTCAGTTGTTCCTAATTCAGTTGTCTCCTCCTCAGTAGTCAGACCATTGGTGGTGATATCTGTTGTTAAGGGTGCAGTTGATGTAACATCTGAGGTGATTCCCTCTGTTGTTCCCGATTCCGTTGTCTCCTCCTCAGTAGTCATACCATTGGTTGTGATATCTGATGTTGGTAGAGCAGTAGATGTCATATCTGAGATGAATCCCTCAGTTGTTCCTGAATCAGTTGTCTCATCCTTAGTAGTTAGACCATTGGTGGTGATATCTGAGGTTAAAGGCCCAGTTGATGTCATATCTGAGGTGAATCCCTCAGTTGTTCCTGATTCAGTTGTCTCCTCCTCAGTAGTTAGACCATTGGTGGTGATATCTGATGTTGGTAGAGAAGTAGATGTCATATCTGAGGTGAATCCCTCAGTTGTTCCTGATTCAGTTGTCTCCTCCTCAGTAGTTAGACCATTGGTGGTGATATCCGAGGTTGACGGCCCAGTTGATGTCATATCTGAGGTGAATCCCTCAGTTGTTTCCAATTCTGTTGTCTCCTTCTCAGTAGTTAGACCATTAGTTGTAATATCTAATGTTGGTAGAGCAGTTGATGTCATATCTGAGGTAAATCTGTCTGTTGTTCCTGATTCAGTTGTCTCCTCCTCAGTAGTCAGACCATTGGTGGTGATATCTGTTGTTAAGGGTGCAGTTGATGTAATATCTGAGGTGATTCCCTCAGTTGTTCCTGATTCAGTTGTCTCCTCCTCAGTAGTTAGACCATTGGTGGTGATATCTGATGTTGGTACAGCAGTAGATGTCATATCTGAGGTGAATCCCTCAGTTGTTCCTAATTCAGTTGTCTCCTCCTCAGTAGTTAGACCATTAGTTGTGATATCTGATGCTGACGGCCCAGTTGATGTAACATCTGAAGTGAATCCCTCAGTTGTTCCTGATTCAGTTGTCTCCTCCTCGGTAGTCATACCATTGGTTGTGATATCTGATGTTGGTAGAGCAGTAGATGTCGTATCTGAGATGAATCCCTCAGTTGTTCCTGAATCAGTTGTCTCATCCTCAGAAGTTAGACCATTGGTGGTGATATCTGAGGTTGAAGGCCCAGTTGATGTCATATCTGAGGTGAATCCCTCAGTTGTTCCTGATTCAGTTGTCTCCTCCTCAGTAGTTAGACCATTGGTGGTGATATCTGATGTTGGTAGAGCAGTAGATGTCATATCTGAGGTGAATCCCTCAGTTGTTCCTGATTCAGTTATCTCCTCCTCAGTAGTTAGACCATTGGTTGTGATATCTGATGTTGGTAGAGCAGTAGATGTCATATCTTTGGTGATTCCCTCAGTTGTTCCCGATGCTGTTGTCTCCTCCTCAGTAGTTAGACCATTGGTTGTTATATCTGATGTTGGTAGAGCAGTAGATGTCATATCTGAGGTAAATCCGTCTGTTGTTCCTGATTCAGTTGTCTCCTCCTCAGTAGTCAGACCATTGGTGGTGATATCTGTTGTTAAGGGTGCAGTTGATGTAACATCTGAGGTGATTCCCCCTGTTGTTCCCGATTCCGTTGTCTCCTCCTCAGTAGTTAGACCATTGGTTGTGATATCTGATGTTGGTTCAGCAGTAGATGTCAAATCTGAGGTGAATCCCTCTGTTGTTCCTGATTCAGTTGTCTCCTCCTCAGTAGTAAGACCATTGGTGGTGATATCTGATGTTGGTAGAGCAGTAGATGTCATATCTGAGGTGAATCCCTCAGTTGTTCCTGATTCAGTTGTTTCCTCCTCAGTAGTTAGACCATTAGTTGTGATATCTGATGCTGAAGGCCCAGTTGATGTAACATCTGAAGTGAATCCCTCAGTTGTTCCTAATTCAGTTGTCTCCTCCTCGGTAGTCATACCATTTGTTGTGATATCTGATGTTGGTAGAGAAGTAGATGTCATATCTGAGGTGAATCCCTCAGTTGTTCCTGATTCAGTTGTCTCCTCCTCAGTAGTTAAACCATTGGTGGTGATATCTGATGTTGGTAGAGCAGTAGATGTCATATCTGAGGTGAATCCCTCAGTTGTTCCTGATTCAGTTGTCTCCTCCTCAGTAGTTAAACCATTGGTTGTTATATCTGATGTTGGTAGAGCGGTAGATGTCATATCTGAGGTAAATCCGTCTGTTGTTCCTGATTCAGTTGTCTCCTCCTCAGTAGTAAGACCATTGGTGGTGATATCTGATGTTGGTAGAGCAGTAGATGTCATATCTGAGGTGATTCCCTCAGTTGTTCCCGATTCCGTTGTCTCCTCCTCAGTAGTTAGACCATTGGTGGTGATATCTGATGTCGGTAGAGCAGTAGATGTCATATCTGAGGTGATTCCCTCAGTGGTTCCTAATTCAGTTGTCTCCTCCTCAGTAGTTAAACCATTAGTTGTGATATCTGATGCTGACGGCCCAGTTGATGTAACATCTGAAGTGAATCCCTCAGTTGTTCCTGATTCAGTTGTCTCCTCCTCGGTAGTCATACCATTGGTTGTGATATCTGATGTTGGTAGAGCAGTAGATGTCATATCTGAGGTGATTCCCTCAGTTGTTCCTGATTCAGTTGTCTCCTCCTCAGTAGTTAGACCATTGGTGGTGATATCCGAGGTTGATGGCCCAGTTGATGTCATATCTGAGGTGAATCCCTCAGTTGTTTCCAATTCTGTTGTCTCCTCCTCAGTAGTTAGACCATTAGTTGTAATATCTGATGTTGGTAGAGCAGTTGATGTCATATCTGAGGTAAATCTGTCTGTTGTTCCTGATTCAGTTGTCTCCTCCTCAGTAGTCAGACCATTGGTGGTGATATCTGTTGTTAAGGGTGCAGTTGATGTAATATCTGAGGTGATTCCCTCAGTTGTTCCTGATTCAGTTGTCTCCTCCTCAGTAGTTAGACCATTGGTGGTGATATCTGATGTTGGTACAGCAGTAGATGTCATATCTGAGGTGAATCCCTCAGTTGTTCCTAATTCAGTTGTCTCCTCCTCAGTAGTTAGACCATTAGTTGTGATATCTGATGCTGACGGCCCAGTTGATGTAACATCTGAAGTGAATCCCTCAGTTGTTCCTGATTCAGTTGTCTCCTCCTCGGTAGTCATACCATTGGTTGTGATATCTGATGTTGGTAGAGCAGTAGATGTCATATCTGAGATGAATCCCTCAGTTGTTCCTGAATCAGTTGTCTCATCCTCAGTAGTTAGACCATTGGTGGTGATATCTGAGGTTAAAGGCCCAGTTGATGTCATATCTGAGGTGAATCCCTCAGTTGTTCCTGATTCAGTTGTCTCCTCCTCAGTAGTTAGACCATTGGTGGTGATATCTGATGTTGGTAGAGAAGTAGATGTCATATATGAGGTGAATCCCTCAGTTGTTCCTGATTCAGTTGTCTCCTCCTCAGTAGTTAGACCATTGGTGGTGATATCCGAGGTTGACGGCCCAGTTGATGTCATATCTAAGGTGAATCCCTCAGTTGTTTCCAATTCTGTTGTCTCCTTCTCAGTAGTTAGACCATTAGTTGTAATATCTGATGTTGGTAGAGCAGTTGATGTCATATCTGAGGTAAATCTGTCTGTTGTTCCTGATTCAGTTGTCTCCTCCTCAGTAGTCAGACCATTGGTGGTGATATCTGTTGTTAAGGGTGCAGTTGATGTAATATCTGAGGTGATTCCCTCAGTTGTTCCTGATTCAGTTGTCTCCTCCTCAGTAGTTAGACCATTGGTGGTGATATCTGATGTTGGTACAGCAGTAGATGTCATATCTGAGGTGAATCCCTCAGTTGTTCCTAATTCAGTTGTCTCCTCCTCAGTAGTTAGACCATTAGTTGTGATATCTGATGCTGACGGCCCAGTTGATGTAACATCTGAAGTGAATCCCTCAGTTGTTCCTGATTCAGTTGTCTCCTCCTCGGTAGTCATACCATTGGTTGTGATATCTGATGTTGGTAGAGCAGTAGATGTCATATCTGAGATGAATCCCTCAGTTGTTCCTGAATCAGTTGTCTCATCCTCAGTAGTTAGACCATTGGTGGTGATATCTGAGGTTGAAGGCCCAGTTGATGTCATATCTGAGGTGAATCCCTCAGTTGTTCCTGATTCAGTTGTCTCCTCCTCAGTAGTTAGACCATTGGTGGTGATATCTGATGTTGGTAGAGCAGTAGATGTCATATCTGAGGTGAATCCCTCAGTTGTTCCTGATTCAGTTATCTCCTCCTCAGTAGTCAGACCATTGGTGGTGATATCTGTTGTTAAGGGTGCAGTTGATGTAACATCTGAGGTGATTCCCTCTGTTGTTCCCGATTCCGTTGTCTCCTCCTCAGTAGTTAGACCATTGGTTGTGATATCTGATGTTGGTTCAGCAGTAGATGTCAAATCTGAGGTGAATCCCTCTGTTGTTCCTGATTCAGTTGTCTCCTCCTGAGTAGTAAGACCATTGGTGGTGATATCTGATGTTGGTAGAGCAGTAGATGTTATATCTGATGTGAATCCCTCAGTCGTTCCTGATTCAGTTGTCTCCTCCTCAGTAGTCATACCATTGGTTATGATATCTGATGTTGGTAGAGCAGTAGATGTCATATCTGAGGTGATTCCCTCAGATGTTCCCGATTCCGTTGTTTCCTCCTCAGTAGTTAGACCATTGGTGGTGATATCTGATGTTGGTAGAGCAGTAGATGTTATATCTGACGTGAATCCCTCAGTCGTTCCTGATTCCGTTGTTTCCTCCTCAGTAGTTAGACCATTGGTGGCGATATCTGATGTTGGTAGAGCAGTAGATGTTATATCTGACATGAATCCCTCAGTCGTTCCTGATTCAGTTGTCTCCTCCTCAGTAGTTAGACCATTGGTGGTGATATATGACGTTGGTAGAGCAGTAGATGTTATATCTGAGGTGAATCCCTCAGTCGTTCCTGATTCAGTTGTCTCCTCCTCAGTAGTTAGACCATTGGTGGTGATATCTGATGTTGGTAGAGCAGTAGATGTCATATCTGAGGTGAATCCCTCAGTTGTTCCTGATTCAGTTATCTCCTCCTCAGTAGTTAGACCATTGGTTGTGATATCTGATGTTGACAGCGAAGTTGATGTAACATCTGAAGTGAATCCTTCAGTTGTCTCCTCCTCTGTAGTCATACCATTGGTGGTGATATCTGTTGTTAAGGGTGCAGTTGATGTAACATCTGAGGTGATTCCCTCAGTTGTTCCTGATTCCGTTGTCTCTTCCTCAGTAGTTAGACCATTGGTGGTGATATCTGATGTTGGTAGAAGAGTAGATGTCATATCTGAGGTGAATCCCTCAGTTGTTCCTGATTCAGTTGTCTCCTCCTCGGTAGTCATGCCATTGGTTGTGATATCTGATGTTGGTAGAGAAGTAGATGTCATATCTGAGGTAAATCCCTCAGTTGTTCCTGATTCAGTTGTCTCCTCCTCAGTAGTTAGACCATCGGTGGTGATATCCGAGGTTGACGGCCCAGTTGATGTCATATCTGAGGTGAATCCCTCAGTTGTTTCCATTTCTGTTGTCTCCTTCTCAGTAGTTAGACCATTAGTTGTGATATCTGATGTTGGTAGAGCAGTTGATGTAATATCTGAGGTAAATCCGTCTGTTGTTCCTGATTCAGTTGTCTCCTCCTCAGTAGTCAGACCATTGGTGGTGATATCTGATGTTGGTAGAGCGGTAGATGTCATATCTGAGGTGAATCCCTCAGTTGTTCCTGATTCCGTAGTCTCATCCTCAGTAGTTAGACCATTGGTGGTGATATCTGAGGTTGAAGGCCCAGTTGATGTCATATCTGAGGTGAATCCCTCAGTTGTTCCTGATTCAGTTGTCTCCTCCTCAGTAGTTAGACCATTGGTGGTGATATCTGATGTTGGTAGAGCAGTAGATGTCATATCGAGGTGAATCCCCCAGTTGTTCCTGATTCAGTTGTCTCCTCCTCAGTAGTTAGACCATCGGTTGTGATATCTGATGTTGGTACAGCAGTAGATGTCATATCTGAGGTGAATTCCTCAGTTGTTCCTGATTCAGTTGTCTCTTCCTCAGTAGTTAGACCATTGGTTGTGATATCTGAGGTTGACGGCCCACTTGATGTAACATCTGAAGTGAATCCCTCAGTTGTTCCTGATTCAGTTGTCTCCTCCTCAGTAGTCATACCATTGGTTGTGATATCTGAGGTTGACGGCCCAGTTGATGTAACATCTGAGGTGAATCCCTCAGTTGTTCCTGATTCAGTTGTCTCCTCCTCAGTAGTCATACCATTGGTTGTGATATCTGATGTTGGAAGAGAAGTAGATGTCATATCTGAGGTGAATCCCTCAGTTGTTCCTGATTCAGTTGTCTCCTCCTCAGTAGTTAGACCATTGGTGGTGACATCTGAGGTTGACGGCCCAGTTGATGTTATATCTGATGTGAATCCCTCAGTTGTTCCTGATACAGTTGTCTCCTTCTCAGTAGTTAAACCATTGGTTGTTATATCTGATGTTGGTAGAGCAGTAGATGTCATATCTGAGGTAAATCCGTCTGTTGTTCCTGATTCAGTTGTCTCCTCCTTAGTAGTCAGACCATTAGTTGTGATATCTGATGTTGGTAGAGCAGTAGATGTGATATCTGAGGTAAATTCGTCTGTTGTTCCTGATTCAGTTGTCTCCTCCTTAGTAGTCAGACCATTGGTGGTGATATCTGTTGTAAAGGGTGCAGTTGATGTCATATCTGAGGTGAATCCCTCAGTTGTTCCCGATTCTGTTGTCTCCTCCTCAGTAGTCATACCATTTGTGGTGATATCTGATGTTGGTAGGGCAGTAGATGTCATATCTGAGGTGATTCCCTCAGTTGTTCCCGATTCTGTTGTCTCCTCCTCAGTAGTTAGACCATTTGTGGTGATATCTGATGTTGGTAGGGCAGTAGATGTCATATCTGAGGTGAATCCCTCAGTTGTTCCTAATTCAGTTGTCTCCTCCTCAGTAGTTAAACCATTGATGGTGATATCTGATGTTGACGGCCCAGTTGAAGTAATATCTGAGGTGAATCCCTTAGTTGTTCCTGATTCCGTTGTCTCCTTCTCAGTAATTAGACCATTGGTTGTGATATCTGATGTTGACAGCGAAGTTGATGTAACAGCTGAGGTGAATCCTTCAGTTGTCTCCTCCTCTGTAGTCATACCATTGGTGGTGATATCTGTTGTTAAGGGTGCAGTTGATGTAACATCTGAGGTGATTCCCTCAGTTGTTCCTGATTCCGTTGTCTCTTCCTCAGTAGTTAGACCATTGGTGGTGATATCTGATGTTGGTAGAGCAGTAGATGTTATATCTAAGGTGAATCCCTCAGTTGTTCCTAATTCAGTTGTCTCCTCCTCAGTAGTTAGACCATTGGTTGTGATATCTGATGTTGATACAGCAGTAGATGTCATATCTGAGGTGAATCCCTCAGTTGTTCCTGATTCAGTTGTCTCCTCCTCAGTAGTTAGACCATTGGTGGTGATATCTGATGTTGGTAGAGCAGTAGATGTCATATCTGAGGTGAATCCCCCAGTTGTTCCTGATTCAGTTGTCTCCTCCTCAGTAGTTAAACCATTGATGGTGATATCTGATGTTGACGGCCCAGTTGAAGTAATATCTGAGGTGAATCCCTTAGTTGTTCCTGATTCCGTTGTCTCCTTCTTAGTAATTAGACCATTGGTTGTGATATCTGATGTTGACAGCGAAGTTGATGTAACAGCTGAGGTGAATCCTTCAGTTGTCTCCTCATCTGTAGTCATACCATTGGTGGTGATATCTGTTGTTAAGGGTGCAGTTGATGTTATATCTGAGGTGATTCCCTCAGTTGTTCCTGATTCAGTTGTCTCCTCCTCAGTAGTTAGACCATTGGTGGTGATATCTGATGTTGGTAGAGCGGTAGATGTCATATCTGAGGTAAATCCCTCAGTTGTTCCTGATTCCGTAGTCTCATCCTCAGTAGTTAGACCATTGGTGGTGATATCTGATGTTGAAGGCCCAGTTGATGTCATATCTGAGGTGAATCCCTCAGTTGTTCCTGATTCAGTTGTCTCCTCCTCAGTAGTCATACCATTGGTGGTGATATCTGTTGTTAAGGGTGCAGTTGATGTAACATCTGAGGTGATTCCCTCAGTTGTTCCTGATTCAGTTGTCTCCTCCTCAGTAGTTAGACCATTGGTGGTGATATCTGATGTTGGTAGAGCAGTAGATGTTATATCTGAGGTGAATCCCTCAGTTGTTCCTAATTCAGTTGTCTCCTCCTCAGTAGTTAGACCATTGGTTGTGATATCTGATGTTGATACAGCAGTAGATGTCATATCTGAGGTGAATCCCTCAGTTGTTCCGGATTCAGTTGTCTCCTCCTCAGTAGTTAGACCATTGGTGGTGATATCTGATGTTGGTAGAGCAGTAGATGTCATATCTGAGGTGAATCCCCCAGTTGTTCCTGATTCAGTTGTCTCCTCCTCAGTAGTTAAACCATTGATGGTGATATCTGATGTTGACGGCCCAGTTGAAGTAATATCTGAGGTGAATCCCTTAGTTGTTCCTGATTCCGTTGTCTCCTTCTCAGTAATTAGACCATTGGTTGTGATATCTGATGTTGACAGCGAAGTTGATGTAACAGCTGAGGTGAATCCTTCAGTTGTCTCCTCATCTGTAGTCATACCATTGGTGGTGATATCTGTTGTTAAGGGTGCAGTTGATGTTATATCTGAGGTGATTCCCTCAGTTGTTCCTGATTCAGTTGTCTCCTCCTCAGTAGTTAGACCATTGGTGGTGATATCTGATGTTGGTAGAGCAGTAGATGTCATATCTGAGGTAAATCCCTCAGTTGTTCCTGATTCCGTAGTCTCATCCTCAGTAGTTAGACCATTGGTGGTGATATCTGAGGTTGAAGGCCCAGTTGATGTCATATCTGAGGTGAATCCCTCAGTTGTTCCTGATTCAGTTGTCTCCTCCTCAGTAGTTAGACCATTTGTGGTGATATCTGATGTTGGTAGAGCAGTAGATGTCATATCTGAGGTGAATCCCCCAGTTGTTCCTGATTCAGTTGTCTCCTCCTCAGTAGTTGGACCATCGGTTGTGATATCTGATGTTGGTACAGCAGTAGATGTCATATCTGAGGTGAATTCCTCAGTTGTTCCTGATTCAGTTGTCTCTTCCTCAGTATTTAGACCATTGGTGGTGATATCTGATGTTGGTAGAGCAGTAGATGTTATATCTAAGGTGAATCCCTCAGTTGTTCCTAATTCAGTTGTCTCCTCCTCAGTAGTTAGACCATTGGTTGTGATATCTGATGTTGATACAGCAGTAGATGTCATATCTGAGGTGAATCCCTCAGTTGTTCCTGATTCAGTTGTCTCCTCCTCAGTAGTTAGACCATTGGTGGTGATATCTGATGTTGGTAGAGCAGTAGATGTCATATCTGAGGTGAATCCCCCAGTTGTTCCTGATTCAGTTGTCTCCTCCTCAGTAGTTAGACCATCTGTTGTGATATCTGATGTTGGTACAGCAGTAGAAGTCATATCTGAGGTGAATTCCTCAGTTGTTCCTGATTCAGTTGTCTCTTCCTCAGTAGTTAGACCATTGGTTGTGATATCTGAGGTTGACGGCCCACTTGATGTAACATCTGAAGTGAATCCCTCAGTTGTTCCTGATTCAGTTGTCTCCTTCTCAGTAGTTAAACCATTGGTTGTTATATCTGATGTTGGTAGAGCAGTAGATGTCATATCTGAGGTAAATCCGTCTGTTGTTCCTGATTCAGTTGTCTCCTCCTTAGTAGTCAGACCATTAGTTGTGATATCTGATGTTGGTAGAGCAGTAGATGTGATATCTGAGGTAAATTCGTCTGTTGTTCCTGATTTAGTTGTCTCCTCCTTAGTAGTCAGACCATTGGTGGTGATATCTGTTGTAAAGGGTGCAGTTGATGTCATATCTGAGGTGAATCCCTCAGTTGTTCCTGATTCAGTTGTCTCCTCCTCAGTAGTTAGACCATTGGTTGTGATATCTGATGCTGGTAGAGTAGTAGATGTCATATCTTTGGTGCTTCCCTCAGTTGTTCCCGATTCTGTTGTCTCCTCCTCAGTAGTCATACCATTTGTGGTAATATCTGATGCTGGTAGGGCAGTAGATGTCATATCTGAGGTGATTCCCTCAGTTGTTCCCGATTCTGTTGTCTCCTCCTCAGTAGTTAGACCATTTGTGGTGATATCTGATGTTGGTAGGGCAGTAGATGTCATATCTGAGGTGAATCCCTCAGTTGTTCCTAATTCAGTTGTCTCCTCCTCAGTAGTTAAACCATTGATGGTGATATCTGATGTTGACGGCCCAGTTGAAGTAATATCTGAGGTGAATCCCTTAGTTGTTCCTGATTCCGTTGTCTCCTTCTCAGTAATTAGACCATTGGTTGTGATATCTGATGTTGACAGCGAAGTTGATGTAACAGCTGAGGTGAATCCTTCAGTTGTCTCCTCCTCTGTAGTCATACCATTGGTGGTGATATCTGTTGTTAAGGGTGCAGTTGATGTTATATCTGAGGTGATTCCCTCAGTTGTTCCTGATTCAGTTGTCTCCTCCTCAGTAGTTAGACCATTGGTGGTGATATCTGATGTTGGTAGAGCGGTAGATGTCATATCTGAGGTGAATCCCTCAGTTGTTCCTGATTCCGTAGTCTCATCCTCAGTAGTTAGACCATTGGTGGTGATATCTGAGGTTGAAGGCCCAGTTGATGTCATATCTGAGGTGAATCCCTCAGTTGTTCCTGATTCAGTTGTCTCCTCCTCAGTAGTTAGACCATTTGTGGTGATATCTGATGTTGGTAGAGCAGTAGATGTCATATCTGAGGTGAATCCCCCAGTTGTTCCTGATTCAGTTGTCTCCTCCTCAGTAGTTGGACCATCGGTTGTGATATCTGATGTTGGTACAGCAGTAGATGTCATATCTGAGGTGAATTCCTCAGTTGTTCCTGATTCAGTTGTCTCTTCCTCAGTAGTTAGACCATTGGTTGTGATATCTGATGTTGATACAGCAGTAGATGTCATATCTGAGGTGAATCCCTCAGTTGTTCCTGATTCAGTTGTCTCCTCCTCAGTAGTTAGACCATTGGTGGTGATATCTGATGTTGGTAGAGCAGTAGATGTCATATCTGAGGTGAATCCCCCAGTTGTTCCTGATTCAGTTGTCTCCTCCTCAGTAGTTAGACCATAGGTTGTGATATCTGATGTTGGTACAGCAGTAGAAGTCATATCTGAGGTGAATTCCTCAGTTGTTCCTGATTCAGTTGTCTCTTCCTCAGTAGTTAGACCATTGGTTGTGATATCTGAGGTTGACGGCCCACTTGATGTAACATCTGAAGTGAATCCCTCAGTTGTTCCTGATTCAGTTGTCTCCTTCTCAGTAGTTAAACCATTGGTTGTTATATCTGATGTTGGTAGAGCAGTAGATGTCATATCTGAGGTAAATCCGTCTGTTGTTCCTGATTCAGTTGTCTCCTCCTTAGTAGTCAGACCATTAGTTGTGATATCTGATGTTGGTAGAGCAGTAGATGTGATATCTGAGGTAAATTCGTCTGTTGTTCCTGATTCAGTTGTCTCCTCCTGAGTAGTCAGACCATTGGTGGTGATATCTGTTGTAAAGGGTGTAGTTGATGTCATATCTGAGGTGAATCCCTCAGTTGTTCCTGATTCAGTTGTCTCCTCCTCAGTAGTTAGACCATTGGTTGTGATATCTGATGCTGGTAGAGCAGTAGATGTCATATCTTTGGTGCTTCCCTCAGTTGTTCCTGATTCTGTTGTCTCCTCCTCAGTAGTCATACCATTTGTGGTGATATCTGATGTTGGTAGGGCAGTAGATGTCATATCTGAGGTGATTCCCTCAGTTGTTCCCGATTCTGTTGTCTCCTCCTCAGTAGTTAGACCATTGATGGTAATATCTGATGTTGACGGCCCAGTTGAAGTAATATCTGAGGTGAATCCCTCAGTTGTTCCTGATTCAGTTGTCTCCTTCTCAGTAATTAGACCATTGGTTGTGATATCTGATGTTGACAGCGAAGTTGATGTAACAGCTGAGGTGAATCCTTCAGTTGTCTCCTCCTCTGTAGTCATACCATTGGTGGTGATATCTGTTGTTAAGGGTGCAGTTGATGTTATATCTGAGGTGATTCCCTCAGTTGTTCCTGATTCAGTTGTCTCCTCCTCAGTAGTGAGACCATTGGTGGTGATATCTGATGTTGGTAGAGCGGTAGATGTCATATCTGAGGTGAATCCCTCAGTTGTTCCTGATTCCGTAGTCTCATCCTCAGTAGTTAGACCATTGGTGGTGATATCTGAGGTTGAAGGCCCAGTTGATGTCATATCTGAGGTGAATCCCTCAGTTGTTCCTGATTCAGTTGTCTCCTCCTCAGTAGTTAGACCATTGGTGGTGATATCTGATGTTGGTAGAGCAGTAGATGTCATATCTGAGGTGAATCCCCCAGTTGTTCCTGATTCAGTTGTCTCCTCCTCAGTAGTTAGACCATCGGTTGTGATATCTGATGTTGGTACAGCAGTAGATGTCATATCTGAGGTGAATTCCTCAGTTGTTCCTGATTCAGTTGTCTCTTCCTCAGTAGTTAGACCATTGGTTGTGATATCTGATGTTGGTAGAGCAGTAGATGTTATATCTAAGGTGAATCCCTCAGTTGTTCCTAATTCAGTTGTCTCCTCCTCAGTAGTTAGACCATTGGTTGTGATATCTGATGTTGGTAGAGCAGTAGATGTCATATCTGATGTGAATCCCTCAGTCGTTCCTGATTCAGTTGTCTCCTCCTCAGTAGTTAGACCATTGGTGGTGATATCTAATGTTGGTAGAGCAGTAGATGTCATATCTGAGGTGATTCCCTCAGTTGTTCCCGATTCTGTGGTCTCCTCCTCAGTAGTTGGACCATTGGTTGTGATATCTGATGTTGGTAGAGCAGTAGATGTTATATCTGAGGTGAATCCCTCAGTTGTTCCTAATTCAGTTGTCTCCTCCTCAGTAGTTAGACCATTGGTTGTGATATCTGATGTTGGTACAGCAGTAGATGTCAAATCTGAGGTGAATCCCTCTGTTGTTCCTGATTCAGTTGATTCCTCCTCAGTAGTCCTTGTTCCTGGCTCTGTTGTTTCTGCACCAGTACTCAGCCCAAAGCTTGTCAATCCTTCAGTTGTGGCTTGCTCTGTTGATTCTGCACTTGTGCCCAACCCAGAGGTTGAGATTTCTGTTGTAGGAGCTTCTGGCTCTGTTGTTTCTACACCAGTATTTAAACCAGAGGTTGTGAATCCTGAAGTGGAAAAAGCTTTTGATGATACATCAGAGGTCAATCCTCCAGTTGTGGTTGAACCTTGAACACTTGTGGTAGTATCCTCAATAAATTGGACAGTTGATTCAGGGTCAGTTACAGAATTCTCAGAAGTTACATCAATCATGGTAGACGAAAGAATAACAGTCCCAGTTGAGAGCTCTGAGGAAGTACTCATCTGAGTGGTATATTCCCCAGGGGTTGATGTTACAAATGGTAAGTTATTGGTGGTTTGAATTTGTGAGGTCACTGACTTATCTGTAGTCAAGACCTGACTTGCCATAGAAAATGCAGAAGTTTCTAGAGGAACAGCTGTAGTTACACTGCTTAATGATGAGCCAGCACCATCTGAAGTGTAGAGATCTGGAAAAGGACAGAATGAAAAGAGGAAAACAGCATTACAATTTGTTGCAAGATTCATTATGCAAACATGACGTAAGTATTAATCTATCAATGGGTAAGCTAGAATGTAATAAGAAAGTGGGGATCAATTGAAAAACTAATCTTGAATAAGCAATATAAGTACTGAAATGAAAATGTTGTGGTCGAGTGCATATGTCACCGGACTGCGGATCACAATGTCTGCGGTTCGAGTCCCGCCGCTGCGCTAATGTCCTTTGGCAAGACATTAATCTACATTTGCCACACTCAACCCGGGTGTGGTAAATAGGTACCGAGTAGAAATATTCCTTGACATGCACTGTGCGCTGATAATGGAGCTAAAGCTAGGGTAATCATTTCCAGAGCACTTTGGAAGTGCATAGGGACGTGATAATGCGATATCTTCTATACAAGAACGGAATATTATTATTATTATCTTTATTTTCTCTAGATACAAATGGATCACCTTTTTATGACTGAAGTAATAAAGGAATCATCCATTAAAATGTGTACATTTGAGAAATATGATTTCTATATCAAATCACCACTGGTGTTTGTTAGAGGGGTGGAAACATAAAATCAAAGCCATACTAAATAATAGTTCATTGTTATAAGTGTCTACTATTGATTTGGACTGCTAGCTCAATAATAACAGCTGCTTTGTAAAGAGAGACTTGAAAGCACTACCTTGTGATAAGTTTGACTTTACCTTGGGTAGTGGCTCCAGAGGAAGCAATTTCAACATTGGTAGTAACAGCCTGGACAGTTGTCTCTTCAGCTCCAGTAGTTGTCACTACATTCACGGCTGATGTTGATGTTGACTCTGGCATGGTCTGTGTGGTCTCAGCTGCAGTCCCTGTTGGACTTGAAGGTTCATTTGTTTGTGTTAGGATTTGTTGGCTAGTTTGACTCGGTGCGATACTTTCTGTCACAGATGCCTGATCAGATGTGCTTTCTGCCAGAGGTGTTGCATCTGAAAAGACAGTTTCGGTTGTCACTCTTGTTGTTTCAGGCAAAGAACTTGCTCCAGTTGTACCCATATTTAGAGTTGTAACTTTAGAAGAAATGTCAGCTTGACTTGTAGCATCTGAACTGACAGCTTCTGTAGACACACTTGTTGTCTCAGTTAAAGTTGCTATTTCACTTGTGCTCATATCTGAAGAAATCCCAACTGTAGACTGAACTTGTATTGTTGAAGAATCAAAAGTTGTTTCTATATCCTCAGATATTGCATTGGTTGTTCTAGAAAGAGTTGTAGCTTCCTCTGTAAAAGAACCTGTCAGTTCATCTGAACTGCTTTCTTGACTTGCTTCAGTCGTAGGCACAGTACTTCCTGTAGTATCGGTAGTGCTTATATCTGATGTTAAGATAAGTGTTGTGTCCATTTGAACTGAGGTTTCTACAAATGTTGTGTCTGCATTTTCAGATATTACACCTGTTGTTACTGACAATGTTGTTGCTTCAACTGTGGATGCAAAATCTGTGCTTTCCTCGCTACTTGTTCCCATCTGGCTGGTAAAGACCAACGTTGTAGCTTCATTTTCAGTCGTCTCTGAATCAGTCTGCATTGCACTTGTTCCCCCATCTGTGGTGGCTTCAAATGTTGCACTAATAGAGACATTGGTAGATTCAGACGATACTACTTGGGCTGTTGTCTCTGCAGCTGTTGAGTGACCCTCTGTAATGTCTATTTGGACAGTGGTTTCAGCTGCCGTTATTTCAGAGACTGAACTGTCACTTGAGCTAGTTTTTTCTGTTGTTTCACTATTTATGGTACTTTCAACATATGTTGTTGCTTCCTCGAAAGTTGTGGACTCTACAGTAGTTTCTGCCACACTTTGCTGGAGTTTTCTTCCTACATGAAAAACCTCATCTGAACATTCTGGAATTAAGCAAACAGAAAGGAGAAGAATTATTAAAGGCCAACAAATTTGATAACTTTTCCAGCAATATAATCAATACAATTGAATACATGGTAACAAAGAAATGTATTAAACAGAATATTTGTTTCTGGCTAACTTGTGATACATGTTAAAGGGATTGGGTAACTTTGTCTCAGATTCTGAAACAAAATCCTGGATTTAGCTCATGCTGTAAAGTAATTATAAACCTTTAGGTCAGTCAGGAACCCCATGACTTTTATAAGCCGATCTCCTATCTGATTATCAAGATATTAATGATTGGAAATCAAAATCAAATTTTGCGTTTTCCTAACGGTTTTCATAACACTACAGTCTATTGGGGACATTGAGTATGGTAAAACCGGTCACTCAAAGATTTTAACTTTTTTGAGGCACTTCATAATCATTTTGAACCACAATTTTTTTTAGGGCTTCAATATTACACCATATCACAAACACTGATAACACTTAGGGCCATGCATCTCAGATTTAACATTGTTAAACGATGCCTTTAACATCTATTCAATTTGAAATGGATGTGTTTGCAGAATATCTGGTAGCTCTATTCAGATATGGGTTAAATAGTACTCAAAGTTTTGCCTTCGAACACAATCTGTTAAAAAATTTGGCCTGCCATAATAAAAATCAAACATGTCTCCCACTGTATACACAATCATCATCGTCAATAGTGATCTGTCACTTTATGAAAGATTCAGTGACCCAATCAGAATTCTACATCAAGTGTCTCTCCAAGTACCTCGGTCTTGAGCCATCACTAAATTTTCCCTAAATCATTTTAAATGCAGGAACAAACAAACTTGAGTACAAAGATATCATATTTGGAGGTGCACAAATATTTATATATTTCCAGACATGTTTGCAGAGCATGGTGCCATCACTATTTCATAAGAGGTTAGTCTATTTATCATTTGAAAGAAAACTGATTTTTGTTCAAACAGTTTGTTAATCGTCTTAACCTGTCACAATAAAATATCAAACTCAAACACGTCTTGCACTGTTTAACCAGAATATTTTTGTTCAATTATCTCCCATGAATCAGAAATCTAACACTTTGCAGACCATGTGCATACAGTATATTCCTTGACGAATTTGAAGAGCATGAATCACTTCTTTTCTTTGTTCATGTTAACAATCATTGAAAAAGAGGATAACAAGTTTACTTACCGTATGCAATCTAAAACTGCTTTAACTCAGCAGTCTTATTAGATAATGTTTCTTGGTTAATGTTATAATGCATTCGTATGATTATCTGAGCTGTCTCTCAAGGATTTGCCACCATTTTTGCGCTATAAGCACTAAACTTTTGACGAAATGACTTGTGGATCACCTTCCAATACGCCAAATAATTCTTAATGCATACCTTGAACAAGAGCAGTTATATTTTAAATTATTGCAGAACAAGTCCTCTTTTATAATCTGAAAATTCTGTAATCTGAAAATTTGAAATTCAAAGTATGAGAATCACATTTTACCCCATAGAATCCTGCATGTAGAAATATACATGCACCAGGTCTGAGACATGTTGGGAAATGCATGTTACACCAAATAAAATGAAGAGTCAAATTATTTAAACGACGTGTGATAATTACAACTGTACTACTAACCTGTGCTAACTTCAATGTATACTGAAGTCTCCTTTCCTCTGCTATCTCTTGATATGATGATAATGTGATATAGAGAGCCCTCTTGTAAGCCGCCAAGGACAGTGTGACCTTTTCCGTTCGCTGTCGTCTTGAAGGTTATTACGTTGTCCTCCACATTTGTGCAGGACAGTTGGACATGGACTTGGGATGGAAGAGAGTGCCATCTCACATCTATTGCAGTAGTGTTTAGGGATTGTGCTGTGAGCCATAGACCGTCTGCGGATTTGAACCAAAATAAAATGATGAATTAAGTTATGCTTCACTTTGAACCATTGAACAATAAAAAAAAAATAGTGAAACCAATCTGACCTTGCTTTATTGATATAAGCGAGATTTCATGTGCAGTTCCTACAGCTTTCCATTTCATTGGGATACAACAGAGAGATTACATGAATATTCATGTACTCTTCATGTAAGACTTGAAGATGAAAGCAATGTGTGTTTAATGTATCCAAAGGATTTTTTTAAAGCACTTATCAATACCATTACGAGCAAAATGAATTTGATCAAAATTACTTTGTTTTTTTCTTGTTTTTTTTGTAACTGACAAATTTCTGAAGTCTAATGTTGGCATATTTACAATACAAAACAAAAAAATATGCAACAAGTTTATAAAAATGTCTTTAACATAATAATACTTCACCAATTTTTGTTTGTTTAGGTAGATGACTTTGTTAATGAAAAAGGTAATGAATTACAAGTACCAACAGTGCACGAATAGGAGTATGCTCTTCAGTATGAAGCAAATCAGAAATGTGTGTTGAACAGCCTAAAGGATATTAAGGAATCGAACTTCAAGCAACTTCAGGCATCGTTTAACAATGTCAAATCTGTCATTTCTGGACACTAAACAAAAGTAGAGCTATCATGTTTGCCCTTAGCTTTTGGAAAAATAAGCATTAATCATAATATTTGTCCTCATTAAAACTGTCCAACAGAAGTCTCAATAGACCTTTGATACATTGCTTATTTGTAACTTCTTCAATTTCGGATATAGTAATAATAACGTTTTATTTACCCAGGGTAGCCACTTCAGTTATGAAACTGCTCTTCCAGCGGGCCCTGCATAACATAATATTTTATTACTACCCTTCTCCAATCTAATATCCCAATCAGCAAGAAAAATACCATTAGGAGATCCTCTACCAGTATTTCTCTCCATCTTGTGTTGTGAATGTAACACAAACAAATGATAAGCACTGTTTATGTCACAAGTAACAGCCTCAGTAAAACTCTCTTTCTGTAAAAAAAAAAAATTAAAAAGACGGAAATAAAGTCGATTTGGATACATCTCCAGTGAGATACAGGAGATGAACGATGAGACAGTGATCTTGATGCAATCATGTCTACCAATTTTCATGAAAGACATAACACGTCACGTGTCTAAACAGATTGGTTATCCGGGCATGGCGGCTCAGTGGTAAGAGCGCCCGCCTCATGAACGGGAGGTCGTTGGTTCGAACCCCGGCCGAGCTATACCAAAGACTTATAACAATGGGACCTTCTGCCTTCTAGCTAGGCGCTCAACATACTAGCCTAGACCGAAGATTCTGTCTCTTTCGTTTGTTAGCCTCTGATTTAGGTAGGGTCGACCGGCT
Source organism: Strongylocentrotus purpuratus (assembly GCF_000002235.5). Taxonomy (NCBI): domain Eukaryota; kingdom Metazoa; phylum Echinodermata; class Echinoidea; order Camarodonta; family Strongylocentrotidae; genus Strongylocentrotus; species Strongylocentrotus purpuratus. The sequence continues at coordinate 33,245,704 of NW_022145610.1, forward strand.
CTTCTAAAGAGAAGAAGAAGAAGAAGAAGAAGAAGAATAGGACACAGTCCACCTAAGGACACCTGTCCGGGCCGGACACAGGTCTGGGTATACTATAGATCTAGACCTAGAATAGATCTAGTTAAGTTAGATGATGATCATGATGGGTCTACAAATAAAGCTCTTTGTTGCTCAGTTTAATGTTCACAAGTTGAAGTTCTGTGCTTACTTTGAGTAATTTCAAACATTTGAGTGGACACATGCTTCAAGTTCAAAGAGACTAGAAACTAATCTAGAGAATATATGTGTCTACGTTCTAAGCGGCTCCGAATGCTTAATTCGTAGCGCCGTAGCGCCGAAGCTTAGGCGCTACGCACATGCTTAGATGCTACCCATGTGTGGCGGGCGTCATGCATGCCGTTCCAGATCCACGTTCATCCACGTTTCAGGCACGGGTTTTCAAAACATGAGCACAAAAAATACAATAACCACGCATATCATCAGTCTCATCCTTTAATTCCATCAGGCTAGACAGAACAAAACAGATACTGACCTCATAATGATAATGTTGTTAAATTTCAACACGTGGAGTTGTGATACTTAGGTCTAGTCTAGTCTTGGCCAGGCAGACAGTTCTGATTACATAAATAGGACGCGCCTGCTGCTCGTTGTTATGGTTTGACATCAAAGAGATTCGATCATACACAGTAACTATGTCCTCCGTAGTAGGGAAACCCCCGGCTGCGCCTCCGGCCCTGCCCACTTCGACCACGCCCACCCTGCCCTAGCAGCCATGACGGTGCCAGGTAAAAATGTCAGAGGAAAAAATGTCAGAGGGAAAAATGTCAGAGGTAAAAATGTCAGAGGTAAAAATGTCAGAGGTAAAAATGTCAGAGGTAAAAATGTCAGAGGTAAAAATGTCAGAGGAAAAAATGTCAGAGGTAAAAATGTCAGAGGAAAAAATGTCAGAGGAAAAAATGTCAGAGGTAAAAATGTCAGAGGTAAAAATGTCAGAGGTAAAAATGTCAGAGGAAAAAATGTCAGAGGTAAAAATGTCAGAGGTACAAGCAAAACAAATGAGTGCCGTCATAATATCTCAGCACTTTATCACTCAGAATGTCAAGACGTACAGCTACTGCATGGGCTAGTCTATTATATTCCTTTCTAAATGGATGTGTTGTATATCGTACATGTCCTGAAGATAATATAATGTGGAAAATAGGTTTTGAAAATTTTTTTTGGGGGGGAAGCAATCAGAGAAGGTTAATCATCTAGCATAATCATGTAAGTATTGGTGTGTAGTGCAAGGTTTTGGAGTCATCAAAATGATAAAAAATTTGGCCCAGTCTTGGTAAAGTAACAAGCACTGTAAACAGAAAGATATTGATATGGGACTACACAAACATATGGCATACAAATCGGGCAGGCATACAAAGATGTTACTTGTTATATCTGGGATATGAAGTCATTTGAAATAGATTTTCAGGGAATAACTTTTTTCTTTGATGTTCTATTACACTTGCATTGAACGCTCACAAATAATTTTTTTTTTACCTTTCCCCAGAACTCAACCTTCTCTTTAATTGATGTAACATGGGCGGCTTTCTGCTTTGTATCGGAGTAACAAAGCTGCTTATTGATTTTCTCCCAGACTATTTTATACCGCAATAGTAATCGACAATATTTTATTGCAACGCGCGCACTTCGGGAATGTGATGGTGCGGTTAGCATTGATAACATGGCTTTCTGCTTGTTTCAGAGTATCAAAATACCAAGCCCTCAAGAAAGTGGAATTGTCGGAAATATGCATTTATTGGAAATTACATATAATAGTAGACATTGCCACGCAGTTAAAATGTCCAACAATCTTCAAATACGAAGGAGAAGTAGGAGGGGGAAGGTTCATAGATATCTGATCCTATTTTGGGGGCTGTACTGACTTTTCTTTTTATTTAATGATTACACCATGGAGCGACAACTCAGCCTATAAAACATGGCCAAACTTCTCGATTTTAGAAATCGTTTTCCCCAGAAGTTTGCTCAGTGTACCAGTACCATTTGCTTATACAAAAACATAATATACTGGTATATAAATATTGAATAAGGCAGACTAATGGGACGTGGATGGTGTACTCCGAGTTTCAAGCCTTGCAAGCGGTCATCAGACAACTGATAGCATTCTTCAAAGTACATGATTCCTCTACAACCAGGGCTCAAATTAATTTTTTGGGGCTCAAATTAATTTTTTGTCCACGGGGGTTCTTCCCCCCCAAAAAGAGCCCCCGTGAGCCTTCTCACGGGGGCTCTTTTAGTACTGACGGGGGCTCTCTGTTATACAAATATCCATTGAATTGGTACCTATGATACTCCTCAATTATTTGCTATTTCATCATTATCATTTCAATCAGCATTTTCCCTCTTACAAATTTACAAGCTACATAGCTGTTACTGGCCTGTGTATATACGCATACAACACTGATCTTTATGATGTCTTTAACGTGACATATCTTCTTCTACCCTTGCAAACGAGAAAGAAAACAAGTTCATTAAAAGGGATTAAGCGACAAATAATGATTGTGATTCAAATTGATGCGAATATTTGGTTGAATAAGCACTGCTATTCACCCGAATCTTCTTTGTAAAAACAACTTTTACAATTCTCAGCCATGCTTACTGAGTTGAGACGTTCCATTCAATGTAAAATACTCATTACAGAATACACTTCTCCTAATCTGAAAGTGATCTTACAACACAGTGGCAGATTTGCATGGCTGAGATTTGTAAAAGTCGTTTTTACAAAGAAGATTCTGGTGAAAAGCATTGCTTATTCAAAAAAATCCTTGCATCAATTTGAATCACAATGATTATTTGTCGCATGATCCTTTTATTAAATAACCTTGTTTTCTTTTTTTCTAATGATTACACCATGGAGCGACAACTCAGCCTATAAAACATGGCCAAACTTATCGATTTTAGAAATCTTTTTCCCTAGAAGTTTGCTTAGTGTACCAGTACCATTTGCTTATACAAAAACATAATATACCGGTATATAAATATTTAATAAGGCAGACTAATGGGACATGGATGGTGTACTCCGAGTTTCACGCCTTGCAAGCGGTCATCAGACAACTGATAGCATTCTTCAAAGTACATGATTCCTCTACAAGTTACAACCTTGGTATACGCTCAAAATAAGACTTAACTAATACAATACAATAAGACAGCGGTGAAATAACGACTGCAGAATATCCCTCGCTGTTCTTTTTCGATAAGCCTGATATATAGCCCGGGTGTAAACATAACAATCTTGTCACATGCTTTTGTTTTTATTTTAAACTCTGACATTTTTACCTCTGACATTTTTTCCTCTGACATTTTTACCTCTGACATTTTAAACTCTGACATTTTTACCTCTGACATTTTTACCTCTGACATTTTTACCTCTGACATTTTTTCCTCTGACATTTTTACCTCTGACATTTTTACCTCTGACATTTTACCTCTGACATTTTTACCTCTGACATTTTTTCCTCTGACATTTTTACCTCTGACATTTTTACCTCTGACATTTTTACCTCTGACATTTTTACCTCTGACATTTTTTCCACTGACATTTTTACACCGCATGACACCGAAAGAACAGGCCTAGCTACTCGGTATATCCTCGATGGCGTACGTGCGATAACTATATTTATTTTCTCTAATAAATTTGAAGCTATTGATCCATTACACTAGGAGATTTAATCATAATTTTTGGTAGGGAATGTATAGATCTATATAAGCTTTATCGCCGATTCCGAAAATATCAGCCTAATAATATTGATCCTACTCGAGGTATTTTTGTAACTTTTTGCCATTTTGGGGGCAAAAACTTACCATTATGGTCACGTTTGGTATGGAGTTTTTTTTTCTTTCTTCCATATCCTTATTATCAGCAAATGATATTTTATAAGCCTAGAGTTCTTTAAAAAAAAAAACAATAATGTCACTGAATGAATTAACACAGCTAGGACGGCTTTGACCCAAATTGACCATTCACGCGTAACAAAGTCGAAATTTCAGCGCGAGAGAAGGTATTTCTAATCGAGCAGAATGTATGATGGGCAAGATTTAATGCATTGATCCTATGTAAAAGTATAATATTGATTCTATAAATGACATTTGGTCATTTGGGTCACTTTTGGCCCAAACTGACCATTTGTTTTATCATCAGGATCATTGGGGATCTGTACGTCCTGAGAATTACTCATAACCACTTGTTCATAACTAATATGGGTTTGACACCAAAATTCTATGTAGAAATGTGATATGTTTATGACAATTTACATGATTGTTTATATATCTGGAGAGAATTTTTTTTTTTTAAATGCATTTTCACTATCGATTTCGTATGTCGACGAATGGTTAATGAGAAAGTAAACATTTTGGTCATCTCCAGTTAACAAAAATGTTCGTTAGGATCGTCCTAATACAGCCCTGACACCATTTGACATGAATCCACAAACAACATTATATACATAATGATGCCTTTATTTTTGTTATTTTTGCTGGTTCTTCACATTGAACACCTAAACAAGTCAGGCGATAGCTGGACTTACCTTAAACTAGTCGGACAGGCTAGTTAATTAGACTGCTGGACTAGCGTCAGGCTGCATTTCAAAATTCAAAATGTTAGGCCTATCATGATATTTCTATGTACTGTTTTAATTCAGGATACAAATAATATCAACATCCCCCACGGCATCTATATATATATAATCTCTCTGGTTCTCTATTCCCTCTCTCTTTCTCTCTCTTTCCCTCTCTCTTTCTCATTGTCTCCGTCTATCTGTCCCTCTTTCTCTCTGCATGCCTTCTCTCTTTCTTTCTGTCTTTCTCCCTCTCTCCATATGCCTGTCTCCGTGTCTCTCTTGCTCTTCCACCAACAAATCCCTTCCTCCCTCTTTCTCATTGTCTCCGTCTATCTGTCCATCTTTACTCTCTGCATGCCTTCTCTCTTTCTTTCTGTCTTTCTCCCTCTCTCCATATGCCTGTCTCCGTGTCTCTCTTGCTCTTCCACCAACAAATCCCTTCCTCCCTCTTTCTCATTGTCTCCGTCTATCTGTCCATCTTTACTCTCTGCATGCCTTCTCTCTTTCTTTCTGTCTTTCTCCCTCTCTCCATCTGCCTGTCTCCGTGTCTCTCTTGCTCTTCCACCAACAAATCCCTTGCTCTCTCTTTCGAATTCCCTCTCGTGATCTCCCTCCCATTTTCATGCTCTCCCATCTTCAACCTTGGTCTTTTATTCTTCGTATATATAATTATCATTCATTATCATGTCTTATGTTATTTAACCTTTTCTTCTTTCTAATACCCGTGGCCTTCTTCCTCTTCTTCTTCTTCTTCTTCTTCTTCTTCTTCTTCTTCTTCTTCTTCTTCTTCTTCTTCTTTCCTTTTTCTTTGTAGTGAACAAACTCGTTTTTTACCTTTTCAAAACTTTTTTTTTTCATTTTTGAACACCGTACAGCATATTGGGTGTGTCTATTTCTTCATCTTCTCGTGGGTCTTCCTCTTATTGGAGGCCATTTTCTTCTTTCTTTCTTTTTTTCTCAGTTCAATTGCATGTCCATTCATGAATGAAAAATTTGATATTAGTATTACCTTTCAGATGAATCGAGCTTCATCGTTGTCATGTTTAATTTTTTATTAATGGCATAGTGACGTCGTTACTATGGAGGCCATTTTTTTCTTTCATAAATTTGTCCCTCTTTTTTTTTTTTTTTTTTTTTTTTTTTGCATTTTAGCTTTACATATTAGCCTCGAATGGCGGAAATTGTTTTTTAATAATTGATCCACATCACTATATTCCTGTACATTAGTAATGACTTGCGCTTTCCCAACACTACATTCATCGGTTAATGATCATCTACTTTTCCTAATCATAGTTGAATTAAATTAGGTTTTCAGCAATTATACTTATAGCGGTGTTCATGCCATGGCTCATTAAATGGATAATGTTGATATGTGTATGTCGTGCACGATTCATTGTACTTCTGGTCGCCATGCCGTTAATTCTTTCTCGTTTCTATTTGCTACCAATGCTGAGAAATAATGATTTCATTTTGGCAGGTTTGCAGTTTAGTGAAAAAATTCCCTTTTAAAGGTATATCATGTTGTTGTTTTTTCGGGAGGGGTAGCTATTAGTAAAACAAATGTATCATACTCTTTGTGAATGATAGTGGATTCCGTTGAAATGATTAGAAATCCAATACTTTGACGGTTATAGTTTATACAATAGGCTATTTCTTTGACTAAATATGTAATAGAATAAATCTCAGGACATGTGAAAAGGGGCTTAAAGTTGCTCATTTAAATGTAGGAAGTCTTCGTAATAAAACGGCTGACATTAACTGTTTTGTAAAACGCTATCATTACGATTTGATATCCTTATCTGAAACATGGTTGGACGAGACTGTTGGTAGTACATGTTGTATAGAAGGTTACAATCTGGAGAGGAAAGACAGAGACTATTTAGGAGGAGGTGTGTACCTTGCATAAGGAGACAAGATTTAGAATGCGAAGGCTTAGAATTACTGTGGATTGAATTAAAGCCCAGAAATGAAGCTTGTTTGTACGTGGGCATTAAATATCGTAAACCAAATTCTTCCGTATCCTTTTTCGAAGAATTAGAGGAAAATCTAGAACAAGTATTTTCGCTCTTAGATAGAATAATACTGCTTGGTGACTTAAATTGTAACATGCTAACAGTTAATTCTTTGTCCAATAGGTTAACTGAAATTGGTGAATCTCTGTGTTTAATGCAGCTAATTAACAGGCCAACTCGTGTGACTCCTTTCAGTAAAAGCCTGATTGATCTGATTTTTGTATCACAGGCACTAGGAGAATTACACTTAGGTGTACAGCCTATTGGGTTTAGCGACCATTCCTTAGTGTATGTTGTTACAAAACTAAAAACACCCATTTCGTTGCCTCAAATTACACGCTTTCGGTCTTTTAAACTTTTCAATGAAAATGCATTTCTCAATGATATTGAAGATATTGATTGGAGTGAAATGTTTATAAATGTTACTGATATTGATGTTATGTGGGACAAGTTTAGAGATGTCTCTCTAAAACTCTCTGACAAACATGCACCCTATGTATCAGTGCGTAAAAAAATTAAAAGGGTCTCCATTTTTATTTATTTATTTATTTCTAATATTTTGACAGGGTAGCCCATTCACCAACAAGTAGTGGTCTTCCATGTGGCCCTGAATGAACATATTTACATCGTTTATAACATTTATACAGAACAGTTACAAAAATAATACTCGTTTGCAAAATAAATATAATCATTAACCTAGTAAACAGTAATGTCAATAGGAAAATATTAATTAAGTCGCAATTATGTGAATAAGTCATGTAAATATTACAGAACATGCACGTAGTGTATGTACGGCTGAGCCATTCACAAATTACAACTTTGTTTAAACAATCTCTTAAATGAATTGACAGAGGAAGCCGTTCTCAATGAATTATCTAGCTTATTCCATTCAAATATGGAAGAAACAATTGGGCTACACTTATAACAATCAGTGTGAAATCTAGGCACACGTAAACATCCACTGTCTATTTGCCTTGTATGATGCTCATGTACATCATTAGGATTGATTAAGCCTACCTGAAGGTAAGAAGGTGCTAAGTTATGAATGCATTTATATATCATCATAACGCGACTTAACTCAAACCGCTTGTCTAGTGTCATCCATTTAAGACTTGTGAACAAATCAGCCGACGGTGTGTCATATGTCTTGTTCAATATTATTCTTGCGGCCCTCTTTTGAATTTTTTGCAGCTTAGTTGTATGAGAATGAAATCGGTTCGACCATACAACAGAGCAGTAATCTAATCGTGGCAACACTAGACTGTTATAAAGTAACTTTAAGGATTTTTGAGGCAAAAAACTTTTTGCTCTCTTTATCATGCTAATGTTTTTCTGGGTAAGTTTACTTACGTTTTCGATTTGTTTAGACCATTTCAATTCTTCATCTATCAAAAGTCCTAAGCATTTGGTGAATTGAACTCTTTTGATCAAATTGCCGTTTAATGAAATGGTAAAAGATTCAATTTTCTTGAGATTAGCAGGAGAGCCTATTAACATGACACAAGTTTTTTCAGTGTTAAGAACAAGACGATTTTCCTTAATCCATGCCATGACTCTGTTTAACGCAACAGTTAATTTTTCTTCCACAACAGTTGCATCATTTGCACTGACGGTAAGTGTCGTATCGTCAGCATACATATCTATGATACCTTCAGGAGTACATTCAGGTAGACTATTAACATATATTGAAAAATGGATAACCTCGGCTCATAAAGAATTAGCAAGAGATAGAGACTATTGCAAAAGTCAATTTTATAAAATTAAATGCAATAACATCAGAAATGACTTGAGAAAGGCGTTTGATATCATCCCCCATGCATCTTCTTTTTAAAAAATTAGTTATTTCGGCATCAGTGGAACAGAATTATCATGGTTTGAGTCTTACCTAGAGGGAAGAAACCAATGTGAGTCATACAAGGGCATTAGAAATGATTTCCTTCCAGTTCATTCTGGGGTGCACATATAAAAATGACGCCTGGCTGGAATACTCCCCAGGGAGTGGAGCATGTGCATACATTGTGTGCGGGTAAGCCTGAATCCAATGACCGGGGTAATAATATACTTATCTGTAAAGCGCTTTGTGAGGGCCTCCGGTCCTGAAAAGCGCTATATAAAAACGAGCTATTATTATTATTATTATTATTACTATTTTGTATGTACATTAATGACATATGTGATCTAGCCTTGCATTCAACTACTAATATTTCTTTGTACGCAGATGACACTGCCATTTTCTCCTCTGGTTATGGAGTACAAGCTGTTCAAACCCAGTTACAAAATGACATACTAGTTTTATGTGAACGGATGAATGAAAATGAACTAGTTGTTAACACAGACAAAATTAAAGTTATGTTATTTTCAAGTCGAAGGAAGAAGAATCCAGTCAAATCACAAATAAAAATGGATGGTAAACTTATAGAAAATGTAACAAAATTTAAATATCTGGGTGTTATTGTAAATCAGAACTTAGATTGGTCTTCCCATGTCAATGATGTTGTCAAGAGGATTATGAACTCGCTTATATGTATGCGAAGGATTAAGCACTGTTTGACAAAATGTTTATTTAATCATTTATACTATGTTTTAATTCTTCCTCACATTGATTATTGTTCAACTGTTTTGGGATCACTGAAACAAAATGTCCGTGAAATTCAAATGAGTTGATTTTGCGATCGCTCAGTATGAGGCTCGAACTCGGCTAAGTGAGAGCCCTGCTTTACGTTCAGGGGTTTAAGAAGGGTCTTGAAAAATTGCATTTTGCACCTTTCCATGATATCTATATGATTTCTCAGCAAATTATTCGTGTTTTTACAAGAGAAAATCTTTTTATCCATATGTAATTTGTTCTAATTATCAGTTGCAGTGAATTTTTCTTTGTGTAGGTCCTTTAAAATGCACTTCAGATGTTACATAACAAAATAAGAGGGTTATGCCACAATGAATTCCAGGAAATCACCAGAAAATGCGATTTAAACAACGTACACTCAGCACTGACATCACACTTACATCATGCTTAAAAGGGGGGCATTGATGCAGGCGCGGATCCAGGATTTCTTAGGGGAGGGGGCCCAACTTTTTTTTTTTTTTGCTCCCGAAAATTTGAAAATCGCGCCGGCCGAAAAGTCGCTCAGTGGGGGGGGGGGGGGGGGGGGGGGGGGGGGGGGGGGGGGGGGGGGGGGGGGGGAAGCGGACACTTTTTTTTTTTTTTTGGAGACCCAAAAAAAAATCGCAACGACTCAACCAGCCGAAAAGTCGCTCAGTGGGGGGGGGGGGGGGGGGGGGGGGGGGTGGGTAGTGAGCACATTTTTTTTTTTTTTTTGGTCCTCGAAAATTTTAAAATTTGCACCCCCCCCTTGAGCACCAGGGGGGGGGGGCCCAACCCCCCCAAAAGGTAAAAATCGCGTGATTTTACATGATTTTTTCCCAAGGGGGGGAGGGCCGGGCCCCCCGGGCCCCCCCCCCCTGGATCCGCCACTGCATTGATGTATGTAGAAAAAACAGGATTAAGATTTTATGCAACGCTTCGAAATGTAAAAGAAGAATAAGAAAAGTAAAGTTGAGATCGAGTCGACCTGTATGTCTAGCCGGGCTATTTGAGGTCTTAGTATGGCCGGGGGGGGGGGGGGGCATTATGGCCATGGCCTCCCTTAAGACATCGGCCGTGAAGAGGCCGATCTCCGCGAAAATGTGCATGCATGTCAAGTGAAGTGTACAGAATAATATGATAATTTCATTTTTTACCCATAAATCATATATAATTCATATTTAGGCATTCTTTTTCACCACATATATTCATTAGACCATTTGGAATACAAATACGGCAAACAATTCGGAAGAGCCAGCGTATTCCTTATGTTATCTCTTGTTTTGATAATTTCTTATGTATTTCATTGTTTTCTTTAACTTATGTATTTTATTGTTTTGTTGTTTTATTTCATTTCTCACTACGATTCAACTATTTTGACATCCAAAATAACCACCTAAACTTTAAACAAGACCCAATAACCAATGTTTAGGAAAAATAACATTTCCATATGTTTTGTACACAAATCACAAAAAATGAGCGATTTTCGGCTGACATGCAAAGTCACGTGACCTTGTAACAGTAGCTCCGATTTTCAACCAAAAAAAAACTAAAGATGCGCAAGACTCGAAAGAAAAAAGTCAGCGAGCGGCGGGGCGCCATCCATATGCGTTCCCGAGTAATCGGAAAAATCGTGGAGGGGGGCATAATGCCCCCCCCCCCCCGGCCTTATTAGGGTTAATTCATTTAGTGATTACAGACGTCATTTATATGGATAATAAAGATAAAGCTGTCCGGGTCTTTGAATATAAAACACATTAATATAAACATTTACACAGGTACCAAGTATATGGATGACGGATCAATGAAACATTGGTAATTTAAGATTGAATTATTTCAATGAAGGTCTGAAAATAGAAACAAACAACTTCTCAGCAGATTAGGTAAGCAGGAACTGGCATGAAGATATAGACAGAATAAGAGTAGGCCAAGGGTACGGCGCTTATATAAAATGTAATAGAGCTATGAAATATGGCAATATGGAGTAATTGTCATATCTATTAATTATTGGAGTATCAAACTTGATTTCTCATTATGAATCAGATTGAACAATGAACAGGGTTTTTTTAAAGAGAAGGTTGAGTTCTGGGAAGAGGTGAAAAATAATTTGTGAGCATTACTCATTCTTATTATGCAAGTGTGGAAGAACATCAGTTAAGACATGTTCCCTGAAAAGCATGGCTCTTCAAATGCCTTCATATTCTAAATATGCATGTAAAATCGTAAAAATCGGGGGCCGGCTTTTTACGCCACGTGTTCGTGTAGTCCCATATACATCTTTCTGTGCAAGTGTTTGTATCTTTACCAAGACTTGGCCACATTTCTTATCATTTTGATGATTCGAGAACCTTGCAATACACACAAATTCTTATATGCTAGATGATCAACCTTTTCTGGTCGGTTCCACACCGTTTCTTTCACAATGCAATCGCATGACCAGAACTCAACTTCATCTTTAAAAGAGAAATTGATCACAGATACACGTAATTACACTATTCCTTCAGAGAGAGTAGCTTGTGAAGTTTAGATTCTCTTGTTAGAGCAAGCCCTTTACTACCGTATTGCACGGCCCAGACCTTTATCCACAAACTCGTTTTAAGCTTTTTTAATCTTCCTAATCAAAAGACGTGACCGCTGAGGAGGCAGTGGCGGAGCAATGGAATATATTGAACACGAAGTATGCGGAAGGAAAGAAAGAGGACCATTTCATGAATGAGAACAAAGAACCAGCTGAACAGCGTTCGTTTGAATGTATCCCCGGCTCCCCCACTCAGGTACGCATAAATTATGCATGTATGACGTTCCCTCCTTTTGAAAACACCCCCCTAAGTCCGGTGTGTAAAAGTCAATACGGGCCGGATTTTTGTGTACTACGTACGAGCGGGCCGGACTTTCGTGCGTGAAAGGTACCGCTTTACCGGACATTTTGGTAACACGCATGGTATCCCTCCGTTCACGGGGGGTGGGGGGGGGGGGGGGATAGTATCATGACACTAGCATATGCACTCAGAATTTATTTCCTCAAAATTGCTTTCCATTAAGTTGTTTCATTGCTATATGGGTTCGTGTGCCGATCTCTCCTTCCTTCTACATAACGCTAAAGCACAGTGTTTATGTGGAGTTGGAGTATTACAAATTTTATTACCAATGTTATTATTATCATTATATTACTATGATGTTAAATTCAGTCAGTACAAGTACTGCGTTTGTTTTATGTTGTTATATAAAATATATAGATCATATAACATTTCCCCTGCCCATATTTGTTTATACGTGCACTGGTTATGATTAATCGAGTTATGCACACAAAAAAAATACTTTTAACATCGAAGTAATGCGACTAGTGGATCTTTTTTAGATGAAATAAACCTAAAATGAAAAGGAGAAAACAAATCTGACAAAATAGAAAGAATTATTCAAGTGCCATATAGCAGTCACTTACCTTTCTGTCTTTCGCTTGAAGTTGTTCTGCAAGGTAGGGGCAAATCTGAGTTGTAAAAGAATATGAACAAAATATGATTCTCTAAACTGAAAACACTTCTTTTTAATTAACTGTACCGTTAATCTAAGCATATCAGGAGCTCTTGTAGCGCAGTAGAATATATACCTAATGTTGGATAGTTTCTGCGCTTTATAAATGTACTATTATTATTATTATTATTATTTATAAAGAGAGGAGGAGTCTTTTAGGTAATTTTTAGTGGACAATTTTCCTTGAAAATGGTGGCATTGACCATTACGTTAGTTTGCATTCCACAAAAAAAAAAAAAAAGAAAAATAGGAGGCGGCCCTAAAAAAGGAAGCGGGCGGGGACGCTAAACATGTATATTTTTTTTAATGGCCTAAAAGAGTATTGTTTTAGGTTTTTCGTGTTTAGCTGTAGAGAGCAGAGGTATCTTCCATGCATGATTATAGCATTATGGACTAATGTTGTTGTTTTTTTACTTGAACAGAGTTTAATAGTTGATCTCACACTGATCTAAGACTAAATTTTGGTCAAGAAAAAATAGCATTTTAGAAACGGAAGCCATAGGAAATCACAATATTATATGAAACTTGTAAAACGTTTAAAAAAACAAAAAACAGATATAACCAGGTCAGATATTGCTCTAAATCATCACCAAAGGTAAACTTTTGTTTACGATTTGCTGCCATGTCAACAAAATTATTATTTAAGCGTGTAGCAATTTCCTTAAATCCAAAAATATCTTCAAAAGTGCCCCTTTTCTTTTTTATGAGCCCCTCCCCTTATCAGAATACCCCTTTCAAATTTTCACATGTGCATCTTCTTTTTTATCTTCATATAACAAATTGAAATCCAACTCTCTGTTTTCCCTTTTACCAATATTGTTTCCTCCATTTTTTTAATTATTAATATGTATCCATTGAGGGTAGTCATGCTACAAGCTTTGCTTACTTTGTCAACCCTCCTGTTTGATGTTTTCGATTAGTCACAGCCAGCCTTACTTTGTTATATTCTTTAGTCATGTGTAAAATTTGCAATGTTTGTTTGTTATATATTTGTAAAAGTGCAAAAGAAAAAGAAAATCAATCAGAAATAAATCAATCAAATCAAATCATATCAAGCAAATCAAAGTCTGAGCTTAATAATCTCAATTGTACATAATCTTCTTTAGTTCAAAGTTAAATGATATTCTGTGACGGAGCGTAGCAACCGAGAAAGAATATTTATCATTTTATTAATGTAACTTTGCATCATTATAGCGCTTATGAGCCTAAAAGTGAAGTGTCACACAATAAGTACGAGCGGACAATATGCAATATGGGAAGACATAGAAAAATAATCTCTCTTTCCTCACCTGAAAACTGTTCTGTTGCTTTGCTGAGACATATTGCCAGCAACGTTGAGAGAAATCCGAGAAATAAATGCATTGTTAACCACCGTCATTCCGCTACAGATATCGGAAGCATAACTTATCCATATATATATTCCAACGGCACGTTAAAATGAAGACACAGGTCTGCGAGGTGTGTATTCCTCTCACAATGGGCAGTAATACCAGAGGATATGGTGTGCGTGGCGTAACATTAATTGATCAAGTAATTGTGTTGTATGATATAAATTTATTCCTCATAAATGTTTGATTTTATGAACGAATGAAATTCAGCAAAAATAAATCATACAACAAGCAGCAGGTCTTCTCTATACCCAGTTACGAGTTTCAGCTATTCAGGTGGTCCTGATAAGGTTTGCCGGGAGGAAACTCTATCTAAAACCGATGAATTCAATTTTAATTATCGAGAAGCCGCCTTGCCGACTGAGACGGATGATTCTTTACCAGCGATGATGTTCAAGTAATTCCAAAACAGGTTAAGTCTGCAGAACGTTTATAAATCTCGGAAAAACAGTAAATTGGCTGTAGTCAACTTTCCATCGGCTTGATGAGGATATTTGGGCGACGTTTTCGTCCCGCTTGTGAAGATGGAACTCGTCGTGAGTGAAACGAAGATAATGCAATGATGCGAAGAGTTCCCCACCCTTCTTGAGTTGTCTCAACACGAAGACCGTCCTTAAAGTTGTTCCCCCTCTCATTTCAAAATCTTCAGTATTTACAAAACTTATCATGACTCCAATATTTCGAAATACAATCACACACAGTCTCGGATAATGTGAAACAAATTTTAGGCGATGAATTGTGTATAGGTCTTTTTCTTTTTATGTGAATAAATTCGTCAGTTGTAAGTTTTGGTGACAAACAGTCTCAAAATTGAGACTGTTAGGCCAAAGAAAGCTCTCCTGAAGGTTAACTGTGCACACAGTCCTTTGTTGATTCAATCGTTCACTTGCAATTGTTCCCTTCTTATCTCATATTTACTTCCTCTCTTATATACTCCCGATACATTCAACTGAATTACAAGCCCAACCGTTTTACAAAGTGTTGAATATTTAGAACAATGCTGCTATATACCAACGAAACATCGCGAAGAAAAAAATACTCAATATTATAAAATGTCATTAATTCAGAAGGAGGATATGCATTGTATGTTGTTACTCATTTCATATAATACCAAAGATATACTTGATTATACTGAGGTACCAAAGCGTGCACAATCCATAGAGAGGTCATTCTAAAGGCGTACTCCCTTTTGCATGAAAGTGATCTTTTTGTGGAGGTGGGTAAATCAGTTTCTGGAAAATGGTGGAGGACAAGGACAGTATAACTGCAGGATAAGAGTAGTGAGAACAGTATCGTTTCTTTTAATAGGTGACGGCGAAAAACATTTAGATTTTAGAAACTTCATTATTTTCAATCGAAAGGTTCAGCGCTTATATTTCAAATCAGCAGTAACATGATTACGATGCTATCAATGCTTTAGGACAAGAATTGAATCTACATTAGCCACTCTTTACCCAGGTGTACTAAATGCAGCTGATATGGGGGAATCGAATGCAACAATAATTCGAAATCTCAATCCAGCATTGTGGATCTTTGACAACACATTAATCTACATTTGCCCCTCTTTACCATGTGAATTAAATTGATATTTCGTAGTGAGATATTCCTTGAGTGCTCATGCACCTTAATTGGCAGGTAGTTGAATGCAAATATACCGGTAAAAGAAAGATGTTATGATAATAAATAATAATAATAATAATAATAATAATAATAATAATAATAATAATAATAATAATAATAATCTTTTTTAAAGTCCACTCCAAATTTTATTAAGTTAAACCGAAAATGGAAATTCTTTTTGCCCAATTGATCGTGAGCCCGGCAGCACTGAGCAGCGCCAGATCGACGTTGCTCTAATATTGTTGAACGCCAAACAAGGTAGCACCAATCCCATCTTTTAACGTCTTTTGGTATGACGCGGCCGGGGTTCGAATCCACGACCTCCCGTGCACCAATGTGCATTGGATAATAAAAACGATTAGTACACATTTAATATCATAAATCGCCATAAATAAAAACCGATAGGATATAGCATTAAACTAGCCGGTACTGAAGTAGCCTATAATAACCAATTATTTCTACTGTACCGTTGTAAAATGGTGAGTTTTGTAATTGGGAAATGGGTTGTAGGCTTATAAAACCTACAGCCTTTTCACACAGGGTAAAATTATTTACAGCTGATTAGTTTAAACAGGGAGGTGTCACTTATAAGGAGAAGAATCTTTTATTTTAAGATCCAGGGGTATTAAAGGTATTACAAAGTTTTGGGAATTTTTGAAAAATGGGTGGATAGTGATTCTTTACGATTTATATATATTTGGATGCCTCTGTGAATGTATTAAAAGTACTAAAAATTTTAGCCCCTAAAACACTCCTGCTTTCGAGAAAAATTGAATATAAAGATTTACCGGTGCTCCCGGTAAATTTTGATAAATTTCAAAAAGCTCCTACGGCCGTACAATGGTAGCTGCGACCATGACAATCTCAGAATACGTAGTTATGGTATATAATTTCCGAACGGGAATAGCTAATCGGCCGATTTTAGTTAATATACATTGTTTTGTAGCTTAATTAATATCTTGACCTTGAGAGGGAGCTATTCAACATAAAGTGTTTATTATTTACAATTTTATAACTTTAGAGTCGATTTCGACCGCAACAACGATCACTGAATATTGTAGGATCGCACATGCTTTCAGTATGTTCATTTGAACCAAATTCATGACCCCATTCCAAAACTTTGTAAGCTTGTTTGCTGCAATTGATCCTCCAAACTCTCAGATCGCTCAGACAGCCGCTCGAAACCCGGAGGCTAGAAATGAGCGCTGGGTCGTAAATCAGATCGATAACGCTGTCGCTGAACGGAAAATTTGAAAAAACGTTGAAAAAAACGAAATAACGCCTTTTTACGTCGTATTTCAGCCAATGCCGATGTTGGCTTTTTTGTTGGCATTTTCGTGTTGCTTATATTACCCATAATTAGCCTGCTCATGTATTGTTATTATCGATTAAATAATTAATTAACGGTCACCGTGTTTTTTTAAAGTGGAGCTGAATTAGTATGATCGTATTGGCTAAATTTCACACATTTTGGGGTCTAAAATTACCTTCATACCATTTTTAGGTTCTAAAAGGGCACTATTAATGTCATAGATAAGAATAAGAGCAATAACCATGCACTTTGAAGGCATTTGCGGTCTGAAAACAGAACTCAACTATCCCTTTAAGATTCGAAAACAGAACAACGAATCGTCTTCTTTCTCTAATGATTTAATGAAAACGTCAAAGCTTCCGCGCTTCGCGCGGGAAGGAGGCAACTGAATTCAGACAAGGATTAAGAGTCGAGAACGGTACAACGAATCGTTATTTTCCTCTAATAATTTAATGAAACGTGAAAGCGGGATGAGCGAAAATGAATTCAGACAAGGATCAAGAGTTGAGAACGGTACAACGAATCGTCTTATTCCTCTAATTTTTAAATGGAAACGTCATAGCTTCTGCGCTTCGCGCAGGAGGGGTGAAACAAGAATTAATAGTCAGGAACGGTACAACGAATCGTCTTCTTTCTCTAATAATTTAATGAAGTGTCAAAGCTTCCGCCCTTCGCGCGGGAGGGGGAAAACTAAAAAATAACTCAGTTCTTGCCCCCGGATTTGTAGGGTTAAATTTGTAGACATTGGGACATTGGCATTAATATATTCGTCGGTAATTGGTGGCTAGTTGTGTCGGTTATCGGTGGCCTCTACACCCCCCCCCCCCGCACTTAAAAAGGTCTGGCGACGCCCCTGATAACAACACAGTTGATACACTCGAGATCTTTTTTGCAAGTACTTCTGGTGAGGTACTAGACGACCGTATTTGTGCATTGTGCAGCAACGAAGCATAAACAACGTATCGCGACGTGACAGATCACTTTTTCTCTAACTTCTAACAAATCAAAAGGCAAGGGTGTCGATTTGTATCCGTGGTTGGGGGGGGGGGGGGGGATGATAGGTGCCATATATATAATAAATATTTTCGGCAATGGATCAAAGCACCAAGAGGTAGAAGCGTGTGGCAGGTTGCACCCCATCCCAAAGCGCGTAGCACGTTCCCTAGGGGGTTGGGTGCAGGGAGGGAGGAGTTTCCCCCTCCCCCGAGAAGCGCGGAAGCTTTGACGATTCATTGGAACGTTCTCAACTCTTAATCCTTGTTTAAATCAGGTGCCCCTTCCTCCGCGCGTAGCGCGGAAGCTCTGATGTTTCATTAGATTATTAAAGAAAGAAGACGATTCGATGTACCATTCTCTTGTCTGAATTCAGTCCCCCCCCCCCCTCTCCGCGCAAAGCGCGGAAGCTTTGACGTTTCATTAGATTATTAGAGAAAGAAGACGATTCGTTGTATCGTGTACTTGTCTGAGTGCAACCCCCCCCCCCGGCCCTCCCGCGCAAAGCGCGGAGGCTTTGCACGTTTTCATTTAATTATTAACTCTTAATCCTTGTCTGAATTCATTTTCGCCCATTCCTGCGCGGAGCGCGGAAGCTTCCACATTTCATTACATTATTAGAGAAAGAAGACGGTTCGTTGTATCGTGTCCTTGTCTTAATTCAGTTTCCCCCCTACCGTGCGAAGCGCGGAAGCTTTGACGGTTCAATAAATTATTACTCTTAATCCTTGTCTATATTCATTTTCGCCCATCCCGCGCGACGCGGAAGCTTTACGTTTCATTAAATTATTAGAGAAGGAAGACGATTTGTTGTATCGTGTCCTTGTTTGAATCCAGTTTCCCTATATACGTTTGTCTCATTTATTTCGTATATATGTATATAATGCAAATGAGATAGCAAAATGTATATATCGATGGTCATCTTGCGAGTAATAACCATTAACTACTTTCATCGGGCTCTTATCATATAATTTTTCTCTTTATTATTTTTTTTATGGTGAATTATTGGGGGGGGGGGATGATTGTACAGGCCATTCCCCCCACCTGAAATATTGGGGGGGGGGGGGGATATATCCCCCCATCCCCCCCGGATCGACACCCATGTCAAAAGGCCTCGTGTTTTCCAGGAAGTGCCGGTGGACATTAATCCGCCAAATGTGGTTTTCAAATTGCAAAAGATTCCTACTCTTGGAAGGGGTAGGAGAAATCAATTTTACGTCAAAAAATACTCCAGGAAGTGCCGAAAAATGCGCCTAATGTGGTTCTAAAATTGCAAATGCTTCTTCCTTTTCGAGGGGGATCTGACCCCCTCTCAGGACCCCCCCCCCCCACCCCCTCCCTGCTTGTCACTCCACTCCCTCGCGCTGACGCCTCGCTCCATCGTTTTTAATATAAATTTCACCCCATGCGAAATTTTTGTGCCCCCCGAAATAGCTTTATAGTTCTTGCAAGGAAATCACTTCGTGTCTGCCCTTAGTTTGTATTATGGGGGGTGGGGCGGGGGGGGGGGGGTAACATCCAATTAAACTCATTTTCAGCAGATGCCAGAGAGTGGGAAACTGTTGGAATGAAAGCATTCGAAGCTTTAGAATAATCCAACACAGGACAAATAACATATTGAAGAATAACGACCTTTTTGTAATATTTCATTGTAATTTACAGACGGTTTCCTTTTCCAGTTGACAGAAATCTGTCAGAGGGGAAAAATTGCCCCCTTGCCCCTCAATCAGATACGCCAATGTGCCTGGGTTAGTTGTTCTAGTTTCCTAGCCAGGACATCTCCCCCCCCCCTCTCTCTCTCTCTCTCTCTCTCTCTCTCTCCGTTACCTATCTTTCTATCTATCTACCTATCTCCTTCCCATCTCCCCCTTTTCCCCTCTCTCTCTCTCTTTCTTTGAATAATTTGATTTCTAAATCCGCTTTGCAAACTTACGTCGAGAACGGGACATAACAAAATATGCCTATTTTTTTTTTTTTTACATTTTATAAATACTTTTCTTAGTTATCGGTATAGCTTTTAAAAAAAACTTTCTGAATTTTCAGTTTCAAAGATTTCAAAGATTTTCAAATTTATTCATGTTTCCAACAAAACATTACAAATCATTTATGAGCATTTAAAACAAATTTAAGAAATACATGTTGTATAGTAACTGTTCGTTATCAATGTAATTTTCACAACTAGACGTTGTGGCGTGCGCCTGTAATCCAGCTAAAAGTGGAAGTTACAAACTGATTCAGCCGAGGACGCAGGTTCGAAACTGAGTCACGTCTTTCGGATGGTGACGTTTAAAGGTCGGTCCCCAGACGTAAATAATCATATCTGATTGATACACGTCTGTATAAACCTAAATACACACATACATACACCCACACACACACACACACACACACGCACACCACACACACACGCACACACACTGATCATGTTTGAGAAGGAAGGTTAGTGTGCTAAATAAATAAAAGATCTCAAAATAATCAGTCTGTATCAGAGAAGAAAGAAAGGGTAGGGAGAACAAATTTATCTTCCAGGTATACTTCAGTTTAGTACGGCGGGTAAATAGACAACTCAAAATCAAGTAATTGTCTCACATTCAAGCATGCATTCATATATGGACTAGGTTGAGTATACGTAAATAGAATTAAGTAGCCAGTGATAAAAAGGAAGAGTTCGTTGATTAAAGAATTGCAACTTTACTTCCAAACTGATGAGGTTTCTTCAATGAATTTATGAGGTTTCTCTATATTAGAAAAGCTTTAAAATCTATTGTCCAGTATCTTATAGTACCTCTTCTATGAATCCAGTTTAAGCACCAGTTCAGTTGCTGATGAGTCTTCAGGTGAAACAGACTGTACAACTAACTACATGGGAGAATAAACTACTCCAGCCTACAAATAATAAGTTTTATATATTTATATAATTTTTCTTCAATTTTCAGTTAGTGAATAGATTTACTTTCTTTTTGAGCCACACACAACGGCGGATTCGAAATGTATATATTATTCAATACATAAACAACTAGTTACGGATTACTTTTTTTTGAGAGGAATATGGTAATTTTCAAAATCAAGTAATCATTATTCATTCATATACCATCAATATATCTGAGGCTTGCAGTTTTCATTTTCATGTTCAATAATATTTTTAAAGATTTCACTCTTAACCTCATACCCTTATGCTGTGTAAGCTTTTAATTAAGTGAACAGACAATGGGCAGAAGTTCGAACCCTTAGCCTTCCTGTGTATACCAAACGGACATATCTCTAGGCATCATGCTGGCCAAATTTCCGCCGCTTTGTATCTCAATTTCACAATGCAGTAAATTCTCTTACCAACTGACGTTCTCTCGCAAAAGGTAAGGCGTATATTTGCAGAGCGGTTTAATTCTTATTTGGAAAAGAGCTTTGAACGTAGCAAAACACCAAAATGGTCTATTATAGTTAATCTCCGAATACACAGACTGTTTTTATTCTTTTCTGACATTTACCCTTTGAAAGCATTGTCTTGCCATCGAAAGACTGAAAGGGTATTTTAGGCGCGGTCCAATTTTATTCCAATACATGTAATATATATTCATTCAATAAGTAACCCTGAAAATAAGCAAAAGCAATTTTACTGTCAGTCCAGTATTCTTATATTTTCTAGAATGTTTCATTTTAATTAAACCGTTTTTCGTGGCGGTTTAATTTTGTTTGTAAGTGAAAAAAGCAACATAGTGTGAATTCTCATTTTCTCTCTCTCTCTCTCTCTCTCTCTTCTCTCTCTCTTTCTCTTTCTCTTTCTCTCTCGCTATCTATCTGTTTCTCTTTTTTCTCTCTCCACCCCATCTCTCTCCCTAATGGATTTCCGATGCCCCCGCCCCCTCCCCCGACATCAAAGTCATTATAAGCATTTATTTTTTTTAAATTTTTAATGACCAAATAAACAAAATATAAAAATAAACCAAATTTAAAGAATGGAGGTTTCGGAATTATAGATTTATTCTAAAATGTTCGAAGAGTCACTTTCAAACAAAAAGAATATAATTCTGTGCTTTAACAGAGAATTTGCCCGGTTTTTCTACGTTTCATTTTAGAAATAGAAAGTAGAACTAAAAGTCTGCAGCTGTCAAGAGTGTGTAAAATACTCCCGGAATCTTTATCTTTATTGATTCTTCTAATTTTTCACCCATTTTGGACTGTTAAGTTTTGTCATCTTCCGTATTTGTATTATAGAATGTATCATGATTTATAATACTTCCCATGATATCCTGGACTTACATAACCAATTCGCTCTTACAATCCTGCATTTGCCTTTTGTATTATTATCTAAAAAAATGGGATTATCCAAAAAGATTTTTTAATTATTATGATTCGTTGAATTACTATTTTGAAACTATTTTGTTGCGATATAGAGCTACCCCCTCTTGTTACAATGGCGTTCATTGCCACACACTGCTTACTCATCAATCGTTTGGTGGAAACAGAATGGATGTGGATTAAAAACGTTAAACTTGGAGTGAGCAAAGCGAGCTTAAACTTGGTCAGGGAAAGAGGAAAATTGCGATATACTTCAATGGATTGGAGTATATATTATAACAAATTTATGCATATCCTTGTTGACATAATACACTGTCGCTCATAAAGGTGGAATATTTTTTTTTTTACCCCAATTTATGGAATTATTTTAAAAATAATTTAAAAATAATAGATCTAGATAATAGTATACATTCTCAGATTTTATTGAATACTAATTTGCCAATGTGTGTTTTTGTGTGACTGCTGAAGCATGTGTATGCTACAATGCTTATCAACTAGGGGACCTACGCCCTTAAGTCATAAATGACAGTAATGAGGATTAATACCCCACAAAAGGGCACTAATATAGCACATCGACACAGTTTTTATCCCGGGGCCTCACAGTTACGAGGTCATTGCTTTGTCACTGAACCATGACTGTACGCAGCGGGGGCTAGGGTAGGGGGCAGTTTCCATACATTTAAAAAAAAGAAAATGCAATAAATTTTCAATAATTTATTGCATTTTACCCTGGTCCCCAACATAAAAAATCCTCTGGACGGCCATGCATTATGGCTCAAGGCATGGGCACACAAGAATTTAAAAATACATTGTATCTTTACAGTTAGGTGGAGATTGTGTAACCAAGAAAACATATACATTACGTATATAGGGCCACTTCAGACCTTAGGCAATGACCTTTTGGTTTATTTTTGCCAACGCCTCAGTCTCAATCTTCATTTTGGCTATTTGACTTCCTTTTTCAAGCAACAATAGAACGGGTGAGGAAATTGAGCTTTAAAAAGCAGCTACTGGGCATATATTTATGCAGATTGTATGCTAAATGGTTTGCCAATGCTTTTGTAATCCAGCACACTTGCGTTGTGGGAAGGGTGTGGTGGCCTTTGTGAGCATTGTTCAAAGTACTCGTAAAGGATTAAGGGGTAAACAAAACTGCATTTTTGACATCGCATAACAAAAGGGTGTCGCCCCCAATGGTATGCAGTCTACAAAAGACATGAGCGGGTCGAATGGGTGTGGGCAGGAGATTATGTTTTGTGGCGAAAGCACTCATTCTCGGTAATCATAGGTGATAATTTTACTCAAGGAATACTTCTGGCAATCTCGACATCGGTTGGAGTATGTCAACGAGTTTTCCATTTTTTCCTTTTCCTTTGTTGCTGTAATCGTTTACGCCTTTATTTGTGCTACCATTACCAGACGAATATATGTGCAGAGTTTTGGAAATCGAGAGGGAGAAAACTATTATGGATAGTTAAACCATGGCAGCCTAAAATAAGAGAACTGATATTAAGGGCAAAATTACCAGTCAAACTTTATCACGACCAGACATTCCGTTTTGAAAGGGGGTAATGAGGTAAAATGTTAATTTCTGCTTTAAAAGTCCAATACGGTAAGGAAGAAAGATTGAAATTATTTGGAAAGGTGCAGAACATTAGGTTGTAATCGTCGATGTAGAATTAAAACTAAAGAAGCCCTCATAATTGTGAGGTCGTCAGGGAGAAGAGTAGTATTAATGATGAGGCTACCATAGGTACATGACCATGCTTTTAGTAATATCATTAATCTTCTTCTTCTTCTTCTTCTTCTTCTTATTCTTCTCTAATTATCATTATTATCATTATTATCATTATTATTATCATCATCATCATCATCATTATCATCATCATCATCATCAGTAGAAGCAGAAATAATACTTAGTATACTACTACGTACTACTGATAATAATACTATTAGTCTTCATTATCAAAAGCTTACGGGGGTGAAATCAATGAACAAATATAAGCTATAGACGGAGGTATTGGAGAACATATTCTAACAAAATGGGAAGAAAACATAGAGGAAAAAAGAAAAAGAGTGGAGAAATATCCGGAGAGAAAGTGGCATGACCCCTTCCCATTCCCACAACTTCCCGCAATCTTTGCCTCTTTCTGCTCTCCGACCATCACAATTCATCCACCCATTATTGGGCCCCTCCCTCCTAACATCTTAACCCCCTCCCCAGATCAAAATAATATCAATTGGTGCTGATCCCATTGAACTAATGGGCTCAAAAATCTCACAGGCAGATTTTGAATTAATGTCAAAGTTACGCAACTTAAACTTTAGGGGGCGACATTCATCCAACTTGCGAACTTGCGGACTTCAGCGCTAAAATCGTGGCATATCTATGACTGTGCTCATTAGACTGTCATTATTTTTTGAAAACTTAAAAATATTATATTCCTGAAAAAAATGACTGGACATGGAATATTATGACGGAAGATTATGGAATTCCCTTCATTTCTAGGTCTAGTTTTGTTGAGGAAAAGACTGCTTTCAAAAAATTTTTGAACAAGGAACCAATTTGTATCAAACTAGAAAAATCATATTCGGGTAAAGTTTTTCAAAATGGTATTTATCACAAAACAAAGACAAAAACAAAAACAAATCACATGTCGCAACACAATGTTGAATCGTGCATAATTTACAATCAAACTAAACATGAAACGAGAAACATTCTCACACGTTCACAAAATAATTTACAAGAGTGATGGTTGAAAATAACAATCAATATTATGTGTAGTAACGGAAGAAAAATACATTACGAAGAAAAATATACACAGTCCTTAAATAGCATGATTTCCTCATAAAATACTACTAAAGGTGAGAGCATAGACCTAGTTTTAATATTGTGATGGGTGTAATTATGGAAAAAAAATAGATACTTTAATGTAAATTTCTATTTATAAGTTTTGACAAATTGAAAGAAAATCATGAATATTCGAAGGCTGGGATTACTTAATGTGTGTAAATGTCAAATTGGCAGATTTGAGTCTGAAGTAATTAGCGACATTAGCGAATTAGCAACTTTTACCATTAAATTGTGTAGCCGAAACACCTACAGCACATACGCACACGCACACAAACGCACACACACACCACACACACACACTCACACTCACATACTTATTATCGAACATTACTTCCTTACCTGGTATCAAAGGCAACTTGAAAGTAACACGTAGGTGTATTATACATAGATTAGTTTTGAAAACTAGCATTAATGGCAAACTAGCTAGAAATGGAGTTAATATTTCTAAGGCTCAATGGAGGGGTGCTAGGCTAGATGGAGAGGGTGCTAGGCTGGATGTAGTGCAAGTTTAAATGAAATCATTCTAGGAGATAGATGGAGCTAATATCTCTAAGGCTCAATGGAGGGGTGCTAGGCAAGTTTAAATGAAATCATGCTAGGAGATATTATGGAGTTAATAATTAATGAGCGAGAACACTAACTGAAGTTCTTCAAAATGAATCATACTAGGTATGGGGCTTGTGTGATCATCACACCATTGTTTAGAACAAGATTGTTTGGAACCAGCAACCTTGATAACTTGGCCAGTATGACGTGACATTTCGGTACTTTATAATACATTATATCTGATATATTGTAAAGAGATTGTGAAAACTTTATGTAAAAATTAGTAACATTACAAAATATGCAAGTAGTCAGGAAAACCCTTACACGATCTAGGAGTAAAGATTGTGATAATTCTCTCGCGCTCTAACTCGCCACCTCCCCCCCCCCCCCCTCTCTCTCTCTCTCATTTAATTTTTCACGTCTAGTGACATTCCTAAACATAAGCCTGCTATATAACGAAAACTTGATATTAAAGAAGTAGGAGCAGATGTGCCAAAATAACCAAACATCATAATTCGACATGATCGGTATCAGAAGCTCCGAGAGAGATGAAATGAGACCGAGCCTAATTTGCGTCAACTACACTATATGAGATTGGAGGTGGCTTGTGTTCCAAGTATGGTACATTGCTATCTATGCGCATTACATTGATCTACAGAAACGTATACAATGATCGAGGTGCATGCCGGGAAGGCGTATGAAAGATGACGTAATGGTATCGAAATATAAGAAAGGAAAACAAGTTCAGTTCAAGACAGTTCAAAATAATGCTGGGAAATGGAAATTAAAATGATACCGTTTTAAAAACCAGTTAGATATGGTTTTTGGACAAGAAGCATGAGATAATTCATTGCTCGGCAATCTGGACTGTATTTGAAACAGAGCATCCAATATTCCTGATATTTAATAGTATACTGTCAATAAAAAAATATAACTAAAAAAAATAATAATAATGGACCTCTTTACCCAAGGCTGTGTGTCTTTGTCGAGCACAAAATGATTCTGCTCGGGTATGCAGGCCAGTTGTTATCCCATTTTGGGCTTGAATATATAGACTTGAATTGAAAGACCCTTTGTTTCACTTCGCGAAGTTTGGGCGCTTTTTGTATGAGGAATAAAACCTTGCCCATCATTGAATTCATGTTGTAAAGTTGTTTACAGACTGGAAAAGGATAGCATGGGAGTGTACAAATTGAATAAATGGATGTAAGTAGTACTGCAAATGTAAAAAACTTGTTTAACCTGGCAATAAGGGACTCTTGAATGTAGTTTAAAAAATTGGACATAGCTTTGGGGCTAACGCTACCGGCCACCGGCTACGCTGACGACCGCCAGCTAGCTGACGACCCGCCAGCTAGCTGACGACCCCCCCCCCAAAAACGACCCCCCCCAAAAAAGACCCCCCCCCCAAAAAAGACCCCCCCCAAAAAAGACCCCCCCCCCAAAAAAAAAGACCCCCCCCAAAAAAAAAAGAGACCCCCCCAAAAAAAAGACCCCCCCCCCAAAAAAAAGACCCCTCAGCTGCTTCCCCTCACCATAGGCCCTTTTTCAAGTTTTTTTTGAGGAATCCATTGACATATTGTGATTTGGAACCCTTTCCCATACATCAACAACACCAACAATAATTATTTTATTACACCAAACTTTGAGGGAGATGAAAATGGGTTCTAACATCAGTTTTTCATTTTCAAAGATTTATTAAAAAAAAAAAAAAGCACTAGCTGAGAGTCGAACCCGATACCTTCCACTTGCCAGGCGTTTGCCTATCCACTAGACTAATGTGTCACACTGGTCATGTCTGTGTATTTTTTCATATTGATACTTATATTGTTGTAGATGTAGCAAAAGACGTATTCTAACTTATTCAGAGAGTTGCTTGTTAAAGAAAGAATATCAAATGTTATTTTCTCCTTTGTTGAGGAGGTGGGGGGGGGGTGTCCCCTTTAAAAAAAGGAGATGGACACGTCAATGTCATGGGGTAAAAAAAAAAATTAAAAATAACATGAGGTAGAAAGAAGAAGCTGGGAGTCGAAACCGAGTACATACATACATTGCGTTGTGAAGCGATCAGTCTTATCCACAAGACCACTTTGCCTCACTGCTACTAACTGGTTCGCTTCTTGGTCTTATAGCACTTTCTGCATGTTAACGACTTTAATATGTTGATTTACTGATTTAACGATTTCGGGATGCATAATTATTCATATTTTTGCAGTCCGATGTTGTCAAGATTGCCCGTAAATGTTTTCTTTTAGTTACTGATATTTCTGATATAATAGTGAGGTTTTATGTTATTTTCATTTATTTTGCAAACTGCTGACTTAAACTTAAAGTGATATGACAAAAGGCCACTGCCCTGACATAGCATAATGAACAGAACACGGATCTATTCCATTTAGGATATGCTACGAATTCTATAACAGGGCACCAATGAATAGGGAAGCTTGGCTATTCGATTCCGTGTTCAATAGCTTGCACCTGCAATGTTTGAATAGTTACGTAACACATTATTCAGCTCTTTCTGACATGGCATCAATTAATGAATTGAAAAAAACCCGACCCTCCCTTCATTGACGGAATATTTTTCTCAATTGCGAGGATTACATGAGAGGTAATAAAGCATTCCTGACGTAATGGTATCGAAATATAAGAAAGGAAAACAAGTTCAGTTCAAGACAGTTCAAAATAATGCTGGGAAATGGAAATTAAAATGATACCGTTTTAAAAACCAGTTAGATATGGTTTTTGGACAAGAAGCATGAGATAATTCATTGCTCGGCAATCTGGACTGTATTTGAAACAGAGCATCCAATATTCCTGATATTTAATAGTATACTGTCAATAAAAAATATAACTAAAAAAAATATAATAATGGACCTCTTTACCCAAGGCTGTGTGTCTTTGTCGAGCACAAAATGATTCTGCTCGGGTATGCAGGCCAGTTGTTATCCCATTTTGGGCTTGAATATATAGACTTGAATTGAAAGACCCTTTGTTTCACTTCGCGAAGTTTGGGCGCTTTTTGTATGAGGAATAAAACCTTGCCCATCATTGAATTCATGTTGTAAAGTTGTTTACAGACTGGAAAAGGATAGCATGGGAGTGTACAAATTGAATAAATGGATGTAAGTAGTACTGCAAATGTAAAAAACTTGTTTAACCTGGCAATAAGGGACTCTTGAATGTAGTTTAAAAATTGGACATAGCTTTGGGGCTAACGCTACCGGCCACCGGCTACGCTGACGACCGCCAGCTAGCTGACGACGCCAGCTAGCTGACGACCCCCCCCCCCAAAAAAGACCCCCCCCAAAAAAAGACCCCCCCCCCCAAAAAACCCCCCCAAAAAAAGACCCCCCCCCCCCAAAAAAAAGACCCCCCCCCCCCCCCAAAAAAAAAAGACCCCCCCAAAAAAAAAGACCCCCCCCCCAAAAAAAAGACCCCTCAGCTGCTTCCCCTCACCATAGGCCCTTTTTCAAGTTTTTTTTTGAGGAATCCATTGACATATTGTGATTTGGAACCCTTTCCCATACATCAACAACACCAACAATAATTATTTTTTACACCAAACTTTGAGGGAGATGAAAATGGGTTCTAACATCAGTTTTTTCATTTTCAAAGATTTATTAAAAAAAAAAAAGCACTAGCTGAGAGTCGAACCCGATACCTTCCACTTGCCAGGCGTTTGCCTATCCACTAGACTAATGTGTCACACTGGTCATGTCTGTGTATTTTTTCATATTGATACTTATATTGTTGTAGATGTAGCAAAGACGTATTCTAACTTATTCAGAGAGTTGCTTGTTAAAGAAAGATATCAAATGTTATTTTCTCCTTTGTTGAGGAGGTGGGGGGGGGGTGTCCCCTTTAAAAAAGGAGATGGACACGTCAATGTCATGGGGTAAAGAAAAAAAAATTAAAAAATAACATGAGGTAGAAAGAAGAAGCTGGGAGTCGAAACCGAGTACATACATACATTGCGTTGTGAAGCGATCAGTCTTATCCACAAGACCACTTTGCCTCACTGCTACTAACTGGTTCGCTTCTGGTCTTATAGCACTTTCTGCATGTTAACGACTTTAATATGTTGATTTACTGATTTAACGATTTCGGGATGCATAATTATTCATATTTTTGCAGTCCGATGTTGTCAAGATTGCCCGTAAATGTTTTCTTTTAGTTACTGATATTTCTGATATAATAGTGAGGTTTTATGTTATTTTCATTTATTTTGCAAACTGCTGACTTAAACTTAAAGTGATATGACAAAGGCCACTGCCCTGACATAGCATAATGAACAGAACACGGATCTATTCCATTTAGGATATGCTACGAATTCTATAACAGGGCACCAATTAATAGGGAAGCTTGGCTATTCGATTCCGTGTTCAATAGCTTGCACCTGCAATGTTTGAATAGTTACGTAACACATTATTCAGCTCTTTCTGACATGGCATCAATTATGAATTGAAAAAAAACCCGACCCTCCCTTCATTGACGGAATATTTTTCTCATTGCGAGGATTACATGAGAGGTAATAAAGCATTCCTGACGTAATGGTATCGAAATATAAGAAAGGAAAACAAGTTCAGTTCAAGACAGTTCAAAATAATGCTGGGAAATGGAAATTAAAATGATACCGTTTTAAAAAACCAGTTAGATATGGTTTTTGGACAAGAAGCATGAGATAATTCATTGCTCGGCAATCTGGACTGTATTTGAAACAGAGCATCCATATTCCTGATATTTAATAGTATACTGTCAATAAAAAATATAACTAAAAAAAATAATAATAATGGACCTCTTTACCCAAGGCTGTGTGTCTTTGTCGAGCACAAAATGATTCTGCTCGGTATGCAGGCCAGTTGTTATCCCATTTTGGGCTTGAATATATAGACTTGAATTGAAAGACCCTTTGTTTCACTTCGCGAAGTTTGGGCGCTTTTTGTATGAGGAATAAAACCTTGCCCATCATTGAATTCATGTTGTAAAGTTGTTTACAGACTGAAAAGGATAGCATGGGAGTGTACAAATTGAATAATGGATGTAAGTAGTACTGCAAATGTAAAAACTTGTTTAACCTGGCAATAAGGGACTCTTGAATGTAGTTTAAAAATTGGACATAGCTTTTGGGCTAACGCTACCGGCCACCGGCTACGCTGACGACCGCCAGCTAGCTGACGACCGCCAGCTAGCTGACGACCCCCCCCCCCCAAAAAGACCCCCCCCAAAAAAAGACCCCCCCCCCAAAAAAAGACCCCCCCAAAAAAAGACCCCCCCCCCAAAAAAAAAGACCCCCCCCCCAAAAAAAGACCCCCCCCCAAAAAAAAGACCCCCCCCCAAAAAAAAGACCCCTCAGCTGCTTCCCCTCACCATAGGCCCTTTTTCAAGTTTTTTTTGAGGAATCCATTGACATATTGTGATTTGGAACCCTTTCCCATACATCAACAACACCAACAATAATTATTTTATTACACCAAACTTTGAGGGAGATGAAATGGGTTCTAACATCAGTTTTTCATTTTCAAAGATTTATTAAAAAAAAAAAAAGCACTAGCTGAGAGTCGAACCCGATACCTTCCACTTGCCAGGCGTTTGCCTATCCACTAGACTAATGTGTCACACTGGTCATGTCTGTGTATTTTTTCATATTGATACTTATATTGTTGTAGATGTAGCAAAAGACGTATTCTAACTTATTCAGAGAGTTGCTTGTTAAAGAAAGAATATCAAATGTTATTTTTCTCCTTTGTTGAGGAGGTGGGGGGGGGTGTCCCCTTTAAAAAAGGAGATGGACACGTCAATGTCATGGGGTAAAGAAAAAAAAATTAAAAAATAACATGAGGTAGAAAGAAGAAGCTGGGAGTCGAAACCGAGTACATACATACATTGCGTTGTGAAGCGATCAGTCTTATCCACAAGACCACTTTGCCTCACTGCTACTAACTGTTCGCTTCTTGGTCTTATAGCACTTTCTGCATGTTAACGACTTTAATATGTTGATTTACTGATTTAACGATTTCGGGATGCATAATTATTCATATTTTTGCAGTCCGATGTTGTCAAGATTGCCCGTAAATGTTTTCTTTTAGTTACTGATATTTCTGATATAATAGTGAGGTTTTATGTTATTTTCATTTATTTTGCAAACTGCTGACTTAAACTTAAGTGATATGACAAAAGGCCACTGCCCTGACATAGCATAATGAACAGAACACGGATCTATTCCATTTAGGATATGCTACGAATTCTATAACAGGGCACCAATTAATAGGGAAGCTTGGCTATTCGATTCCGTGTTCAATAGCTTGCACCTGCAATGTTTGAATAGTTACGTAACACATTATTCAGCTCTTTCTGACATGGCATCAATTAATGAATTGAAAAAAACCCGACCCTCCCTTCATTGACGGAATATTTTTCTCAATTGCGAGGATTACATGAGAGGTAATAAAGCATTCCTGACGTAATGGTATCGAAATATAAGAAAGGAAAACAAGTTCAGTTCAAGACAGTTCAAAATAATGCTGGGAAATGGAAATTAAAATGATACCGTTTTAAAAACCAGTTAGATATGGTTTTTGGACAAGAAGCATGAGATAATTCATTGCTCGGCAATCTGGACTGTATTTGAAACAGAGCATCCAATATTCCTGATATTTAATAGTATACTGTCAATAAAAAATATAACTAAAAAAATAATAATAATGGACCTCTTTACCCAAGGCTGTGTGTCTTTGTCGAGCACAAAATGATTCTGCTCGGGTATGCAGGCCAGTTGTTATCCCATTTTGGGCTTGAATATATAGACTTGAATTGAAAGACCCTTTGTTTCACTTCGCGAAGTTTGGGCGCTTTTTGTATGAGGAATAAAACCTTGCCCATCATTGAATTCATGTTGTAAAGTTGTTTACAGACTGGAAAAGGATAGCATGGGAGTGTACAAATTGAATAAATGGATGTAAGTAGTACTGCAAATGTAAAAAACTTGTTTAACCTGGCAATAAGGACTCTTGAATGTAGTTTAAAAATTGGACATAGCTTTGGGGCTAACGCTACCGGCCACCGCTACGCTGACGACCGCCAGCTAGCTGACGACCGCCAGCTAGCTGACGACCCCCCCCCCCCAAAAAAGACCCCCCCCAAAAAAAGACCCCCCCCCCCCAAAAAAAGACCCCCCCAAAAAAAGACCCCCCCCCCAAAAAAAAAGACCCCCCCCCAAAAAAAAGACCCCCCCCCAAAAAAAAGACCCCCCCCCCAAAAAAAGACCCCTCAGCTGCTTCCCCTCACCATAGGCCCTTTTTCAAGTTTTTTTTGAGGAATCCATTGACATATTGTGATTTGGAACCCTTTCCCATACATCAACAACACCAACAATAATTATTTTATTACACCAAACTTTGAGGGAGATGAAAATGGGTTCTAACATCAGTTTTTCATTTTCAAAGATTTATTAAAAAAAAAAAAAGCACTAGCTGAGAGTCGAACCCGATACCTTCCACTTGCCAGGCGTTTGCCTATCCACTAGACTAATGTGTCACACTGGTCATGTCTGTGTATTTTTTCATATTGATACTTATATTGTTGTAGATGTAGCAAAGACGTATTCTAACTTATTCAGAGAGTTGCTTGTTAAAGAAAGAATATCAAATGTTATTTTCTCCTTTGTTGAGGAGGTGGGGGGGGGTGTCCCCTTTAAAAAAAGGAGATGGACACGTCAATGTCATGGGGTAAAGAAAAAAAATTAAAAAATAACATGAGGTAGAAAGAAGAAGCTGGGAGTCGAAACCGAGTACATACATACATTGCGTTGTGAAGCGATCAGTCTTATCCACAAGACCA
This sequence comes from Strongylocentrotus purpuratus, assembly GCF_000002235.5. Lineage (NCBI taxonomy): Eukaryota > Metazoa > Echinodermata > Echinoidea > Camarodonta > Strongylocentrotidae > Strongylocentrotus > Strongylocentrotus purpuratus. The sequence continues at coordinate 33,279,289 of NW_022145610.1, forward strand.
CTTTGCCTCACTGCTACTAACTGGTTCGCTTCTTGGTCTTATAGCACTTTCTGCATGTTAACGACTTTAATATGTTGATTTACTGATTTAACGATTTCGGGATGCATAATTATTCATATTTTTGCAGTCCGATGTTGTCAAGATTGCCCGTAAATGTTTTCTTTTAGTTACTGATATTTCTGATATAATAGTGAGGTTTTATGTTATTTTCATTTATTTTGCAAACTGCTGACTTAAACTTAAAGTGATATGACAAAAGGCCACTGCCCTGACATAGCATAATGAACAGAACACGGATCTATTCCATTTAGGATATGCTACGAATTCTATAACAGGGCACCAATTAATAGGGAAGCTTGGCTATTCGATTCCGTGTTCAATAGCTTGCACCTGCAATGTTTGAATAGTTACGTAACACATTATTCAGCTCTTTCTGACATGGCATCAATTAATGAATTGAAAAAAAACCCGACCCTCCCTTCATTGACGGAATATTTTTCTCAATTGCGAGGATTACATGAGAGGTAATAAAAGCATTCCTGACGTAATGGTATCGAAATATAAGAAAGGAAAACAAGTTCAGTTCAAGACAGTTCAAAATAATGCTGGGAAATGGAAATTAAAATGATACCGTTTTAAAAACCAGTTAGATATGGTTTTTTGGACAAGAAGCATGAGATAATTCATTGCTCGGCAATCTGGACTGAGTTGAAACAGAGCATCCAATATTCCTGATATTTAATAGTATACTGTCAATAAAAAATATAACTAAAAAAAATAATAATAATGGACCTCTTTACCCAAGGCTGTGTGTCTTTGTCGAGCACAAAATGATTCTGCTCGGGTATGCAGGCCAGTTGTTATCCCATTTTGGGCTTGAATATATAGACTTGAATTGAAAGACCCTTTGTTTCACTTCGCGAAGTTTGGGCGCTTTTTGTATGAGGAATAAAACCTTGCCCATCATTGAATTCATGTTGTAAAGTTGTTTACAGACTGGAAAAGGATAGCATGGGAGTGTACAAATTGAATAAATGGATGTAAGTAGTACTGCAAATGTAAAAAACTTGTTTAACCTGGCAATAAGGGACTCTTGAATGTAGTTTAAAAATTGGACATAGCTTTGGGGCTAACGCTACCGGCCACCGGCTACGCTGACGACCGCCAGCTAGCTGACGACCCCCCCCCCCCAAAAAGACCCCCCCCCCAAAAAAAGACCCCCCCCCCAAAAAGACCCCCCCAAAAAAAGACCCCCCCCCAAAAAAAAAGACCCCCCCCCCAAAAAAAAGACCCCCCCCCAAAAAAAGACCCCCCCCCCAAAAAAAAAGACCCCTCAGCTGCTTCCCCTCACCATAGGCCCTTTTTCAAGTTTTTTTTGAGGAATCCATTGACATATTGTGATTTGGAACCCTTTCCCATACATCAACAACACCAACAATAATTATTTTATTACACCAAACTTTGAGGGAGATGAAAATGGGTTCTAACATCAGTTTTTCATTTTCAAAGATTTATTAAAAAAAAAAAAAGCACTAGCTGAGAGTCGAACCCGATACCTTCCACTTGCCAGGCGTTTGCCTATCCACTAGACTAATGTGTCACACTGGTCATGTCTGTGTATTTTTTCATATTGATACTTATATTGTTGTAGATGTAGCAAAAGACGTATTCTAACTTATTCAGAGAGTTGCTTGTTAAAGAAAGAATATCAAATGTTATTTTCTCCTTTGTTGAGGAGGTGGGGGGGGGGTGTCCCCTTTAAAAAAAGGAGATGGACACGTCAATGTCATGGGGTAAAGAAAAAAAATTAAAAATAACATGAGGTAGAAAGAAGAAGCTGGGAGTCGAAACCGAGTACATACATACATTGCGTTGTGAAGCGATCAGTCTTATCCACAAGACCACTTTGCCTCACTGCTACTAACTGGTTCGCTTCTTGGTCTTATAGCACTTTCTGCATGTTAACGACTTTAATATGTTGATTTACTGATTTAACGATTTCGGGATGCATAATTATTCATATTTTTGCAGTCCGATGTTGTCAAGATTGCCCGTAAATGTTTTCTTTTAGTTACTGATATTTCTGATATAATAGTGAGGTTTTATGTTATTTTCATTTATTTTGCAAACTGCTGACTTAAACTTAAAGTGATATGACAAAAGGCCACTGCCCTGACATAGCATAATGAACAGAACACGGATCTATTCCATTTAGGATATGCTACGAATTCTATAACAGGGCACCAATTAATAGGGAAGCTTGGCTATTCGATTCCGTGTTCAATAGCTTGCACCTGCAATGTTTGAATAGTTACGTAACACATTATTCAGCTCTTTCTGACATGGCATCAATTAATGAATTGAAAAAAAACCCGACCCTCCCTTCATTGACGGAATATTTTTCTCAATTGCGAGGATTACATGAGAGGTAATAAAAGCATTCCTGACGTAATGGTATCGAAATATAAGAAAGGAAAACAAGTTCAGTTCAAGACAGTTCAAAATAATGCTGGGAAATGGAAATTAAAATGATACCGTTTTAAAAACCAGTTAGATATGGTTTTTGGACAAGAAGCATGAGATAATTCATTGCTCGGCAATCTGGACTGAGTTGAAACAGAGCATCCAATATTCCTGATATTTAATAGTATACTGTCAATAAAAAAATATAACTAAAAAAAATAATAATAATGGACCTCTTTACCCAAGGCTGTGTGTCTTTGTCGAGCACAAAATGATTCTGCTCGGGTATGCAGGCCAGTTGTTATCCCATTTTGGGCTTGAATATATAGACTTGAATTGAAAGACCCTTTGTTTCACTTCGCGAAGTTTGGGCGCTTTTTGTATGAGGAATAAAACCTTGCCCATCATTGAATTCATGTTGTAAAGTTGTTTACAGACTGGAAAAGGATAGCATGGGAGTGTACAAATTGAATAATGGATGTAAGTAGTACTGCAAATGTAAAAACTTGTTTAACCTGGCAATAAGGGACTCTTGAATGTAGTTTAAAAATTGGACATAGCTTTGGGGCTAACGCTACCGGCCACCGGCTACGCTGACGACCGCCAGCTAGCTGACGACCGCCAGCTAGCTGACGACCGCCAGCTAGCTGACGACCGCCAGCTAGCTGACGACCGCCAGCTAGCTGACGACCGCCAGCTAGCTGACGACCGCCAGCTAGCTGACGACCGCCAGCTAGCCGCCAGCTAGCTGACGACCGCCAGCTAGCTGACGACCGCCAGCTAGCTGACGACCGCCAGCTAGCTGACGACCGCCAGCTAGCTGACGACCGCCAGCTAGCTGACGACCGCCAGCTAGCTGACGACCGCCAGCTAGCTGACGACCGCCAGCTAGCTGACGACCCCCCCCAAAAAAAAGACCCCCCCAAAAAAAGACACCCCCCCAAAAAAGACCCCCCCAAAAAAGACCCCCCCCCCCAAAAAAAAGACCCCCCCCCCAAAAAAAAAGACCCCCCCCAAAAAAAGACCCCTCCCCCCAAAAAAAAAGACCCCTCAGCTGCTTCCCCTCACCATAGGCCCTTTTTCAAGTTTTTTTTGAGGAATCCATTGACATATTGTGATTTGGAACCCTTTCCCATACATCAACAACACCAACAATAATTATTTTATTACACCAAACTTTGAGGGAGATGAAAATGGGTTCTAACATCAGTTTTTCATTTTCAAAGATTTATTAAAAAAAAAAAAAGCACTAGCTGAGAGTCGAACCCGATACCTTCCACTTGCCAGGCGTTTGCCTATCCACTAGACTAATGTGTCACACTGGTCATGTCTGTGTATTTTTTCATATTGATACTTATATTGTTGTAGATGTAGCAAAAGACGTATTCTAACTTATTCAGAGAGTTGCTTGTTAAAGAAAGAATATCAAATGTTATTTTCTCCTTTGTTGAGGAGGTGGGGGGGGGGGTGTCCCCTTTAAAAAAAGGAGATGGACACGTCAATGTCATGGGGTAAAGAAAAAAAAATTAAAAAATAACATGAGGTAGAAAGAAGAAGCTGGGAGTCGAAACCGAGTACATACATACATTGCGTTGTGAAGCGATCAGTCTTATCCACAAGACCACTTTGCCTCACTGCTACTAACTGGTTCGCTTCTTGGTCTTATAGCACTTTCTGCATGTTAACGACTTTAATATGTTGATTTACTGATTTAACGATTTCGGGATGCATAATTATTCATATTTTTGCAGTCCGATGTTGTCAAGATTGCCCGTAAATGTTTTCTTTTAGTTACTGATATTTCTGATATAATAGTGAGGTTTTATGTTATTTTCATTTATTTTGCAAACTGCTGACTTAAACTTAAAGTGATATGACAAAAGGCCACTGCCCTGACATAGCATAATGAACAGAACACGGATCTATTCCATTTAGGATATGCTACGAATTCTATAACAGGGCACCAATTAATAGGGAAGCTTGGCTATTCGATTCCGTGTTCAATAGCTTGCACCTGCAATGTTTGAATAGTTACGTAACACATTATTCAGCTCTTTCTGACATGGCATCAATTAATGAATTGAAAAAAAACCCGACCCTCCCTTCATTGACGGAATATTTTTCTCAATTGCGAGGATTACATGAGAGGTAATAAAGCATTCCTGACGTAATGGTATCGAAATATAAGAAAGGAAAACAAGTTCAGTTCAAGACAGTTCAAAATAATGCTGGGAAATGGAAATTAAAATGATACCGTTTTAAAAACCAGTTAGATATGGTTTTTGGACAAGAAGCATGAGATAATTCATTGCTCGGCAATCTGGACTGAGTTGAAACAGAGCATCCAATATTCCTGATATTTAATAGTATACTGTCAATAAAAAAATATAACTAAAAAAATAATAATAATGGACCTCTTTACCCAAGGCTGTGTGTCTTTGTCGAGCACAAAATGATTCTGCTCGGGTATGCAGGCCAGTTGTTATCCCATTTTGGGCTTGAATATATAGACTTGAATTGAAAGACCCTTTGTTTCACTTCGCGAAGTTTGGGCGCTTTTTGTATGAGGAATAAAACCTTGCCCATCATTGAATTCATGTTGTAAAGTTGTTTACAGACTGGAAAAGGATAGCATGGGAGTGTACAAATTGAATAAATGGATGTAAGTAGTACTGCAAATGTAAAAAACTTGTTTAACCTGGCAATAAGGGACTCTTGAATGTAGTTTAAAAATTGGACATAGCTTTGGGGCCAACGCTACCGGCCACCGGCTACGCTGACGACCGCCAGCTAGCTGACGACCGCCAGCTAGCTGACGACCCAGCTAGCTGACGACCGCCAGCTAGCTGACGACCGCCAGCTAGCTGACGACCGCCAGCTAGCTGACGACCGCCAGCTAGCTGACGACCGCCAGCTAGCTGACGACCGCCAGCTAGCTGACGACCGCCAGCTAGCTGACGACCGCCAGCTAGCTGACGACCCCCCCCAAAAAAAAGACCCCCCCAAAAAAAGACACCCCCCCAAAAAAGACCCCCCCAAAAAAAGACCCCCCCCAAAAAAAAAAAGACCCCCCCCAAAAAAAAGACCCCCCCCAAAAAAAGACCCCCCCCCCCAAAAAAAAAGACCCCTCAGCTGCTTCCCCTCACCATAGGCCCTTTTTCAAGTTTTTTTTGAGGAATCCATTGACATATTGTGATTTGGAACCCTTTCCCATACATCAACAACACCAACAATAATTATTTTATTACACCAAACTTTGAGGGAGATGAAAATGGGTTCTAACATCAGTTTTTCATTTTCAAAGATTTATTAAAAAAAAAAAAAGCACTAGCTGAGAGTCGAACCCGATACCTTCCACTTGCCAGGCGTTTGCCTATCCACTAGACTAATGTGTCACACTGGTCATGTCTGTGTATTTTTTCATATTGATACTTATATTGTTGTAGATGTAGCAAAAGACGTATTCTAACTTATTCAGAGAGTTGCTTGTTAAAGAAAGAATATCAAATGTTATTTTCTCCTTTGTTGAGGAGGTGGGGGGGGTGTCCCCTTTAAAAAAAGGAGATGGACACGTCAATGTCATGGGGTAAAGAAAAAAAAATTAAAAAATAACATGAGGTAGAAAGAAGAAGCTGGGAGTCGAAACCGAGTACATACATACATTGCGTTGTGAAGCGATCAGTCTTATCCACAAGACCACTTTGCCTCACTGCTACTAACTGGTTCGCTTCTTGGTCTTATAGCACTTTCTGCATGTTAACGACTTTAATATGTTGATTTACTGATTTAACGATTTCGGGATGCATAATTATTCATATTTTTGCAGTCCGATGTTGTCAAGATTGCCCGTAAATGTTTTCTTTTAGTTACTGATATTTCTGATATAATAGTGAGGTTTTATGTTATTTTCATTTATTTTGCAAACTGCTGACTTAAACTTAAAGTGATATGACAAAAGGCCACTGCCCTGACATAGCATAATGAACAGAACACGGATCTATTCCATTTAGGATATGCTACGAATTCTATAACAGGGCACCAATTAATAGGGAAGCTTGGCTATTCGATTCCGTGTTCAATAGCTTGCACCTGCAATGTTTGAATAGTTACGTAACACATTATTCAGCTCTTTCTGACATGGCATCAATTAATGAATTGAAAAAAAACCCGACCCTCCCTTCATTGACGGAATATTTTTCTCAATTGCGAGGATTACATGAGAGGTAATAAAAGCATTCCTGACGTAATGGTATCGAAATATAAGAAAGGAAAACAAGTTCAGTTCAAGACAGTTCAAAATAATGCTGGGAAATGGAAATTAAAATGATACCGTTTTAAAAACCAGTTAGATATGGTTTTTGGACAAGAAGCATGAGATAATTCATTGCTCGGCAATCTGGACTGAGTTGAAACAGAGCATCCAATATTCCTGATATTTAATAGTATACTGTCAATAAAAAAATATAACTAAAAAAAATAATAATAATGGACCTCTTTACCCAAGGCTGTGTGTCTTTGTCGAGCACAAAATGATTCTGCTCGGGTATGCAGGCCAGTTGTTATCCCATTTTGGGCTTGAATATATAGACTTGAATTGAAAGACCCTTTGTTTCACTTCGCGAAGTTTGGGCGCTTTTTGTATGAGGAATAAAACCTTGCCCATCATTGAATTCATGTTGTAAAGTTGTTTACAGACTGGAAAAGGATAGCATGGGAGTGTACAAATTGAATAAATGGATGTAAGTAGTACTGCAAATGTAAAAAACTTGTTTAACCTGGCAATAAGGGACTCTTGAATGTAGTTTAAAAATTGGACATAGCTTTGGGGCTAACGCTACCGGCCACCGGCTACGCTGACGACCGCCAGCTAGCTGACGACCGCCAGCTAGCTGACGACCCCCCCCCCAAAAAAAAAGACCCCCCCCAAAAAAGACCCCCCCCCCAAAAAAGACCCCCCCAAAAAAAGACCCCCCCCCCCCCAAAAAAAAAGACCCCCCCCCAAAAAAAAAGACCCCCCCCCAAAAAAAAGACCCCCCCCCCAAAAAAAAGACCCCTCAGCTGCTTCCCCTCACCATAGGCCCTTTTTCAAGTTTTTTTTTGAGGAATCCATTGACATATTGTGATTTGGAACCCTTTCCCATACATCAACAACACCAACAATAATTATTTTATTACACCAAACTTTGAGGGAGATGAAAATGGGTTCTAACATCAGTTTTTCATTTTCAAAGATTTATTAAAAAAAAAAAAAGCACTAGCTGAGAGTCGAACCCGATACCTTCCACTTGCCAGGCGTTTGCCTATCCACTAGACTAATGTGTCACACTGGTCATGTCTGTGTATTTTTTCATATTGATACTTATATTGTTGTAGATGTAGCAAAAGACGTATTCTAACTTATTCAGAGAGTTGCTTGTTAAAGAAAGAATATCAAATGTTATTTTCTCCTTTGTTGAGGAGGTGGGGGGGGGGGTGTCCCCTTTAAAAAAAGGAGATGGACACGTCAATGTCATGGGGTAAAGAAAAAAAATTAAAAAATAACATGAGGTAGAAAGAAGAAGCTGGGAGTCGAAACCGAGTACATACATACATTGCGTTGTGAAGCGATCAGTCTTATCCACAAGACCACTTTGCCTCACTGCTACTAACTGGTTCGCTTCTTGGTCTTATAGCACTTTCTGCATGTTAACGACTTTAATATGTTGATTTACTGATTTAACGATTTCGGGATGCATAATTATTCATATTTTTGCAGTCCGATGTTGTCAAGATTGCCCGTAAATGTTTTCTTTTAGTTACTGATATTTCTGATATAATAGTGAGGTTTTATGTTATTTTCATTTATTTTGCAAACTGCTGACTTAAACTTAAAGTGATATGACAAAAGGCCACTGCCCTGACATAGCATAATGAACAGAACACGGATCTATTCCATTTAGGATATGCTACGAATTCTATAACAGGGCACCAATTAATAGGGAAGCTTGGCTATTCGATTCCGTGTTCAATAGCTTGCACCTGCAATGTTTGAATAGTTACGTAACACATTATTCAGCTCTTTCTGACATGGCATCAATTAATGAATTGAAAAAAAACCCGACCCTCCCTTCATTGACGGAATATTTTTCTCAATTGCGAGGATTACATGAGAGGTAATAAAAGCATTCCTGACGTAATGGTATCGAAATATAAGAAAGGAAAACAAGTTCAGTTCAAGACAGTTCAAAATAATGCTGGGAAATGGAAATTAAAATGATACCGTTTTAAAAACCAGTTAGATATGGTTTTTGGACAAGAAGCATGAGATAATTCATTGCTCGGCAATCTGGACTGAGTTGAAACAGAGCATCCAATATTCCTGATATTTAATAGTATACTGTCAATAAAAAATATAACTAAAAAAAATAATAATAATGGACCTCTTTACCCAAGGCTGTGTGTCTTTGTCGAGCACAAAATGATTCTGCTCGGGTATGCAGGCCAGTTGTTATCCCATTTTGGGCTTGAATATATAGACTTGAATTGAAAGACCCTTTGTTTCACTTCGCGAAGTTTGGGCGCTTTTTGTATGAGGAATAAACCTTGCCCATCATTGAATTCATGTTGTAAAGTTGTTTACAGACTGGAAAAGGATAGCATGGGAGTGTACAAATTGAATAAATGGATGTAAGTAGTACTGCAAATGTAAAAAACTTGTTTAACCTGGCAATAAGGGACTCTTGAATGTAGTTTAAAAATTGGACATAGCTTTGGGGCTAACGCTACCGGCCACCGCTACGCTGACGACCGCCAGCTAGCTGACGACCGCCAGCTAGCTGACGACCGCCAGCTAGCTGACGACCGCCAGCTAGCTGACGACCGCCAGCTAGCTGACGACCGCCAGCTAGCTGACGACCGCCAGCTAGCTGACGACCGCCAGCTAGCTGACGACCGCCAGCTAGCTGACGACCGCCAGCTAGCTGACGACCGCCAGCTAGCTGACCCGCCCTAGCTGACGACCGCCAGCTAGCTGACGACCCCCCCCAAAAAAAGACCCCCCCAAAAAAAGACACCCCCCCAAAAAAGACCCCCCCAAAAAAAGACCCCCCCCCCAAAAAAAAAAGACCCCCCCCAAAAAAAAGACCCCCCCCAAAAAAAAGACCCCCCCCCCCCAAAAAAAAGACCCCTCAGCTGCTTCCCCTCACCATAGGCCCTTTTTCAAGTTTTTTTTGAGGAATCCATTGACATATTGTGATTTGGAACCCTTTCCCATACATCAACAACACCAACAATAATTATTTTATTACACCAAACTTTGAGGGAGATGAAAATGGGTTCTAACATCAGTTTTTTCATTTTCAAAGATTTATTAAAAAAAAAAAAAGCACTAGCTGAGAGTCGAACCCGATACCTTCCACTTGCCAGGCGTTTGCCTATCCACTAGACTAATGTGTCACACTGGTCATGTCTGTGTATTTTTTCATATTGATACTTATATTGTTGTAGATGTAGCAAAAGACGTATTCTAACTTATTCAGAGAGTTGCTTGTTAAAGAAAGAATATCAAATGTTATTTTCTCCTTTGTTGAGGAGGTGGGGGGGGGGTGTCCCCTTTAAAAAAAGGAGATGGACACGTCAATGTCATGGGGTAAAGAAAAAAAAATTAAAAAATAACATGAGGTAGAAAGAAGAAGCTGGGAGTCGAAACCGAGTACATACATACATTGCGTTGTGAAGCGATCAGTCTTATCCACAAGACCACTTTGCCTCACTGCTACTAACTGGTTCGCTTCTTGGTCTTATAGCACTTTCTGCATGTTAACGACTTTAATATGTTGATTTACTGATTTAACGATTTCGGGATGCATAATTATTCATATTTTTGCAGTCCGATGTTGTCAAGATTGCCCGTAAATGTTTTCTTTTAGTTACTGATATTTCTGATATAATAGTGAGGTTTTATGTTATTTTCATTTATTTTGCAAACTGCTGACTTAAACTTAAAGTGATATGACAAAAGGCCACTGCCCTGACATAGCATAATGAACAGAACACGGATCTATTCCATTTAGGATATGCTACGAATTCTATAACAGGGCACCAATTAATAGGGAAGCTTGGCTATTCGATTCCGTGTTCAATAGCTTGCACCTGCAATGTTTGAATAGTTACGTAACACATTATTCAGCTCTTTCTGACATGGCATCAATTAATGAATTGAAAAAAAACCCGACCCTCCCTTCATTGACGGAATATTTTTCTCAATTGCGAGGATTACATGAGAGGTAATAATAGCATTCCTGACGTAATGGTATCGAAATATAAGAAAGGAAAACAAGTTCAGTTCAAGACAGTTCAAAATAATGCTGGGAAATGGAAATTAAAATGATACCGTTTTAAAAACCAGTTAGATATGGTTTTTGGACAAGAAGCATGAGATAATTCATTGCTCGGCAATCTGGACTGAGTTGAAACAGAGCATCCAATATTCCTGATATTTAATAGTATACTGTCAATAAAAAAATATAACTAAAAAAAATAATAATAATGGACCTCTTTACCCAAGGCTGTGTGTCTTTGTCGAGCACAAAATGATTCTGCTCGGGTATGCAGGCCAGTTGTTATCCCATTTTGGGCTTGAATATATAGACTTGAATTGAAAGACCCTTTGTTTCACTTCGCGAAGTTTGGGCGCTTTTTGTATGAGGAATAAAACCTTGCCCATCATTGAATTCATGTTGTAAAGTTGTTTACAGACTGGAAAAGGATAGCATGGGAGTGTACAAATTGAATAAATGGATGTAAGTAGTACTGCAAATGTAAAAAACTTGTTTAACCTGGCAATAAGGGACTCTTGAATGTAGTTTAAAAATTGGACATAGCTTTGGGGCTAACGCTACCGGCCACCGGCTACGCTGACGACCGCCAGCTAGCTGACGACCCCCCCCCCCCAAAAAAAAAGACCCCCCCGAAAAAAAGCTGACGACCGCCCCCCCCCAAAAAAAAAAGACCCCCCCCAAAAAAGACCCCCCCCCCCCCCAAAAAAAAGACCCCCCCCCCAAAAAAAAAGACCCCCCCCCAAAAAAAAAGACCCCCCCCCCCCAAAAAAAAGACCCCTCAGCTGCTTCCCCTCACCATAGGCCCTTTTTCAAGTTTTTTTTGAGGAATCCATTGACATATTGTGATTTGGAACCCTTTCCCATACATCAACAACACCAACAATAATTATTTTATTACACCAAACTTTGAGGGAGATGAAAATGGGTTCTAACATCAGTTTTTCATTTTCAAAGATTTATTAAAAAAAAAAAAAGCACTAGCTGAGAGTCGAACCCGATACCTTCCACTTGCCAGGCGTTTGCCTATCCACTAGACTAATGTGTCACACTGGTCATGTCTGTGTATTTTTTCATATTGATACTTATATTGTTGTAGATGTAGCAAAAGACGTATTCTAACTTATTCAGAGAGTTGCTTGTTAAAGAAAGAATATCAAATGTTATTTTCTCCTTTGTTGAGGAGGTGGGGGGGGGGGGGTGTCCCCTTTAAAAAAAGGAGATGGACACGTCAATGTCATGGGGTAAAGAAAAAAAATTAAAAAATAACATGAGGTAGAAAGAAGAAGCTGGGAGTCGAAACCGAGTACATACATACATTGCGTTGTGAAGCGATCAGTCTTATCCACAAGACCACTTTGCCTCACTGCTACTAACTGGTTCGCTTCTTGGTCTTATAGCACTTTCTGCATGTTAACGACTTTAATATGTTGATTTACTGATTTAACGATTTCGGGATGCATAATTATTCATATTTTTGCAGTCCGATGTTGTCAAGATTGCCCGTAAATGTTTTCTTTTAGTTACTGATATTTCTGATATAATAGTGAGGTTTTATGTTATTTTCATTTATTTTGCAAACTGCTGACTTAAACTTAAAGTGATATGACAAAAGGCCACTGCCCTGACATAGCATAATGAACAGAACACGGATCTATTCCATTTAGGATATGCTACGAATTCTATAACAGGGCACCAATTAATAGGGAAGCTTGGCTATTCGATTCCGTGTTCAATAGCTTGCACCTGCAATGTTTGAATAGTTACGTAACACATTATTCAGCTCTTTCTGACATGGCATCAATTAATGAATTGAAAAAAAACCCGACCCTCCCTTCATTGACGGAATATTTTTCTCAATTGCGAGGATTACATGAGAGGTAATAATAGCATTCCTGACGTAATGGTATCGAAATATAAGAAAGGAAAACAAGTTCAGTTCAAGACAGTTCAAAATAATGCTGGGAAATGGAAATTAAAATGATACCGTTTTAAAAACCAGTTAGATATGGTTTTTGGACAAGAAGCATGAGATAATTCATTGCTCGGCAATCTGGACTGTATTTGAAACAGAGCATCCAATATTCCTGATATTTAATAGTATACTGTCAATAAAAAAATATAACTAAAAAAAATAATAATAATGGACCTCTTTACCCAAGGCTGTGTGTCTTTGTCGAGCACAAAATGATTCTGCTCGGGTATGCAGGCCAGTTGTTATCCCATTTTGGGCTTGAATATATAGACTTGAATTGAAAGACCCTTTGTTTCACTTCGCGAAGTTTGGGCGCTTTTTGTATGAGGAATAAAACCTTGCCCATCATTGAATTCATGTTGTAAAGTTGTTTACAGACTGGAAAAGGATAGCATGGGAGTGTACAAATTGAATAAATGGATGTAAGTAGTACTGCAAATGTAAAAAACTTGTTTAACCTGGCAATAAGGGACTCTTGAATGTAGTTTAAAAATTGGACATAGCTTTGGGGCTAACGCTACCGGCCACCGGCTACGCTGACGACCGCCAGCTAGCTGACGACCCCCCCCCCCCAAAAAAAAGACCCCCCCAAAAAAAAGACCCCCCCCCCAAAAAAAAGACCCCCCCCCCCAAAAAAACCCCCCCCCCAAAAAAGACCCCCCCCCCCAAAAAAAAGACCCCCCCCCCCAAAAAAAGACCCCCCCCCCAAAAAAAAGACCCCTCAGCTGCTTCCCCTCACCATAGGCCCTTTTTCAAGTTTTTTTTGAGGAATCCATTGACATATTGTGATTTGGAACCCTTTCCCATACATCAACAACACCAACAATAATTATTTTATTACACCAAACTTTGAGGGAGATGAAAATGGGTTCTAACATCAGTTTTTCATTTTCAAAGATTTATTAAAAAAAAAAAAGCACTAGCTGAGAGTCGAACCCGATACCTTCCACTTGCCAGGCGTTTGCCTATCCACTAGACTAATGTGTCACACTGGTCATGTCTGTGTATTTTTTCATATTGATACTTATATTGTTGTAGATGTAGCAAAAGACGTATTCTAACTTATTCAGAGAGTTGCTTGTTAAAGAAAGAATATCAAATGTTATTTTCTCCTTTGTTGAGGAGGTGGGGGGGGGGGTGTCCCCTTTAAAAAAAGGAGATGGACACGTCAATGTCATGGGGTAAAGAAAAAAAATTAAAAAATAACATGAGGTAGAAAGAAGAAGCTGGGAGTCGAACCCGAGTACATACATACATTGCGTTGTGAAGCGATCAGTCTTATCCACAAGACCACTTTGCCTCACTGCTACTAACTGGTTCGCTTCTTGGTCTTATAGCACTTTCTGCATGTTAACGACTTTAATATGTTGATTTACTGATTTAACGATTTCGGGATGCATAATTATTCATATTTTTGCAGTCCGATGTTGTCAAGATTGCCCGTAAATGTTTTCTTTTAGTTACTGATATTTCTGATATAATAGTGAGGTTTTATGTTATTTTCATTTATTTTGCAAACTGCTGACTTAAACTTAAAGTGATATGACAAAAGGCCACTGCCCTGACATAGCATAATGAACAGAACACGGATCTATTCCATTTAGGATATGCTACGAATTCTATAACAGGGCACCAATTAATAGGGAAGCTTGGCTATTCGATTCCGTGTTCAATAGCTTGCACCTGCAATGTTTGAATAGTTACGTAACACATTATTCAGCTCTTTCTGACATGGCATCAATTAATGAATTGAAAAAAAACCCGACCCTCCCTTCATTGACGGAATATTTTTCTCAATTGCGAGGATTACATGAGAGGTAATAATAGCATTCCTGACGTAATGGTATCGAAATATAAGAAAGGAAAACAAGTTCAGTTCAAGACAGTTCAAAATAATGCTGGGAAATGGAAATTAAAATGATACCGTTTTAAAAACCAGTTAGATATGGTTTTTGGACAAGAAGCATGAGATAATTCATTGCTCGGCAATCTGGACTGTATTTGAAACAGAGCATCCAATATTCCTGATATTTAATAGTATACTGTCAATAAAAAAATATAACTAAAAAAAATAATAATAATGGACCTCTTTACCCAAGGCTGTGTGTCTTTGTCGAGCACAAAATGATTCTGCTCGGGTATGCAGGCCAGTTGTTATCCCATTTTGGGCTTGAATATATAGACTTGAATTGAAAGACCCTTTGTTTCACTTCGCGAAGTTTGGGCGCTTTTTGTATGAGGAATAAAACCTTGCCCATCATTGAATTCATGTTGTAAAGTTGTTTACAGACTGGAAAAGGATAGCATGGGAGTGTACAAATTGAATAAATGGATGTAAGTAGTACTGCAAATGTAAAAAACTTGTTTAACCTGGCAATAAGGGACTCTTGAATGTAGTTTAAAAATTGGACATAGCTTTGGGGCTAACGCTACCGGCCACCGGCTACGCTGACGACCGCCAGCGCTGACGACAGCTGACGACCGCCCGGCTACGCTGACGACCGCCAGCTAGCTGACGACCGCCCCTGACCCGCCAAAAAGCTAGCTGACGACCCCCCCCCCAAAAAAAAGACCCCCCCCAAAAAAGACCCCCCCCCCCCAAAAAAAAGACCCCCCCAAAAAAAGACCCCCCCCCAAAAAAAAAGACCCCCCCCCCAAAAAAAAAGACCCCCCCCCCAAAAAAAAAAAGACCCCTCAGCTGCTTCCCCTCACCATAGGCCCTTTTTCAAGTTTTTTTTGAGGAATCCATTGACATATTGTGATTTGGAACCCTTTCCCATACATCAACAACACCAACAATAATTATTTTATTACACCAAACTTTGAGGGAGATGAAAATGGGTTCTAACATCAGTTTTTCATTTTCAAAGATTTATTAAAAAAAAAAAAGCACTAGCTGAGAGTCGAACCCGATACCTTCCACTTGCCAGGCGTTTGCCTATCCACTAGACTAATGTGTCACACTGGTCATGTCTGTGTATTTTTTCATATTGATACTTATATTGTTGTAGATGTAGCAAAAGACGTATTCTAACTTATTCAGAGAGTTGCTTGTTAAAGAAAGAATATCAAATGTTATTTTCTCCTTTGTTGAGGAGGTGGGGGGGGGGTGTCCCCTTTAAAAAAAGGAGATGGACACGTCAATGTCATGGGGTAAAGAAAAAAAAATTAAAAAATAACATGAGGTAGAAAGAAGAAGCTGGGAGTCGAACCCGAGTACATACATACATTGCGTTGTGAAGCGATCAGTCTTATCCACAAGACCACTTTGCCTCACTGCTACTAACTGGTTCGCTTCTTGGTCTTATAGCACTTTCTGCATGTTAACGACTTTAATATGTTGATTTACTGATTTAACGATTTCGGGATGCATAATTATTCATATTTTTGCAGTCCGATGTTGTCAAGATTGCCCGTAAATGTTTTCTTTTAGTTACTGATATTTCTGATATAATAGTGAGGTTTTATGTTATTTTCATTTATTTTGCAAACTGCTGACTTAAACTTAAAGTGATATGACAAAAGGCCACTGCCCTGACATAGCATAATGAACAGAACACGGATCTATTCCATTTAGGATATGCTACGAATTCTATAACAGGGCACCAATTAATAGGGAAGCTTGGCTATTCGATTCCGTGTTCAATAGCTTGCACCTGCAATGTTTGAATAGTTACGTAACACATTATTCAGCTCTTTCTGACATGGCATCAATTAATGAATTGAAAAAAAACCCGACCCTCCCTTCATTGACGGAATATTTTTCTCAATTGCGAGGATTACATGAGAGGTAATAATAGCATTCCTGACGTAATGGTATCGAAATATAAGAAAGGAAAACAAGTTCAGTTCAAGACAGTTCAAAATAATGCTGGGAAATGGAAATTAAAATGATACCGTTTTAAAAACCAGTTAGATATGGTTTTTGGACAAGAAGCATGAGATAATTCATTGCTCGGCAATCTGGACTGTATTTGAAACAGAGCATCCAATATTCCTGATATTTAATAGTATACTGTCAATAAAAAAATATAACTAAAAAAAATAATAATAATGGACCTCTTTACCCAAGGCTGTGTGTCTTTGTCGAGCACAAAATGATTCTGCTCGGGTATGCAGGCCAGTTGTTATCCCATTTTGGGCTTGAATATATAGACTTGAATTGAAAGACCCTTTGTTTCACTTCGCGAAGTTTGGGCGCTTTTTGTATGAGGAATAAAACCTTGCCCATCATTGAATTCATGTTGTAAAGTTGTTTACAGACTGGAAAAGGATAGCATGGGAGTGTACAAATTGAATAAATGGATGTAAGTAGTACTGCAAATGTAAAAAACTTGTTTAACCTGGCAATAAGGGACTCTTGAATGTAGTTTAAAAATTGGACATAGCTTTGGGGCTAACGCTACCGGCCACCGGCTACGCTGACGACCGCCAGCTGGCTGACGACCGCCAGCTGGCTGACGACCGCCAGCTGGCTGACGACCGCCAGCTAGCTGGCTGACGACCGCCAGCTGACGACCGCCAGCTAGCTGACGACCCCCCCCCAAAAAAAAAAGACCCCCCCCCAAAAAAGACCCCCCCCCCCCAAAAAAAAAAAAAAAGACCCCCCCCAAAAAAAAGACCCCCCCCAAAAAAAAAGACCCCCCCCCCCCCCCCCCAAAAAAAAAAAAGACCCCTCAGCTGCTTCCCCTCACCATAGGCCCTTTTTCAAGTTTTTTTTGAGGAATCCATTGACATATTGTGATTTGGAACCCTTTCCCATACATCAACAACACCAACAATAATTATTTTATTACACCAAACTTTGAGGGAGATGAAAATGGGTTCTAACATCAGTTTTTCATTTTCAAAGATTTATTAAAAAAAAAAAAAGC
This sequence comes from Strongylocentrotus purpuratus, assembly GCF_000002235.5. Taxonomy (NCBI): domain Eukaryota; kingdom Metazoa; phylum Echinodermata; class Echinoidea; order Camarodonta; family Strongylocentrotidae; genus Strongylocentrotus; species Strongylocentrotus purpuratus. The sequence goes on from NW_022145610.1 coordinate 33,296,916, forward strand.
ACTAGCTGAGAGTCGAACCCGATACCTTCCACTTGCCAGGCGTTTGCCTATCCACTAGACTAATGTGTCACACTGGTCATGTCTGTGTATTTTTTCATATTGATACTTATATTGTTGTAGATGTAGCAAAAGACGTATTCTAACTTATTCAGAGAGTTGCTTGTTAAAGAAAGAATATCAAATGTTATTTTCTCCTTTGTTGAGGAGGTGGGGGGGGGGGGTGTCCCCTTTAAAAAAAGGAGATGGACACGTCAATGTCATGGGGTAAAGAAAAAAAAATTAAAAAATAACATGAGGTAGAAAGAAGAAGCTGGGAGTCGAACCCGAGTACATACATACATTGCGTTGTGAAGCGATCAGTCTTATCCACAAGACCACTTTGCCTCACTGCTACTAACTGGTTCGCTTCTTGGTCTTATAGCACTTTCTGCATGTTAACGACTTTAATATGTTGATTTACTGATTTAACGATTTCGGGATGCATAATTATTCATATTTTTGCAGTCCGATGTTGTCAAGATTGCCCGTAAATGTTTTCTTTTAGTTACTGATATTTCTGATATAATAGTGAGGTTTTATGTTATTTTCATTTATTTTGCAAACTGCTGACTTAAACTTAAAGTGATATGACAAAAGGCCACTGCCCTGACATAGCATAATGAACAGAACACGGATCTATTCCATTTAGGATATGCTACGAATTCTATAACAGGGCACCAATTAATAGGGAAGCTTGGCTATTCGATTCCGTGTTCAATAGCTTGCACCTGCAATGTTTGAATAGTTACGTAACACATTATTCAGCTCTTTCTGACATGGCATCAATTAATGAATTGAAAAAAAACCCGACCCTCCCTTCATTGACGGAATATTTTTCTCAATTGCGAGGATTACATGAGAGGTAATAATAGCATTCCTGACGTAATGGTATCGAAATATAAGAAAGGAAAACAAGTTCAGTTCAAGACAGTTCAAAATAATGCTGGGAAATGGAAATTAAAATGATACCGTTTTAAAAACCAGTTAGATATGGTTTTTGGACAAGAAGCATGAGATAATTCATTGCTCGGCAATCTGGACTGTATTTGAAACAGAGCATCCAATATTCCTGATATTTAATAGTATACTGTCAATAAAAAAATATAACTAAAAAAAATAATAATAATGGACCTCTTTACCCAAGGCTGTGTGTCTTTGTCGAGCACAAAATGATTCTGCTCGGGTATGCAGACCAGTTGTTATCCCATTTTGGGCTTGAATATATAGACTTGAATTGAAAGACCCTTTGTTTCACTTCGCGAAGTTTGGGCGCTTTTTGTATGAGGAATAAAACCTTGCCCATCATTGAATTCATGTTGTAAAGTTGTTTACAGACTGGAAAAGGATAGCATGGGAGTGTACAAATTGAATAAATGGATGTAAGTAGTACTGCAAATGTAAAAAACTTGTTTAACCTGGCAATAAGGGACTCTTGAATGTAGTTTAAAAATTGGACATAGCTTTGGGGCTAACGCTACCGGCCACCGGCTACGCTGACGACCGCCAGCTGGCTGACGACCGCCAGCTGGCTGACGACCAGCTGGCTGACGACCGCCAGCTGGCTGACGACCGCCAGCTGGCTGACGACCCCCCCCAAAAAAAAAGACCCCCCCCCCCCAAAAAAGACCCCCCCAAAAAAAAAGACCCCCCCCCCCCCCCAAAAAAAAAGACCCCCCCCCCCCCCAAAAAAAAGACCCCTCAGCTGCTTCCCCTCACCATAGGCCCTTTTTCAAGTTTTTTTTGAGGAATCCATTGACATATTGTGATTTGGAACCCTTTCCCATACATCAACAACACCAACAATAATTATTTTATTACACCAAACTTTGAGGGAGATGAAAATGGGTTCTAACATCAGTTTTTCATTTTCAAAGATTTATTAAAAAAAAAAAAAGCACTAGCTGAGAGTCGAACCCGATACCTTCCACTTGCCAGGCGTTTGCCTATCCACTAGACTAATGTGTCACACTGGTCATGTCTGTGTATTTTTTCATATTGATACTTATATTGTTGTAGATGTAGCAAAAGACGTATTCTAACTTATTCAGAGAGTTGCTTGTTAAAGAAAGAATATCAAATGTTATTTTCTCCTTTGTTGAGGAGGTGGGGGGGGGTGTCCCCTTTAAAAAAAGGAGATGGACACGTCAATGTCATGGGGTAAAGAAAAAAAAATTAAAAAATAACATGAGGTAGAAAGAAGAAGCTGGGAGTCGAACCCGAGTACATACATACATTGCGTTGTGAAGCGATCAGTCTTATCCACAAGACCACTTTGCCTCACTGCTACTAACTGGTTCGCTTCTTGGTCTTATAGCACTTTCTGCATGTTAACGACTTTAATATGTTGATTTACTGATTTAACGATTTCGGGATGCATAATTATTCATATTTTTGCAGTCCGATGTTGTCAAGATTGCCCGTAAATGTTTTCTTTTAGTTACTGATATTTCTGATATAATAGTGAGGTTTTATGTTATTTTCATTTATTTTGCAAACTGCTGACTTAAACTTAAAGTGATATGACAAAAGGCCACTGCCCTGACATAGCATAATGAACAGAACACGGATCTATTCCATTTAGGATATGCTACGAATTCTATAACAGGGCACCAATTAATAGGGAAGCTTGGCTATTCGATTCCGTGTTCAATAGCTTGCACCTGCAATGTTTGAATAGTTACGTAACACATTATTCAGCTCTTTCTGACATGGCATCAATTAATGAATTGAAAAAAAACCCGACCCTCCCTTCATTGACGGAATATTTTTCTCAATTGCGAGGATTACATGAGAGGTAATAATAGCATTCCTGACGTAATGGTATCGAAATATAAGAAAGGAAAACAAGTTCAGTTCAAGACAGTACAAAATAATGCTGGGAAATGGAAATTAAAATGATACCGTTTTAAAAACCAGTTAGATATGGTTTTTGGACAAGAAGCATGAGATAATTCATTGCTCGGCAATCTGGACTGTATTTGAAACAGAGCATCCAATATTCCTGATATTTAATAGTATACTGTCAATAAAAAAATATAACTAAAAAAATAATAATAATGGACCTCTTTACCCAAGGCTGTGTGTCTTTGTCGAGCACAAAATGATTCTGCTCGGGTATGCAGACCAGTTGTTATCCCATTTTGGGCTTGAATATATAGACTTGAATTGAAAGACCCTTTGTTTCACTTCGCGAAGTTTGGGCGCTTTTTGTATGAGGAATAAAACCTTGCCCATCATTGAATTCATGTTGTAAAGTTGTTTACAGACTGGAAAAGGATAGCATGGGAGTGTACAAATTGAATAAATGGATGTAAGTAGTACTGCAAATGTAAAAAACTTGTTTAACCTGGCAATAAGGGACTCTTGAATGTAGTTTAAAAATTGGACATAGCTTTGGGGCTAACGCTACCGGCCACCGGCTACGCTGACGACCGCCAGCTGGCTGACGACCAGCTGGCTGACGACCGCCAGCTGGCTGACGACCGCCAGCTGGCTGACGACCCCCCCCCAAAAAAAAAGACCCCCCAAAAAAAAGACCCCCCCCCCAAAAAAAAAAAGACCCCCCCCCAAAAAAAAGACCCCCCCCAAAAAAAAAAGACCCCCCCCCCCCAAAAAAAAGACCCCTCAGCTGCTTCCCCTCACCATAGGCCCTTTTTCAAGTTTTTTTTGAGGAATCCATTGACATATTGTGATTTGGAACCCTTTCCCATACATCAACAACACCAACAATAATTATTTTATTACACCAAACTTTGAGGGAGATGAAAATGGGTTCTAACAGCAGTTTTTCATTTTCAAAGATTTATTAAAAAAAAAAAAAGCACTAGCTGAGAGTCGAACCCGATACCTTCCACTTGCCAGGCGTTTGCCTATCCACTAGACTAATGTGTCACACTGGTCATGTCTGTGTATTTTTTCATATTGATACTTATATTGTTGTAGATGTAGCAAAAGACGTATTCTAACTTATTCAGAGAGTTGCTTGTTAAAGAAAGAATATCAAATGTTATTTTCTCCTTTGTTGAGGAGGTGGGGGGGGTGTCCCCTTTAAAAAAAGGAGATGGACACGTCAATGTCATGGGGTAAAGAAAAAAAAATTAAAAAATAACATGAGGTAGAAAGAAGAAGCTGGGAGTCGAACCCGAGTACATACATACATTGCGTTGTGAAGCGATCAGTCTTATCCACAAGACCACTTTGCCTCACTGCTACTAACTGGTTCGCTTCTTGGTCTTATAGCACTTTCTGCATGTTAACGACTTTAATATGTTGATTTACTGATTTAACGATTTCGGGATGCATAATTATTCATATTTTTGCAGTCCGATGTTGTCAAGATTGCCCGTAAATGTTTTCTTTTAGTTACTGATATTTCTGATATAATAGTGAGGTTTTATGTTATTTTCATTTATTTTGCAAACTGCTGACTTAAACTTAAAGTGATATGACAAAAGGCCACTGCCCTGACATAGCATAATGAACAGAACACGGATCTATTCCATTTAGGATATGCTACGAATTCTATAACAGGGCACCAATTAATAGGGAAGCTTGGCTATTCGATTCCGTGTTCAATAGCTTGCACCTGCAATGTTTGAATAGTTACGTAACACATTATTCAGCTCTTTCTGACATGGCATCAATTAATGAATTGAAAAAAAACCCGACCCTCCCTTCATTGACGGAATATTTTTCTCAATTGCGAGGATTACATGAGAGGTAATAATAGCATTCCTGACGTAATGGTATCGAAATATAAGAAAGGAAAACAAGTTCAGTTCAAGACAGTACAAAATAATGCTGGGAAATGGAAATTAAAATGATACCGTTTTAAAAACCAGTTAGATATGGTTTTTGGACAAGAAGCATGAGATAATTCATTGCTCGGCAATCTGGACTGTATTTGAAACAGAGCATCCAATATTCCTGATATTTAATAGTATACTGTCAATAAAAAAATATAACTAAAAAAAATAATAATAATGGACCTCTTTACCCAAGGCTGTGTGTCTTTGTCGAGCACAAAATGATTCTGCTCGGGTATGCAGGCCAGTTGTTATCCCATTTTGGGCTTGAATATATAGACTTGAATTGAAAGACCCTTTGTTTCACTTCGCGAAGTTTGGGCGCTTTTTGTATGAGGAATAAAACCTTGCCCATCATTGAATTCATGTTGTAAAGTTGTTTACAGACTGGAAAAGGATAGCCCGCCAGCAAGCTGACGCCCCCTCCAAAGACCCCCCAAAGGGGCTCCCTAACAGTTTTTTTCCTACACTGCTCCCCCTCACCATAGGCCCATTTTTTAATCTTTTTTGAGGAATCCATTGACATATTGTGCTTTGGAACCTTTTCCCATACATCAACAACACCAACAATAATTATTTTATCACACCAAAATTGGAAAAAATGATTAACTTTTAATATCTGGCTTTTTGGCTTTAAAATAAAATACACTAAAAAAAAAATTGTAACTGATATCCCCTACCTTTCTTCTTCCTCTTTTTCGCCCCATTCCCTTCCCTTACTTCTCTCACCCTCTCTCATTTAAGTTTGGTGAGGGAGGCAGGGGCCTTTTGCCCCCTCCCCTCGATCCACACGATGTTGGTGGGATTAATCGCAACTGATCTCTGCTTCTTTTCACCCTTTTCTTTTCTTCTACCTCTTTTGTGTTCCATTTTAGCTCTCCTCTTTCCCTTTCCCTTCTTTCTCTCTTTTTTGTTGGCTGGAAGGGGGGGGGGGGGCAGAGGCAAAGGCCTTACCCCGCGATCCACATATTGTTTGCAGGAAAATTGCTACTGATATCCTTTCTTTTCTTTTCTTCTTTTGTTTCTTTCCCTTTCCTTCCTTCTCTCTTGTTTTGCGGGGGGGGGGGAGAGGCAACAGCATGGGCGGCAAGGCCCTTTTTGGTCCCCCCCCCGATCTCCTTCCTTTCCCCTTTTTCATTTTTTCTTCCTTTCCTCCTCTCTCTTTTTTCACTTCTTTTCCTTCTTTCTCTCTCTCTCTCTCTCTATCTCTCTTTTTGTTTGCTGAGGGGCCAGGGGAGGGCAGGCGAAGGCCTTTCGCCCCCGATCCACACTGCGTTGTTGGAAAAATTCACAATTGATCTCCCGTAACTTTCTTTTCTTTCCCTTTTCCTTCTCTTCCTTTCTCTCTCTGTTAAGTTTGCTGTAGAAGGGGGGAGGCAAGGGCCATTTGCCGCCCCCGATCCCCAACTTGTTGGCGGGAAAACTGCAACTGATATCCCCCCCCCCCTTTTTTCTTTCCTTCCCTTTATCTCCTCTTTTCCCTTTTTTCTTTCCCTTCTCTTCCTTCTATCTTTCTTTTTGCTGGGGGGGGGGGCAACAGCCTGGGAGGCAAAGCCCTTTCGCCCCCCCCCCCGATCTCCTTCTTTCTCCTTTTCTTTTCTTCTTCCTTTCCCTTTGTCTCTTCTTAACCTTTCCTTTTTTTAAATTTCCTTCTTTCTCTCTCTCTCTCTCTCTCTTGCTGAAAGGGGGGTGGCGATGGCCTTTCGCCCCGATCTCCTTCTTTTCCCCCTTTTCTTTTCTTCTTCCTCTTCTTACTTTCCCTTACTCTCCGCTTTACCTTCTCTTTCTCTCTCTCTCTTTCTCTTAAGTTTTTGTTGGCGGTTGGGGGGTCAAGGCCCTCTCGCCCCCCCCCCCCCCGCCCCCTGGATCCACGCCGGGAAGACCTGTAGTCAGGCGCGGATCCAGGATTTCCTAGGGGAGGGGGCCCAATTTTTTTTTTTTTTTTGCTCCCGAAAATTTGAAAATCGCGCCTGCCGAAAAGTCGCTCAGTAGGGGGGGGGGGATATGAGAGTATATCCCTGTTTGTTTTGACTATGTATACGTGTGGACTAGAGTACGGACATTCGGTGCGGCAGGCGGACAATTGGTGCGAGACCTCTTCCGCACAGGTTGTCCGTCAGACATTTGAGGCGCGCACAGAATGTCCGACAAGGACATTCTGCGCGGATAAAATCCGCACCGATCGTCCGCTCTCGATCGATCTCTAATAGTCGGACGATCGGTGCGGGTTACATTCTATGCGGTCACACCGGTCTGGAGTAAACTGGTATATCGCCCTTTTGCGGCGGTCGTCAGCAGTGGAGCCAGACATAGTCTTACTCTTAGTGACTCAGTAGAAATATACTAGGATTTGAGACTAGCTGCTCATCATAGCAGTCTCGATCGGACAGGACACACACACACACACCACTACACGCACACGCACGCACACACGCACACACACACATTTTCACTCATCTGCACATATATTTTAAGGCTAATTATACTGTAGTTGTTGAATCTTTCGAGGATTTGTTTTTCTTCTTCAAATTTAGATTTATTTATTTTTAATTTAAAAAAAAAAATTATAGAAAGTTTTTAATTACTTTATTTCAGTATTTCAATCATAATTTTCTGGAGCACACTTACCTTCTTACATCATACATACATAAATATGACTGTAAACGTGTTAAAGGCATCGTTTAACAATGTTAAATCTGAGATGCACGGCCCTACGTGTTATCAGTGTCTGTGATATGGTGTTATATTGAAGCCCTAAACAAAAATTGCGCTTCAAAATGATCAAGAAGTGCCTCAAAAAAAGTAAAAAATCTTTGAGTGACCGGTTTTACCATACTCGTTTTCCCCAATAGACTGTAGTATTAAGAACACCGTTTGGCAAACGCAAAATTTGATTTCGATTTTCAATCATAAATATCTTGATAATCAGACAGGCGATCGGCTTGTAAAAGTCATGGGGTTCCTGACTGACCTAAAGGTTTATAATTATCATTGCAGCATGAGCTAAATCAAGGATTTGTTTAAATTATCTAAGACAAAGTTACCGGATCCCTTTAATGCGATATAGGTGTTACCACGTCAAGATCAAAACTGTTTTCTCCTCAAAATCGATATGATTATTGGCATGATAAACTCACAGTACCACAAGATACAAACTGGTATAGGATTCATGTTAATAATTGTTGTTGCACCATAGATACTCGTTTACTTTCCTTTTATTTCAAAGTCTTTCATAAAGCTGTTGCTTTGAATGCATTTTTGTATAAAATCAAAGAAGAAGAGACAATAGTTCATATATTTTGTGAATGTGAGAAGGTAACACCACTTTGGAATGAATTTTTAACCTTGATTCACCTCAAAAGTTGTTTCAAATTTTAATTTAACCAATTTTGGTGCCCCTTCTGACAAATTCTTGTCATATTTATTCCTGCTCTTAAAATATTGTATATACAGTGTACACCTGTAAATTCAAGAGTACTTTACCAACTAAGATTATTTTGCTATTATTTCACTGTATATACATGGTTCTGCTCCGCTTGATCAAGCATTACTTTCCCTCTAGACAGCTACGTTCTCAAAACTCTGGCTTACTTGTTACTCCTAGGGTAAAAACAAAGTGGGGGGGGGGGTCGAACCTTCGCTCATGCTGGGCCTTCATTATGGAATACTCTCCCTCAATGGATTAAGAATAGCAGTTCTGCTGAAGTGTTAAAAACAATCTTAAGAATTATCTGTTTAATTTAGCTTATAATTGATTACCATTACCTTTCATGTCTATACCTTTCCTTTTCCATGTATCATGTATTTCATCTTTTGCAAAAGCTGCGCCTTGAGCATTTGATTGTCAAGTGGATTTGGCGCCTTATAAATCTTATGTATTATTATTATTATTAAGATTGCATTTAAATCATTTGTCAAGATACATAAAGAAACTGAGGATGTCCTTGCAGAAAGGAGAAACAAACTTTCCATCCATTAAAAAAAAAAAAAAAAAAAAAAAAAAATCGATGTTTAACTTTTTTCTTATGTAGAATTTAACGTACATACAACAAATTGTATGTTTATAGAATATACATTGGGTCTTTTTGACTCCTTGTTCGAACTTTGATGTTTTGATTTAGATTCATAACAGTTTCTGAATATTCGTTGCCATCTCTTGCTCAAAAAAGTGCGCCGCAGGGGATTCGGGGAGCGGTCTTTATTCCCTTTCGCTGAAGTCTGCTCGGGTCACCTGGTCGGGTTTCTTTGTTGTATGATCGGGATGTTCATTCTGGTCCCCGAGCTGAGCCCCCCGCGGTTGAGTTAAAACAGTAGCTTTTCATTGTATTATCTTATGGTATAATGTATTGCTGCTGTGTTTTGTTTTGTTTTTTTGTTTTTTTTTGCTTTTTGTTCTTTGTTTGATCTGTAATTAATCATATGATTGTTTGTAAACAAGTGATTATGAATGATCAATAAAACATAAATAAAAAGTAAAAAAAGATCCTAACAATTTGTATTATTGATTATATATTCACGCAGAACTTCCTCACCGCTCAATCGATCTCCTTGGCTCGGTCTCTCTCTCTCTCTCTCTCTCTCTTCCCTCTCCCTCTCTCTCTCCACTCTATTTCTCTCTCTTCCCCCTCTCTCTCTATCTCTCTCTATACACTCTCTCTCTCTCTCTCTCTCTCTCTCTCTCTCTCTCTCTCCTTTCTCTCTCTCTTCTCTCTCTCTCTCTCTCCTCTCTCTCTCTCCCTCTCTCTCTGTCTCTCTGTCTCTCTCTCTCTCTCTCTCTACCCTCTCTCTCTCTCGGTCTCTCTCTCTCTCTACCCTCTCTCTCTCTCTCTGTCTCTCTCTCTCTCTGTCTCTCTCTCTCTCTGTCTCTCTCTCCCTCTGTCTCTACCCTCTCTCTCTCTCTCTCTCTCTCTATCACTTCCTCTCTCTATATTTATATATATTACTAACAACATTACCCTCCTTTCCTCTTTCACGATCCCCTCCTTTGTCAGTCCCACCCCACTATCCACAGGCCCTCATCCAGGGGCGTCCTACTGTTACACTGTTACACTGTGAAAAGGTTGGGGAATATTTTTACAACACTTTGCCCAATGTTGTGCCAATAGTCAACCCAACCATCTATTGGGCAATATTTTGCCCAGTGGTATTGGTAAACGTAAGTACCCTACTTCACACGTGCATAATTGTTTCGTATTTTGACCAAAATGTGGGCAGAGATATGACCCTTTAACTGCCCGACTATGGTAGTCCAATTGTTTGGAAAATTTTGACCAGCTGTTGAGCAAAATACGAAACAATTATGCACGTACTTACGTTTACCAATACCACTGGGCAAAATATTGCCCAATAGATGGTTGGGTTGACTATTGGCACAACGTTGGGCAAAGTGTTGGAAAATATTGCCCAACCTTTTCATATGTATGTTGCAGGTCCAATCCGTAACTCTTATATCCATAAATGTGTCAATTAGGGAGCCCCATCCAACCACAACCCCAGCCCCTACCCCTTGCTGAGAGACGTATGAATCGTTCTCGTTTGTTAGAAGATTTTATCAAACTTGTCGGTCAGCAGATCAAGTCCGACAATCCCCTTCATAAAACGTTTCTGGTGACGCCCCTATTTCACTCAGCATTAATACATAAAACTAGATGAGGGGAGAGTTTCGCAGCTAAACCAGATGTCGTGTTTAAGGACACGTGTCTAAATTTCAGTTGCTATTGAGCCAAATTAGATGCCGTCAGTTGCTATCAATAACCAATCATGTCATCATTTTGAGCAAAACAACAAAATCTCCCGCCGCGTGATCATCATGCTAACCATGTAAGTTTGCAATGTTGTGTGAATCATCACAGTGGAAGTTCTTGTGTCACAGTTCGGTGCTGGATTGTTATCGCATCCGCACGAAAAGAGTCTGCTCAAATTATATCAAGTTCTAAGCACTAACGTTTCGTAAAAGAGGAAATATTCGTATCAGCTTCAATTTTTATGTGACCTGAAATTCAACAAATGCATAGTGAGACGACAACCCTGCATTCTCGGGCGCAACACCCAATAGTTGGACAGATGGGCACCATGTACGACGAGGGGAAACCGAAAGGAGGATTTAAATCCTCCTACTTTTACAGGACCAACATACGAGGCTCCAAATGGAATGGACTGATCTTCACCGTCTCCGTTGCCTTGGCAACGCTCTGTATCTATTACCTCGCGTACTGGAGAACTGATGGAGAGGCGGAGGGATTTGGAAAAGGTGACGGAGCGGATCAAGTCATGTTTGAGAACGTGAATCCGAAATTCGATGGTCTGAATAGACGAGTAGAATTGGATGGCGATGATGGTAGGGGTGATGATGTTGGATTTATAGATCAAGAGAAAAGATTAGACCGAATGAACATTAAGAATTCAGATACAAATGAACACGAAGATGAAGATCAATTTAATCCACAGGGTAGGGGTGGTGGATCAAACAATCTCCCGAAAAAGAGGACCAAGTTCGAGTCAAGCAGCAAAAGGAGCATATAGAAAAGAGTAAACATAGATTTCAACCACAGAATCGTTTTGACTCGGAAAATGAGGAGGATGAGATTTATGACGACAACGAAAATGAAAATGAAGGTCATAGACTTCAAAATCAACCTGGAAAGGTTGCCCAAAGAAACGGACAGCTTAAAGATCGGCATGGTAATGTACATGATAACGACTTCGAAGTCGGAGATGAAGTGCCCGATATTAGACAAGCCGCCCCACACCACAAGTCTTTGGGTAAAAGCCCACATAAAGTGTTGCCCATTGGTCCAGAAGCCGGGATAATCTTAAACCATCGTGGTAAATTAAGCGATATCAATCCAAAAGACATAGCTCCAGACCATGGTAATGTACCTGATAACGACTTCGAAGTCGGAGATGAAGTGCCCGATATTAGACAAGCCGCCCCACATCACAAGTCTTTGGGTAAAAGCCCACCTAAAGTGTTGCCCATTGGTCCAGAAGCCGGGATGATCTTAAACCACCGTGGTAAATTAAGCGATATCAATCCAAAAGACATAGCTCCAGACTTCCCTGATGTTCTAGGAAGACAACCCAATCAACATAAGAAGGATTACCCCCTGCAGGTTCCTCATGAAATCAACGCTGACTACCGGGCCGTTGAACAGCATAACATGAACCCACACAATCAACCTAAACTACCAAAGTTTAAACCAAACAGGCATATCAATCCGCAAGCCCATGACGTGGCCGATATGAAGCCTAAGCCCAGGCCGAAGGACTTTCCAGTGACTCTACTCCAAAAGCCAGATCCCACATTGTGCCCTCGCAAGCGCTTCGTTCTCATAATTGTCCTTTCTCAAACCTATGCGACCAATGCTCGAAAGAACATCCGCAGGACGTGGGGCAATCCGGAAAGGTTTAACGTTCGTGGCATCGCAGAAGTCGACCTGACCTGGTGGGTTGTCTTTGCCACCGGAAGTGGTAAAACCGACACTGATATCATAAAGGAAAACGCTGAGAACCGTGACATCCTGCAGGGTGACTTTGCCGACCTTGAAGCTGAAGAGACAAGGAAAGTCATGATGTCGATGAAGTGGCTGCATGACCTCCAGACTTCGAATCCATCGTGTCGTCCGTCGTATGTCCTCAAGACTGGCTCTCATGTATTCGTCAACACCCGGGTGCTGACAAGCTGGATATATAACACCTTTAAACAAAAAACGGATGTATACGTTGGCAAGGTAATCCGCAATGATGACCCGATTCGAGATTCGTTTGACCCTCACTTTGTTCCCTACTACGACTTTAAGGACGAGTACTTCCCGGATATGGTTGGCGGGCCGACTTACATGCTTTCTACGGACGTCGTCTACCGAATGGTGCCCCTCTTCGACAGTATTGTCCCGATCGCCATGGATGACTCCTACATTGGAATACTGGCATCGACGCTCCACGTCGAACCTAAAAACGACAAACATTTCGTTCATCCCAGGAGGCCGTCCAATGTATGTCATTATAAAACTATGATGTATATATATGGGGTCAATCCTACCGAAATTATGCACATTTACAATGTCATTATGGGCCAAACTGGTCGCCATTGCCTCAACGAAGGTTTATAAACACCACGGTGGCTTTAAAAGGGGGTCAAAGGGCTCGTGCCCCAATCGGACATTCCTGAGCCCCGTCTTATTAAAAAAGTTGCAATTGATATCAATCGCATCTCTTTTTATAAAGACAGGGCCCTGGCGTGCATTATTTATTATTACGTATTATATAGTAGTCATAACACCATTCGTAAAAAATAGATGTTCAACAGAGTTAATGGTTTATATGATAGATAAGGACATCCATTATTCTAAACCTACTTACGAGCAAGTTGGTACAAGAATATTCAATAATTTCCAACATACAGAGGTATTTGCAGACGCAGTTTCTCTGTTCGGAAAGCAGTAAAGTCTGAATTACACTTGTTTATTCAACATTTGACATGGATTTTTATAATTGATGAGACATTGCCGTCGAAATGCTCCGAGGTATAGGATGTTTAGTTTTAGACCAAATAAGAGTAAAACATGTTGTGTATTCATCTAGATGAGCATTTCTACACTAGAGGTTACAAAATTAAATCACTCTTTTCCTAAGATTTTGTAAAGCATGGATTAGCGCTTCCACCCATTTCAGCTTGTAAATGTTGGATTTCCCTTTGTAACAGAAATACCGTGTGTACGAATTGATAATTTATAATTCAATAGTAGTGAAATGCAAAATACATATTATTTAGAATGTACTATAGGCACAACGCATAGCTACTTCATTGTTTTACGTTCTTTTACCACCGTCATAATCGAGTAGAATAATTAGGTGCGGATATTGATTTATTGTGTCGTATTTGAAGGACTCTCCTGAACTGCTGTTTGGAGAGTCTATTGGTTTGTGTCGTGTCGACCATATGTTTCGCACCTGTTACACGACTGAAAAAAAAAATCACTTTGATTTATGAATATTTGTTTTTCTCCCATAGTTAGGGATGATATTAACAGAACTGCGTAAATAGAAAAAGTGTAGATTTTTAAAGGAAAAACTATCATGATGTCATGATTAAAAAGTGAAATAAGGTGAAAATATTACTGGCTATCATAAAGTAATAGATATTTATGTCATACTTATTAAAAAAATAGTTTAAGATTTATTTTTTTCATGACTGTATTCATTTCCTTTTCATAAAAAGGTGTATATTGAATTTGTTTGCTTCATACTTCCGTTTGCTTTTGATACTTTTTTTGTTGTAAACTGAATAGAAAATTAAAACGTTATCATTTAAGTTATTTATATTATCATTATTAGTAGTAATACAATCAGTATTATTATTAGTATTATTATTATCATCTATATTAGAAATAGTAGTTTTATTGCTTTCAGTATTGTTATCATTGTTATTATTATTATTGTCATTACTATTGTTATCATTATTTCAATCATCATTATTATTCTACTACATGTATAACTATAATATTCATCATATCGAACAAGAATATATTCTTTTGGACCTTTATAATTATGGCCTTTATTACGAATCTAGTTTTGGCTTCTGACAGTAATATATAATCAAGTATGTAACATCATATTCACCCAATAACTAGACAAGTAGAGCATCATTGATTTGTTGTGTATGTACTATTTATTCGGGTTAGACTGATATATTTAGAACTACATAAGTATTTTGAACATCGAACATTTTGTAAAATTCGTATACAATAAGAAATATATATATATTCGTCAAAACTGTTGTTTTTAACTTAAAATTAAAGTTTATTTATATTATAAATGTGAGATTCAAGTAAATTATTTAAAAAATATGTTCAATCTCTCATGGTGTTTTTTTCTTTTGTTTTACAAATAGACGTAGTTTCAAAATGGATTATTGCATGAAAACATGAGGGTGAAGAGGAAAAGAACTATACGATATCACGTCACACGAAAGCCATTTTGGAATTATTTGTATTCAATACTTGATATACTTATGTATGTGTTTGTTCCGATAAAGTTTATAGAGGGTTTGAAGCGATCGTTAATATTTACCCGAAATGACCGCACGCAGCTTGACTTTATTATAATAGTAGATATAATCACTCTAGTTACACTAATCATTTATACTATACAAATCTCATTATACTCGGGCGGATGATTAAAAAGTATGTGTTTTTTCCTGGCTGAAATCCTAAAATAATATTCATCGAAAATCAAATATTGTAGGGCCACACTATTTAGCGCAGTTTTCACACGAAAGCGCGAATCGTAGAAATCTCTTTAGAAAAGATCTGGGCGGGATTTGGACTCCCTGGCCGATCGCCTCTTCTCCGCCTTCTTGCCGGCGTCGGCCATCCGCTTGCCGGTCATCTGCTTACGGTAGTCGCCCGCCTCCTTGTTCTTCAACCCCGCTGTCAGCTTCTGCATGCCCTTATAGACGGCTTCGTTGAAAGCACGATTACGGGGCTCAGCCTCCATGGAGCCGCGAATGCCATCATGGATCATCTGCCTGTATGCGTTGGCATCGCCGCGTTTCTTGATGCTGGAGCGGACCTGTTTGATGTCTTCGTCGGACAGGTGCTGATGGATCGCATTGATTTCCTCCTTGAAACGATCACGGATGATCTCGAGCTCGCGCTTCTTCTCTTCGAAATCACGGTCGCTGATGGCCACGGATTCGACCTGGGAAGAGAGGAAACCATAAGAGGTGGAATTTGAACAACGTGCATGTACTATACAACATCATACCCGGATAGAATAATGTTTCTTTTCCTGTGACTTTAAAGACAAGCTTGAGTTCTGGTAATGATAGAAAATCAATTCTCACAGAATCCAAAAAAGCTGACACTGTTTGTTAAAGATTACAACAAAATGACATGTGCCTAACATTTTTTGGTAGAGTATTGAAAATAGAAAGATAAGGAAATCAAGGTGCGCAGGCCCGACACCAGGTGCTTATTAAACACAAGTCACTATTTACAAATGAGAGCTGCGAGTTTTATTGAAGATGATTCCCATCTTTTTTCCAGCCAAGTTTTTGTGAGGTTGTTTTTATTTTACTGGTTCAAACAATCAATCTATTGCAGAATAAACAAATCCAGAATAAATTATGGCCATGTTCACTCGTCAAACGATGCCCATACTAGAGCTCAAGCTTAGCTTTGACTGGATATAATACATTCACGTATTATATTGTTGTTGTTTTTTATAGACGCTTACTACTCAGGAGTCACGGCATTTTCATTTTTTTCTTAATTAATCTTTGAAATTAAATAAAAAGAAATAAGATTGGTGAAAAGTCAATTATATAGTGCCAAATGTTTTTGGATGTTATCAGCCTTCCAGCAAATGTACTGAGAATATTCCTAGTCACGGCACCATTTTAGGAGTAAAAAAGATTCGCGTCACCCCAGTCGGAATTTCATCAAAGAGGATTTGTTTTCCAATCATCGTACACACAGACGTATGGGCACACATTTTCGCGTGAGGGCCTCTAATTTACAACACTTTATTTGTATTGCTTATTCTATGTTTGGGGGGGGGGCAACTTTGAGTATCATTTCTTGATATTACAAAGTGTCTCATTTTGATATTACCGAGCAGACCAGGGACCCGTTTCACAAAGCCTTTTGTAATGACAAGCAGGCGCGTACACAGGGGGGGGGGGGGGGGGGGGGGTTGGGGGGTTAAACCCCCCCTTTGGTAATTTTGTGTGTGTAAACCCCCCCCCCCCCCGACGGAGCTAAATGTCAAATTTTCAAATTTCGAGACCAAAAAAAAAAAAAAGTGTCCTCTTACCCCCCCCCCCCCCCCCCCCCCCGCTTATTCAGCGGTTGGCTGAGTCGTTGCGATTTTTTTTGGGACAAAAAAGAAAGAAAAAAAAGTGACCTCTTACCCCCCCCCCCCCCGCTTAATCAGATTTATAAATGTTAAACCCCCCCCCCCCCCTTGACAAAATCCTGCGTACGCGCCTGATGACAAGTGACTAAAATCAGTGACAAATCTGCTGATAACCAATCAGAAACAAGTATTTCAGTAGCTTATAACACAAACTGTCATTTGTCACTGATGACAAGTTTTGTGAAACGCCCCCCCCCCCCCAGCTGTTGCCTCTTCTCCTCCATCACTGGGAGGGGCGATTCTTGGATGAGGGTGAGTGGCAGGATGGCTCCCCCTCCCCATATTTCATTATCAATATTGTTATAAATATTTATGGCGGGGCAATTTTGAGAGTTTTGCATGAGGCCGCGTGAGCGGATGGCATGGTGCCATATTGAAACAGAATTTTAATATGTTTATCGATTTATTTTAGGGGCAACATGGAATCATATTTATTGATTTAAACACAAAACAATTAAACAAAAAGATCTTACCGATCGGATTAGTTGTTGTCTCTTCTCCTCCACGGCTGGGATGGGTGACTCCTGCATGAGGGCGTGGGGGAGGATGGCGTGGGGGCCCATGTAGAGCATGGCGTGTTCCCTCAGCTTGTGAAGTTCCTTCTGCTTCTCCTCATCGGTCATGCTGTCATCTGCTTTGATCTCCTTGGCACGCTCGAGGAAATGGGCTTGCTTCTCACGGAGAGCCTCCTTCTGTGATGTGGAGGGACCGTGTTGCTCTGCTACCTCATCCTGTAAAGAGAACAATTTTGGGTCATTTATTTAGGATAATAGACAGAGGTGTATCCATAGTGTGAGAGAGAGAAAGAGAGAGAGAGAGAGAGGGGGAGAGAGAGAGAGAGGGAGGGAGAGAGAGAGAGAGAGAGAGAGAGAGGGGGTAAGAGAGAGGGAGAGAGAGAGAGAGAGAGAGATAATGTCCTGGCTAGGGAATCTAGGACATTTAACCCAGGCACATTGGCGTATCTGCTTGAGGGGCAAGGGGGCAAGTTTCCCCCTCTGACAGATTTCTGTCAACTGGAAAAGGAAACCGTCTGTAAATTAAAATGAAATATTACAAAAAGTTCGCTTGTTTACCTTCCCTTCTCGCTCAATCTGTTATTTTGTCCTGTGTTGGATTATTCTAAAGCTTCCAATGCTTTCATTCCAACAGTTTCCCACTCTCTGCTGAAAATAAGTTTAATTGGATGTTACCCCCCCCCCCCCACCCCCTATAATACAAACTAAGGGCAGTCACAAAGTGATTTCCTTGCAGAACTATACAGCTATTTCGCCGCTCTTTAGGCCGGAGTCTGGAAACGCCGCTGCACCGACATTTACCTCTTAGGACAACCCCCCCCCCCCCCGATATTTACCCACCGATTCATTGTCCACGACAACTATCCCAAGATCCATCATTTACCCCCTCCCCCATACCCCTTCGGACAACAAAATAGGGAGTGACTATTGTAGGGGTATCAGTGGCCGATCCAGGAATTTCTTACGGGGGGGGGGGGGGGACAAAATCACATGGGTTGAAATATATGATAAACGATGGAGCGAAGAGAGACAGCGAGGCGTCAGCGGCGAGGGAGCGGAGCGACCAAGCGGGATGGGTCTGGGAGGGGGTCAGAATCCCCTCGAAGTGTAGGAAGCATTTGCAATTTTAGAAATACATTGGACGCATTTTTAGGCACTTCCTGGAGTAATATGACGTAAAATTGCTCTCTCCTACTCCCTCCAAGAGTAGGGATCTTTGGCAATTTGAGAACCACACTTGGCGCATTAATGTCCAAAGGCACTTTCTGGAGAAAAAAAAACGAGGTCTTCTGATTGGTTATAAGTTAGAGAAAAGTGATCTGTCACTACGCGATACGTTGTACTTCGTTGCTGCACAATGCACAAAGACGGCGGTCTGGTACTTCACCAGTATTACTTGCAAAAATGATCTCGAGTGTATAAACTGTGTTGTTATCAGGTGCGTCGCTAGACCTTTTTTAGTGGGGGGGGGGGGGGGGGGGGGGGAGGTGTAGAGGCCACCGATAACCGACAGAACTAGCCACCAATTACCGACAAATATATTGATACCAATGTCCCAATGTCTACAAATTTAACCCGATTAACCCGGGGCCAGGGAACTAAGTTATTTTTCAGTTTACCCCCCCCCCCCTCCGCGCGAAGCGGGGATGCTTTGACACTTCATTAACTTATTAGAGAAAGAAGACGATTCGTTGTACTGTTCCTGATTTTTAATTCTTGTTTCACCCTCCCGCGTGAAGAGCAGAAGCAATAACGTTTCATATAATTAGTAAGAAAGGGTACGATTCGTTGTACCGTTCTCGACTCTTAATCCTTGTCTGAATTTAGTTTCCCCTCTCCCGTGCGAAGCACGGAAGCTTTGACGTTTCATTAAATTATTAGAGAAAGAAGACGATTCGCTGTATCATGTCCTTGTCTGAATTCAGTTCCCCCCCCCCCCCCGCGTGAAGCGCGGAAGCTTTGACACTTCATTTAATTATTACTGTTAATCCTTGTCTGAATTTATTTTGCACGTTTCATTAAATTAGAGCAATATAACACTGAGTTCCCAAAGGAAATCTATTTATTCAGATGGTCATATCTCAGCCAATACTTAACATATTCAATTGGTTTCGACATTTGGACATTATTTCTGAAGCTCTTTCGGAAAATTGAGAAGTTTAAAAAAATAGATTTTCAGATGACGTCACACTTCACCACTCTATAAAGATAAGAAAAGCAGGAGAAGGAAGAGGGGGAGGAGAAGAAGTAGAAGAAGAAGAAGAAGAAGAAGAAGAAGAAGAAGAAGAAGAAGAAGAAAAGAAAAAGAAGATAGATGAAAAAGAAGGAAAAAGGAAATGAAAAGGTGGAGTCGAATAGAGGGAGTTCATAAAAGTTGAAGAACACTGGCGAAGAAGGAAAAAACGAAGAAGAAAACTGAAAAGTTGAAAGCGAGACGACTACAAAAATTAATATGTAAATAGCCCAGTTTTAGTGACCAACTTCAAGGAATTGTTGATGTTCTCTTTTCCATTTTTCCATAAACATGTAAAGGCTACGCAAGGCAAAATGGCGCACCTTTATCGATCCAAATTTGCGGCGACATCAAGCTGTCTTAGTGACATCAACATTATATCATGAAAATAACGTTGCCATAAAGTTATCAAAGTCACTTACCTCTGTCTGTACTGGTCCTGCTGACTTAACGACTGTTAAATAGAGGGCCAATATGGCCACGATGGTCCAAGAACGCATCTTTTCCAATCGAATTTACTCCTCAAAAAGATGAAAATTAGGCAGCAGATCGGTGATACGAACGATGCCCAAGGTTCCTAACAGCAAACTAGTGCGTAACCTCGTACTGATGATCTTCGTGGTTTGGAATACTCCTTTTTATATTTGTATGACAAAGGCAGGAGTTGCAGAGAACAATGGATTGCAAAGAGCCCATCTCGATGTGTACCATCAGATATTGGAAACGGGGAGATAAGATCGAATCGATATGATTGATTACTCCTTAGCACCGCCGTCTCAAGCTGGTGCCGATATACTTAGTCTGTACTCAAAACAGTTTGATGAATCTTTAAAGGGATCTGGTAACTTTGTCTCAGATTCTGAAACAAAATCCTGGATTTACCTCATGCTGTGATGATACTTATAAACCTTTAGGTCAGTCAGGAATGCCATGACTTTTACAAGCCGATCGTCTGTCTGATTATCAAGATATTTATGATTGGAAATCGAAACCAAATTTTGCGTTTTCCAAACGGTTTTCAAACAAGTATGGTAAAACAGGTAACTTCAAGATTTTTTACTTTTTGAGGCACTTCTTGATCATTTTTTTAGGGCTTCAATATTACATCATAGACACTGATAACACGTAGGGCTGTGCATCTCAGATTTAACATTGTTAAATGATGCATTTAAGGTCCCATATTTGAGGAAAGTTCACCATATGACTGCGCCACTATTTAGCCCACTTTTACTTCAATTGTGAAAGGTTTTTAAAACTGTTCACGATTTCAAGTCATGATAATACATATTGTTGGATGACTAGTTGGAAATGAGCCGGTGAAGAAAAATGACACTGAATTTTATAAACAGCAAGACAGAATCATGCGGCTATTATCTAGGCAAAAACAACAATACCACAAATGTAAATAGTTTCTTCCCTTTAAAGATGACAGGCTTGAAAATCCTATGCTTATAAGACCCCAACAAATTGAAAAAATGAAAGGGAGACAATAAGGAAAACCATTAAAACCTCAAAGAACTGCAGAGTTTAACCATATCATTGTATTTTTTTACAGACAACTTAAAAAGATTTCAAAATTGAATATTCGAGAGCCATACAAAAAAAAACTATAGATTATTGATGGTAATTTAGAGCAGTTAAAGTATGTAAGAAACTAACTTATGGAGTTTATCCGTATAGAAGGAGGTTAGTATAATAAATTTAGAGGGAAAATTATTTAGATTTAATCTTAGCATACCACCGGGAACTACCTATCACTATATTTCTGGTATGGAGACAAAATATAGATTAAAAAGAAGCCCACTGTGAACCTATGTTTTATAAGGGGAGACTTCATACCAGAAATATAAGTAGGCCGATGAGTACTTGATTTGACGTCATATAACCGGCGTCATAACCATTCTTTGGGTCGACGTGTCAAGAAATAAGCTACCCCTGGGTCTGATGTGAAAGGTTATTTCATCAAAAGTTTCTATGGTCAGATATCAAATGTTATCATGGTCGTTACGTAAAGATCCAGCGATCGATTCGACTTGTCACAAAGCATGATCAATAATTGCGCTGCTCATATTGGAGTATATATCGGGATGGGCAGTTTTGGAGCCAGCGAAAAGCACTGCATTATTGATTAGGGCTATTGTCCTGATGATAAAAGTAGCACACTAGGAAATAATAATTTGCATCGTAATGGTCATGCTATAGAAGCAGCCTTGAGGATACAAACATGTTTAGGGCTAAACTATTCAGTGAAATTAAATCTTCCTATTATGGCTAACCAGAAAACCTGACAAGCTGACTTTGTTAACAGGTTCTACAACACAATGTTCTATATTTAGGCAGGCAATATAAGTGACCACTACAGAGAGGTGGCCACTTTAACAGGTTTAATTTAATACTTGAATACTCTGTCCAGCTAATTAAGAGTTTTATATCATAAATATTAAATCACGAGTTAAACAACTCTCTTTTCAAATTTATGAAGTATATATTTGACATCTGATTAGGATGTAGAATAAGCATTGTGATTTGTATGTTTTAACCAGATCGTGTAAGTAATTATAATGTAGGCCTACTGATATATGTGTACATGTTTCAGATTGTATTCTTATTCATATATCATTGACTGCAAAGGAAGTTCAAAATATACAATCAGCAGATAACAATAATAATAATAATAATAATACTCAGATACCGTACAGTGATAGCTCAGTTGTTGACATGAAGTTATGATGAATTGCTGTTTGTTGGCTCCATGCAGTTGCCGATTGTATACTATTAATTGTTATTCAGTCATTTTGAGGAACCTGAAATTTGTATCGCTAATAAAAAAGTGTTCTGTGTATATACCTCCACGTTCCATCTTTCTTATTCAGACTTCTATGTTACATTTTTGTTTATATTCAGACTTGAACGTTGCATCCTAGAGGTGTCGTGGTCGAGTGGATAAGTCGCCGGACTGTGGATCACAAGGTCCGCGGTTCGAGTCCCGCCGCGGCACTAATGTCCTTTGGCAAGACATTGATCTACATTTGCCAAACTCAACCCAGGTGATGTAAATGTAAATGGGTACCTGGCAGGAATTAATTCCTTAAAATTGAAATTGAAATGCCGGGGTAATAATAAATGCGCCTCGGAATAGAATTTCTAGATAGATGGCGCTATAGAAATGCCTATTATTATTTTTTTTTATTATTTTTTTTAATTTTTATTATCATTATCATTATTATCCTTCTATGCATCCAGTTCGTATTCAGACTTCAATGTTGCATTGTTGCATCCTTTTTAGATTTCATTAATGATTGCATCCTTCGTTTATAGACTTGAATGATTCCAACGTTACATCCTTCTTATCCAGACTTCAATGTTGCTTGCATTCGTTCATTTTTCTCAGTAGACTTGAAATATTTAATTATTGTATCTTTCTTTTTTTAGACCTGAAAGACTACGATGTTACAATATCCTTCATTTTTACTTCGCCCAGGATACATATTAATTTTGAATCATGTTTTACGGGTGCTGCTGGCTGCAGTTGTTCTTGACAGAAAAAAAAAAATCAGTCTGTGTGAAGGGGTTTAAACGAAAAGTTTTTTTTATGCTCTACTCGATTGTGTGAAACCAGATTAATAAGCCAGACGTAGTCTCAGGCTCAGAAAAACATAACTAGACTGATTTTTCGGTCTACAGTAATTTGTTCACGATTTATTTCGTTAAAAAGAGGGACCAGGGTTACTTTAGTGTTCTGAATACATTTAAATTGACCGCGGAGTAATTGCCGTGGTAGGTATTGTATTCACACATAACTGCATTACTATCCTGGCTGTGTATTAAACACTGTTCTATTGATTCTCAATATTTCAAACACCACTGAACAAAACTCAACTGAGTTCATTCAAAGTCGGTACTTTAATGACAATTATTGATGACACCTAAATAGCAGTAAAATACAATCTGTTCAACCTATATCAATGTTAAAAAGAATATTTTGAAAATTCATATCGTGAGTCAACTGTCAAATTTGCCGATCAGCCACTTCGTATTCATTGTGTGCATTAGTGTGCAATTGTGTGGTGGATCCAGGGGGGGGGGGGGGCACAGGGGGCCCGGGGCCAAAAAAATCAGGTAAAAACACGTTAATTTTACTTTTTAAGTTGGAGACCCCCCCCCCCCCCCCCGCTTATTCACCGGCTGGCTGTTTCGCCGCTCAATATTTTCTCACGAATTGCCCCCCCCCCCCCCCCCCCCCCCCCAAATTTGCCCTCTCCCCTGCCGCCGGCTGGATCTAGTCTGCAAGCACAGACCCTAATTTCCCAAAAATCATTGTGCCTTGAGAGAAGCCTAGCCCAGCTACCTACTGGTTGGAGCAGCTCATAGAGATATATATATCTCTATGGAGCAGCTATAGTACATGGCCTATGAAAGTCTTATAGTGCAGACTCTCTTTTACGACTGACCAGGGTTTGTGCTTGCAGACTAGGCTGGATCCGCCCCTGGTGTGTATTGTGTGTAAATGCAGTGCCTCTCAGCGAGTATACAGCACTAAACAATGCAATACGCATTAGCTTTTGCTGGAGCATTTATTTTATCCTTTTCCCCTCAAAGACACCATGGTATACAAAAAAATGGGAACTCTTGTGGAAGTGTTTTCGCCAGATTCTCTAAAAGGGAGAGGTTTGAGAGCAGTATCAACAATTCAAGCCGGTACATGTGTTCTAGAAGATGAGCCTTACGTGTACATTTTGAATGAAGAACAATTGCAGCTCAGATGTGGCCATTGTTTACGTGCATTATCTCTTGGAAATACCAGGTAAACTATGTACAGTCCCACTCGTCTTATGATTACGGATGTGAGGCGTATGACAGTGCAGCTGCTACCACCAAAAAAGCCATTGACTCTGTCCAATACCAAGCACTGAGGATATGCGCAGGTGGGCTGCCATTAACCTCCTTAGAATCACTACAGGTGGAAATGGGGGAAATGCCTTTGGATATAAGAAGACAAATGCTTTCAAGTAAATATAGACAAAACATCGAAAGATGGGCGAATCATCCGTTGTTAAAAAACATTGAACCATGTTGGCATTTTGAATACTTGAAGGGGAAAAACGTAAACAAACCTTTTGGATATAGAATACAAAGCAAGCTGGGAAAACGTATAGAAAAGATAACCTACTCCCCATTTCCACCATGGTTATTCTACCCTCCGGCAGTGTCAACGGAATTAAGTACTCGAATAAAGAAAACAGATCATCCTACACAACAAAAACAAAGCAGCCTGGAAATCATACATACTAAATGGGCGACTCAATTACATATATACACCGATGGATCAAAAGTACCTGAAAGAGGGACCTCTGCAGCTGCTTTTTACGTCCCTTACTATTCTGTACATCGGAGCAAAAGGTTAGCAAATTTCACCTCTTCGTACAGGGCTGAATTGGCTGCCATCATTCTTGCTCTCAGATGGGTAGATGAATTAGACATTTATGTGGGGGTTGTTATTTTTAGTGATTCACTGAGTGCACTTATTGCATTACAACAACAGAAGGACGAATCTTTTATTCTGGAAATTCTCACCATGACTACTCACTTAAAGAATAAAGGAGTTGATATATATGTAGAGTGGATACCTGGACATTGTGGAATAAAAGGGAACGAGATGGCGGATTTCCACGCAAAGGCCGCATTAGTAAAGAAAATAGAAGTCAATAATAACCTAAATATGTCAGAAATGAAAAGCTTAATTACTACAAGTTCCAAACTCCTTTGGCAAGAAAGGTGGAACAAAACCAACTCGTATTTGAAAACATATCAAAAAGATGTTAATAAACCATATATATGCTCATTAGAGAGACAACATTCAACAATAATACATCGACTCCGCTTTGGAGTCCTTGGACTTAACCAGGATCTCCTCAGATTGGGAATTCATGCTACTGGTTTCTGTAATAGATGCCCCAGTGAAATAGAGACTGTAAAACATTTTTTAGTACATTGCCCTAACTATATTATAGAAAGGGCTATGTTTCTAACAGAAATTAACGAATCCCAACCTGAAAAAATTATGGAATACTTAAAAAAGAGTGAGTCCAGTATACAAAAAGCTATTGTACGGTTCTTTCTCAGAACGAAACGGTTCCCTATCAGGAAGTAATACCTCCCTTGATGAACAGTAAAATATAATACAATATTATAAATATGCTAAATTACACTCAGTACATTAAAAATATAATAACATAATGTAATAAGAAAATAAAAAAAGAACAGTAAAACATAATACAATATTATAAATATGTTAAATTACACTCAGTACATTAAAAATATAATAACATAATGTAATAAGAAAATAAAATAAGAATAGTAAAACATTATACAATATTATAATATGCTAAATTACACTCAGTACATTAAAAATATAATAACAATCATAATGTAATAAGAAAATAAAATAAGAACAGTAAAACATAATACGATATTATAAATATGTTAAATTACACTCGGTACATTAAAAATATAATAACATAATGTATTAAGAAAATAAAATAAGAAAAAGTAACAACAATGATAAAAGGTATGATAAGATTACTGAATATAGAAGCTTGTGTAGGTGCTATCTTATATACATATTTATGTATGGTGTGTATGTGATATAACAAATAATCTGCACGTACTGTTAAGAAACACTAACAAAGCCCATGAATGTTTTGCTTACGATATTATTTTACGATACTATCTTAAAAGATAGATAAATATAAAACGAAATAAATGTATTTTTAAAAAAATCCAAAATTGAGAGATATAACACGTGCCGTAAAGTAATTTGGCGACAATAGTCAAATCACTGACTAATCGCCAATAACTCAAAACACAACAACAACAACATTCCATGTAGCCTAGATCTACACCTACTCTAGTACACTGCGCGCTGCGTCCAGATCAAAAATAAAAACAGAGATAGATAGTCTAGATCTATAGCGAAGAAAATTCCTTCAAAGAAGGTGGAAGATAATTTGAAGAAAAAAAGGATGAGAAAAGGTGGAATGAATTTATGAAAGATGATCATGAGGAAGAAGAGGAAGACAAAAATTAAGAGAGGGAAGAAGAAAATTCAAGGAGGGGAAAGAAATAAAGGGAAATAAGGAGGAGAAGGGTGAAAAAAAGAAATTGAGAAGAAGACTAGACTGAAAAGTACGACAATACTCTTTTAGAGGGATGTACTACAATGGAAGAAGAAGAAGAAGAAAAGGAGAAAAGAATGAGAAGATGGAGAAAAAAAGTCACATTGCGAAAGGAAATGAAAGAAATCAATTAAGTTGCAATAAAAAGATTAAAAAAGAGAAACAAAGTAAACAAAAGAAACTTACAAACAAGGAAAAGTCAACGTAAAAGAGAAGATAATACAGTCTAGACCTAGATAGATTTTGACACAATTGAGACCATAGAAGACGGCAATATTCATAGGCTTTAAGTTTATATGAGTAGATAGTTTTAAATCCATTGCCATTGGGAAGCTTCACTTTATCCTAGTTTCCTACATTCCTTCTCAAGTGTCGCAGATCAGACTGTAGATTGCATTGATCTTGGTCGTGAAGAAAAAGAAAAGTAATTAAGTAATACTTGGTAGTATGACAATGGTGTCCCAGATCCCTGATTTTACACTTGGCCAGAAAGGCTGAATCATTTAAAATAGTTTCATGGCCTTTGGTAAGTGGGTTTAAACTTTTCGATAGGGTGAGAGCATCATAAAAGAGTATTTGTTTTGTTTTTAAGAGCTCCTTTATATTTTCTACAGTGGATTTCACCTTGGTGATATTTATGTATTTTTGTGTGTAAGATCCACAGTTCTTTTGGACCTTTCCTGAGCTTGATTTTTTTCAATCTGTTAATGGAAGTGAAATGTAAAGGTTAAATATATGTGTATTGTATTTTTATTCTAAACGTAATAAGCACTTTCACGCATTTCCTGATTTTCTTCTAGTGAGGTTGAGTCAAAGAACTGTAAATCCTGCAAGAGAGTGGTTTATTGCAACAAAGCATGCAAGGTGAGCTCCCTGTACGGCCCACAGCACACTATAATATAGCTGCCAACTGTTACAAAAAAATTGTAATTGTTACGAATTTCCCACCCTCGCTACGAAATTGCAAATACCCTTTCTATTATTACGAATTAAAAAAACAAAAAACAATTACACGTATTTTTTTTTGTGTGTGTGCCATTTTCAACAGCAAAATGCGAATTCATACCTGCCAACCTGAGACAAGAGAAATTAGGAGTAAATTTTTCTGGATGGACTACGAGGTCGGGAACCACCGAAGGATTGGGGTAGTAGCCCGTAGATTGGGGGGGGGGGGGAACTAATGATCACGTTCGGGCTGCGCTGTGTATATCTTCTATGAGCGCGAGCGCGGATGTTGGCGTGATCTGGTTATCAGTGCTGTGTTATGCTTTAGTCTTATACATACATACATACATATTGGTATTTATTGAGCGCCTTTACATGAACATGCTCAAGGCGCTTTACATTTCGAAATACAAACATAATAGTTATATACTCTCCAAGTGCAAAAAAAAAAAAAAAAAATTAAATTTAAAAAAAATCGGAGTTTTGAGGCATGCATTCGGAATTCGGAGTTGGTATGAAAAATGCGGAGGAACTCCGCCTAAATCGGGGTGGTTGGCAGGTATGCCATTCTGTCCTGTAAAGTATCCTACAAGCACCTCACATGGGCAATTTGGGGATGTTTATTGGTTATGACGTAATCATGCATATTCAACCAATGATCCATAAAAAAAAATACAAATACAATGTTTGTCAGTAAAATACAACTTTTGGGATTGAAGAATGCAGCTTTTGAACTCCAGAGGTTGGCAGGTCTGACATAGATGTGCGCTTTGCGCACGTAATATTCAGTTTTACTTAAATGTTACTAATTGAAAATTCCAAATGTTGGCAGCTATGCTATAATATATGATCCAACTACAATCTGCTTTTTGGAAAAACTTGCAATCAAATTTAATATGAACATTCAAACATGTGATAGTCTTGTTAATAGAGATTCTGAAAAGTCATATTAATAACACACTCTAATATCTCAAGGTATGAGATGCCTCCTTGTGGTAGGAAAAGCTTAATGGTCTCTAAATCGTAGTGACTTTAGACCATTAGTGCGGTTGTCTAAGTTTTGAAGCCATTTCAGCTTTTATCCTGGCTAGTAGACTTAAATGCTCTAAAAGTCCAGTTGTAATCATTCTTATAATTATCTATTATTATAGAAAGTGATTTAATGAATAAGTGTGATTTTTTTTTGTAATTTACATAGAATTGTATTTTACCTTGATTTTTACCTTGTTGGGCTTCAAGTATAATTACTTATATGCCCCTCTGCAGCAGGATTAATGTCTGTATGTACTGGGGATTGCATTTGAATACCATCCATCTAGCTGGTACTCTGTTGGTTATAATCACTATGAACATGACAGACAAAGAAAGCGGACAAAATATACAGTTCCTCAGGTAGACAAAGGAACATCCCTTCATTGCTATTATGTAAAAATGTGTAGAACAGGTGTCACATGCATATTCACCTTTTTACATAATAGCAGTGAAGGGATGTTCCTTTGTCTACCTGAGGAACTGTATATTTTGTCTGCTTTCTTTGTCTGTCATGTTCATAGTGAATATGCCCTTTCTTTCATTTGCTCTCTCTCTCTCTCTCTCTCTCTCTCTCTCTCTCTCTCTTTGTCTTTCTTTCTTTCTCTATTTGTCTCTGTTTCTTTCTGTCTGTCTGTGTATATGTCTTTACATGTCTCTCTGACTCTCACCCCCTGATTTGCTTGATTTCCTTCCTACCCTATTCATATGTATACTTCTTGTGAATTCCATGACTATGCTACTAGGTTGCAGGTCGTAAAGAGCATCGCTATGAATGTAAACTGTTACAGGGTAAGGAAAAGGATGACGTCACTCTCCGACTCCTGACGAAGATGATCCTGAAAAGCAAGGTACAGCCAATAGACAATATTTTTACCGTGGACGAAAAGAAATTATTATTTACAAAAGCTTGTCATATAAATCTTTTGGAAGGATATTTTAGCATTAATTTGTAAATTTAAAAAAAAGTCAATGTTTGAATTTAAGGTATTTACAAAAAAAATGTAATATCTTACAGGTACTGCCTTTTTAGTGCTTAAATTATACCAAATACGTTGTAATTGTAACATACCAGAAAAAAAGAGAACAAAATCTGTGAACCTGCACCAAATGACTTATCCATAATTAACCAACAACCATAAAATGTTAATTTGATTTTAAAGATGATTAAACTGGATATTATTTCAGTATACTTCACTCTAGTCATTCATCATGATCAAGTTTATTATCACTTTAATATATACTGGTAATCTCTTTTTGTAAACTAATGTCTTTCTTTTTCAATCCTTACTTTATCTTTTTTTACTTATCTCCTTTTTATAGTACATATAGGTCTATATCTTATTTTTACTTCAGAAAGTAGTAAGTTTTATGAACATATTTTATATAACATCTCCTCGTGAACCAAAATCTGTTTTTCAAAGAAATTTTGATTTTCTCTTCTCATTGCCAGAATTATGAGTTAAAGAAATCCAACGGGACTCTTTGTGAGTTTCCTTCTTCATACAGGGATCTTTGTTCATGTAAGTTTGCTTGCTTGATTTGTTTTATCTGTTACATCTTGTGCTATGTTATGATATAGCAGTATGCACATATGTCAATGTTTTGTAGCAGTTTTAACTTGTTGAGGGATAATGTACTCTAAGCAAGGACAAGATACATTTTCAAATATCTATTTAGAATAGAGAAACTTGCATGTAGAAAGTAGATACTTTCAAGGAATGCCTAAGACAGCAAAGGTTGAGCACTTTTGAAACTATCTGTACGTCTCGTTCTCGTGATCGTGTTATCTCGAAAACCGATTGATGGATTCCTGCCAAACATAGGTCATGTATGTATCTTGCAGAGCTAATGAATTTATTATATTTTGGGTTCATGAGGTCAAAGATAATTATATGCAAAAAAGCTTGTGATTGCATTATTATTAGAACCGATGGACGGATTACCAGCAAACTAAAGACATGTATGTATCTTGCAAAGCCAATGAACTGATTAGATTTTAGAGTCATGAGGTCAAAGATAAAAGGGTCATACTGTACATGTATATGAAAAATAGCTTGTAATCACAATATTCTGAGAACCTGTTAATGGATTACAATTAAACTTGAATTTGAAAAATCGCTTCTGTTTTGGTTCGTGATTTTACTCTATGGCTGAGGCATCATAAGTTCCATCTAGTTTACTCTTGCTCAGGAGAATTTACCTTTGACTTTACTCTTTGAAGCCCAACCTCCCCCCCCCCCCCCCAAAAAAAAAAAAAGTAAATAAATAAAAAAATTGATTGATACCATATGTGATATTCATTGGGAAGAACACTATGCAATGATTATTCAAATCCTTCTTCAAAATTCAAATTATAATGAAATTCAAAATAAAAGTATAAAAAAGGTTGTTTTAGATAAAAGGCATGCATTGCATTCTCTTTTCTAGTCCAGCTTTCCACTAAGGCTCAGGAGCACCTCCTGAGTTTGTTCCGCTGTTACGAGAAGGGCTGGAGGAGTAAGCTCCGGAGCCATCTCTCTCCCTTCAGAAGCCAAGAGGTTCTAGACACGTATCAGAAGCTCACTATCAATTCATTCTCCATGTATGACGAGATGACAAGGACTATCGTTGGCGAGGCCCTTTATATTAGGTGAGATTCTGACACTTTTAACAATTCAATATTCTGTATGGGTCTCTGCAAAATGTAACAGCAGTGTTGAAAGGGTGTAAGATAAATTAAGGTGACTGTTTTTGCTCTGGCAGCAACAATAAGAGTAATAAGATTCTTTTTTAGCTCATTATACTCAAAGTGCCTCTATGAGCTTTACACAGAACAGAATTTTAGAAGATAATTACAATTGCAGATATGGATATGTTTATTGATATATATTATATAGTATAATACAAATACACTGTAAGTGGGAACAATTGGACTGGTCTTTATAAATCCATTGTTTTGTCCTTTTTTTTCTTCTTCCAATATCTCTCTGTAGAGCATCAATGTTCAACCATAGCTGTGAGCCTAATTGCACCTTTGTGTTTGAGGGCAGCAGACTGAGCGTTAGAGCCATCAAAAGGATAGAGATTGGAGAGGAGGTAAACAATTTTGATTTTCTTGAAATATATTTAAACTCTCTGAAATGCCATGTTGTGTGTGACACATGCACCCAATGTGAAGAATAGAGTACAATATTTTTTATGGCAACCATTGGCCAGTTTTTAAAAATGATAATAAACAATAGTGGTGATGTGAATGGAACATGTTGAATATAATAAGTCTCATATTGCACTTTTATCTGAAGAGTTTGTCGAAACACAAACAACCAGCTGATTATTGGTTTTACTTGATTCTCTTGCAGTTTAACATCATTATAATCTAAGTGAATGGATCAAACGTGGAATTATATTTTACCCATCCCCCCCCCCCAAAAAAAAAAAAAATCAACAAAATTCAACAACAAAAAAATCACAGAAGCTGAATATTCATGTATTTTGGGTTTTTTGTTTAACTAGCATTCTTTTGATCTTGAAGCCTTCTACATACAGTACAAGATGATTCTTTCTAGTTTTTATTGTATGCATTAAGTATTTAAAGTGACTTATTCAGCAGTATTGATAGTACAATGTTGGAGGTAAGTGTTGTTTGCTATTGTTTTTATCTTCTTTCTTTCTTTCTAGTGTTGTATCAGCTACATGAGCAGCCTTTTACCCTCTCCTCTAAGACGAGAGAAACTCAGATCGATCTATGGCTTCACCTGCCAGTGCCCTCGATGTTTGGATTCTGCAAGGGTAAGCTCCTCATGTGTGTGAAGATATTGCATGGGTTTGCAGCAACAGGTGGTTTATACATGTAGGTCTCATCTATT
Organism: Strongylocentrotus purpuratus; assembly: GCF_000002235.5. Taxonomy (NCBI): domain Eukaryota; kingdom Metazoa; phylum Echinodermata; class Echinoidea; order Camarodonta; family Strongylocentrotidae; genus Strongylocentrotus; species Strongylocentrotus purpuratus. The sequence goes on from NW_022145610.1 coordinate 33,329,424, forward strand.
TTGCTAGAAAAGATGGGGTGTTCTGTGTTTATGTTGGCTGTACAGCTTTTCTAATTTTTTTGTTGTTGGAGGAGGGGGGTGGGGAGGGGGGAGGTTGGTTGGTTGGTTTTACCTGACTGCTAAGAAAGCATGTGTATGATTGTACATACACAACCAGAGGACCAACAGCGTTAAGTCCTCTTCGAGGGACTTGGTAATCAGGATTAATGCCTTACAAAAGGGCACTAGAGCATCAACTTGGTGCTGAACCCAGGACCTGAGGCATTGCGCCTTTTCAGTCTGATATTGTTAAAGTATCCCAAATACATATGCAGGGAATTGTGAATGTGCTTTGTTAACTGCAAGGAAAAGCTGTTATGTGATGTAAATTTGGATGGGATGCATACATGTACAACCCCTTTGTTAATGTTCAGATTGTGGCCATATTATTGCATTTAGCTGAATGGTCATTTAATAGTAGAATAAAAATTAAGAGCCATTATTATCCTTCTAGTCCAAGATAAGGCTTAATCAGCTCCCTATTAGAGACAGATTTTGAAAATTTGATTAGGAAGATTTTGAATTATTCAATCACCATTTCTAATCCTAAATTCAGGCATTTTTTTCCTTCAAAGCTAGTCATCAAAAGCTATGCAGTGACATAACAATTGTTACTGCAAACTCAAAGATATTTACAGTTCATAATCCTTGATATCATACTGCTGATACTTTTTTTTGTCAGAAATCTGGTCATAGTTGGATTGTATACAGTTATGTGATGGGCTTTAAAGCTCATTTTATCTGTCTTTTATTTATAGGTAATCCTGTGAGTATATTAAAATATGTATATTAAGATTGTTAAAAGATGACACTATTATACTACTTTCATGTATTAGAGTTGTCAAAATGTATCCTATCATATTCATTATGTTTACTTGTGTGTGCTATTTATATGTGAGATGAACACCATTTTCACAAATTTGTATCATGCTTTTTGTCTCTCAGGACAATCTTATGCTGTGTGTCAAATGTCCAAATGAAAGCTGCCTTGATCCTGTTCTTCCTGTTCAAGGTACTTGTTTGTTTGTTTGTGTGTATGTTTGTTTGTTTGTTAACCCCTTTTAGGCCGCTATGCTTTGGGGTAAATGTTCACACCAGAATTTTCAAGAGTGAATTTTTGACTTATGGTCATGCGATTGCATTGTGAAAGAAACATTGTGGAATCGATCAGAAAAGGTTGATCATCTAGCATATAAGTATTGGTGTGTACTGCAGGTTCTGGAATCATCAAAATGACAAGAAATTTAGCCCAGTCTTCGTAAAGTTACAAGCACTGTACACAGAAAGATGTATATGGGACTACGCACACATGCGTTTATCCCTCACACACCAATAGATAAACTAATTAACCAAATATATCAATTAGTAGCCGGTTTCCCGGCAAAATTGTTATCATCATGTATTAGTCAAAACATACTCTTTCACATGATTGGTAATAAGAGCTTTCATTTCATTTTTTGAAATTGGGGCGTTTCCATTACTGGTCTTTACCTTTAAAATGTTTTGATGCATTAATAAATTAGGCATAAATGAGCTAACACAGATATAAACTTTAGAAGCAAGTGTTTCTGTTTCTCAAAGAAAATGTAGACATTCCTAATTCAAACACAAGGTTCAACACTTGAATTCAAGGGAGAGATTTTAAACCCTCGTTAAGGAGTAAATAAAATTATTTCATACTGACCGTAGTTCAACATGATCTGTTACCTGCTGAAGAAGATGAAATATCATGGAAAATAATATATTCTTCTACAACATTGAATCTGCGTATTCCAAATCTCTCTCTGAACACTTTAAAGCTTATCTGTACTAGTTTATAGGAGGGATTAGACTGCCCTGCAAGGTCACTGGACAGATGGTTATCTCATCAACTCAGCTCTTAATTAACATAAGAAAAAGGGACCATGGGGGACCAATGGTCACCGATTAGGCATTGATTGTTATATAGAGGACGCAAGTAGCTACAAGTACTGCAGTGGGCCTTTAAAAAGTTATGCGTACAATACACCACCTGTTAGAACTATTAAGTAAATTTATTAATTTTGAAATGCTCTGTTTTCCTGCATTATATCATTTTTTTAACCTCCCCCCCCCCCCCCCCCCCCCACCATTTATCAGATGGATTCTTCCAGATATGCACTACCTGCCATACTGAAATAACTTCCTTGGAACATTCCACTGCTGTGAGCAGGGTAGAAGCCTTTTCTGAGGAGGTGCTAGAGGAAGTTAAAAAGAACCACCGGGACACAGTGGAGGCCAACTCAGAAAATATCCTTTAGTTTGTTCATATTTGAATAATCTTTTAGGACTATCGGACATGAGAAAATACATGATATTTGTAAATGTGATGTCAGATTCTTAAAAAGTTAAAGAATATATCTTTTGTTTTCCAGTACTTTCTACAAGCACATGGTCTTTTGTAGTTTTTAGCCATCGTGGAAGGTGATGATATAATTTTTCTGCATTAATTTCAGTGTAAATGTACAATAAAGAACATTTGCAATAAGATTTACATGTAACATTGCTGATGCATCTAACTGTTAGACACCTATGCTTTGATATCTCATTATGTATTTACCTTTGTTTAATTTTCAAATTGTAATGGAAGTGTTATTCTTTTGCAAGTGTTTTTGTCTGGAATATGAATCACAAAAAACATATACCGTAATCATCGTAATGACTATCTACTTATTCAATCTGCCTTGAATTGTATTGACTGTTTGTAACCTCTAATTTAATCAATCACAATCATATTGTATAGATCTTCATTTTCTACTACCATAACCTAAATCAGATCAAAATTTTGATGTTATTTGTGCTTTTTACAATTACCATTTATATGTATGTATTTTTTTAAATCTCATGTTGTTTTTTTAAATGTCAAATCAGTTTTTATAATTGTTTTAAACTTTAAACAATTGAATACCATGTCAAATCAATTGAAATCAAATGGGACAGTTTAAGCCTGTCTGTACTAGTTTGGCCAGGGGGATTAGACCTCCCTGCAAGGTCGCTGACAGGTGGTTATCTCATCAAATCAGCTCTCAATTAACATTAGAAAAAGGGGATCATGGGGGACCAAGAGGCACCGATTAGGCATTGTTTGCTATATAGAGGGCGCAAGTAGCTATAAGTAGTGCAGTGGGGATTTAAACATTCCCTTGTTTCATTGAAGAGTTCCCCTTTGACCTTAACCTGTGTAATCACATGACAATCGACTAGCAGTCATCTTAAAGCAGTGCCTCAGGGAGCAGTCCACACTGCTCCACCCGACCCATCACTGTGTGATGAGGATCCGTCTGGAGGCCATGGGAACGTTCTCCTGCTATGGTCATTGGAAGGAGGCACTGGAGGCAAGCCAAGGAGTCCTGGAGGCTCTGAGGTAATACAGCGTACCTATCACAAACTCATGCTTAAAGGCACCGTTTAACAATGTTAAATCTGAGATACACGGCCATACTGGTTATCAGTGTCTGTGATATGGTGTAATATTGAAGCCCTAAAATAATTGCGCTTCAAATTAGATCAAGAAGTGCCTCAAAAAAGTAAAAATCTTTGAGTGACCAGTTTTACCATACTCGTTTCCCCAATAGACTGTAGTGTTACGAAAACTGTTAGGAAAACACAAAATTTGGTTTCGATTCCCAATCATAAATATCTTGTTAATCAGACAGGCGATCGACTTGTTAAAGTTATGGGGTTCCTGAATGACCTAAAGGTTTATAATTATCATTGCAGCAAGAGCTAAGTCCAGGATTTTTTAAAAGATCTAAGACAAAATTACCCAATCCCTTTAATGTATTCTACTCCTCCCCTGTATCAATTAGGTTACTTTGCTCGTTAACTATATACAATGTTTGATATACTTGAATGCTCTGTAAAATAAGACCCCCCAAAAATGACAGCCAGGCAATATTTAAAAATAAAGTACTGCTGACATTTTTTGCAGTATTCATATCTGCAGGATAAATTAATGATGTTATTACATTTTCATTTTTGTTCATTATCAATTTGTTCTGATTTATATCACCTGTTTAGTAGGGATACACATATCCTCTTGCTGTACATGCTATTTGTGAAACATCCATGCTGCTGGAAGTTTCTCTTAAAATGAATATATAAGAAGGCATAACAATTGGCCAAAGAGGGAGGGTTGGAGCAGTCATCGGTGCCAATGTCCACCCCCCCCCCCCCCCATAATGAATTGAGAGATTTTATTGGTGCATGTATCTTCTGTGAGCAAGTATGGGAAAATACTCTTCCTGTACAAAATGTCAGCACATTTGCTTGGGCTGCCCCTTCTCTCCCTGAAAAATATCATAATTTGAAGGGGTTAAAAGTTCTGATGTTTGTTATCTTAGCATGTGTTAGAATATGGCATAATTTTATGCCATAGCTAAGGAGATCACTAAACTAATTATCATCCAATTATATTTTATCATGCAGGTTGCATCTGAGCAGTGAAGACCCATACATTGCCTTCTTTCTTCTGAAACTGAGTATCATTCATTACAACCTTGGAGATAACACCAAGACATGTGAAGTCTTAGAACAGGTAAGAAAATGTGTTTCTTACCCCCGGTCCCCCCCCCCCCCTCTCTCTCTCTCTCTCTCTCTCTCTCTCTCTCTCTCTCTTTCTTTCTTTCCTTTCTGCAACCCTCTTTTGTCCTTTTCCCTTTTTGCTGTATTTTACTTTAGGCTCTTGTCATGTCTTTTGTGACTTTTATCTCCTGTTTATTTGTATGTTGCTGTCTCTCTTGCTTCCAAAACTTGTTTTCTGTTTCCTTCTTTGTTTCTGTATCTCCTCTCCTATACAACTAAGGCTTGCCAGCAGAAGTTGTATTCCCAAACTTTAATCTCTGGGGAAAACTCCAGCCCACCACCATTTTGAAAGGATGTGCAATAAATACCATTTTTACACTTGGAATTTAAGAAGCAATGCAGAATAAATGCTTTACTTTAGAACATAGTTGCCATAGCTACCTCCACAGTAACATTTTTTTTAAACACAAGAAGAAAAAAACACAACTGTCACCTGCTATACTGTCTCTATATACATTCCAGGCCATACCCCTGCTAGAGACCGCATACGGTGATAATCATCTAGTAACGCAACACGCCAAAGATCTTCAACTCAAGTCTTCCTGAGCAATGCTTCCCACCCTCCCACCGTCCACAACCAAACAGCCTCTATACCTCAAGTACCAAAGATATATTCCAACAGCTCATGCTGCAAGAGCGACACTCTTATCAGCATCTCGAAGTTTGTACGATCTCCTTTTTGCCAAATGAATGTTTATGTTTATAAATTGATTGCCTTAACAAGTGTGTCTGTATATATTCATATATATAATAAGGAGTCTGCTTTGGTGATTTTCTAAACACAATACTTTCAAATCTTGGAATTTGCAGAGTGAAAATATCTAGATTCCCAATCTAAGGTGCCAGTGAGACTAAAAAAGAATACTGTATATATATATATATACATAACAAGGTGAAGGATGAAAACACGATTCCTTTGAAGTTTCAGATGTTTGCCGGCGTACTTTATTACATTCAAATTTTTCTATTTCCCAAAGGATTCCAAAGCAGACTACTAACTTTATATATATATATGAGTATATACACTCCGTATTTCAGTAGCGAAATAATAGATAAATGATGTAAAAATCATAAATCACTTGCAAGATTAATAGCCAGTAAAATATTAATTATTAGCTTTACCTTATATATGTAATGTAGATGTAGATATTTATAGACTTATATAATTGAAAATAGTATGAATGATATTGATTATAATGAAATCAATTGATAAAACTTATTGTATTGACGGTGAATATGATGATTGTTTTTACACATTTCCAATACACAGATCAGATCACTAATGAAATGCAATCATACTGATGTCAATTATGATCATGCTTGTATGAATTTCACAAATAACTTTCTATATATGTACAATTCAAGCAATTCATTCTACACATAGAAATTTTCAGCATCTCATTGTGGAGTACATTTTAGCACTTTTCATTTCAAGCACAATGTTGTGTGTGTGTGTGTGTTAATTTGATCTATTCTCAGGTGAAGGCCATACATGTATGTCAGTATGATATAAGAACCCATTTTGCATTGAATGTCAAACTCATATACATATAGCACATCATGTATTCATGTATACTACGATTGGTGGTTAATACACTGTAAATGCCATTAACAGTTTATGCTATTCTCAATTCAGTTTTTTTTCTTCATCATTATCATCATCCCTGTTCAAATTTGGGGTAGATCAAATTCATTCAGCTTTAGTATGTGCAATAAGGTAGTCACATTTTCATTTTCTTCCTGGTTTATTGGGGGGAAATGGATTAATTCATGAATAACCACATGAATTTCAGTCAAGGTCAAAATGAGAAAAATTACCTCACCGCAATTTCCAATTTGCAAGATATCTTTCTACTACATGTGCCACTCATTACCCACATGTAATAATTGGATACCAGCTAGGAAGGACATTCTTGATTGCTTGAATGCCTTATGGCTTCTCTGCTGGTGGCAGAGAAATAATAATGTTGCACTTTTCACAATAAGTATTAAAGGTATACGGTAGGCTTACGGTTGCACCATGTATAGGGGGAAGGATTCAGGAATCCTGAAAAGTAAGCCTACGATTTATCACCAGGCACACCGATACTTATAAGCAGCATCTAAGTATTATAGGGCCATAAACATGTTTGAGTTAGAGTTTGAAATTTATTATCTAAACAAAAGTACATCAATATAACAATCAAATGTGAATGGTTAACATTGAAAGGATAAATGGGACCAGAAAATAGCATTTAATGCTAATCGTATCTTGTACAATCTTGGTAATTGTTACTTTGTTCTTTTTTACTTTGATCATACTTCTATATACACCTTGATTTTCTTGATGCACAAAGAGGTTTTTGATTATACTATTAAAAAGGACACATGCATTTTCTTTGCCTTGTTAAACAAATACAAATTGAAACTTTTCTGTATTATCAGTCCTTAGTTCTTCATACCTAACTGTATTTTATACTCTTTGTATTATCTGAAGATTTTATTGTCATGCAGGGAAAATGCTTGAATAGTGCTTGTGCTCATCAAAGATTTTCAAAAGCTTCTATTTTCAAATGTGACTTAACCATGTTGTGTATTTTAACTTTTTGTAAAAGTTTTGTTATGTTTATTTAGGTTATTATTACAGATTTTGAGAAATTGAATGATAATACAGTAACCACTTTGGTTGCTTAACTGGTAAAATACTTCCTAAGAAACAGTCATTATTTTTATCATCTGAAAATAGAACGCCAGTTTTCAAGCGAAAGCCTGATTTATTATACCGACACCTCTCCCTTTCTGGCGTAATTTTCAGTACAAAGACACGTATGGGGCTCCTAAAGTTGAGGCCACCTCTTATTTCTCATTAGATAAAACAAATGGTATCCTTTGTTTCAGCAGTACAGTTAATTATCTTTTAATGTGTGAAGTTATATCACATCGGCAGATTTGTTTCAATTGGATGTGGTGATGTCTTATATTTGTCTTGTTTCATAAATATTGACTCTTTGATAATCTATTCTTGGTGCTCTTCCTTGCACTGCAGGGTCTAAAAATGTATGTGCTTATTTGTTCTGCAATTACTCAATGCTGTTGATATTATATGATTGTGCTATCATGTTTTTGTTTCATCACATTTTGTTGTTTTAGTTCATATGTCATGTATCATTAGTTTCTGTACCTGAAAATATATATCATTTGTGTCATATATGATGTAGCATTGGTTTTTGTAAGTGTACTTGTATCTTTGTCTGTATCTACTTGTATATCATCACTATTGCTCATACAATGTGTGTACTTCATTTATATACACAGTGTGTCTTACAGGTGATCAATCACTAATTGTGTTTTGCTTTTTCCTTTTTTTATGATTGGGGTTTTATACTGATATCACATATTCAATATATTTAACAATTTATTCTTCAACATTTAATACCAAATTGTAATTACTTGGACACACTGGAAGGTAACTCCCGGTTAATTATATCTGGTCCTTAAAGGGGAAGTCCACCCTCATACTAAAATTGGTTTTGATGATAACTTATAAAACAGCTCAGTGAATTTTTGAGGGGATTCGGTTTTAAAAAAATAAGAAAATGGAATTAAAGAAAATCATGATTTTTAAAAGTTTAATTCAATCAATTAAAATTTTGCAACTCTGTGATGTATCTAGGTGCACCTCTTCACCTGCTGAGGAAGTAAGGGGGACTTCCCCTTACTATATCCTGTTTTCTCTCAATACTCTGTAATCATTGATCATAAAGTTCAGTCCTCTCTGATGTTAAGGACAATTGCATTGTAACGTTTGTTTAGACCAAAATATTTCAATGTTGTATTTATTGTGTATTTGTTTCATTTGCTGAGGGTTAACATGTATTGTATTGTATTTATTATACTTCATTGATGTACATCAATATTCTGTTTATAAACATATAAATCAATTTACAATGTAAGTTAAAGTGTGCTATATGTGCTTGTGTTGTTTTGATTCGGGACTGAAATATTTTATCAGGTAACAAAGTCAATTATTTTGCTATACAATAATAATAATAATAACAATAGGCATTTATATAGTGCCGTCTATCTAGACAATTCTACTCCGAGGTGCACAAGAAAATTCGAATACAGTCATGTAGCCTATTTATTAGGAGATATATTATATTTGATAGTGTAGTTCTGTGTCTTATTTCTGACTATTCTCAAACCTTTGTCTGGATTGTCTGATTGTTAGGAGCCAGGAGAGCGTTAATTCACATCATTTTACACACACTTAAAGCCCTGTTGGCTCCAAAGTCCAAACAGACAATAAGTGATGTTACTTTAAAGGGATCGTTTAACAATGTTAAAATCTGAGATACACAGCCCTACGTGTTATCGGTGTATGTGATATGGTGTAATATTGAAGCCCTAAAAAAAATTGCGCTTCAGAATGATCAAGAAGTGCCTCAAAAAAGTAAAAATCTTTGAGTGACAGGTTTTACCATACCGGTACTCATTTTCCCCAATATACTGTAGTTTTATGAAAACCGTTTGGCAAACGGTTTTCAAAATTTGGAATTCCAATCATAAATATCTTGATAATCAGACAGGCGATCGGCTTGTAAAAGTCATGGGGTTCCTGACTGACCTAAAGGTTTATAATTATCATGCAGCATGAGCTAAATCCAGAATTTTGTTTCAGAATCTGACACAAAGTTACCGGATTCCTTTAATGGAGAGGGAATTTTCTATGTTATTTATGCACATGAAATAAAAGTTCATAACAATGGTATTCAAATGTACCCACATGTATCTCTGTGTAGAAAACAAAGTTTTTTTTGCTTTTTAAGGCTTTTTGTTTTTTAAGGCTTTTTGTTAGGCTTTTAATGCATTTAATGGATTCAATTTTGCCAAATCTCAGTTGAATGTGGATATCCGTATATGTTACATTGTAAAGCAAGTTGTACAGAAAGGTCTGTATTCTACTACATGTAAGTCAGTTACAGATAAAGTTGAGTTCTGGTCATGCAATTTGCATTGTGAAAGAAACAGTGTGGAATCGATCAGAAAAGGTTGATCATCTAGCATACAAGTATTGGTGTGTACTGCAAGGTTCTGGAATCATCAAAATGATAAGAAATTTGGCCCAGTCTTGGTAAAATCACAAGCACAGTACACAGAAATATGTATATGGGACTACACGAACATGTGACATAAAAAAAATTGTCAATAGTTATGCTGTTACATGCCATATTTAGAATATTAAGGCATATTAATGAATCTGCTTTTTTAGGTAACATTTTTTATCTGATGTTCTTCCACACTTTCATAATAACAATGATAACGGTCACAAATTATTTTTCACCTCTTCCCAGAACTCAACTTTTTCCAAAGAACCTGGACCCTGTTTCATAAAACTTGACATCAATAACAAGTTACAAGCTACTGTTATAAGCTACTGAGATCAAGGCATTTGATTGGCTGAGAGCAAACTTGATATCATTAACAAGTTACAAGCTACTGTTATAAGCTACTGAAATCATGGCATCTGATTGGCTGAGAGCAAACTTGATATCATTAACAAGTTACAAGCTACTGTTATAAGCTGCTGAGATCAAGGCATTTGATTGGCTGAGAGCAAACTTGATATCATTAACAAGTTACAAGCTACTGTTATAAGCTACTGAAATCATGGCATCTGATTGGCTGAGAGCAAACTTGATATCATTAACAAGTTACAAGCTACTGTTATAAGCTACTGAGATCAAGGCATTTGATTGGCTGAGAGCAAACTTGATATCATTAACAAGTTACAAGCTACTGTTATATGCTACTGAAATCATGGCATCTGATTGGCTGAGAGCAAACTTGATATCATTAACAAGTTACAAGCTACTGTTATAAGCTACTGAAATCATGGCATCTGATTGGCTGAGAGCAAACTTGACATCAATAACAAGTTACAAGCTACTGTTATAAGCTACTGAAATCATGGCATCTGATTGGCTGAGAGCAAATTTGTCATAGCAGTTGTTATAGATAACAAGTTTTATGAAACAGGCCCCTGACCCTGGGTCTAAGATCACATTTAACAAGGGACAACTTGGAACTTCCTTTGTTAAACCTTAAAGCCTAAACCTACCGTCAGGTTTACATTCTAGTACAATACAGGCCTAAATGTGTATTTAAACCATTACCTTAGAGGTTTAATGAGCATGTAGCATATATCCAATAGAACTGGCAGCTCAGAAATTACATGTATGTGTATCCAAATTAAAAATGAAAACTGGAAACCACTTATAAGTTAATAAGCTATTTAATATACATACAATTGTATAACCATTATAACAACATTTTTGCGACTGTTTAAATGCCTAGGCAATCATTAGTATGTGTAAATCTTTCTAATATCATTTAGTAAAAAATTTGAGCATATTCCAATCCAATGTCATAGTGTGATCTCACACAATCTTGAAACATTGGTAACTGTCATATTTAAAGTTTCAATACATGTACATGCATTGTGACAATCAAATGCTTCAGCAATTAGGTGTCAGAAAAGTATTAATAATAAGCAAAGGTTATAAATTTGAGCGTATTCCAATCCAATGTCATTGTAAAATTATAGAAAGCAGAAATCTTACACAACCTTGGGACATTGGGAACTGTCATATTTAAAGTTTCAATACATGAATAATAATAATAATAATAATATTTAGCTTTTATATAGCGCTTAATACAAATGTCTCTAAGCGCTTTACAAATATATTATTACCCCGGTCATTGGATTCAGTGACGAACTGTGAACTGTGAACTGTGACGATCCAATGCTTAAGCAATTGGGTGTCAGAAAAGTAAAAATAATGATAATAGTAATAAGTAAAGGTTTTTGTGTAGCACACAACACATACTGGTAGTGGTAGGCATAATTGCTTGTCTGAATGAGCTTTACAAGAACAGAATACAGAAGGAGTGGAAATGGTTCACCTGGATCACCAACATCCGGTAGACAAACAGATGTCATGAACTCCATGAGAAATTTGTATAGAATATTGATTAGTTATTAAGCATATTATACTCCTACTTGTAATACCGTTTTCCTTTAAATATCCTTATTAACTCCCCTTCCCCTTCACCTGTATGGACCATTGTCATTCCCCATATTTTATGTCAGTGGATAAATGATTTATTAAACATATATCATTTGCATGGAAATTTGTATTAAATATCTTTTCATTTGTTACTGGAATAAAAAAAATTATGTGATTATACAATTGACTTGCACCTAGTATTGATTTTTAATTACTGTGTAGATTAAAAATTAAGAGGCATATATCTAAGACGTAAACTTGTAAAGAATATGTATATACCGGTATTGCAAATTCCCAAAGAGCTTTTGGCTTTTATTGAATCCTTGGACCCCTCTGTTTTCAACATGTATTTCTTAAATTTGTTTTAAATGCTTATAATTGATTTGTAATGTTTTGTTGGAAACATGAATAAATTTGAAATCTATAATCTTGAATCTTGAAGTAATCACAAAAAGACTTTTAAAAAATCAACTCAAGGGCAATTTCATTTACATAACTCATGTTGTGTTGGGATCAGGCGCGTACGCAGGGGGGGGGGGGTTCATACTTTGAACGAAATATCAGTCGGCATAATTTTTCAATTTCTGGGGCACAAACAAAATAATATGTGCACTTAAACCAGTTGTTTCCTTGTACAGAAAAGCAAATTCATGATTTGGTATTTCATAACAATGTGAAAATGACAGAACACAGCTCCAATAGTGTCGCACAAAGGGAAGCATATTTTGATATAAATCAAGGTCAAATCCTTGAATGCAAATTGAGATTCAAGCTTGAACATGTACCGATATATGGTATACTATTGCATCTGCCCCCGTTATTCTGTAAAAAGTAGCTTTATTATAAGCTACAAATATATGTATACACCCTGTACATGTAACTGCAATTTAGGCAAAATTAAAGGCCTACTGGTCGTTCACTCCAAAAATAATTTGCTTTTCATAGATGCAGAAAAAAAGAAGAAATAGAGCCAAACAAAAGTGAGTAAAATCAGATAACAAATGAGGAAGTTATGAATTTTTTTTAAAGTATGAAGAACTATGGAACTTAAAAAATCACTACACAAATTGCCAATTTGGTTTTTAGTTTGTGACGTCATTGCCTCACTACCTTATTTATCAATTGCTTTATATATTTTTTTTTTTATCCCATTACAGTAATTTCCCTTTTTATCCCCCAAAACTTGATTTCCCCATGCCTTTGCCCAGGTTACTGATTTGTATCATATTGCATGCATGAAATTTATCAAAATCTGTTGATACTATTTTCTGAATATTGTATATTCATAATCATTGCTTTTTACATTAAATAGTTTATGAAAATTCACATTTTTAATGATTTAACAGAAAACAATAATTACTCTATATTGGTGCATCCACACAAAAACATAATATTATCAATATAACTTGGATACTGGTGCACATGAGGAAAAAAGATTTTTAGGGGGAAAATTGGAAATGTATATTCATACTAGTGCTGTAACATCACGGATATCTCCAATTCCGTTTAACCGCCAGTCAAAACCGGACGGTTTTCGGTTAAACGATTTAAAAAAAAAAAATTTAAAAAAAAAAAAAAAAAAAAAAAAAAAAAAAAAAGATTTTTTTTTTATTTATTTTTTTTTTTTTTTTTTTTTTTTTTAATTTTTTTACCGACTCTGTCGGCAACTTTCATTTAACTGCGAGGTGCATTTAAAGGGGCCGATTTGTGCTGGTGAACTTGTCACAAATAATAGTAACAATGTTGTTTTAGAAGAATGTGTAAGATCATTAATGTAAATTAAAAACAGTAGAGGACCTAGGACAGAACCTTGTGTAAAAGTTGGATGAATTATTATTATAAACTACATATTGAGATGATGAGATCTATTACAAAGATTACTTTCAAACCAAGATGAAATTGGTTTGTTGTTCTAGTTTTGGAGTGGTGAGTCAACACACAGATTACTGAGCTGGGAGACATTGCCAGGCATAGTGCCAGGTGGAGGGGCATAAATCGAAACTTTAAAAAAAAAAAAAAAAAAAAAAAAAAAAAAAATTATAAAAAAAAAAAAAAAAATCAAAAAAAAAATCAAAAAAAAAAAAAAAAAAAAAAAAAAATCGGGAAAACGAAACCGTCCAATTGAAAACGGAATCCGCCATGGGCGGTCGGATACCGGACGGTTAAACGTTTGACTACAGCACTAATTCATACAGCCCTGTATAAAGAAAACAATCAGTGGAAAGTAAGGCAATGACGTCACAGACTCATGAGTGAGTTGCCAATTTATCTTGTGATTTTCATGTCATTCAAAATTCATAACTTTAGTTATCTGATTTTGTTCAAACTTTATTTAATTGGTTTGTCTGATTTGTTTGCTTCTATTGAAAGTAACTTATTTTTGGAGTGGACTTGCACTTTAACAAAAGGAGATTTTTTTTCTGGGTCAACTGCTGCAGTGATGGCTATATAACTGTTCTCTGGCCAAAGATAACATTTGACCTTCAGGAGTATCCAGGTCTTCAATCTCCAATTTTATTCCAAAGGCTTTCGGGATGTCTTGGTGCTGCCCCCTGGTACTTCTCTGGAAGTCTGAAAGTGTGATATGATCCTCTGCTGCAGGAAATGATGATCTGTGGCCTTCAAGAACTTCCTGGTCATCAATCTCCAATTTTATTCCAAAGGCTGTCTGGATGTCTTGGTGCTGCCCCCTGATACTTCTCAAGTCTGGAAGTGCTATATGACCCTCTGCTGCAGGAAATGATGATCTGTGGCCTTCAATGGCCTTGGCCTTGTTCTGATGCATTGCCAAGGTTTCTTTGATATCCTGGTTGTGCATTCCTGTGCTCCTCAAGCCAGGAAGTGCTATATGACCCTCTGCTGCAGGAAATGATGATCTGTGGCCTTCAGGATTACCCTGTTCCTCAGTATTACTATGTATTGCCAAGGCTTCCTGGATGTCTTGGTGGTGCCCTTGGGAACTTCTCGAGCCTTGAGGTGTTACATGACTCTCCACTGCTGGGAATGATGATCTGTGGTCCTCGGCATTCCTACGCTCCACAAAGGTTTTGTGGATTCCTCGTTGCTGCCTCCTGATACTGCTCCAAATATCATTCAGTTCCGGCTGTGCCATCATGTCCTGTCCTGGTGATACCGATCTCTGGCTTTCAGTGGCTTCCACATCCTCGACCGGCAGTTGCCTCCGGATACACAGTCCGTTAATGTTGTTCAGTTCTGGCTGTGCCATCAGGCCCAATCCTAAAGCGAATGTTCTCTGGGTTTCAAGAACCCCCAGATCCTCGACCATCCTTGCATCTATTGCAAGGCTACCATGACCGTTCTGATGTGGTATCCTGAAATCTTCTTGTGCCTTTATTGATCTCTGTCGTTCATAAACCTCCAGCTCCTCAACCATCCTATCCATTTTCAAGGCTTGCTGACTATCCTGCCGTTGCCTCCGAATACATCTCCTGATGTTGTCCAGTTTGGGCATGGCCATCAGACCTTCATCGGTTGCTTGGTACATGGTGGCCAGGAGGATCTGCTGAGGACTCTTGTCTGTTTCCACTGCCAATCTCTTCATGGCAGCCTTCACTTTGTATGCATTAGCTTTGCCGTGGTCAGATGGGTGGTTGTGCTCCGTTCGCCCTTTGAATTCGTCCTCACCAGATGTCTAAAAGAGAATGATACACTATACATCAGGCGATTCAATTTTGACATTGTTAACAAAAATCATAAAACCAAACAGCGGTATTAACGCTTTTTCATCTACGATGACTTAAAGATATAATCAATTTATAAACTTGAAATTATAGAATAAAAAAAATTATTTTGCAACATAATTGAAATAGAGCATACATGTACAGAAATGATGTTAAATTAAAGAGATGCAGTAACTGATTTAAGATCTCTTATTTTATTTTTCTGAACTGTTGTAAGTTATAAATTTAGAAATAAATCAAATTATCAAAGTATACCAACATCATTCAGGTTATTATAGCGAATAGTTTTTTGCAAAGATTCTGCCATTGTTTCAGTTTCGACTATATGGACCGCCATATTGTATTCCATTCTATGACTGTCAGTGTCAAGTTTTGATGTAAATGTTTATCCTTACGGGGACAAAATCAATGGTTAATGATAATGGGAACGTTAAGGCATTGCCATCAGGCATCAGAATTATAAAACGAGTGGGATGCGTGTATAATTAAAGATAACCTGCTCGTTTTAATTTGTACAGGCTCCATCAGACTATAATTTCAAATTTATTTACAATTCACCTTGAGTCATTGACATTATTTTTCCTAAATCATCTATGCTGATCCTACTCAGTATTATCAGAACATGTGTACTTAATAATACCATAGTAGTATCAAGTACAATTGTAAGTATATTGATTTGATAGAAATGTTTGGCCATTTGATAATATTTATCATGTTTATTTATCTATTCTGTATTTCTGTATTCTTTATACAGACTGTAGTCTTTTCCTTTACCTTTACCTTTACCGCAAATACTGCAAGACAAGAGAGCCATGTTTTGAATAATTCACTTAAATACAAATTACAATGTGAAACAAAATTAGACAACTTAATAAATAGGACAATAGTAGAATATTAAAAGAAGAAGGACACAGAAAATTAAACCAACCTTGACTTTAATCTTAGCCTTGCATACACGGCGATTTCTTCTCAGCTCACACTCATAGATTTCCCAACCATCAGCTAGATTTTTCTTCTTCACATAAATGTAGCCATCAAGTATCAGCTTCCTTCCTCCTCTCTCCGTCTTCGTCCACTCCATCTTCTCGTCGAAATCAGATCTCAGATATGTATCCAGCAAAAAATTGTCTTTCATCCGCAGTTGACTACACGTACTGAGTCAATATATTATACTCTGAACTCTGTAGTAGTACTAACTCCAGGAACCTGCGGCGCCGGGCGCGGTGTTGGAGCTTCCTGGAGTTATAGTAGTACGTACCTGCTCAGAACCACTCCAGCAAAGCATCAGTACGAGAATCGTGACGAGAATACACCCGATGGTGGCCGGTACCAAGGAATTATAGTACTGTAGCGAAGAAGAAGGAGAAATCTCTATTCCTTTCTCTAACAAACACTCTCCGCAGATGAATGTATTTCACTACGACTATACTACTACTACTATATCTCCCGAGCAGTATAGTGTAGGCTCATTGTTGTGTTGCAGCTGTCTGCTACCCACGCATGCTCGCATACAACACATCTTGTCGAAATTATAATATCCCAATATGAAAAAACGCGACAATTTTATTACGAGCATCCGGGAGGGAATAATCCACAGGGTTATTTCTGTAGAAGGATAAACCTCTGGGTATTATACGAATGGAAAGTCGGTTTGAGTGGCAATTATGCCGGAGGTAATTACCCGCGCTGGGGTAGAATTTTTGTTCGGGGTGGGTAATTGTCCTTGCTGAAAATTCCGGATACCCTGGGGGGTAATTGTTCATGGGGGGTTGCTCGAATGCAGTTTTGTCTACATTACCAGCTCGTCTACTGAATATTTCCATAATGGTCGACACCCCGTCGACACCCAGCCCGTGGGTCTACCTTGAAGGCCACACCTCGCCATATATCGTGGTGATGAAGATCGATTTACATTATATTGCGTGATATGGCACCAGGGGGGTTAAGGTGGTCCCATGGGATTCATTAAAAAAAACAGGTTGGATATTGTCGTTTGTAGCTGAGGAGGCTAATACGTGTATCAGCTGGTCTCATGACCATTTAGGCCAATAGCCATCTGGTCTAAATTCAATTCGGTCTATAATCTCCAATACTTGAAGTCTTCTCCCAGTTGTCTGATTAATGCCCTTATATTGTCGTCTACTATAGTTCTAATTATATTTTGTACATCGTGCAACTTTTTGGTCTATAAATAACCATGAACGGAGTTCCATTCCACTCCCTGACACACGTCCACTTTGCAATTCGTAAGTCTTATAACAATTTTGCTAATAATACTTCGTCTGATGTCCACTTGGTGTAAATATAATGCTGGCTTTATAGTTATCATTTCGGCTTCTATTCATTCATTCTGATATCCATGTCGTCCATTAATTAACAAAGGATGGACTAATTCCCACGGCTTCGCTAATGGGAGCGGGGGGGGGGGGGCGGGAGTGTGCCACCCCCTAAAATGTCTGTCGGTAAATGCATCACGATATAGTTACAATGAATTTCTTTCTCAATCCTTCTTTTTACCCCTTTTCCTTCCTCTTTCCCTTTTCTTATCATTTTCTCTTTCCTTTTTTTTTTACTTTTCAAGTAAATTCGGTCTATCTGTGACCTGTCTATTCTTGTTTTGTGTCGGTGTTCTTGTAGTGGTGTTATTTGGCCACTTATATTATTATGTTGATGTAGATTGTAAAGCCTGGTTGTATAAAGCATACTGTTGATGTAAAGCGCATAGAGAATTAAGTATTAATTATGCGCTAAATACATCGAAAGTTATTATTATTATTTGACTTAGGCCTACTTGCATTATATAGGCCTACTTTGTTATTTTCGATACTAATTGCAGAAACAAATGTATGTAATGTAATATATTATAGTCAATTAGTCATCTTGACTTTGAAAATTGTCTTAAAAAGAATTAGGAAGAGATTTCTTTTCCTGTCTTGGGAGGGGGTGGGGCTCAGTGGCGTACCTATGGGGGGGGCAGGGGGGGCAGAGTGCCCCCCCTGACGGGCTCCAGGGGAAAAAAGAAAAGGGGAAAGAAAAGAAAAGAAAGGGAAAGGAGAGAAAAAGAAAAAAGGAAAAGGAAAGAAAAAAGGAAAGAAAGAGAAAAAAGGAAAAAAAGGAAAGAAAAAAGGAAGAAGAAGAGAAAAGGAAGAAAAAGGGAAAAGAAAAGGAAAGTAATGCAAATGGGGAAAAGAAATAAAGAACATGGCCGTAAGCACCAGGGGGGGGGGGCAGTTGACCCCAGATATTTTGAAATCGTACAGTTTTTTTCCTGAAAATGTAGTGTAGGCCTATACCAAATCCTTCAATTCTACTTTTGAAAATGCAAAAGTACCCTCATGACCAGTTTGGTCGCTCGAACTCCCTTCACTCCTTTTGCTTTTGAGATTCTTCGAAAACTTTTAACGCATCTTTCCCCCTTCCCCCATCAGAAAAATATTTAGCATACGGCCCTGAAAAATTAAAACAAATGAAAATAGGAAAATATAAGTGATATAACAAATTTAAAACTCTTCGCTGGCGCGAACTGCTTGCTAGCCTATTTTGTATTAAATGTTTTCACTTCCTCGTCCCCCTGAAAAGAGAAAAGGATTAGTATTGCCTAGAATACAATTGTGCCTGCCCCGACGGGCCCCGACCTGCAACCATGGCAACAATAACACACAATATATGTACCAAATGTTACTAAAAGAGACTAATTCATTTTTCTCGCTCGCTACACTCGCTCGCGAATAAAATGAATAGACATTGCTTTGGAAACAATTGTGCCCACCCTTGACCTGCAACAATATCATTAAAAATGGAAGAGTTTTTTCGCCCTCTCGCCAAAAAGGAATTGAATCGCGTTAAACGCGATTGCGTCCATCCTGACCTGCACCAATAAAAACAAGTTTATTTATTAATTTCTATTAAAAGAGAATTTATTTTTTTTGCTTGCTCGCTATGCTCGCTTGCCAAAATGGAATTGACACCGCTAACGTGCCCGCCCCAACCTGCAACAACCAGTTAATAATTATGTACGAAACGTTATTCAAAGAAGTTTTGGTGTGCTCGTGCTCGCCAAAAGGGAATTAACATCACCTTAGACATGATTGTGTAAGCCCTGCCCTGCAACAAAAAAATCTGAAATTTATGAACCAATTATCATTACAAAAATTTTGCTCGCTCGCTACGCTCGCTCGCCAAAATAGAAATAACACCGCTTTTAATAATCACGTCCCTGACATGGAACAATTAAACCAAGTTTATATACCATATTTTCCCTATAAAGAGAAGTGATTTTTTTTTGCTCGCTCGCTACGCTCGCTCGCCAAAATAGAATTAACACCGCTTTTAATAATCACGTCCCTGACATGGAACAATGAACCCAAGTTTTATGTACCATATTTTCCCTATAAAAGAAAAGTGATTTTTTTTTTCGCTCGCTACGCTCGCTAGCTCGTGGAATTATGTGCCCACCACTAACCTGCTACAATATCATTAAAAAGAGAAATGTAGGGGGTTGCCTGCCCGCCAAAATGGGATTGACATTGCCTTAAACACGAGTGTGCCCGCCCCCTACCTGCAACAATCACCCTAAACACAATATTGTTCCCGCGCCCTGCATGGGACAATTGAACCAAGTTTAAGTGGCAATTATTAAAAAAGAAGTGATTTTTTTTCTTGCTCGCTACACTAGTTTGCAAAAAAAATGAAATTAACGTTGCTAACAAGTGAATGTTCCCACCCCCAACTTGCAACAATACCAGTTTATATACCAAACGTTACTTAAAGATTTTTTTTTGCTCGCTCGCTCGCTCGCCAGAAGTGAAAATTAGCATCGCCTTTTTTGTTTGTTTCGGTCGCTTGCCCCCCCTGACGGAGTACCCCAGGTACGCCACTGGTGGGGCTTTCTCCCTACCTGCAACTACGAGATTGTCTGATATTTATACAGGGTAGCACATTTCCATCAACAGTGGTGGTCTTCCATGAGGCCCCGCAATGTTTACGCTTGTAACAATTCAATAACAATTATAATGGAAGGCTCATAACAACTAATTTCTAAATCAAAATAAGTCGATACAGTAACCTATATATACAAACCAATTATCCTCGGCATGTTTATTTATCTAGGTTTCAATCTTTTAATTGATATACAGACAGCTAAATTGTTTATAGTACAAATGAAAATAATCATTAATCTTAAAATCATTCAAATAAACCTCATATTCATTCACGGAAAGTGAAACAAAATATATAGAGAGAAGGTTGGGGCATCATGGATAAACACTTGGGACACCAAAATTGTTATATCTACAGAATTTAAAGGGTTCATATTACAGAATAATTTTGTACTACATACCTCTATAATCTAAAATGTGAGCTTCAATACCAATGAAAATATCTTATTAATAACGAATACCGCTGTTCATTAACACAAAGTGCCTTACCTTATGGGGATGGGGGAGGGGTATGATCATGATGCATGATCCATCAAAAACGAAAATCCTTAAGTGAAGCAGTCATAGAAGAAAAAAATATGCATAATATTTATATATGCAATTATAAAAATATATAAATATTGCATTTCTTCTCTAAACGTATTGTAAATTCATTCATAAGTGGAGATACCAATTTTGAATAAACAAAGATTGGACTTGAACTTGAAGTAAATGGTGCATATTAAAGAGATTTTTAAAGGAACAATATTTTTATTAACTGCATATCATAATGAAAATAATGCTACAACGAGTGATATGTAAGAGTGTGTAAGTATAAAGGCTTTTCTTCGCACGTGAATTACACTGGAAATCCAGCCTTGATAGCAAACTATGCTATATATATTTATAGAGGAAATCGTTTTCTCTCCTTTTGCATATTATTTCACATCACAAACCTTTATCACAGGTGCTTCCTCACATAATCTCCCCGAAACATCCGCTTTTCCCGTGATAGCATTCATACTTAAAGGTAAAGACCAGTATTGGAAACGCCCCAATTTCAAAAAATGAAATGGAAGCTCTCATTACCAATCATGTGAATTATGTTTTGACTAATACATGATGATAAAAAATTTGCCGGGAAACCGCCTACTAATTCATATATTTGGTAAATTTGTTTCTCTCATGGTCTGTGAGAGATAATCTTTCTGTGTATAGTGCTTGTAACTTTACGAAGAATGGGCCAAATTTCTTATCATTTTGATGATTCCAGAACCTTGCAGATGCTAGATGCTAGATGCTAGATGATCAACCTTTTCTGATCGATTCCACAATGTTTCTTTCACAATGCAATCGCATGACAATAACTGGTCTTTACCTTTAAAGTATTGAATGAAATTATGTTTGATGGAGATTTAAGTATCCTTTGGACCTTCGTGTACTTCGAATACGTTCCCTTTGTCTAGATCAATTAAAACAGTAGCATTCAAATGCTTTCTCTCTGTGAGATAAAATGGATTAAAGGGGTTAAAATACAGTCTATTTTTAAGGGATAACAAAGAAGGAAAAAAAGGAAACGGCTGTTGTGCCTCACTGATAATGTCTAATTATTTTCTTCTTATTAATGATGTCAGTCGTTGAAGGAGTCGGAGAGACGTAGACATAATAATTAAAACAAACTTTTGATTTGATTTGATTTATATGTTTTTCCACTCAAATATCCAAAACATGAAGTATTACAATATATGATAGAACAAATGAAACATACAAATGACTAATACTGATAAGTATCTACGAAACAAAATAAGTTTACAGAGTGTATTTAAGGATATTGCTCGATCTGACTAATAACTTGACAACACATGTACATAGATTTATTGATCTTGTTTTTTGTGGATACAATTTGATGATGATTATTTTTATAATCCGATGTTGTCAAGATGCCCCTAAAAATATTTGTTTAGTTACTTATCATTTTAATGCGTCTTTATTATCATTATCATTGATTTTTCTAAGCGGCCGAAGTGAAGTGTGATGTAAAAAGGCCACTATAGTATATAGCTCCCCCACATAGCATGAATAGAAAACTGATCTATTTAATTCAGTATGCAAGCGTGGAATTACTTAGCCTGGCATCAATGTTTCGTCTGTTTGTTTGATTTTATTTCTGCATTTTCCAACAGAATAGAAATTAATACACAAAGCAGATACATATATATATATTATGAACAAAAGTTAAAATACATAGGTTATCATATCAGAACATAAATAATAAAATAATTATACCTAAATATAAAAATAAAAAAAGGCCAAGATGACGAATCGTTTCAAAATTGAAAAGTGCAGGAGACCTCCCTTTTAAGCTAGAGCTTATTTCAATGATTAGGTAAGCTTAGCTTCTTTATTCTTTTATCACGAGCTGGCATGGGGGATATTTGAATAGTTACGTAACAAACTTTCTGAAATAGCATCCATGAATGAATTGAAAAGGAAACACCCTCCTTCCTTGGAGAGGCATGCATATCTTCGTTTAAAAAAAATAAATCTAAATAGACATTCATTGCACTAATGCAATTAATTATATGCGAAAGTATATGCTCTAATGAAGATAGTGATGATAATGCAAAATAACACTTATCTTTTCTTCTTTATAGTATGAATTTCTGTTGTCGATCGAGTCTGAAAGATGAAGATTTTGTAATAATAATGAGCATGCGTTTTGATATTGTTTATTCCAAATCCAGAGTCACTTCGTAAATAGATGATTTTCTCTCTCTCTCTCTCTCTCTCTCTCTCTCTCTCTGTATCTCTCTGTCTCTCTGTCTCTGTCTCTTTCTCTGTGTCTCTGTCCCTCTGTCTGTCTGTCTCTCTCTGTCTCTCTCTCTCTCTCTCTCTCTCTTCCCCCTAAAAAAAGAGAAGATTATGGCAAGCCAAATATAATCATGGAAAAAAGAGAGAAATAAATTGGGAAAAGGAGTAGCTTAGAATCGAACCCATTACCTTTGCATTGCCATCGGAAAGAAATCGAGTTTGCACAAGACCTGTCTGCCTTACTACATGGTGTAATTTAGTTCGCTTCTTTTAGTTCGCTACTATTTTATAAAATGCAGGTTTACTGATTTTACACTTTCGGGACACGTGATGATTATTTAATCAAGAATTTGTGTATACTGTAGACCGACTTCCTTGACAGATATCCCAATACATTCCTCGTCATCAACCCACAACTACTGAGGACAAATTATTACCCCCCCCCCCCCACCCCACCCTCCCCCGGACTCACTCATTTTCAAGATTCAAGATTCAAGATTTATTTATTTATTTCCACTTGCATGATAACATTACATTCATGAACAGTAGCAACAAGTTCATCTTCAACTTTAATAAATTCATTGAATAAAAGAGTTATAAAGACTTTTAAAAATGTGGAAAAGAGTCTGTAAAAAAGCACAGCTTGTTAAACATAGATCATAGGGTAATCGTTCTTAGTGGGTACTAGTAATTGACCTCAGAGGTGTTGTCCTGGGATATAACCATCCACCTGGAGACGTTTGGGAGGCAAAGGGTATCATTGTGAAAAGGGGGATGGTGTGAATCCCCCTATCAGTTTCCTCCAAGGGGGGGGGGGGGGGGGGGGGGGGGGGCTGAGAGCAATTTCCCCACTACTTTAGGTTTTCTGCATGTAAGAATCCCATTTGTCTCCATAAGAGTTAATCTACACCTTATTTAGCTGACTGTGATCCACATTTAAGGTTTCGTAAAGGGGGGGGGGGGGGGGGGGGGGGGGGGCGCCTATCCGCCCATCACGAATATAAGAAAATAAATATGTTGCCTTATAGGATATTTTTTGGTTGATTGCAGATGGTGATGGCGCTCTTCAATCCAATTTTATGCGCTGCTCAATTATCGTATCAGCGAGTTCTAATTCCTTGTAAACTGATGAGAAGGACAGGGTTATTCAGTTAACACTCATGCCAGTGGCGGATTCAGGGAGAGGGGGTCAGGGGGGCATGGGCCCCACCCCTGGTAATAAAAGAGTTAACATTTTTTGTTTGCTAAGGGGGGGGGGGGGGGTTATTAAATAAAATGTTAAACAATTAGTGCTCATTACCCCGCCCCACGCTTATTCGTCGCTAAATATTTTCCCACGATTTGCACCCATCACAAATATAAGAAAATAAATATGTTGCCTTATAGGATATTTTTTGGTTGATTGCAGATGGTGATGGCGCTCTTCAATCCAATTTTATGCGCTGCTCAATTATCGTATCAGCGAGTTCTAATTCCTTGTAAACTGATGAGAAGGACAGGGTTATTCAGTTAACACTCATGCCAGTGGCGGATTCAGGGAGAGGGGGTCAGGGGGGCATGGGCCCTACCCCTGGTAATAAAAGAGTTAACATTTTTTGTTTGCTAAAGGGGGAGGGGGGTTATTAAATAAAATGTAAAACAATTAGTGCTCATTACCCCCCCCCCCCCCCACGCCTATTCGTCGCTAAATATTTTCCCACGATTGGGGCCCCCGCCGCCGGCTGGATCCGCCCTTGACTCATGCAGCTTGTTGAACGCATTAATGTATTACTCCTTTTCTGGGCCAGCATGAGCCGAAATGCTGCAACTTATATGTTATTATCCTTCAAATGAAAACAACTTGGACTATTGAACCATACTTCAAACTCAGATGGACATCGATTCCAATATCTGCCAGGAAACAACAAACACACAATTAACAAACAAATACCAAAATTCGTATAAGGAACAAGTATCAAGGCTGGAATCAAACTCATGAAGGAGGAAGAAGGGGTAGGGAAAAAGACAACAAATAAGAGCAATTTGGGGCTAGCAAAAGATGAGAGAGAGAGAGAGAGAGAGAGAGGGGGGGGAGGGGTACGCAGAGGCAGTGTCGGAGTTAGGGAGCCCTAGCCAAAAAATAGGTAAATTTCACGAATCTTTTTAGATTAAAAAAGAAAAAAGAAAAGAAGACGCCCCCCCCCCCTCTGGCGCAAAGGGGGGGGGGGGGGGGGAGGTGTTGATTTGGCGCTAAATATTTTCTCACGAATTTGGAAGAAAACAAAAATTAGTGCTCCTTACCTTAAAGATACAGATTAGTTTTGGGAACGCCCCCACTCAAAAAATGAAATGGAAGCTCTTATTACCAATCATGTGAAAGAATATGTTTTGACTATTACGTGATAATACAAATTTTGGCCGGGAAACCGCCTACTAATTGATGTATTTGGTAAATTATCATATCGATCCGGCCTGGATAGATATCGCGAATGCACTTCAACTTGAACATTTGGGCATATATTTTTGCTTTTTTACGAATTTAGGATGAAGTATTGCTATCTAAACCTCTGAAGGCAATATTGAAACAATTTTGAATGTATATTTTGCACCCAAAACCCTTGAACCGCAATTTTACCACTTCCGGTCTATATATCTTTAAATTGGAGGAATGGAATTTGGCATTGATGAGAAACAAATTTCCCCTGCATCTGATAAAAAGGGAACATTTGGAAGTTTTAGGGAAAGCAAGGTAGAGGTGGAATAAAGGCAAAGCAACATGTCCAAGAATGCATTCCCTATCAAAACAAGTAGACGGGGTGGGAAGGGGGAGCGAAAGGAGCCGGAGGAGGGGCAGGGGAGGGGCTAGGGAGTTAGAGAGGAGGAGAGAGGGTTTTGGGGGTAGATTGTGTGTTTTTAATAAAAGAAAACTCATAACTTCAGTTATGTATGATAATATGTTGAGAAACATGAAACTCATTGAAAAAGAAGGAATGTTTGCTCTATAGTTGCAGTGATGTAATAACTATGTAGTGCGTTAATAATTTCCAACTATGTTAAAATTCCTTAGTGTGATAAATTTTAGTCCTATACATTGTGAAATTATGAACAATAAAATGTGTTGTATTTATGTCCGTTTATCAAATGACAATAAATCTTTGTTATAATTATTTTGCAGTTGGTAGAAACAGGAAATGCTATGCAGCTATGTTATGTACGCTAAGGAATTGGAGTATTGAGAAATTAAAAAAAAATATAAATAATAATAATTCACATACACACAATACGGAGAAGCGGTGATGAGTTGAAAAAAGAAGTTAAAAGGATGACTAGGGTAGAAAGACATTGTGGAATTAAAAAGATTGACTTTGAAATAACTTTGAATAACTCTAGAATTATGTTTTATGAAAATTGTATCAAGGCTAACAAAGAGATTTGCAAACAACATGTAGGCCTACTAGTACTAGTCGAACAGATTGGCCTTTTATTCTGTTTAGGTGCGTCATGACATGAATAGAGTACGAAGCTCCACCCTTTATTGTTTACAAATGGCATTGTTATGCTGATTGTATGGATTCGGCGCACAACCACCAATCGAGAACGCTAGCGCTGCATATGAAATGTCTGCATGCATATAGCGCAATGCAATGCATTTAACTTTTAGTTGTCAGAATAGTGAAAATTATAAGGTTGGAGTATATATGATCTTCCACTTAACAAGTTGATATTTCTGAAATGGGGAAAGACAAGCATGCTTCAAGGGAAGAACTGGCAGAGTATCCACCAGAGACACCATCTCATGGCCATTCGTCGGGAAAATATGGTGAGTAAATTTGTTTTTCTACCAGAAAAAGAGTGAAAACTTTCATTGGACTCCCCGCGAGTTTTCAGCGGAATTGTCGAGGATGTGAAGCCAGGAGTTGGGGCTAACATGGAGTGGTATTAGCCGGTGATGTGATTCACGTCAGTTGATCGATCTGACGTCTAGGTCTAGTTCAGTGTTTGATTCAGAGATAAGATGTTTAAACACATAAAAGTTATACCAGTTAGTTGGCTGACTGACGTATGCAAAGCTTCATTTCCATTTCCACACCTAATGTAGGCCTAGTTGTTACTAGACTTTATGTTTATATTTTATTTGTGATGCACTGTGACTGTTTTTTATTTGGCTGGTTTGCTTAGGTCTAAATTATATTTATTTTGATTGCAAAAGTTCACTTAAATTGTATCATAATGTGAAAGAGAATGTCATTTAAGACACATTTCTGTAAGAATTTCCAAAGCATATGTGTTTGAAGTCGAATATTGATGAAAGAATACAAAATTTCGGTTTTCTGCATACAACGGAAAACCCAAATTATGTATTCTTTTATCAATATTTGTCTTCAATTTTTCAAGCACATTTTTTGTTTTTGTTGCAAAAATGTGTCTTTAATGGCAATTCTCTTTTACATTATGATATAATTTAAGTTAAATTTTTGCAGAATTTGGGGTTCCCAACACTTAATGATGTCTAAATTTATCGTGTAAATGTGAGCTGTTATAATTTCATGAAAAATTAAGACCCATTTAGCATTTTTTATATGAATAGAATTTTCCAAAGGGATTAATGTAGGAAATATATGTGTTTGTGTTGGGTGAATGATTGAATCAGAAACAAGCTTGCCTGTGTACAGTTTTCCACTCCTGTCCTAGTCCTGCCTGCACCTGCACATCTTATTTTTATTTTATAAATATTCTTTATGTTTCTGAAAGTACATATGTGGCAGATCCAGGACTCTCTAGGAACAGGGGGAGGGGGGGGGGGGTGGGCATAAATCTGAAAGAAAAAAATAGTGTCAGTTTTGGGTGTAAAACTGCTTCTGGTTGGGAGGGGGTTTGTGTAGCAGCCCCATCTGCCATTGATCAATATCCATCTACAGTCATCATGTAGTATCTTCAATCTACATGTATATCAATCAAGAAACTTGTCAGTACAACTAAAACATTTGGTTTACCCAAATTATCTTTAATTTGTTCAATTTTTTTTAATTAATGCAACACAAAAGTTGTTGCTTAGGTTTATAGGGCAACCACTGGTATCAATCATGACCTTGTTTACCATACAATTACATAGAAATATAATTAAAAATAAAGTAGTAAATACAAAAGCAAAGTAATCTGTTCCATGCCACTATGTTTATGGACAATTGTCACAAGTGAACTTTTAGGAGTGATTTTTCTTACTGGTACTTAAAATGCTTTGTTGCATTGATATATTGGGCATTCTATATCTGCAACATTGGATGATCTAATTTTCATGATAGAATATCTGTTTCTAGAACTGAGGATACAGCTGTTTGTGAAATCCCCCATGACACAGCAGTTTACACTTCATGTTGTTAGATATTTCACTTTTGGTATGAAATTGTGTGCTCCTTTGCAGAAATCCTTTCATTTGTACATGTACATATTGTATACAGTATGTACATACATGTGTACAGCTTTAAAGATAAAGACCAGTTATGGTCATGCGATTGCATTGTGAAAGAAACGTTGTGGAATCGATCAGAAAAGGTTGATCATCTAGCATATAAGTATTGGTGTGTACTGCAAGGTTCTTGAATCATCAAAATGATAAGAAATTTGGCCGAGTCTTCGTAAAGTTAAAAGCACTGTACACAGAAAGATGTATGGGACTCTACGCACATGTGCGTTTATCTCTCACATACCAATAGATAAACTAATTTACCAAATATATCAATTAGTAGGCGGTTTCTCGGCAAAATTTGTATCATCATGTATTAGTCAAAACATATTCTTTCACATGATTGGTAATAAGAGCTTCCATTTCATTTTTTGAAATTGGGGCATTTCCAAAACTGGTCTTTGCCTTTAAACATCTTCCCCATCAACTCAAATGTGAAAATTGTGAATATACCAGGGATATGCTTTCTCTATACAGTATACTGGTACTTCTCAACATACAAATCTGTTTCCAGTACAATGTACAATGTAGTTTGTAGACTCCGGTGAGAAAACAGTTCAATGATTCATGGCTGAATGCCCTCATTGTTACTTAACAATCAGTGATGATGGTTCAATGGGTTGGGAATGCCTCGTATTGTATCTATAGTGTGTACATGCACTTATTTTACACAGAAGCAACTTGTTATTTCACTGGAATTGTAGGCCTAGATATGAATAAAAGTGAAACAAGAAATGCAGTCTTTTAAACATTTTAAGTTCTGTTTCTTATTTGTTCTGCTATACTGTACAGTACTAGATCTACTTATTTTGGGTTTTCTATCTATTTGTGTGTGAAATAATTGCCTTGTTTTTTAGAACATGGAAGGTTGTGTTTGATAAATTTAGTCTTTTTTGTAATTTATGTTTTAAGACAACACTTTGCACATAGAATGTAGATCTTATTAATGTAAATTATGGGTGGCATCATGCATATTAGAACTATTTATTAATGTATTATATCTGTATAAAGCAGTTCAAGGATAAGCGTAAGAATGAAAAATTCCTCTTTCTTTGTCTACTACTTTATCTCTCGGTCTACAGTAGTTACTATCTGGTGTCTACCAGTACAAATACATGTACAAAATATATATATAATTGAGAAGAGATTATCCCGCTGTATGTACATGTAACTAACAAACAGTGACTTGAAAAATTGAGAGTGATTTTTATTCTTATTAGATGAATTACATGTACATATGTCTTTATGTAAAGAGGACAAGAACAAGTCACCTTTATTTGTGTACCACAATATCTTTAAGTAGTTACTACTGATTCTACATCTGTAAGTAAACATTCAGTTAATTATAAGTTAAGACTTAAGAAGCAAGAACAAACACTGAACAGATAATATTCAACTATTGTGTAAATACATGTTTTGTCAATTTGACACTTTAATTATCTTATCTTAGATTTGGTTTGTTTTTAAACATCAATTGCTGTTTCCTTATCTAGTTTGCAGACTGAGTCTGAGTATAATGAATAGTTGATGGTACTATAAAGAAGGAACAAATCACCTAGGAAAATTATATGGAGAAAAGAAATGTTAAGTAAGTGAAATTGTCAATGATTGAAAAGGATAGAAATGAAATGGATGAACCATGACTTTGAGATCTTTTGGGCACCAAAATACTTCATTATACACCTGTACAAGTGCATCTAATTATTTTGTTTTTCATTTTTTTTCTCAAATTTATTCATGTTTCCAACAAAACATTACTAATCAATTATAAGCATTTAAAACAAATGTAAGAAATACATGTTGGAAACAGAGGGGTCCACTAAAAAGCAATGCTTGTACAAGTGTGAACACCTCAAATACTCAGGAATAATGAATAATTAAATTAACTAATCTGTAACTACAAAAGGAACTACAAAATAGGGGAAAGAAAAAGGGGGATGCCAACAGAGACGAGAAAGGGACAAGACAATACTTTACAGAAGAACACGATCATAATACAAAGAGTAGACAATGACAAAAAGAAGTGAGAGATCAGGGGTACAGAAAATAATACAAAATGATGAACTGCATGTGGGGTTGAGAAGAAGAAAAGGAAAGAGAAATGTGTGTTAAAAAGGAAATAAGCATTATTAGCATTATTAGCAAGTCAACTCACAAGAATTTTTCATATTATAAACTTTCTGCCATCACTCGTCAGCTTGTGATGTTATTTCTGTAGAGAGATATTTTTACAGAAGTCATATTTAAATCTGATATAAAGTACATGTAGTTATGTAATGACACCAATATGGAACACTGTACATTCATAGCCATACTGAAAGCAAATATGTTGCTGAACCCATAGGCCAGAAAAACTCGTTTAAATTAAATGTATCTGAGAATTGTTGCATTGCGGAAAAGATGTACATGTACATGTAGGTACATTGTAGGTGCTGACATTAATTTTATAGGGGAATAAAAGTATAAATCGATATTTCAAAGTGTAAAGGTACCAGTGCAAGTTTGCAATTAATGGTCTTTTTATTGTTGGTACACAGTTCGAGTACACAGTCAGTTACACTTTATTTGTAAAGAGATACATTGGTGGGGAAGTTTGTAGCGAGTCACCTGAAAATGAAAGAAAGAAGAAAAAGATATGGCTCTGTTAGGGTGTAGTCTGTCCATGATTGACACTGTCCATAAAAAGCACTAAGCTGTATTTTATGACAGTTATCATATCGGTAGTCACAATCTATTTTTATAGTCTTATTATCATGTACATGCAGCGCTCAAAATACACGGGGGCGGTGGGCAAATCGCCCCCGTGAGCTCCATAATCGCCCCCGTCAGGTTGCTCACGGGGGCGATTGCAAAATTAAAAATCGCCCCCGTGGAATAAAGATTATCTTTTCTGATATAACTTTAACACAATATTAAGTATCAATTTTCAAACCTTAAACCAATGAAATGGAACTTAAATGGCACTTTCTCTCCCATCGCTATGAGTAATTACCGATACATTAACAACGGAAGCTCGCAGTGCAGCTAGTGCGGCCGTCAGTAGTGGCTATACTGCGCCGGTAGTGCCGGTGTAATGCCGCTGACGCCCAATATCTGCTGGAGCTGGAGACGATCGCGCAAGGACATGAAGAAGTTTTTCGTTGTGAAAAGTGTGAATTCTCTGAAATCTGGTTATTCTAAAAAACCAGCAAAATTTAATATTGTAACTCGACCAGTAAATAAATATTGAGAAGAAGATCACCAAAGATGTTGCACGGGGGGGGGGGGGGGGGGGGGGGGGGGGCTGCCAAGTGAAAATGTGATGTGCATAGAAAATGCTATCATGTGTTTAGACCTACACAGTATTAGAAGATGTCAGTAGATGCCAGGAAAGCATCACTAACTGGGTTCAAAATAGCACCAAAAAAAAAAAATCGCCTCGCCGCTTTGCGGCTCGTGGACAATGTAAACATCACTTACGGGGGTTCAAAATAGCAACAACAAAAATCGCCTCGCCGCTACGCAGCTTGTGGAAGATGCTCCACATCGCATTCGGGTTACCCCCCCACCCCCCCCCCCCCCACCCTTAGCAAAAAATTAGATCCGCCCCTGTGTTTTGGAAGGATATGGTAAAGACTTAAAGTAAAGAAAGAATGTAATTAAGGTTGCTCCGAATAATGAGGAGGACATTATGTGCAGAACGGGAAGAAATGGAGAGAATGTCATCACGGGGATAAAAGTCAATAACAGCTATGTAACAAATACATTTCTAGGAGGGAAATTGCCAACTTAAATAAATGATAATGATAAAATACCAAGGAATTTAGGAGTTTCATGGGTACCAATTCAATGGAAATTTGTGTTAAAATAAGAGCCCCCGTCAGCACTAAAAGAGCCTCCGTGAGAAGGCTCACGGGGGCTCTTGTTTTTTTGGAAGAGCCCCCGTGGACAAAAAATTAATTTGAGCCCTGTGTACATGCACATAAATATTAATAATCATGAACATGTAACATCAACTCATTAACCAACTAAATGTTTAAAATTTCACAAGTTGTAAAACAAGAAACTTATGTGTGTATGAAACCTATGCAATTTTTCAAGTGGTCGAGTTTGCAAATGTTTCATGCTGCAAAAAAATCAAATCACATCACATTATCTGAATTTCTGATATTTTACCAAAAGTTCTTTCTATGATAATGGTTGTCATTAACTTTTTGCAAAATGTTAATGTCACAACAAATATTCTGGTTTACAGCTCGGGTTGATGGTGATCTATCTGGCAAAGTCTGCTGGCTTTAAAAAAAACATCTGATATAAGAAAGAAATTAGAACGCATCCTGGTACAAATTGTATGCACTGTAATTCAGTCAACATTTGATTTGAATGCATACAATAGTTATTAGCTCCACTCCAGTCTGTCTCTGGGATTTCCCATTATATGAGGTGTACCTTGGTTCTCCATGATTGAGGTCATATTGACTTTTACCTTCCCTGTTTCTAAACAGAATAAAGGCAAGACAAACATTTCAAAAGTTTATGTACCGAAAGACAAGCCGGTATTATCCGTATGAAGCAATATTTTGAATTTGTGATTCAGTTCATTAGTTTCCGTGGTGTATGAGGGTGGTGTGGGGCAATGAGAGAGCATGTGTGTTTCAATGTTTAATCAATAAACTACTCAACGACCAGCGTGTTGACACTGAAAAGTGTCAAATTTATCATTTGATGATTTAGGGAGGCTTGGATTTTTGTGGTGTTGATTTGAGAGCATTATTTTTACAGAAATAAATCATAGCGCTCAGGAAGAATCGGAGCCGAGTGTTGAAAGTGTTTTGTCATTTTGGTAACCATGGTTGCCGATAGCAAAGTTGGTGATTCGGAGCAAAGTGAACACATCTATCCACCAGGAGCAGGTACAGGGTAACTTACTATCAGAGTAACATATGATCACAAACTTGAGAACACAATGTAAATGTATGAAGGTGAAGATATTCTTATGTGTAATTTACTAAATTTTTTCATGTTCAAACTTTCAAAGTTATTTTGAGATGAAGGGTTGAGAGAGAGAGAGAGAGAGAGAGAGAGAGAGAGAACTGTAGAGATAATGCCAAGCTATAAAGGGTGTTATGGGCATGCATAAATGTATATGTATATTGTTTTATTCACATTCAGTTCGGTATGATTGTAGAATTAAAAGAGATGAGAATTTTTTTTAATTCCAGGGGGGGGGGGGGGGATACTCATATATCAAGACATACAGGATGTGCTGCTTTATTTGGTTGCTTTTTCACCCCAAAATCCCTAAACATGGTTCCCATTTTTTACAAAAATATCACTAAACATGGGTCCGTTTCTCCAAAATTTCCAAAATTTGTAAAAATTGTGAAAAATTTGCCTCTATTTCGATAAAAAAAACCCTTAAAAGTTAAAAATGAGTACCCTTTTCTGCCTAAATGACCCTTAAAACAGGTAGGAGTTACAGAGCTTGAGTAGCACACCTCCGTCCAAGTCAAAACTAGATCTGAGTACCCCCCCCCTCCCCCCCCCCCCCCCCCCCCGAAAAAAAAATGGTAAAAAAGGACGGAAAGAACTATTTGCTACAGGTCTGCAATTGATTAGGGTAGAGTAGCCTATTGGGGATTAACCCCTGTTAACCTAGAGGTCAATGTCAGGGCCTAGGATTATTTCCTGAAATTGTTCCGTTTCCTCTTGGGATTTGTTTGTCGGAAATCAAAAGTATCGCAATACATGTACATAACTCCACTTCCTATGAAGGTGTGTAAAGTTTCAGTGCTTGCTGACCAATGCCAAGATTGGCTCAATTTCTGGATCTTTTCAGTTTTATTCTTTCTTTCTCTTTTTTTAAATAGTTCTATCAAATGTCCTCCTTCAGAAATAAAGGATAATGTATAACCCTCTTTCCCTTTATCCACTTGCGATGCTCTTCTACATGTAGCTCTCTTCAGTAGCTCCATTTTTCTAGCTGTCCTGGTATAACACAAGCATAAAGACTAATATGATCTCTCTCTCTCTCTCTCTCTCTCTCTCTCACTCTTAATCTTTTTCTCTGTTTCTCTCTCTTTCTTTTTCTCTCATTATTTTTCTTTTCTTGTACTCCTCATCTCATTCGATATTATTGTATTCACTGTTGCTACATATGTACAGTATGTACTTCTGTACCAAGATTGTTTATACACTACATTCACATTACTATTCCTATTAAAGGGGCATGTTCCCGCCAGTGTAGTTATCGCTGCTCTAGTCATCGCCATCTTGGTTCCGAAGGTCGACTTCTAATTTACATACAGCTGTCAATCAAAGTACGCGATGCCTGGCCTGCCTTCGCCAAGCCAGCTGATTGCTGCCGATCGCGACGTCACGAAAGTGGGCGGAAACAGCAGCCGAATCTTAGAGCCGAACTGCGATTGGTATTACTTCGGCACATGTATGCGATAATCGGCATTGTCCGGGCATTCGGAACATGCCATCTGCGTAAGAGCCGTATTCTGTTGATGTCAATAGGCAGCTAGCACCGTCCGCCAGCGGGTACGTAATTTGAACGCCCTCTGGAATACGGGGAACATGCCCTTTAATAGTATTATTATTTTTAACTTTGAAATTTAGTATCTCATGATTTATGTTTCAGCAGTACCCCTTAAACTATAATTGTATTGTCAGATAAAGATATGTGTGATTTCAATGTTATAAACTGTTCCTTTATAACTGGAGAACCAGGGATGGTGAGTTTGATATTTCATACACTATCAATCATATAACCGGTACCTTTTATATCTCTAGGTATTTTGCTCTGATTGAGTCACAACTCAAAAGTCCAGGGTTCTGCGGTTTACCATGTTTTTAAGTGATAGTATGACAACTCAACAGGTGTCAATAGTTAATCGTATACCTACCTTGCTCCAGCACCTTGACCTTCATGATATTAACGTCTGCCCACACAAGAAACAGTTTCGAAAAGTATTTGGCCTCCTTTCTTTATGCTTCAGAGAAGTTGGAGAATGAAGTTAAATCACAGCCCGACACGCCATATGAAAGCCCCGTTTGTTACCCAGAGAATATATAAGATTTGGCTGTTTTCAACACCTTTTTTTTCTTCAAGAAATGAATTCGTATATTACAATTATTATTTATTTTGGCAATCATGATTTCTTCTCAGGATCATTAACCAACTGTAGGGCCCGGCTATTGCAAAATCCAACATACGTTGTACATAATCAAGTGCAGTATTTTAGCAGAAAGATTAATATTTAAAAAATAAAAATCAGTGAGGGCTCAAGCAGTTATATAGAATTCAGTGTAGGCCTTTTGTAGTAGTTAAGACTTTCCAAATAATGAAGTATTATGATGATAATACATTGTTAACAGATAATAAAGGGGGGAAATGCTATGTATCATGAGGGACACATGAAATAATGTTATCATTGATAATCATACAATCATGTTCTATGGTATTTGTATGTACATGTATGTACACCTCAGTTTTACTATCTATTTGCATTACAAAACAAATGCAATGAAAGCATACGTGTAGATTCTGGTTTATACATGTAAGTGACCTTAGCAGGTTTCCAGTGATTTGTTAGTCATTTAAATTCTTTGAATACAGTCAGAAGCTGGTATTAGCATCCTGGTAGTGACCTCATTAATACAGACAGTTCGTTAAACCTGGAAGAAAAAAACACACACACTATTTTCACTTTTAGGGATCATTGAATACATGCATAGAGCTACATTACATGTAGGTTACAATATTGTTGCTCATTAGAAGCCTAGTGATAGTAGACCTACAATGTTTTATATCATAAAACAGAAAAATACATTTTATACGGTATACATGCATCTCTGTTCATATGTGTAGCAACAAAATTTAAAAATTTCCTCAATTTTACTATTTTCATCACAAAGCAAATACAATTATAAAAGCATATATTCCGGTTTACAGTGAATTGTTCAAATTCTTTGAATATAGAAGCTGGTATTAAAAGCATCCTGGTACAAAGTGGTAGTGACCTCATTGATACAAACCTTTCGTTCAACCTGAATTAGCCCAGATTTTTTTTTATGTACTATTTTCACTTTTAAGGATCATTGAATACATGCATACAGGATACAATATTGTTGCTCATTATGAACGTAGTTAAGGTAAACCTACAATGTTTTGTATCATAAAACATAAACATACATTAACTATGGTATACATATATATCACTGTTAGTACATGTTTAGCAACAAAATAGTAACATTTCCTCAATTTTACTATTTTCATCACAAAGCAAATACAATAAAAGCATATATTCCGGTTTTAATTGTCAGTCATTCAAATTCTTTGAAGACAGAAGCTGGTATAAGTGGTAGTGACCTCATTGATACAAACCTGGAATTAGCCCGGAAGAAAATATAACACTTTTTTTTCTCTTTCAGGGATCATTGAATACATGTACATGCATACAATTTGCTTATTGTTGCTTTGACAGGAAATCATTCTGAATTGTTGAAGACAGCAAGAAAACCAAGAAAAACAATATCTGGTAGAATAGAATTGTATTCCTTCCAAGATGAAACATGTATGTAATTATGGTATTTAAAACAAAAAATCTTCACTGTACAGTGTACATGTACATTGTGTTTATGAAATACCATTTAAAGAATTAAAAAAAAAAAAGAGGGTTAATATTTTTCAATATCAACCTGATGATGAGATTGAATTATCAAATTCTGAGCATCTTTTGTTTGAAACCATTGGATAACATATGTCAATTTACAGCCGTTTGTCACATTCAATACACAGATATTTATTATGCATGGCATAAACAATTCTGGATCATATCGCAATCCTAAACTCCCCCGTACAAGGACATAGACCTGATGAAAATATTGAATTACCGAATTCTGAGCATCTTTTGTTTTTGACAATGCATAAAATGGGTCAATTTACAGCTATTTGTCACATTCAAAACACAGATGTTATGCATGGCAGAGTGAACTTCAGACAGTCTGCATTTTCCATCCACCCATGGATCAATATATATCTTTCACACAACTAGCAACCATCGCAGTATGAATATCTTCTCTTTGTCTACGATGTGACCTCAAATTATTATATTTTGTACTTACCTGTACCTGTACATATACACACAAGTACATTGTACAGGTGAGTGCTAGCAGTATCCAACAAATTGTGTACATATTTAGCACAGTGTATGCAGTTTCTATACATTTGTTTAAATTTACCTGAGCAATTTAAGAATAAACTTGATGGGACACATGTACATAACAAATATTGTCTGTTGAGAGCCAGAAAAGCATTAAATCATTTAATTTTAATGCCCTTGAATGTTGCTGTTTTTCATAGGATCAAGGATCTATAAATGGGAGATATTTCAAACTCACATCCCGTTCTGCTTAAAATTCACAGAGCTCTGTATTTCATTTCATAATTATGATGAGGATTAGAATTCATTCTGCCCTTTCCAATTCCTGAAGAAAGATAGATAATGTAAGCCTGCAAGGATGGATAGTTACCTGTAAGTTTTATACATGTACAGTACATGTAAGTGATTTTAAAGCTTATCTGCCGTAGTTTACAGGAGGGATTAGAGCGTCCTGCAAGGTCACTGGACAGGTGGTTATCTCATCTACTCAGCTCTCAGTTAACATAAGAAAAAGAGGATCATGGGGGACCAATGGTCACCGATTAGGCATTGTTTGTTATATAGAGGGCGCAAGTAGCTACAAGTAGTGCAGTGGGCCTTTAAAGAATATGCACTTTATTGATTTATTAAAAGTCTATGAGAAGCAACAAAACAGACATACATGTAGTGTAACACAATAATGTATTGATCATGTATAAGAGAATCATGAATAAACTGATAAACAAAATTACTTTTTTTTCTTACATGTAATAGAGGAAGGTGTGGAGCGGGTAGTTATATCATATTTATTTGATGTTGAAGTGAGGAGTAATCGGAATCATGCAGTAAAGACCTGAAAAATATGATTGGTTTTGCTTACTGGATTAATACACAATCACATGTACAACTGTATGTACCTGTAATGTAGCCATACATATTGCCCTTTCCAATGCAAAATCATGAAATGAGTATACTGGTAGCCATATTTCGCAAAAAGGTCTTGTGCGTGTAATTACCTTCATCAGTGGATGGAATAAACATGGAGAGAGAGAGAGAGAGAGAGAGGACTGGAGTGTTGTCGCTCATATCGTTGCCATGGTAACCAGCTATTCCATGGATGATGGCTTTTAGTATGTACCTGTATATTTGTGTGTGATAAGCAAATAACAAAGCCAGCTCGGGGCAATGCCACAAAATTCAATGTAGGATTATAACTTTACAGTTACACCACCTGTACTTACGTCATATAATAATTATTTCTAAAAGGTTGTAATAAGATGTACATGTAGTTCTTGTTTTTTGGTCTCCACGACTCCACCCTTGTTGAATTAATTGTCTGGACGTCAGCGTTAAGTCCACACTCCACACAGAATGATGTTATTAATTTTTATCAGTTCATGAATGCACTGAAAAACAAGAATTGTTTGACTCTTAATTGTCTGGGCGTCAGCGTTAAGTCCACACTCAACACAGAACGAGGTTATTAATTGTAATCAGTTCATGAATGCACTGAAAAACAAGAATTGCTTGACTCATTATTGTACTTTCGTTTGGTCATATGCCTTTTCAAGTCCATCATGCAAAGAGAAAACAAAGATGATGGTATGATCATGAGGCAAGAGAAGAGCCTGAAGGACATTAACTACTTAGGAAATGGCATGAGTTATAATAATAATATTATTGCTTATATAGCGCTTAATACATCGGGAATGTCCGAGTTTCTAAGCGCTTTACAATATTACCCCGGTCATCTGATTTTGGCTTGCACGCACACAACGTATATGCACTTTCTCCACTCCCTGGGGAGCATTCCAACAAGAGCTACTAGGCTCAAATTGCTAAGCATACCACATTGGCTTTTGCATCCTACCGGGTACCCATTTAACACCTGGGTGGAGAGTAGCAAATGTAGATCAATGTCTTGCCAAAGGACATAAGTGCCGCGGTGGGACTCGAACCGCGAACCTTGTGATCGTCAGTCTGGTGACGTATCCACTCGACCACAACACCTCTACAACACCCTTCTGAATCTCACAGATGATATTACATTTATGTTTTGTTGTATTTTTCTTAAACATACATGTTTATACACAGGCCATGTACAGGGTGTACATAATCGTACACTGTACATTATGTACGTTTCTGCTGTTGAGAACCAGAAGGGCGTTAATTCTGTATGCTACATGTATGCCCTTCTGTAGGCAGTAGGCCTCAATGCATGTACATACATGTGTACATGTACATGTAGAACATGAACAAGTAGTGTTATGAATTATATAAATGTATATTATTTTTCAGAATAGCCTTAATTTTTCCATATTCTGGCATCACTGTATACTCTATTTTATCAATATCATTATATC
This sequence comes from Strongylocentrotus purpuratus, assembly GCF_000002235.5. Taxonomy (NCBI): domain Eukaryota; kingdom Metazoa; phylum Echinodermata; class Echinoidea; order Camarodonta; family Strongylocentrotidae; genus Strongylocentrotus; species Strongylocentrotus purpuratus. The sequence continues at coordinate 33,369,476 of NW_022145610.1, forward strand.
AATGATGTATGAACCCCTTGGGAAATAAATGTGATTAAACCTTTAAATCAAGGGAGTAAAGAATACAATTTAGAGCTAGTCATTACCATTTAAAAAAATAGAATATCACTTTCAGTTAATTATTAATCACCAGGTGAAGATGTGCTTGTTTCGTATAATATGATACCAGTGTGTTTACCTGTATCATCTCAGAATGGGTATCATATTGTAGAAGTTTTGTTGATGTTGTTGTTGTACTCTGTGGTTTGAATTAAACACTTGACTGAATTACAGGAGGTGCAGAACTATTGTCATTTAGGCTAAGTATTAGTCTACATTGTTTTTTAGAATGAAGTTTATTTTTCCATATTCTGACATCACTATAAACTCTCTGTTTTATCAATATTATTATATCAATCATACATGTATATGAACCCCTTGTGAAATAAATATTATGATGAAATCTTTTAATCAAGGGAGTAGATAGATGATAGATATTTGGTTTTATTCAAGTACTGATTAAAAAGTCCGAAGACTAAACAAGTCAGTTGACAATATAAAATGCATAACAAAAATATAACAAGGTAAAATAACACATGGATGAATTAAATCATTAATAAGTAAAAAAAAAAATATAAAAAAATTAGTAAATAAATAAGTATATACAATTACCATAAATAATTATATATATAATACGATCATTGCTATAGTGAAAGGACTTGGAATTCAAATTAGAAACAAATTAAAACAGCTTTGGCAGATCATACAATTACCATAAATAATAGTATAGAGTACAATTTAGAACTATCAAGTAGCATTTAAAAAATAGAGTTTACTTTCAGTTTCATTAATCACCAGGTGAAGATGTGCTTGTTTTATGAATGAAACCAGTGTGTTTACCTTAAAGATAAACACAATATGTATCATCATATATATTAGACAAAACATGTTCTTTCACATGATTGGTAATAAGAGCTTCCATTTCATTTTTTGAGAGGGGGCGTTTCCAAAACTGGTTTTACCTTAAATACGGTATGTATCATCTTAGAATGGGTATCTTTGTAAAAGTTTTGTTGATGTTGTTTTTGTACTCTGTGGTTTGAATTAAACATTTGACTGAATTATAGGAAGTGCAGAACTTTTGTCATTTGGGCTAAGTATTAGTCTACATTTGTAAGATTACTTGGAGACAAATCTTCTCTATAAGCAAATTTGAAATTTCACATTATGAAGGTTGGTATCCTAATCAATATCAAGTTTTCTGATTTTTATAAATAAATAAAACAAAAATGATTACTACCTAAAATTTCTCATTGCAATTTCATGTGTAGTGTTGATTGCGTGAGATTCAGTGATAGATCAGGGCATTGTTCAATAATGACAATTTTTTTATTTTGGCAAATACTTGCTTAGGAAAACCTTGTTCAATTGGGAGCGCCAGGAGTGTCACGTATGACAGACATGAGCGCTATACAAGAACCCACTATTATTATTATTATTATTAATCGCAAAACAAGAACAAAAAAAGGAAAAAGGGACATTTGATGGATTCATGGCAAGAGCACAGAGGTGATGATTGGCAAATTACCAACATCCCAAAATAGGGAACAGTTGCTAGGTTTGGCAAGCCTTTTATGGCAAGTTCATTGGGCTGAGCTGAATGTAATCTAGAGGCTGTTGATATCAAACACCAGGTGATATAAAGTGATATACATTTTATACATGTAGAATTCATCAAAACTTTATGGGGAAATCTTTTGTTTTTCATCCCGCTTACTTTTTATACAAAAAATCCTAAGTACGGTATGTGAACAAACCTTTGCAGATTAAATGGAAAAGATACAACATGAAAATAGTGGATGGGATATTTTTTACAAGGCTTTTCATGCAAATAGTCAATTGGCACAATTTTGATTTTCTGTTTGATTTTCAAATAGGAGACAAAAAAGGGAGAATAACATGTTTCTACAAGCCATTGTAAAATGGTCATCCTGAAAACTATTTAGATCCCTTATCCACATACAAACACTGTAACCAGCGACCAGGAAGTACCCTTGATTTCCTGCAAATTCATGACCATTTGTTGTGGTCATCCATTGTTTGTCACTCAGGTAAAAAAAAGAGAAGAATGTTAATCACGTAGATATTTTATCGTCTGAAAATATTTGTTATGATTGCATGAATATTGTAAACATGCATTGTCGTAGATGATTGATATTTTTTTTTTTATCACAGAGAGCTGCCAACCAGTATGATTTTATCATATTTTGCACAATTTTTAGAAGTCGATACGACAGTATGATTTTTCCTCAATAAAAAACCAAAATAAACATGGATTTCCCAAAAATTTAAATGTACTTGTGTATTTTTGGTGTGTGTGCCTTTTCGAATAGCAAAATGCCCATTCTCTCCTGAGAAATATCCTACAAGCATCTCACATGGGCAATTTGGGGATGTTTATTGGTTCATCAAACACCACTATTTCAAGACGAAATCATGCATATTCGACAAAAAATTGGTAAAATGTACTCATGCATAATTCTTTAAAATGTTGACGAACACAGTCTTACAACAAAAAATAGGATTTTTAATTTGAAAATTTCAAAGGATTTTTTTGGAAAAGGATAGGATTCTTGTTTAGTTGGGGTTGGTAGCTCTGTGAACAAGTGAAGTCTCTTGAAAGAGATAAAGATTTTTGTACAGTGTCAGAAACTCTGAATTACAGAATGTGTATATTAACTTTAAGTCTGTATCAGGCAGGCGAGAAATATTTCTGAAATCACATTTGCAGACTCTAACTAGTACATAATTACTCAAACACACATCAATAGCACAGCTAGGGGCATTGGTTCAATTTCATATGTTTCACATATACATGTAGCTATAATGAAATTCCAAATGCAATAGTGCAATTAACATCGCCACAATCTGAATGAATTGTAGAAATAGACATTGATAAATGAACATTTATGAACAGTGTATTTTTGTTACATTTTGTGCCCTTTGTTTGTGAAATCCCATGTCCAAAGTCCATGAATCTTTTCTTTCATCACAAATGGATTGAATATATTCTTTTTGCTCTTTAAAGAGAGAAGCCATACAATGCACATGTATAGGGTAATTTATGAAATGAGGTCATATTTTTGCTTTGGAGAAAATCTTAGAGAGGTAACATATATACACATATCTTATCCATTTTAGGCAAGCACTCAGAAAAGTGAATTTTAATGTATGGCAAAGATGAAATATGTATTGTATGGGTACAATTGATTTAAAGATCAATTTGTGAAAGTGAATACATTTCTTTTCTTTTTTTCTTCTGCAGGGACACCAAAGAAATATGATCCTTCATTCCATGGGCCTATCAAAAACAGGTGAGTTTTTAAAACAGTATTCTTGAATGGAAATGATTACTGCACTGTTGATAAAGGTCTCAGGAATGAAAAAAAAAAGATTTTCTTGATTTCTTTCATGTGTTTTGGGGGAATGCATTGTTCAGAATATAAACATACACTATAATCGTTTCCCCACGATCTCACACTGTACAATCTAATTAGGCCTGTCTTCATCATCTCAAGATTAATCTTGAGGCTTGAGCCTACGAAAGTGTTCCTAATAGTACTCCTACCGGTACTAATGTGTGAGATTTGTAAGGCCCTGAATCCTCTTGAAATCAAATACTCAAGGCACATTGTGAAAGAAGAGGAAAAAATTAAGATATGGCAAAAAAAATCATCTACTACCATTTTGAAAATGTTGTCACTCATCTGCCCTTTTAAATTGTGAGTAAAAATGTGCATTTTTTTAGTCTAAGTATTCCTGATTGAGGCCCATGCATACATCTAGTGTATTTTGTAACGGAAACAAAATGAAGTGAAGAAAGCTCCAGCCTTATGATGACGAGCTTGTCTCCGTCACAACAATACGTAAATCCAGACCTGAAGAAAAGTAAATTTGCCTTACTGCATAAGTACATACATCAACAAAGGATGGAAGCTTGATTTCCCTGGTCAGAATGAGAGGGCAGGGTCCCGTTTCACAAAGCCTTTTTTCAATGACAAATCTGCTGATAACCAATCAGAAGCAAGGATTTCAGTAGCTTATAACAAGAATTGTCATTTGTCACTGATGACAAGTTTTGTGAAACACCCCCCAGGTCTTGATTTAATGAAGAGGTCAAGAATTACAGTGAATAGATTGACTTTTTGATGGGATTTTGGTTTGTGGTTCTTTTGCCCACAGCCTGTATTAAAGTAAATTCCAAGGATTAGAATATATTTCCTTACAATTTTTATAGATTGCTACCTTTTACAGATTGTGATTCTTTGATTTTCTTTCATTGCTGGGTTAAAGTTACACTTTTCTACATGTAAGTGTAACTAAATTTATTAAAAAGTGTTGTACAGTAATTGAAGCGTACAATCTGATTTTCCTGAATTTTTATTAGTTTTAGGCCTGTATTAGTGTAAAAATACTTTCCTTTTTTCACGAGAGTAGCCACTCAAGGAATATCTATATTTTTTCTATTTAAAAAAAAATTAAATTAAATTAAAAAAAAAAAAAATTATTATTTATTATTATTATTATTATTATTATTATTATTATTTTTATTTTTATTTTTGAGGGGGGCATCACAAAGGGTAGGCTGTGCCGCTGTGTTTTCCGTAATTGGAATGTTAACATCACTTTCATATTAATTATGCTGTTTTCTATGATCCATTAAAAGATTAGCTGAGGGCTCATGAAATTTTATTATATTTTTGTTTACAATCATATTCTCCTTTTAGAAATTTGGAGTTCATATTACCTTTAAGCAGAGTAGTAGAGTACGTGGTCATCATTACTAAATCAACAACATGAACTCGAAGGCAATTTAGAAATCCTATATGTATTCAAATCATTTGCCAACCAGTAACACCACTTAAGCCTTTATTGTAATTATGACATCAACTTAATTGTAATTGTAACATCAAAGGCCAACTTCCGAGACCGTGGGAGAAATGCTTGGCAATTACCTGGGGATCAGTGCCAAGGGGAAACTATCAAAAGCAATTTGTCATTTTGGTTGTGATAACTGTCATTCAGTCAGCTGATTCATTCATGTAATAAGTGAAGAAGTGAAAGTTATCACAAGGCCCATTTACACATCTCAAACAACTTTTTAGAAAAATCATTGATTTTCGTTTGGACTGTCATTCACACTACTGGAAAAAACACAATAAAACGTTAGTGTTTGGTCAGACCGATTTTTTGTGAGTATAGTGCGCATGTGTGACTTGTCACTACTCTGCATGCGATTGCAAAGAAGCAAGGAGAGTTACGTAATGAAAAACATGCATCGTACCAAAGTTTCAATTTGCGCTGCAAAAATCATTGGAAGTTCGGCAGGCCTTTAAAAAAAACACACTCCAGAGGTACAATTTTGTTGATTTTGGTTTTTTGTTCTGTAATTTGCCAGTAGTTGCTATGCAAAATTGCAAATACTGACAAAAACACTGGAATGTGAGAAAAATCAATGATTTCTGCTTGCAGTGTGAATGCAGCTAATGGACTTCCAGCCACTTGACCTTATGTGACCTCTATTGATAGGCATGTGTGTACTTGTACATGCTGTCTGTTTGTTGAGAGCCGAAAGGATGTAATTTAAAACAGTACAAGTTAATGACCGTTTTCACTGATAACATACAGTATTACTCTTTTCACACTGGTTTTGCTTAACCCCGTACTATGCTTAGCCCCGTACTATCCTTAACCCCGGACTAACTTTTTTTGCTTTTCTCACTGCAATTCCTTAGCCCCGTACTAGCCATGGCCATGGAATTCATTAATTCGCTTCACTGCGTAGTCCCGGACTATTTTTTCGTTTCTGTTCTCGTTCATTTGCTTGGCACCGCAATTGCGGAGTTAGCAGGAGTTAGCACCACAATTGCGAGGTTAGCCCTGCTATTTTGCAGGGTTAGTTAACCCCGTACTATAGGTAGGGTTAGCCCACTTTGGTAAATACGAGTCTGAACAGAAAGTGGAATAGGCTTAACCCCACCTATAGTGCGGGAAAAGAAAGTGGAATAAGCTTAACCCCGTACCATAGGTGGGGCTAAAACCCCCCCTTTAACCCCACCTATAGTACAGGGTTAAGAAACATTTTGCCAGTGTGAAAAGAAAGTGGAATAAGCTTAACCCCGGACTATAGGTGGGGTTAAGATACCCTTTAACCCCACCTATAGTACGGGGTTAAGCAAAATATTGCCAGTGTGAAAACAGTATATAAGGTCAAGTTAAGGTGATCATGAAGGTGTGTTCAAGCATGGACCTACTATTCAAGTATATTTAGCAACTTTCTCATGCAGGCTAACCCTTTTACTAGCTTGTTATTAAACTGTTCTAAGGTTTTTTAAGTGTCAAGGGAAAAAGGGTGTACCAATCTATTTTAGACTACTAAAGAAGTAACCTGAATGTTGAGGTGTTTCATAATGAATGAAATCAATGAAAATAGTCACCACTTTTTATTCATTTAGAGGAGAAAAGGTATCTCTTATAATATGACAAATATGTTGTGGAATATGTTTCATTTCCTTCATTTGACTTTTATCACTCGTAACTTACATTATGTGTTACTGTAAGAATTAGGTGTTTGGTATATAAAACTTCATTCAACTTCGCTATTGCTAAGGTAATATTGTACTTGGTAGACATCTTGAACATCTTTTTGTGTGTATTATAAAAGTAGTTTCTTCAATATTTATTATATTATCATTAATATCTCAAGAGGATGTTTTCTTGTATGGCTTCCTTACAATGAATCTTGTCTTATCTGAACTTCTTTTTCATGTTTTGTCCGTAGGAGCTGCACAGATGTGATCTGTTGTATTCTCTTCATTGTGGCCGTGGGCGGCATGATTGGTGTTGGAGTATTGGGTAAGATAGTTTCAGAGTATGATTATAATTCAGATTATGATTATGATATATTAAATGATCCATCAAAAACACCCAAAATCACCTCCACTGGCATATCAAACAATGTACAGAATAAATACTTTCAGTATAACAGTATACCAAAGTACATACAAACCTCACATAAACATAAACTCTCAAATACATACAGTAAAAGAAGGAAGTTAGAGAGAGAGAGAGAGAGAGAGAGAGAGAGAGAGAGAGAGAGAGAGGGGGAGAGAGAGAGAGAGGGGGGGGGGGGAGAGAACCATTGCACTTGAAAGAAGGTATAAATACAAGGAGATGAATATAGGAGAACTAGAGAAATGGAACAGACAATTGAAGATATCAAAGGGGAAGAAGAGAGAGGTCAACATGAGAAAGGCAAGGAGAGAAAGGGAGAGAGTAGAGTAGAGAGAGAGAGAGAGAGAGAGAATAAGGGAGGGAGAAAGAGAGAAAGAGAGGGGGAGGGAGAGAGAGAGAGGGAGATATACATAGATAGCTAGCTGGATGTTACAAAATCCCTAGCTTTAGAAAATGGACAGAATGAGAAAAAAGAAAATGAGTTGCCACATCTCTTATTTTCACACTCCGGGATTTATGGTAAATTAACCACACTGATGAATGTATTCATCTACTCTCAATAATATGGATGAGGGTGGTGTTTTGAAATGTTTTTCTTCATCAAGTTTTCCAAATTGAGCATGAAATTGAGTTGAACTGAAGCATGAATAAGTTAAAAGATATTTAAACCGTAATATAAAGGTGGTTGAAAAGATAAAAGTTTTTTTTTTTGAGGATTGATAAATGTAAACATTATAAATAGGAAGACATGGCATAAGATTATCATGCTTCATTGATACTGATATACCATAAATCAGCAAAAAGCCCATAAATTCACAAATGTTTAATAATAAAATCGTTTTTTGACATCTGCTGCCTTCTCTTGGAATGGATCTCTCTGGTCCTACATATATTTCTTTCCCATTCCTTCTCCCAAATAATCTCCCTGTGCCACATTGTATTTGTCATGGGATAGACTGGATAGCAGGCTTAATTATTTGAAGACATTTTTTTTTAGTGCAAGATTTATCTGTACCAGTTTTAAAAAGGTTGTCAGGTAATTTAAGCTCGGAAATCAGACATTTTGTAAAGCTATTGTGCTGCACAAAGTAATCCTTCTGTCAGTAACTGTTGATGCCTATAGTTTTGGGCAAAAGTGCACATGTGGCAAACCAGCAACCGTGCAGAGAAGCGAAAAAAGGAATCAAAGTGTTAAGTCGTTATTTATCTCTTCATTGCATTCTCTCCGGGGTGGATGTGTTGTTATCATATGAGGCTGCATACTAAATCCATTCCAATCAAATTAAAATAGGTAATATCATTTCATATTCATTGAATCCCCTACAGATGAGATAGATGACAAATTAACAATCAAATCAAAACATAGCATTCAAATCAAATAATAACATAGCATTTCAAATCAAATCAAAACTTAGCATTCAAATCAAATAATAACATAGCATTCAAATCAAATCAAAACTTAGCATTCAAATCAAATAATAACATAGCATTCAAATCAAATCAAAACATAGCATTCAAATCAAATCAAAACATAGCAAGCAAATCAAATCATAGCAATCAATTCAAATCAAATTAAATCAATTTGTATCCATTTATTTCCGTACAGGCTGGATGTATGGCGATCCCATGAGGCTGATTCACCCTACAGATTCCTTTGGACAAGTCTGTGGAATTGATGAAAATGTGAAGTAAGTACGCAATGGCAGGGAGCTAGTTTGTCTGTAACCCTTAATCCAACCTTGAAAACAAACTATTTCTAACAAAAGCAGAAAACCAGAGAAGTAGACTGGAGTAAAAGTTTGAAAGAAATCGAACAAAAATTACGAAAGTTATACGTTTTCAACATTGTAATCACGTCACTTAGGGGAACTTAAAATTGGATGAACTGGTAATGTCACTGTGATGTGGTGCTGGACAACTTTCTTATTTGTTCCAACACACTACCGGTATATGACTAAAACATCAATGTTTTCAAAATGTATGACTCAAGAGCATCTTTTGTTTTTTGAGGACCTTAAATAATACGCTATCCATGTTATAATTTTAGAAGTGCCCCGAGGAAGAAGGCACTTTAGGGAAAAACAGAAAGTCATAATCTTTTTTGTACATGACAAACGGGGAATTGTCCATGACTACGTCAAATCCACTGACCCAATTGCAAATTTGAGATTCGTTAAGCTTTAGTGATCTCAATTTCCAAAAATTTATATGCTGTGAGTACCGTAAAAAGGCAGCCAATGTATTGATATTGGAGGGCCTTGAACACCTTGCATGGTGGAAATGTGTGTTATGAGAAAAATATTATTGTATTATTCAATTCCTTATTATTGCTCACATTTATTTTTAAATTTCGCCGTTCTGTTTCTCATAGGTTGCGTTTATCGACCAAATTTTGGCTAGAATCAGGTTTCTCAAACGTCTTTCAGGCAAATATAGAAGGTGATAAACGCAAAGCCTTTTTTAAAGGGCTTTAGATATGGGCATATCTAAAGATGCAAAAAGGTGTGTTTTGAATGTGACATACAGCCAGAATCACGTTTCTGAGAGATCTATAAACGCAAAGCTGTTTTGAACCTCACATACAAATAGGAATTCTCAGGCTAGTTTCCGGTTCAGAGAAATAGTGCTGAGCAGCTGCGAAGAGACAAGGCCTTTATTGTGAATCGTAAAGAGTCGATAAACGCGACATCCCGCAAATCACGATCGTTTAGTGGGATTCGATAGTGGGTACGATATGTACATATCTAGTGGCAAGCCCCGATAAACGTGCCCTTAAGTTCTGCTTTCATGCAAATAAACTTATTACACCCCCTTACTACATGTATATTCTCATTGTGATTATGGAGTGCAATTTCAACAAAACTCAGTTAACATACTTGCACATTGTTATCTTTCAGGAATGCCAGCTACCTGTTCTACTTTGATCTGTTAGAATGTTTCAGCAGCATCACGACGACGGTGCTCAATTTTGGTTGCCCTACTCCAAAGGTAAAGATTTCTTCTCTCAGTTTCAGTTTCATTTATTTCTTCTCAAGAGATCAACAGATAAAAATACATATATAAACAGACAAATGTATGAAAATATGTAAGATCAATTTTAAAAAGTGAGGAAGGCAGTGGCCAAACAGGAAACAAAACTTGTAAAGACGCCAACCCTTTAAGATAACAAGATATACAATATGTAAAATAAAAACACATCTCTCATGCTTATCTGTAATTTGTCATTCAGACTTTCAGATTTTATCCTCATTCAGTTGTGAAAGGACATCGCTGTATTGATTCTATTTTTTATCCTAATTTAATAATAATTAAAATGTTGGCTCCTTGTATAGCGCACATGTCCATCATGTTGTGTACAGAATCAAGAATTTCTGCTTCAAATGAAACATGAATGAATCCCCCCCCCCCCCTCTCTCTCTCTCTCTCTCTCTCTCTTGGACTTTTTTTTTTTTTTTAATTACAAGCATTAGTATGGATGTTATAAGCTTTCTAGTAATAATTTTATTTCATTCAAAAAGTAAAGTATACTTCAATTGTAAAAATTCTTTAAAAATACATTATCACAGTCAGTTACTGTCACATTTAATGATGTAGGACACTGCTGAACCATCTTTCATTACTTATTATTATTTTGTTCTTCTTTTACAGATTTGTATGTCAGAATGCCCCCAAAATACGTTTGCACCTTACACCCTATTACTTCAAGATGCACAAAAATTTATTGATGAACTGGAACTGGACCTCAACATGTGGGATGAGTTCATATGTTTGCCTGGATTTGATCCAGAGGCGGAGTTTAATGATGCAAGTGGGCCTTATTATCAGGTAAGTACAGCCAATGATGGTAGTTATGATGATAAGGATGATGAGGATGATGATGATGATAGGTGGTGGTGGTGGTGGTGGTGATGAAAGTGTTGATGATAGTGATGATGATGATGATGATGACATGGTGATGACGATGATGATGATGATGAATTCTAATGGCGTAATGTAAAAACATTATACAAGTATACACACTATTCCTATAACATTTCAATTCCTTAACAAGTAAATATTGTTTGTACATACATCGGTCTACTTGCCGAAGATGGAACAGTTTCTAATACAGACAAATTTTCTCATATAAAAATGGAACCAGGTATGAGTTATGGTATCCTCTTCTTACTTGTAAATTTCTATTTGCTTGTTTAAAATACAACCTGTAGTTTCCTCAAATTTATAATTGTTAGATGTCCTTAGTAACGCAGGTTTTCATGCAAATTGAATGTTTGAATGATTTGTGCTACCACCCTCTTAGATTTTCTACTTTTTCAATCAGTTTGAGTGAAATTAAGCCTCATAATCTTTATTGGTAACTCAGGATAAAATCTGATTGGTCGTGACAAAGACATTGGGTGGTATTCTCAGAAGTTAAGCCGCGAATAAGTCCAGACTAAACAAGAATTTCAGTTCACACTTCTATGGAATGCTAGGTTTATCTTCCCCCTTCATATTCATGACAAAGAAAATCTACCAAAGACTTTGTTGAAATTCAGTTCATACTCATATTGTCTTTTTCTTCCAATTTCATTGCAAAATTAATTTTTTGGACACTTTTTATTGCAGGATTAAAATAATCTGTACAGGGTAAATGAGTTGGCAACAGGCATTCCATAAAAGTGTGGACTAAGTTAAGCCAGACTTAGTACGCGCTATCGGAATATCACCCTATGTTTTTAGCCGATAGTTTCAAAAATCTTGAATTTGTCGCTTATCATGGTTTTGTGAAACAGGATATCCGCATCCTGACATCTCTGTAAGTTGTGAATAAAGATACTACTGTCATGGAGTTTGTTTCGTGAAACAACCCCCAAATTGATAATGCATAGTTTATTTTGATCAAAATAAACTTGAGAGGGCAGCATGCAGAAAGAATGAAAATATCACTCAGACTATTAAAGTGTTTTGTCGGAAATATTTTCTACATAACATGGATTTATTTCATTCAATCATTTCATATTAGATGAAATAGAATTGTATGTGACATTTTGATTTTTTTCCATTTTCATGCTTGCAGAACCTTGCAAAGATCTTTGAACATAGAAAGTGTGCTACATACTACTTGCCAAGTACCAATTGTAAGTAGATTTGTTTTTTTGATGGTTCATATTATAAAATAATGTATGTGATTTTTTGTTTACCAATTATATATGTATACCGGTATAATATGAAAAGAATATGAATGACACCAGTATATTGCATTAAAATGCAATTAGGGTAAACTGTAACAAGCACACTAGTTCATCTCAAGTAAATAATCATGCACATACACATGTACCACTGGTTGTTGAACGATGTATCATTGATGTGCCTGTTTTATGTTGCATTCGCTAAAGGTACCACTGGTTGTTTAATGATGTAACTTAATCATTAATGTGCCTGTTTTATGTTGCATTAATTTAGATGCTGATCGATGTGTCCCAGCATTCCTTGTTGCAGAGAATGCCTCATTAGCGGACATCTTCACCACCGGTTTGACAAACTTGCAGACTCTTGGTGGAACTCTCATCGATAATGATAATGTCACCAGCGTTTTTTCATCGTAAGCCTATTTATGATCTTTTAATACATGTTTTTTTAATTTTTTATTCCAGTGTTTCATTGATCTCCGCTTTAATTTTTTTAATGCATAAATGTACACAAAGTAAAATCAGCTGTGTTACATGGTGGAATGCGTGAGCGCCTTCTCATGGTAGCTTGGCTAAAGCCAGGGTAATAATATGATTGCAGGGCCCTCATGGAGCACAGTATGTATACCGATGAGGCTACCCTGGGTAAACAAGACATATTATAATTATTGACTACTGGGCCTTTACATGGGGTTGGGGCAATTTTTGTGTACAGTCAAACCTGTCTATAGCGACCGCCCAAGGGAAACACAGAAAGTGGTCTGTATAGGCAGGTGGTCTTTATGTACAGGTTCCTTTAGTACAGGATTCAATGAGAAACCATTTTCAATGGAAACAAAAAAATGTGGTCCTTGTAGATATGTGGTCTTTTTGTACAGGTGGTCGCTAAAGCAGGTTTGACTGTATCTGCGAATTGGCCCATTGACAATCTCTAATCCACTGTCTGTTTTCATATTACAGAGCTGTAGACAAATTCCTCAACTTAGCCAGTGTCCTGGAAGTGGTTTACGAGGACTTTGTCAACTCGTGGCACATCATCCTCATGTAAGTAATCTTAATCTGTTGTTTTATCTCATTCTAATCAAGACCTGTTCAGTGACATATCTGATATATAGAAGGATACTTCATTATGATTGAGATACTGGCAAGTAGAGGTGTGGAGGTATCATGGTATAGTAGTTCATTCACCTGACTCTCCATCCAAGGGTCAAGGGTTCGAATCCCACCCCGGCATTAAGATCCTTTGCCAAGACATTAATCCACTCTCGACCCAGGTGTTAATGGGTACCTGATATGCCAGAGCGCTACATTATTGGCTGCCAGCGGGGTAGTAATGGTGAAGCGCCAAGAGTGTCACAACGTGACGGACATGAGCGCTATATAAGATACCATTATTATTATTAATTATCAGCCATTTTGTTGTGTATCTTTGTATGGTGATAGATATATAAGCAATTGCTTTGTTCAGGTTGTAAGTGCTTGCAGCTCAAGATGTAATCAAAGGCCTAGAAAATGCATAAGCCAAACTTTCTTACTTTTACATATGTTCTAAAAAAAAAAATTTTTCCAGTGGTCTTGGTATTGGAATGGTCCTATCAATGATCTGGTGTTTTATCATGAGATGGATAGCTGGTGTGATGGTCTGGGGAAGCATTCTATGTCTTCATGCTGTACTGGCTGCAGGTAAGACATCCTCCATGCCTCTTATACTTTGGCACCAAGATTTATATATGTTTCCAACAAAACTTTACAAATCAATTATAAACATTTACATCAATTTAGGAATACATATTGGAAACGGTGGGGTCCACTAAAAAGCAAAGGTTGTACAAGTGTGAACACCTCAAATGATACTTAGGAATAATGAGTTATTAAATTAACAAGTCCGTAACTATAAAAGGAACTACAAAATAGGGGAAAGGGGGGGGGGTGCTAACAGAGACAAGAACGGGACAAGACAGTACTTTACATGACAAAGATAGGAGATTACAGTCATAATACAAAGAGTAGGCAATTAGAAAAAAGAAGTGAGGCATAGAGATAACATGCTACTAAAACTAAAGACAGTGGTGTTCCTTAATAGCATTTAGTGTCACCTGTTAGTGATGTTTTTCAGACTTTTGATCCAGAATGCTCTGACTTACAATCTCTACATGAGCAGAAAGTGAAAATTCACTGGAAAATTTCAGTTTATTTCTGTTTTAGTTCATTGTGCTGTTGATGAATAAAAGCGGTTCAATACAAAATAATCATTGGAGAATCTAAATTGGCAATGCGGAGTAAAATTCATGATCACTATTTTTGTGTGCAAATGGGCAATTTTTTCAAAAGTTCAATATTTCTATTATAGCCATTACTTACACATTATATAAGCATGCAGGAAATAGTCCTGTCCGTATGTATACATGTATATCTCATGGATCCACACATTTTGTTCCCTCTAGGAATATATTGTTGTGTCCAGCAATACCTAGATTTACAGGGTGTCGCTGGATCAATGGACTCAATCACTTTTGAGTTTACAACCAACCTTTCCAGCTACACAAGACTGCAGCAGACATGGCTCATCATAGGTGAGCATACATATACATGCTGGTCTGGGTGTGTTTCACTAAGATCCTAAATTGAACTTAGGATCTCTTATCCCTATTAAAGTTAGACTTAACAATTATGGAAAGCCATTAGCATCTATGAAAATATGTTGTAAAAGTTACTTTAAAAGGCATAAAATGTTGATTCAAATCATTCATATTTTCTATTATCGAGAAGATTATGTGTTCTTGATGTGGAATTCATAAAAAGTCTAAAATATTTGAATTTTTGGTCTTTAATATTTGTTTTTTTAAAGGCTACAAATGGCTCTCCATAATTTTTAAGTCCAACTTAGAGTTAAGTTTGACTCAGGATCTTTGTGAAACACCCCTGATCTCTCTCTGGTGTTCTGCCAATGGGGCAGGTCCACACACCAGAGGCTGCTGCTTAGATCTTTCTCCATCACCAGTCTTACCCTTTTAATGATCTGATATAGTTGGGTATTGCAGGTCTGGCTTTTAGAGGAGGGGCAAGGTCTTCATGGTGGATGGAATTTGAAAGAAGTGATTGGTATGAGAGTAAGAGGGAGGGGATGTGCAAGGTTCCAGGACCAGTGGATGATACTACCCTTCAGTTTACAACCACTCATGATACTTATTTTAGACAGCAGACTAGGATTATTATCTGTAAGGTTTAACTCTTTAAAGAAAAAAAAGGGGGGGATGTATCAGGGTCCTGTTTCATAAAAGTTGTTATTAATAACAAATGATAACTTTGTATGTAACAAATTTGCTCTCAGCTAATCAAAAGCCATGTTTTCAATAGCTTGTAACATCTATTGTAACTTGTTATTAATAACAAGTTTTATGAAACAGGATCCAGGTCATCAAATGTCCAAGGATGGACTTCAGTTTCAATACTGCTTTCCATGAGGGCCCTGCTATTTTCATTGCACCAACATTGCCTGGTGCTCATTTGGGACGAGAGGGAAAAAAAAACTTGTAGGTAGAGCACCTCGTCCAAGGTCGTAAGCACCAAGCTTAGGTTTGAACCTAGGGCCTCTCTTATGAGAGCCTTCACCAGTACACCACAGTATGCTCCTACACAGTTAGTAGTTTGATTGGAGTTCCACATTTAGGGTGAAGCACTTGTCACCCTATGTGTCATAAACCATGTGTTACCTGTACAATTTCTTGTAATTAGTATACCCATATGTTGTAGGTCCGGACAAGTTGAAAATCCAGACACGTGATTTCAAACAGTGAATTGAACAAGTTTCCATGCATTATTTCACAAAACGTTTAAAACTCATGTTGGAAAATTTCATCAATGACAAAGATTTTGTTTGAATCTTTTTTTCATGACAGGAATCATCTTATGTGTAGTGTTTCTAATCTTGTTCCTGCTGACGATCTGTCTCTGCTCACGTATCCGCATTGCCGTTGAGCTCATATCGGAGTCTAGCAAGTAAGTATAAAGCAGTCGAGTGAAGATCTCTCTTTATACATGCATGCCACACACTTATAATCTCCCTGTGCCATACAGGGATAGATAATAATAATAATAATAAAAACGTTACTTATAAAGTGCTTACCACCGAAGTCTCTAAGCGCTATAACACACAAAATAGACTGATAAACAATTACATATAATAAACAAAACTAAAAAGTGCAAATAAACCTACAAATTACAATACAAATGGAATACACATCAAAGTGAACAGAGTGAATTAATCACTGAACACAATTTTGAATAAATGTGTCTTAAGACTAGTTTTGAATAGGTTAACAGTTTGACAGTTTTTGACATTTAAAGGTAGTCTGTTCCAAAGTTCAGCAGAAGCTTTGCAAAAAGAGCGATTACCTTGTTAGATATACCAAAGGCTTCAAGATTATTTAACTGTTTCCATGTATCTACTCAGTCTTGTTAGGTTCCAATAAGTGAAAAAGATCATAACTATCTCAGTTACTCTGTATTTATTTCTTTATATTTTGTTAAGCTACTACAAATGTATAAACAGTTTAGCTCTGATATTGAAATGACCAGCCCAATATCTTCTGGGAATATTGTGGTTGTTGCTTTGGTAGTCCTTTTTATGATGTTATATATACATAACATATTCTCTTTCTGTTTTATTTTTTAAAGAGAGGATAACCAAAAGTTAACATGATTATTTTTCTATGTCTTTGCAGGGCTGTCAGCTCGATGTGGAGTACACTGTTCTGGCCGATCGTCCCGTTCCTACTTCAGACTGGGGTCATCGCACTCTGGGTTGGCATAGCAGTGTATCCTTTGACATTCACTTGTTTTCTTTTTTTAAATTTAAAAATCTAATTGTCAATAAACTTTAGAGTGTCACTAAGTTTTCAAACATGTAACATGCACCCATCGACTACTGGGTGTTTCACACAATCATTAGCTCAAGTTGACAGACATCCAATTTAAATGTATGTTTATTAACTTTATTCTAATACATCCATTTCAGGTGGAGCTTGTAAACTGTACTTATGACAGCATTGTGAAATACCATCCTGAATGTTTTTTTTATTCCCATGAGCTTAAATGCATAGATGGTTCTCATAGACATTGAAGTAATAGAATTATGTAATGAGAGATAGCAAGCATGATGCCCTTTTCTTTTTCTTGTATAATTTCATTTTCTTCCAGTAAAAGCACTTATCACAATACAAAAGCAGCATTTGCTTTTTAAATTCTTTTTGATAACATTTAATTTCCACACCATGTTGCTGAGAATGAAAAATAGGATTCATAAATTTCTTAAGAGATTCATAAATTTGGGTTTTATTGGCAGAAAAAAAAACTCCTTAACACTCCTAATCTCACAGGTACCTTGCCACTTCCCAGCAGGCTATGTATCAGGTCTTTGATGCTACAACGTCTAATTTCACTGGGGATTCTTGTGATATAGATGTAAGTAAAGAAAAGCTCTTATCTTTGAGGTTTTTGTAGCAGGTGTATTTCGATATGAAGCAGGAAAAAAAAGAGCATTTTTTTTAATTGTTTGAGTGTTCAACTAGACATCAAACTGAGATGTGAACTTTCAAAGGTTCAACAAAATAGACAAAAACATCTTGTGGGCAATGAATTTGTGTATTTCAGTGATTCATTTATTTCATATTCATGTGTATGATGTTTGTAAAGTGTGCATAGATTTTAAAGAATGTTTCATTTTTAATAGATTTATTGTCAATCTACTTCTTTTTCCATTTATTTAGTACCCAAATGTAGTGTGAGAACGATTTCCCTTTTTTGCCCTTTCCCAAATAGATAAAGTTAAGCAGTCCAAACACCAAGCTCATTAGCTGATTAGAACTTCAGAGTATATTTTCATTCCATGCGAAACAATTGGCTTGTGTTTCATTGGTACATGCACATGTATGTTGTCCTTGTTTCATTGTTACTCTTTCAGTATTAAATTATAATTGACATCTACATAGTTTATCATTTCTGTGTTTGTTTTGGTGCATATTATCCATCTGCAAACTCTACTAGATCCATGGCTTATGAAATGTACTTAGAGATCATTGAAAAATAATGTTGCCATTTCTAACTTGATAACATGGTATTGTTATCTTATGACATTAAATGAAAAAAAAACCTGCACATGAAAGATGATTGAATTATTTGTTGTACATGTAGTTTGCTTTTGTTCTGCAAACAGATTTGTGCTACAAAAGTAAACAACTTTTATAATAAGTTCATGTTACAGTGACTAGATTTGTACTTTTGTGCATTATGTTGTTATGTTGTTATTATGATAGCTTTACCACTTGTTTAGATATGAATGAAATATATATAGAATTGTTATACATGTAGTGTAGATTCTCAGATTGGTAATAGTAATAGTAATAGCAGCATCATCATCATTACTATTATTCTTGTTGTGTTGTTGTTGTTGTTTACTGTGAAAATATCAGTTGCCTTGGCTTCAGGTGATAAATCATGTAGTAAATTTAGCATCATATCAAAATGTGTTCTTTTCCACAGACTTTTCAAGAGGAGTCAAGCTCTGATGTAAACAGTTCATTTTCATGTTTTCTCTGTTGTAATCTGTAACACTCATCTTTCCTTCTAATTGCTTTTGTGATAATGTTTTATTAAGATTCTAAAGCTTTATGTCTGTGTGTGTTTGTTTATTATTCTTACCCCTTTCATCTATAATAACTGCTCTGTACTAAAGACTAAAATGCAATCCCTCTAAATCTTAATCACAAAATTATAAAGCTATAAGTATGAAGCTTGAGAAAATTCACATTGTAAGAATTTACATTGTGAGAATTCACATTATGAGCAAATAATGTTATTGAAATGCAAGCAAACTTATTCACGCAATAATGACGCTTTATAAAAAATTTGAGCGATTTACATTATGAGCAAATAGTAACATGAATTGTGAGTGGTATATGCACATTGTCTTCAAGTGTTTCTGTAACAATTTTAATCATTTGTAATGCACACCTTTTGTTTGTGTGTGGCGTCGACCAGAACTAGTTGTTCTGGCTTTTTTTTTCTTGTGCACCCTAGTTACTTTTCATACTTTCAGTCTGAAAGTCCTTCAATCAATTTGGTTCAATTCAGTTTACTATAAAAAAATATATATTAAAAAAGGACTTACTGTAAAATGTTTACGATGTAAATATTTAGATTTGGGATTTAATATGTGATCATTGATTAAAAACAGAATAAGTTAATACTGTATGTTGGAGAAATAAACAACAATTTAAAATCAAAATCACGGTTTAAAAGAATGTTAAAGCTTTGGAAACAAGCATTGATAATTATTACACAAAATAGAAATGAAATGAATACTCAAATACTTGGCTGAAAATCATTTGATGTATTCATGATTAAAATATAAATAAATATCAACAATTTGTCATTATAATAGTCTATGTAATTTACACTTTTTCTTCTCATAAAATATGCCATTTCTTTCTCTCACAAATGTTGTGCTTTGATAATCACACTAGCAAATTTTTAAAGTCAAATGTTTGACTTTTTGTGTGCATATTAGAAGCCTATCATATAGTACTTCTGATACAAATACACAATATAGTGTAGTGCTTTATTAGTGTGTGTTTGCCAAATTACAGAATAAAATCTATTATGCATTTAACGTCTGGCCAATATTTGTAAGTTCTTTTAAAAGTATTATCTCTGCATTCTTTTTTACTCAGAACCCAAACATTAATTGTGCTATAGATTGTGATTGAGAATAATGCTACAAGATGCTAGTATATTCACAAATGAATTAAATGCCTGCATGCAATGCTTTTCCTAAAAATAAAAAAAAGCATGGCGAAAACTCCCCATGTAAACTGTATACACAATTGTATGTGTATGGAAACTTCCAGCAACTAATTATATATGTATATACGTATATTAAATAAGTTTTAGACAAGTATGAATCCGTTCAGGTATATGTTATGCAGGTGTGTGCTTTTCAATTTCATCTTTTGTCTCAAAGTTTCTGCAATTTCTGCACTTTGTTTGCACAATGAAATCATTTTTAACTCTTTAAAAATGTGAAAAAGTTAAAGTGTACAAAAACCAAAACATATTTTGCTCTTGAGCTTCAAATATTACTTCTACAAAGATAAAAAAAATTGCAGTGGACAGTAAAACGTCTTGTTCTGTAGACTAGTTATTACACATCTATCTATGGGAGCCCTAAACGCAGGGTTTATGTTATCCTGTATCTTCTTCATACTCCTTAACTGATTACCTATAGAATACCAGGTAAAGATTTTATACATTCTAGCTACATACACAAACTATTTTTTCAGGTGATTGGCACACTTTAAAGACTTTCTGGCTCTTGACTACAATAAAATAAACCTTAATAAATCATTGATGAAAAAGCATCAAATCTTCATTTTCTATGCACTTATCTTAGCATTTTCTTTTGTTGTGGTAGTCATCACATTTCTATCTTTGTAAAATACATCATCTACTTGGTTACAGAAGACCGTAACTCATAAATTTATACATTGAGTTAAAGCCTTCTGGATCACACAAGACAACTAGCCAACAATTATGAATATAACATCTTTATTAGAGGATCTTACTTTACACTAATTGTGTTTCTGGCTGAAAGTCATTGCTTTCCTAATAGATAATTGCCTTTAGGAATTTTCCCAATAATACCCTCTTGCCAAGTATATTATATAGTCATACTTGAATTGTAGAATATTTATGATATTCGTTTGATTTCTACGTTTTGATTTCTATATGATTCCCATTTTAATTTTGGTTTGTCAAGTAGTTCCAAAATTATTTCATTATGAATTTGTTAAGAAGCTATCTATTTAAGATTAAGACTAAAACAGGCCAGGGTCCACTCTGTGTTTTCCTTTATTTTTTTATCTTAAGATTAGTATTACTTGAATTATTTGTAGCAATTCTTTTGAAAAAGTTTTCAAATTTGAAAGGAATGATTTATCTTTTTGTGTGATATTGTTTCTTTATAAATTGGTCTTAAAGAATAAATAAAACAACAGGCAAGTAGTTTATAATGATTAGTTTATTAAATTGAACAATATCACAAACCTCCATATGATATGATAATGGCAAAAATATATACATTGTAAATTTGTAATTGAGCAATTATAGCAATATCATCAAAGTAAAATGTGACAAAGAATAAAAACAAATGTTGTCTCAAAGAAAATCAAAAACAAGCCACTAGAACATCCATCATTGACCAGCACTACTCATTGCACAATTGGGTTTTTCTCTTTCGGAAATTCATTTTCTCTCTCTCTCTCTTTGAATCCTCCCCAGACCTTTACAGCAGACTACAACCTGACAAGCAACGACACCGATCTCTCCTGCCTCTTCATCGACTACAGCCTACCAGAGTACTTCAAATGGCTCCAGCTCTACAACCTCTTTGTTTTCTTCTGGCTCATCAACTTCGTGATCGGACTTAGTCACATGACCCTCGCGGGAGCGTTTGCGTCCTACTATTGGGCGTTCAACAAGAAGGACGATGTTCCGTTCTTCGCTCTTAGCGGAGCGTTCTACAGATCCTTGAGGTGAGCAAAGGAGTCTTTTGTCACCTCTTAAAGCCTGTCGGTACTAGTTTGGCCAGGAGGGATTGGACCACCCAGCATGGTCACTGACAGGTGGCTATCTCATCAACTCACCTCTCAATTCACATAAGAAAAAGAGGATCATGGGGGACCAACGAGCACCGCTTAGGCATTGTTTTCTATATAGAGGGAGCGAGTAGTTACAAGTAGTACAGTGGGGCTTTAAAATTACACCAACAGATTTGACTTCATGTATGACCACATTGATAAGAAATGACAGCCTGATTCAATGTGATAATGTTCAAGTTGAAAATGATTGGGATTACAAATGGTCATATGAATAGTGTTACAGTTTGTTAGGTTATTTTACTGTACTCATGTGAATTTTAAATATATATTGGTTCTGCCTTTAAGTAGCACTCAAGGGAATTTTGAACCATAGGAATGTGAATACATGCTGAAGATGTAACCAGAAATGAAATAGTATATAAGCTCTGATTATGACTAGAATTGCTTATCAAGGTAAAAGTGGGGGATTTGGAGCTACAGGGGTAATACTATTAAAACATACAATAAAAATATTGCCTGCTGATAGCCAGATGGCATTAAATCATATGCTTTTACATAGAAATAATCTTCCCCTGGCTCTCAAAAGAGGGTTTTGAATTCAGAGTATTCAGCCAGTTGACCAAGACTTACATGTACTGTATGATCATTTTCTATTTTTTTTATCTGTATACATTAGGTATCATCTTGGAACTATCGCGTTTGGATCCCTCATCATCGCTATCATTCAGATCATCAGGGTCTTACTCGAATATGCAGAATACCAACTCAAAGGTAAGTGGAATAAAAGGTGTTTTACTTTTGGTTGTCGCTTTTTAAAACCATACTTTGTCTGTATCTCTCAGAATTATCAAAATGTAGAATTACAGTACATAACTTTTTCATCATGCTTTTATCTATCCCCCTGAAGTTGTTGTGTGCATATTGTGTTGTGGTGTACATGTACTTGTACCATGTAGGGACTCGATTGACCTTTACACAAGTTTATTTTAATTGAATTTTGTTGCATGAATAAATGACAGTTACTTATTAAACATCTATGTGCTGTCCATTTCTCATCTATCTCTCTACTCCTCCCTAAAAAATATATATATAAATGTTGCTCTTTTTATCTCTTTATCTCTCTCTCTCTCTCTCTCTCTCTACCTCATGCTCTCGTTGTTCTCTTCCATCTCTCAATCTCTCTCTTTCTCTTTCTTTTTTACTTTCTCAACCTTTCACCCTTCCTTCCTTTCCCTCCTGCTCCCTCCCTCCACCATTTCTTTTCTTCTCATCCTCTCTCTCCATCTTCTCTCCCTCTCTCTCTCTCTCTTTCTCTCTCATGTCTTCTTTGTTATCTCTATCATTTTATTCTTTTGATGATAACAGGCAAAGAGAACAAGGTTGCGAAGTTTATCCTGAGGTGTATGAAATGCTGCTTCTACTGTTTGGAAAAATTCATGAAGTTCATCAACAAAAATGCCTATATTCTGGTAAGAATATGATTAGTAATTAATACCCAATTCTTCTGATAACAGATAGTTTGTCATTGTAGTAGAGAAGGAATAGAACAAAGTTACTTCTCACAGTAGTCATGATGGGACTGACATTTATATATGTACATGTGCAACGTTTGGGATATTTGAGCAGCTTGAGAATTGATTAAAAGGGAGAACAAAATTAGTAAATTTTTTAATTTGTGATGTGATAATTTTAGGACAACAACATGAATATTTGTGAATCACTGAGTCACTACCCAAAGTAATCATAAGTCTAACTTCTTGATTTTTCAAGTAATGACCTCCAGATGTACAGGTATGTCTTTGAATCAAGCAAATAATTTATTCATGATGATATGAGCTTTGAAAATGTTCCCATCGTTCTTTGTTTTTTGTTTACAGGAAGATATGTGTATATGCATTTTGTTCATGATGGTATGTGCATTTATTTCTTTTCATTCTAAATTGTTTCTTTGGTTGTTCTCCTCAGGTTGCTGTTTATGGGAAGAATTTCTGTTCCTCTGCTAAAGAAGCCTTCTTCTTGCTCTTGAGGAATATCGTCAGGTATGTAAAACAAAACAATTTATGATAGTGAGAAAAGTAGCATGAAGTAGGAAAGTCTTTGAATTTGGAAACCACTAATGATATGAGGAAGCTCCTAATTGCAATGTGGTTGTGACATACCTGCCAACCATTCCAAATAATCCAGAGCATTCTGATTAGGAACATTCAGATTTTTCAAAATTTCATTTTTTTTCCTTCCCCCCCCCCTTCTTTTAGCCAAACTAGCTTGTTTTATCATGTGCCGCGATTTGATAGTTCACGTACTGCGTGCCTTGAATGGCTGCTTTATCGAGCAGCGAATTTGTACTGATTTACCGCGTATTGCCAGTTACACTGCCGCTGCATGTGCGAACGCCTGTAAAGAGTACAGATTTTTTAATTTCGAAGGCATACCATGCTAGAAATTCCTAAATCTTACTTTCAAATGTTGGCAGGTATGTAGTGATGGTCATGGTTATATTTCAATATAGTGTTTGGTCTAGAGTTGAATTAAACTGATTCATCGGATGGTTAATGTGTGTGTGTTCTTTTTTAATTTTATGTTGCCCTCTATAGAGTTGCTGTAGTGAACAAGATCACAGACTTCTTGCTATTCCTGGGCCAGCTTCTCATTGTATCCCTGGTCGTCGTAGGAGCCTTCTTCTACTTCACTCTTGAAGTGACCTGGGTCAACGCTGTACTTCCTGTTCCGGCAGTCAACTACTACTGGGTTGTAATCATTGTAAGTATTAAAAGAACAGAGCAAAGAATAACTTTAGACACCATTCTTTTAATTCTTAATATCTGTGAAATATAGAAGAAAACATGTCATTTCATAGAGGGGATGACATCTTCTATCGTAGTAAAAGATGTAAACCTATATGTATATTTTGTGTATGTTTGCAGACTTAATGATACTGATCATGACCTTGTTCACAATTAATCACCAGTTTGTGTCTTTATTATTTTTGTTTTGATATATGAAGAGTTTAATTCCAAAAGGAGCTAAATCCATTTTTGTAACTTCTGAGAAAAAAAGAAATTGTTTACAAAATTTTGTACAGACGTCTTTGGAAAAGTGATATTAGAAGGTGCTTTTTTTCATAATTGCTCCCAAAATTTAAATAAATAATTTTGTTGAAAGACTTAAGTGAACAATGTTCTGATATATCAATAATCAATTTTCATCAAAATTGGATTTAGCTCCTTTTGGAATTAAGCTCTTCATATATTGTTGAGTCCA
Organism: Strongylocentrotus purpuratus; assembly: GCF_000002235.5. Classification (NCBI taxonomy): domain Eukaryota; kingdom Metazoa; phylum Echinodermata; class Echinoidea; order Camarodonta; family Strongylocentrotidae; genus Strongylocentrotus; species Strongylocentrotus purpuratus. Next base: position 33,394,557 of record NW_022145610.1, read on the forward strand.
ATCGGATGTCCACTCTGCATAAATAAGCACATGAGTTACATCCTGGTTCTCAGTAGAAGAAGCGTCAATGAGCTCCTTTCTATCATCTGTCACATTTGTGCTATGTCTGTTCTTCTTGCAGGTCATAGGAATAGGAGTCTATCTGATTTCCAAGGCATTCTTTGGTGTCTTTGACATGGCTGTGGATACACTCTTCCTCTCATTCCGTAAGTATTCTCATTTCCTTCCGTCACAAGTCTGCAAGGGAATGGTAATGCACAGTCAAATAGTCCATTAGTTCCACCCAGAGAAACAAACTAAACAGACCACTATAGACAGGTGGCCTTTCTAGACAGGTTCCACAATACATATTTCTTCATAGAAGAAGACTTTTTCAGTGACCACTGTAAATAGGTAGCCTGGATAGAGAGGTTGCCACCAAGATATGTTTTAGTATAGTATGTGTTGATGTTTGATCTTGTGTATAAATGTTTCATTTCATTTATTTTCCATTAAAATTCAAAATAAAATACATAACAAATTAACAGCAAAATCGGAAGGACCCCAAGAAAAGCAAAGCTTGTGCGAATGGGGCCCTGTACAAAAGTAATCATACAAGCAAATTATTATAACAAATATTGTAAAACTTATCAAAACAAACATACACCCACCCTCATTCATTCACATGCACACAGACACACCGCAGGCAGAACATTGTACAGAAAAAAAAAAAAAAAAAAAAAAATCTACTCAGTGCACTTCATTTGTTTAAACAAGAACTGTTTACATGAATATTTAAACTTTGATAGGGTTGAACTACTCTTTAAATCATAAGGTTTAAAAAGAATTTATTTAAGAATAAGGTAAATGTAGGTAAATGTAGTCTCGAATCACCAATACCTAAGCAGCTTGTTTGAAAGAGACATGTGTGAATGAAGGATTTTTTTTGTTTACACACAACCATTTATCAGATATAAATTCTGAGTCTGGAACAAACATTTACAGCATCAAGTTATCATCATCATTCTAAATGTTCATCTCGACTTTGAAACCAGTTTGATGAAAACCAGATATAAAAAGATAAACATAGGCATAGACATAGGCATTAAAGCCAGACTGTCCTACTTGTAGCTACTTGCGCCCTCTATATGGCAAACAATGCCTAAGCGGTGCCCGTTGGTCCCCCATGATCCCCTATTTCTTATGTTAATTGAGAGCTGAGTTGATGGGATAACCACCTGTCAGTGACCTTGTAGGGAGGTCTAATCCCTCGTGGCCAGACTAGTGCAGACGGGCTTTAAAGTAATTTTTGCTTGTAATTTTTTGTTTTTTTAGTGGAAGACATTGAGCGCCATGACGGAAGTGCAGAGAAACCATACTACATGTCAAAGGGCATGATGAAGATCGTTGGAAAGAAGAACAAAAAAATGGAAGAAGAGTGGTAGAAGGAATGGAAGAGAATGGAGAGGACACTTTATGACATAAAGCAATGGATTGAAAGAAGGTTTGAAGTCGACATGAGACAGTACTGAAGTAAGAAAAGAACGAAAGATTGTGAAACATGAATGGATGATTCTCCATCTCTATGTCATCAATATGTTGCCTGGACCTTTCTATAGAAAGCCAGTCTGAGCTGTTATTTTGTGGGCTGCTTGCCATAAGGTTGTAACTACCATTAACAATGACATGTAAAGCCGTAATGGCCTTATTGCAGGCAGCTTACAATTCCTTGATCAGAGTTGTGTCAGCTCTTGTAGAATTGGAGTAATTCCAAGGGGTTATCCATACTTTGTAAACAATGTGCATTTGTACTCAATTTAACATTGGAATTTTTTTTTTTTTACTCTACGTTGTGCAAAGTACTGTATGATTCTGGTGACATTTTGAAGGATCGTGGCATAGAAGCAGAAGGGTTGTTACTCAATGTCATATCATACGGTTTAATGCCCTTTTGACTCTCAGCTGATGATATGATGTAGTGAGACTATAGGCCTGTCATCATCAGACCGAAGTTGCAAAATAACCCGCTATTTTCAGACTCGGGATATATTACCGAAGCTCAAAATTGCATCTTCACAGATTAGATGAAGAAGGGTGCAAATTAGCCGCTATTTCCCGAATAGCGGGCTATTTTGGAAACAAGACCAGGATTTCTCTGGATATTTTCTCGACCAAATATCCCTCTAATTGCAACTGCGGGCTGATGAAGACGCGAATTAGCTGGCTAATTTGAAATCAGGCTGGTTAAAATAGCTGGATTATTTGCAACTTCGGTCTGATGAAAACAGGCCTTATTTGAGAATTTGTGTTATTCAATTAATTCAGAATATGAAAGTGACCTTGAATGATGATATTCCATGAATGAGGTTTTATAAATTGTAACCTGGATACTAAGTATATAGTTGTTATCTACTAGTCCCTCATAATTCTTTCAATAGTTGATTTATGTGTGATTTAAAATGAATATTTACCTCAATGAGCAAAAACAAACAAATATTATCTGTCTTGGAAGGTCCACTTTGCAGATCATTGGTTATTCAGAAATTTGTATTTTTTAAAATAAATACTACAAGCATGTGTCCATTTTTGTAGAGAATGCAGTATTAATGAAGAGTTTCTCTTAGCCTTTTTTATATACATTATACAGTATCTAATCAATATGAAAAAATATGGCTCATGAAATGTGGTACCTAGTTCTCTGTACTGATTATTATGCAAAGTAACCTGAATAAATCGTAACTTTGTTCTATAATAATTTCCTAATTGAAAGTTTTCATAAGCTTCACACATTTCATATTCTTATCATGACAGTTTACACATATGCAGGTGTTTCTGGACAGAATTCATTTTGAATGCTGTCATAAACAACAGGTAGCATTTTATATTTTACAAAAATTAATTAATTTCTTTATATGGAAATATTTGTGTATGAGCATACCGGTATCAAACTTCCCTCAATTCCTAAATTTTCATTTAAATCTCTGATTTTTTTTCTCTGAAAGGTCACTTGGTATGGAAATAGAACAAATATAGTTCTCTGTATGATAATATTTATTCCAGATTTATTCCTCTTTAGATATATGGAAAGTTTATGTATATCACAACTGTTTTAATGATCAAAATATGTGTAGTATTGTTGTTGTTGTTGAAATGTGGGGTTCTGAGCCCTCGTTATTGAGAAGGTGAAGAATTTTGTACATGTCACATAGATTCATAGCACAGTGTCTTATACATGTAGATGCATCAATTGTATGTTGAACACAGATCTTTCACTGTTATGTCGAACACAGATCTTTCACTGTTATGTCGAACACAGATCTTTCACTGTTAGGTTGAACACAGATCTTTCACTGTTTCTTGCTTTCAAATTTTCAAAGTTTTGCTGTGAAAATAATGTTAGGAAAAAACACAATAAGCAAAATCAAAATGATTTTTCATGTGAGGGTGTCAGTATGTCAGACATTTGAAGTACTTTGATATTTGTTATAAGAAAGTAATTTTTATCTTTTTGAATAAGAAAAGAAACTGGTATTGCAATGAAATTTCAACTAAGGTATTTTTAAGAATTGTCTTCAATGCATGCAATGGAATAACCTACATGAATATAAATCAATATGAATTAGAAATCGATTCCAGTAATTTGTACTTTTCTAATGCTACTCATCTTTCTCAAATGTTCTATCTCAAATGATCAAGTCTTTCAACTATGTAGTTATATATTCTGCCATTTAGCATCTAATATGATATGATCAGGTGAGAACTAGACACAATGAATATGACTGACAAAGAAAGCGGACAAAATATACAGTTCCTCAGGTAGACAAAGGAACATCCCTTCATTGCTATTATGTAAAAATGTGTAGAACAGGTGCCACATGCATATTCACCTGTTCTACACATTTTTACATAATTCACCTGTTCTACACATTTTTACATAATATCAGTGAAGGGATGTTTCTTTATCTACCTGAGGAACTGTATATTTTGTCCGCTTTCTTTGTCAGTCATGTTCATAGTGAGACAGCTGGTGATGCTCTGGAGTGCAATGGTTTATAGTACTACAACTTTATTTATCAAATCAGTATATCACAGGTGATATGGTAAGTATTTTTAAATCAGTCTTAACAAACCTTGAAAATACCCTGCTTGTTAAAGCACAAAGAAATCTGCCAAAGGAAAGATAAACAATATAAATAAGAGAGTTTTATAGACCTGTAGACCATGGCCATTAAACCACTGCTGTTAAATGAGAATCAGGTACACTATTCTGTTGCATTTACTTCATGTAGAATCACTTTCAGCCCCCGCCCCCAGGAGACAGTGCTCCTGCAATAGCTGGACTCGACCGATATCACTTAAAAATATACATGATTTAATTGTAAATCACATTCCTGGATGCCTTAAATGTTTTTAAAAATGTGTGAAAATTCATCATCAGTGTACTTGTTACGTGAACGATTTTAATGCAATGTATATAATAATAATAATGATTAAAAAAATATTGAAAAAGCGCTTAATAACAAAAAAGTTCCCTAAGCACTTTACAAACTTAACGACAATCTCAACTACAACTTAACATACTACAAACTACAAACTCAAACTACAAGAGACAGTACAAAATTATTTCGATAAATTTACATACTCCATTAACAATTCATTTACTTGTACTCCTACTTCTGCTCATGTAAGACAAGTATCAAATTACTGTTAGAAAGAGATAAGGGAATTATCTTGATTATAACGTAAACAAATATGTCTTCATTCTGGTATTTTCGAAGTATAATTATCATGATGTAAGTGGTGCTAATGATAGAGTGCCTTACTCTTGAGAGGCTTAGAAACATATTAATCATATTAATTATTTTGTTTATTCTTCTTAGATTTAGGAATATATGTAGTTTCATTCAAATATTTATTGATCAAGTATTTATATTTAATGTTAGAAGGCAAATACTTTAGTGTTGTGTATGTTGTAAGTGTATAATCTTGTAAACCTGTATCTACAAATGATTCCTCAATTATTCATGCAAAAGGAAACACACCCCAATATGGACATGTTCAAACAATTATCAAACATCCACTCATACTCTTTCTAAAAAATAACAAATTATGATAGTTGGGGAAGAATTGTGGTCATAAATGCAGAATATTGTTTCTTTTACTTTGAGGCTTAAAATATTTAAGGCTGACTGATTTTGGAAGAGGTCTTAACTTTTATCAGAGGTTGATATGCTGAATTATTTTATTTGATTATCTGTTAAAAATAGAACTAATATGCATTTCACATTTTGGATTGAGTCCATAAAATGTCTTTCAGATGTAGTTATTGATATACATATATTTAACAGTCCTCATTTATTAAGATATTCACAATTTTTGTTTAAATAAATATTTTGATTACTGATACACTTCATTTCATTTCCTCTAATAAAATTTCGATGTTAACCTATATCTTTTTACAATAAGAAAAAAAAATGAACAGTGCATAATTAAACTAAAATGAATGTATGTTGAATTTGTTATATATGGAGTGAACATTCTGTATTTGTGTTATTGGATTTTGTAGTGAATGATGAAATATAGTACTAACCTTTAAATTTGTGTTTCTCTGTGGATCTTTTAGGGATGGACGTATCTTTTATTTCACAATCTTTCTATAATTTGTTAATTGTGTAGAAATCTGTAGTACTTAAATAGTATTTCCTGTACTTGCAAGGATATGACATGTATTTTTTGTAAAGTTGAGAAAATAAAGATTTTTTTTTATCACTGAGTAATTTTTGTAAAGATGATTGATGAATTGTTGAAAGCACATTAAATATTTTTGAAATTATTCCAAACAGATGTTTTGTGGTGTATTTTTTGTTGTTCACAAAAAATTCCAATGTTAGAAACATTCTCAATAGTCATCAGTATCTACTGGTATTTCAGAATTACTAGACATTTGAGTTTACAGTTAGGTTTACAGAGAGAAAATAAAGAAGATGAGGAAAAATTCAAGTAAAGAAGAGTACAAAATGAAAAACAGCTTATCAGTGGTAAATGTGTATACCATATCTCTTCCTCATCCTCTCTCTCTCTCTCTCTCTCTCTCTCTCTCTCTCTCTCTCTCTCCCTCTCTCTCTCTCTCTCTCTCTCTCCCTCTCTCTCTCTCTCTCTCTCTCTCTCTCTCTCCCCCCCCTCTCTCTCTCTCTCTCCCCCATGCCTTTCCAATTCATCTATGGCAGCTAAGTAATTATATGGGTAGATTTCTTTGAATAACATGAAGTTCCCATTTTGGAAATTAAAACGTGCTACAGACATGTAGAACAATTAGATTTATTTACACTGATTCACTTGTCAATATAGACATTTTGACTGAACGCCAGATGGTTCAAATCACATACAAGGCTTATGTACAATAAGTCATGGTATACATTGCATATAGTAGAGATGAGATCGATGGAGGTGCCTCCACAAACTGCTCCACCACAGTATTTGTCTGCCTCTCTATCCACCTGTCTCTCTCTCTCTCTCTCTCTCTCTCTCTCTCTCTCTCTCTCTCTCTCTTTCTTTCACCCTCTCTTCATCTTTCTCTCCCTGTTACCATCCCTTCTTTTTGCCTATTTCTCTCTTCCACCTCGTTTTCTCTCTCTTTCCTTCTCTCACTGCTCTCTCAGTCGTCGTCGGCTTCCAGGCAAAATATCAATTCATTACACCTGTTTATAGAGATACAGCTGTAGATAAAATGCTTGAACCCCAAACCATCACCATGCCAACGTTATTTATTAGTACCTCCCCTTTCCCTATCAAGGCGTATGTCTATTCTACAGCAAGACTGAACACGATTCCCTTTAGGCATCACAAGTGAGGGAGGGGGGTTGCCCATCTTCAAATTTCAAAATTCTGTCTGCAGAATTACACCATTGATGTAAAGTCGTAGATTTGAAGAAATTTGAAGAGATCGACTACGAATAAAAAAAAAGAAAGTGAAGATATGATTTCGTCTTTTCTTCGCTTGTTGGTCTAACGTTAGCAAACTTGGTCTGACACTACCCCCCCCCCCTCAACCCCCGTTTAAAACCTTCCAGCGATGCCCTTGGGCCCGTTCCTAGGAACCGTCGTAAGTCTAACTTCTTGACTATCCCATTGAAACGCGTGTTAATTCTATAACACACATTCTATAGCCCCTGGATACATTTACCCTCGGATAGTGACAGATGCTAGAGTGAATTTTGAACGAGAGAGTTTGCCTTGAATTACATTTTGCTTGATATACTGGTAGATTTTTTAGTATAATGAAAATTTATCTCATTATAATCAGATCGCTATTCAATTTGACACAAATGTGTTTTTTTTTTCCTTTCCTGACCACATCGCGTACGTAATACTAAAAACTAATCTAAACCGAAGGTTTCTTGCTCCTCCCATCCCCCTGCTTACACACTATTGCAGCAAAATGATCGTATGAAAATCTGTAGAAGTGACTTTTAAAACATTACAGATTGATGCTGCTTGTAAGCCACTCCCGCCACCCATCCTCTCCAAGACAGATAACCAACAGTCTTTTTCAATACTACACAACAGTCCTTTTCAGGACTACACACCCTCAAGAAAGATTACCGAGAGTCCTTTTCAGGACTCCTCAATTCTCCCTAATAATTGCTGATATTGATTGAGTTTAATTGATGGCTGACGACGTGGCAAGCACTTCTACTGGAGAAGGAACCTCGCTGTTACCACCAGACGAACCAACAGGGCAGCACGGTGATTATGGTAAGAATATTGGGCAGAACTGATCCCTTTTTATGAATTAATATTTGTTAACAAAAGCTGGAAAAGAAACAATGAAGCGTGATAATCCAAATAAAAAGGAACAATTCTAGACAACAGGAAAAAAGAAACAAGAAAAAGGACTGAACATGTTATATTTAAATGTTTGTAATTTTCTTCGCAATATTGTAAAAATAAGTTATCTGATGCATCAAAACGATGTTCACATTCTTGCCTTAAATGAAACCTGGTTAGACGATTCTGTCTCTGATAATGAAATTGATAATGATGGTTTTCATATAATCCGTAAGAACAGAAATATAAAGGGAGGTGGGGTAGCAGATTTTGTTTCTAACTCATTAAGCTTTGGAATATTGCGTCATTCCTCTTTTGACACTTAAAAAATTGTATCCTGGTAAGAATTAAGGATATGAAACCATTTTTTTTTTCTTGGTATAGACCACCAGGCAGTGATAATATTGTATTCGATTACTACGAAAATTGTCTTTCTTTTATTGATGCTTTTAATGATGATATTATTATTATGGGAGAAAAAACAGTAACCTATCAAACTAAACAGTTGAATCATATCCATAGTATGTATTGTTTACATCAAATTAGTTTGAATAAGTGTACCCGTATAACACAGGATTCAGTGAGTCTATAATTGATCGTTATTTCAATCAACTCTGTAGAGAAGGTAATTATAAACTGTGCTATACACACAGGATGAAGTAACCCTTCGTTGAGTTTCCTTGTATAGATCAGTCGGTCCACAATGTTCGTACGATTACATCATAAAAGGAAGAACGTTGATATTGCGTCTCATCTATGTGAGAGGTGCAGGAAACATATATTACACCACAAATTTCAGCGTCATGGTTAGTAGAAAATTTGAAAAAGACGCGATCGAATAGAGAAGGAAAAACGAAGAAAAAATGAAAGATAGGAAGGGAAAGAACAATCGAAATGACCAGTATAATTTTCTGATAATTCAGATAAGAGCAAAGTAAGGGATTATTAATATATATTATATGGAAGTCTGGATACTATGGAACGTAATCATTACTATAAAATATTCAAAAATACGAACGACTTATGATATAAAGTACATAAAATTGTCACCGTCCATAATAATCTCGCTTTCTGCAATATTTTGTATTTATCTTATTCCAGATGTATTATGTATCTCTTTCATATATCTATTTAAGTTTGTATTGGTAAAATTCAAAGAACAATCACAACAAACAAGATATAAACAATTAAGGCAGGCGATAATGGGGGAATGAAATAATATGTTAACAAAACAATGTAGATGCTATGACAACGTGTCTTCCAATAATTTATACATCATATGAACATCAGATAAAGTCTATTCTCCACTTTCGAAAATGAAGAGTAAGTCTACCTTATTCTTGGCTATTCTATCTTTGTTGGAATTGTTGAGTACCTTGAAAACATCACAATTTGCGGGAGATCCGTTTGAATATGTAATTATGAACATGACATTTAAACAGCAAAAAGACATACGCTAAGAATTTATCAACTTTAACCAAAAAAGGTTTTCAAATGGGCAGACAGTAATATTCATGTTCTCTTTTTGTGCCATAATTCTTATAAATTCATCCCAATACCAGATGTTTATTCAAATAATATATACTTTTTAAATCACAGCAATGATGAAAAGATGGTACAATAGTTGGATAATCATAACTCACCATAAATAGATTCCTCATAGTCTGCCACGAAGCCCATGATTGAAATCAAATATCGATCATAATGATGAAGGTGATGGCGATAGTGATGACGTTATTTGATTAACATATTAAAGAATGCCGTTAGCTGATAGGACCACGTATAAGCTCTAAAGAATAACAGTGTCGTGTACTTTCACAATTATTGTAAAAAATCTTATTCTCACCAGGCCTGGTGAAACCAAAAGGTTAGTTCCTATTCAAAGTTTTCAAAGGGCGGTATCAATTAACATTTCAAATGTGGGTTTACATCCTTCTGGTTTATAGTTACAAGGTGAATTGCGAAAATAACATAAGGTGATGTAATTCGTTTTGTTTACAAGCCCACTGATATTTCAACCACCAATTTTGTAATCTTTCTTTTCTTTCATTTTCTTTCCACAATTTTATAATACCCATCGAAATGGCCATCTATCATGACCCTATATCCCACATTATCATTGTAAAATATTTGGATATGTAAATGTTCCTTTATACAAAGTTGAGGGGGGCCAAATTTGTGAACAAATATTTAGCGGCGTGGGTGGGGGGGGGGGTAGTGAGCACTATTTATTTTTTTGCCCTCGAAAATTTGAAAAATCGCAGCCCCCCCCCCCCCCCCTTGAGCGCCGGGGGAGGGGGCCCATGTCCAAAAAAAGGTAAAATTAACGTGTTTTTGCACGTTGCCCCCCAGGGGAGGGGGCCGGGCCCCGGGCCCCCCTGGATCCGCCACTGACAACAGCGGACCATAGTAGACAAACGTTTTCTATATTAAGTGAGTGCCTGTGGGACAAACAAAGGACATTCACAAAATAATCAAACTCGCGTTTATATATTCTGTTTTCTTTTTTCTTACAGAGACCTATAGGGGTTCGGTTTGTAACGAGCAAAGAGGGTAAGAGGACACTTTTTTTTTTTTTTTTGGTCTCGAAATTTGAAAATTTGACATTTTGCTCCGTTGGGGGGGGGGGGGGGGTAAGGTCACCTTTTTTTTAGGTCAGCCGTTGGCATAACTTTTTTTAATTAAAAAAAAAAAAAAATTATAAAAAAAAATTAAAGGAGTGTCTAACCCCCAAATCCCCCCCCCCCCCCTGCGTACGCGCCTGTGTATAACCATTATAACAAAAGTATAATAAGCCTACTGACCGTAACAAGAACCATTTATAGAATAAAACTCATAGACCTCTTAAGCCCCCATCACATCAGACTAGTTCTCACTACGTTCTGGAACCGTCCTAGACAATCGTAAAACGGGTTGTGATCGGGATAGAATATGAAAATAATGTCTATAATACGATCCTAGTTCGGTCATAAACAGTCCTCAATACGTCCATCTTGTCTGTACTCCGTCCACAGTCATTTCATATCAAGTTCAGATCGGCTAAATTTGCCATTTACGAGCAGTCCAAGTCCGTTCGTGTTTCAACCTCTTTGTTAAATAGTATATGAGAAACTTCTTCTATTCCATAAAGATCGTTTACAGCTTGAAAGGAGCTTAATCGATTCGTTATCTGTCAGAAGAAAATTCATATTTTCAACGTGATTGTACAACTACAAACTGAATTTGATATTAATAAAATAGTTTGCTTGTAAACAATATTTTATCTGTATATCTTAATTTAGGCACGAAAAGGATGAGAAATGGCTGGTGAAGTTGGAGAAGCATTTCCAAGAAGTTGCAGGAGATAATAACCTCATTGATTTGGACGAGTTTATGAATGCACTGAACGTGAAGAAGGTACGCAACATGATTTGTGCCATACCAATCGATTTGATTTAATTTGTGATGCAGTAACCACTTTGGACATAATGATTAGCATTGATTTATATAGACACAAACCCACTCCCTCCCTGACACGCGCATCAATTATTGTATAATCAATGAATAAAATATTGAGCATGGATGGATCATTGTAAGCTTCATTAAAAGTTGATACAGACGTCCAGACGTGCACCAATATAAAAGGTAAATGTATGCAAAATATTGAACGATGCAAATTCATGATGTGAGAGAAAGTGAAAGAGAGCTGTTCATATTCTTTTCACAGTCATTATTATCTGAGGGGTCCACAAGTTACAAGCTCTGCTTTTCAGTGGACCTCTCCATTTCCTCAAAATATAAATGCAGTTAATTTAAAAATTCTATTTTTGTCTTCCTCAAAATATGTATACATTACTATTAAAACTTTTTTTTACAAATGTAACTATGTTTTGTATACATTGTACACTGTATTCGTTATTATTTATTGTATTTTGTTGGAAATGATAAAAAATGAAATGAAATGAAATGGTGATATTCTTTACGATAATTATTTAGTGATTGATTGGATTTCTTGGATAGAAGTGATGCAAGTTTTGAAGCTTGACGTTTATCTATTCCACATTTACATCAAAAGCAGTTGATGTTCATAAACGGTGAAGAGAAGGTTTCAAAATAATAAAGGTGGATTAGATAAAAGCATTGTGCGCTAATTTAATAGATTAGAGGGAGAATCAATACGCTTTCATCATAAAGTTGTAAGGAGTTTCCGTTTCAGATTCAGTTTATTATTTTATATTTCACATAAATTTCCCTTTTTTAATGGATTCACCGAATGAATGGTACAAATTAATTTGAGTTCTATTAAGTGCATCATAGTGAAATTCGCTACCTACAAAGTGAGACAACAAGTGTACAGCGCCAGGTCGAAACTCAAAGGGAGTAAAATCTTCATCAACGAAGATCTAACAACCCATCGCCAATCATTGATGTACTTTGCTCGTAAGTGTGACGCGACCTCGAGGACATGGTCTCGTGACGGACGAATCTTTGTACAGACTGGAAATGGTGAAGAAAGGCGAATAACCCTGATCCGAGGCATGAGCGACATCGAACGTCTTGGATAAGAAGAATAGAAAGTACGATCACGTAAGAGACATTATGCTATATAATAACGATGCCGATAAAGTTTCCATGTATTATTTGTGAGAAAAAAGTGAAAAGTAATCATAATGCATTACTATGTTTCCAATGTTCGCATTGGTGTCATCTTAGTTGTACCCATACTTCTGATTCCATATTTAATTCAAATTTAGACTGGACATGCGATTTATGTACATTAAAAGAAATGCCATTTGCAAATGATTACAGTACAATGAATGACAGCATTAACTTTATTAATGAAGAAGAAGAAATCAGCTTTGCTTCTGATGAAGAAAGAATGACAAGAGAAACAGATGAGAGATTAGACGAACAATTAGAAAAGGTAACTAGGTTAAAAGGTCTTAAATTTGCTCATCTGAATTGCTTATCCTTACTTAGGAATTTCGATGAACTTTGTACCATTCAAGAAAGACTGAGCATAGATTTTCTGACATTAAGTGAAACTCATATTGATGATTTGATAGATGATTCAGAATTGAAAATTGATGGGTATGATATCGTGAGAAAGGATAGGCCTAGGAGAGGAGGTGGTGTAGCTGCCTATATCAGATCGAATTTGAAATATAATATTCGAACAGATATAATGAGTGATGAACTTGAATTAATAGCTATTGAGCTCAAAGTATCACACAGGAAACCAATTGTGGTACTTGTATGGTATCGGCCACCTAATGCAAATGTAGACGTATCATGACTCTGATTTATTGATACTTGGTGATTTGAACTGTGATGTAGCATCATATACAAGGTCATGGCAGACAAAACACCTGTTTGACATTATTGAGAGTTATGATATGGAACAAATCATAAATTCACCCACTAGGGTGACACCACGTACCTCATCAACAATAGATGTTATTATAACAAACAGACCCGAAAAAATAACAAATTCTGGAGTTATTCCAATATCACTTAGTGATCATTATATGGTTTATTGTACTTTAGGATCAAAGCATAATGCATGTAACGAGAACTGCCATAGATATAATATTTCACGCAACATTGGAAAAGTGGATGTGGATGATTACGTGCATGATGTAGATCAGATATCATGGGAAGATGTTGAGACGTTTGAGAATGTAGAATCCGCATATAATTACTTTGAAAATAAGTTGTTAAAGGTTATAGAAAAACACGCTCCACTGAGAAAAAAAAGAATTCGGAAACTCGAATCTCCTTGGATGACAGAGGAAATCATTGTATTAATTCGTTCCAGAAACTGTCAAAAGGCAAGGGCTATTGTCTCCAAGAATGAAGATGATTGGAATGTATTTAGACGGCTTAGGAACCAGATTACAATGAAGATAAGAAAGGCAAAAGCAGCATTCATTACTAAAAGTGTTGTTGAAAGTACTGGAAATTCAGGAAAGGTTTGGAAATCCCTAAAGCGTCTAATGCCTGTTAAGTCTACAGATGAAATTAAGTGTATTGAAAAGGATTCAAAGGAATTGCGTAACAAAAAAGACATAGCAAATGCTTTTAACTCATTCTTTGTTGAAATTGGCCCTTCCTTGCAAGAAAAATCATCTTTTGTCGATAAGCAATTTGAAGAGTATATCAGAAGATACGATTGTACATGTACCCTCGAAGATATCACAGAAGAGCAGATAGTTGAAGTGCTTAAAAATTTACCCCCTAAGAAAACGTCAGGAAGTGACAATATTCCTTCTCTTCTATTGAAACCAGTAGCTAATATCATCTCAAAACCCTTAGCATATATTTTCAATTTAACAATACAAACGGGAAAAATACCAACCCAGCTAAAATGCTCTAGAGTTATACCTGTCCACAAAAATGGGCAGAGGTCAGAAATGGGAAACTATAGGCCAATCTCAATACTATCAGTTATAGCAAAAATACTCGAGAAGCTTATTTTTAATCAATTATATAGTTATTTATCGTCTAATAGTATTATTGACGTGAAGCAATCCGGATTTAGGCCTCAGCACTCAACGGCGACTGCCCTTCTGAATGTCACAGAAGACTGGTTGGATAGTGTGGATAAAGGGGACATTGTTGGAATGGTCACAATCGACCTTAAAAAGGCTTTCGACACGGTTGACCATGCTATCCTCCTTGATAAGCTGAAATTGATTGGACTTGACAAAAGGGCTTGTGAATGGTTCCTTAACTACCTGACTGATAGAAGACAGTACACGGTTGTAAATGGTGTAAAATCAGACGAACTGAATGTAATTTGTGGAATTCCACAGGGGGCCAATTTAGGCCCCCTACTTTTTACCATATATGTTAATGATTTATCAAATTGTATTAAAAGATGTAGTATATCGTTGTACGCTGATGACACATGCATATATTACCCTGGTAAAACAACAGAAACTATTGAAAATGTCATTAATGCTGATCTTATACGTCTTTCAAAATGGTTGAATTCAAACAAATTATTTCTCAATACTACAAAATGTGAGGTCATGTTAATTGGATCTAGAACCAAAGTTAAAAATCGAACGATTAATATTTATATTAATGATGTAAAACTCAATCAAATAGATCATTGCAAATACTTAGGTATATATATAGATCACAATCTCGATTGGGATGAATATGTTAATTTCCTGAGAAAAGATATTATTAAAAAGCTGTACCTATTTAAAAGAATAAGGAACTATATATCTCAGAATATTGCACTTATGTTTTATAAAACAATATTACAAAGTAAACTTGACTATTGTGATGTGGTCTGGCGAAATATTATGAAAAAATCTGTTAAGAAGCTTCAAGTCCTCCAGAATAGAGCCCTCCGAATTATATTAAAAGTTGATGCCAGATATTCTACAATTTCCCTGTTTCAGCAGTTAAAGCTTGATTTTTTAGAAAAAAGAAGAGATAAACATGCCCTTTACATGATGTATAAAATTGCTAATCATAATTGTCCTAATTACTTGCTAGATTTATTTGAACTAAAAAAATGTAATTATAATATGAGAAATTCAATTAATAATTTTGTACTACCTAAATTAAAAACATGTTTTAAAAAAAAGAGTTTCAGCTATTTCGGTGCGAAATGCTGGAACTCAATCTCACCAGAACTTAAACGTGAATTATCTGTTATAAATTTCAAGCGTAATCTAAATAAGTATATGGAACCAAGAGCCCTTAAGGAGTAGTCCCCATCCCCTATTAATATTTCATATGTATTTTTAGTTTATGTTATTTTTGTTTTGTATATATTTATGTTATCATTATTATGTTGAATTATGTTGTATATATGTTATTTTGATATTGTATGTTTTTATGTATATACACGGCCCTACAGAAGAACAGTCTGCGGGCTGAAGTAGGCCTCCGTGTTTAAATAAATAAATGAAATGAAATGAAATGAAATACCTTATACCAATTTGTTTGAATGCATTGAATTGAAAGAATGAACGTACAAGAAGAGTGAAATATTGAGGTAACTATGAAAGCTATGCTTGTGAATAACAGACCCCACAGAGAAGCCTACATTAATAAGCAGAGCTTGTATTTCATCAGGATCGGAATGTTTTTATAATTATGATTATGATTATTGTTTTCCCCTCTATTTAGTCCTTCTTTGCTGAGCGGTTCTTTGAGCTAATTGACACGGATCAGTCAGGGAGTATCAGCTTGAAGGAACTGATAGGTGCTCTGCGACATCTTGTCAATGGAACAGAACAAGAGAAACTTCACTTTCTCTTCCAGGTTTATGACGTAGATGGTAAGGTTGGTAAATAACCTTGTAATCACAATAGCAAGATAATGGTAATGGCAGCGAATTTTGGTAATAAGAGTGAAGAATTCACATGATGATGTTAAACATTGAATTATGATGACATTTATTGAGTTAGAAAAGAACGTCTTGTTGAAAATTCTTATTTGTCAACGTCACTATGGTTACTCATGAACTTCAAGAAATCGACCAATTTCAAACCTGTAAATCAGTAGTTATAAGACTTGTAAGACCTTCAGTCTAGAATAAAATAAATAACTCCGGTTGGGGCAATAAAAGGGCACATGCATTTATGGGTTCACATTCAGTTTTCTTTCAAACTATTAAACCACTGGAACTTCTCCCAGGTAAACCTAACATATAAATAAGTTTATTGTCACTCAAATAGCATTGCAGAGGCGAGAAACAAATAAGAATAATACATAAACGTTCATCGTGAGCATGCTCACTTTTATCACTCTCTGCTAAATCCTGCGAACTTTGAATCAACTGAAAAACGAATTATCATGAGTCCCGAAAGAGTAAATTGCTACTCTATGTCATGGTTGTATCAAAGAGTAGCAATGGCGGAAAAAACGTTGCTAAAATTACAATGGGACATAAAGCTACCGGTAGATACATTCAGAAAAACATTTCAACTCGCCATGTATTCTTTTTTGGTGTATCCACCTTCTTGTCTTCCATTGGACAAAGTAGAGTACAAACGAAATAATATTTATAAAAAAACGAAATAATCTGATTTATTGACCTATTGATTTATTGATTTATCTAAGGTGATTTCTTTATTTTATATAACAAATGATTTCACAATAAGAAAACTACGTCTTTGACGTTCCCGTTCAATCCTAACAGGTAGCGGATTTATCGACTTTAATGAGCTCAAGACGGTCCTCCGATCTTGCATAGCTGAATCTGCAATCACCCTGACCGATGAAACATTGACGGAGCTCACTGAAATCCTCATCGACGATGCCGATGTCGATTGCGATGGTGTGGTCAGCTTTGAAGAGCTTTCTGAGCAGCTCCAGCGGTACCCTGGAATTACATCCAATCTCACCCTCAGGTAGGATATACATCGAGATCAATAAACTTGCTAAATGTTCTAAAAAATACTTCTACAATACACAACCCTGTACTTGTTTAAATTAAAAATCTGAATCATGTTAAGCTGAAGTCTTAGCTTGCGAGAACTTACCGGATACCAGAGTTTGGGAAAATTTTGAAAATTGGGTTGGATAGTGATTCTTTACAATTTTGATATATTTGGATGCCCCTGTAGATGTATTATAGAACATCTAGCCCCTAAAACTCTCCTGCTTTCGAGAAAAATTGAATATATATTTTTTTACCGGTGCTCCCAGTAAATGTTGATAAACTGCAAATAGCGCCTACGGCCGTACAATGGTAGCTGCGACCATAAAAATCTCAAAATATGAAGTTGTGATATATAATTTCCAAACGGGAATAGCTCATTGGTCGATTTTAGTCAAGAAACATTGTTTTATAGCTTAATTATATCTTGACCTTGAGGGGGAGCTATACAACATAAGGACTTTATTATTTACAATTTCATATTATACTCGATTTCAACCGCGGCAACGATCACTGAATATTGTAGGATCGCATATGCGATCCAATATGTTCATTTTAACCAAATTCATGACCCCATACCAAAACTTGTATTACCTTTAATCTTAATTTGATACTATATCATTGACAAGTTGAAGAGCGCCATCTAAATTACAACTAAAATTGCCTTTACATAATGCGGCAGAAATGAACTTGCTGAAAACTTGCAGTAACAACGGAAATTGGGTATTTGTGTAATTCTTTCCATGACTTAATTTTCTATTACAAACGATATTCACAATGAGTTATACTAATACGAAAGCATGATTACTCAAACTAATTTATTTTATCAGTGCGGCTGAGTGGCTGAACCCTGAAACAAAGAAACCTAAAATTCAATCACACACATCGACATATTGTAGCTATCATACACTCCGCAATCACTTCTCCGACATCCTCTTCTGGATCGTCTTCGTGATGATCAACGTTGGGTTGGCAGCATGGGGTGCGTACGAAGGCTATCATAGCGTCAATGATGAGAGGCATCCAGCGGCAATATCCATCGCCAGAAGTGCAGGTATCTGATTTATTATCGCATTAGTTCTCTCCTATGTTCTAGTTTTTTCGCGCTCCTCGCTCTCTCCAAAAAGAAGATACGGCGCGGTAAAAAAAGCCGGTGCGATTTTTTAAACTGTATAAAATTAATGAATGGTAACTGCGCGTTTTTACTGAGCTCTGTACTATAAGATAAAGAAAAATGAAGTGCATTACAGGCATAACGCCGTCATTGAAAACAAAAACAACAACCACGTGGTTCATGTCCAAACGAGCCTGTATAATCTCACTTGCTCGGGGGTGGGGGGGGGGGTATTCGCAGGCGCGGATCCAGGATTTCTTAGGGGGGGGGGGCCCAAATTTGAAATTATGCGAGCCAAATATTGGTACGTTATGGTGACCAACAGTGACGTAATGCCGGGGGGGGGGATCGGTGCAGGGGGGGCGAGTTTCCCCCTCCCAGGCTTTGACGTTTCATTATATTATTAGAGAAAGAAGACGATTCGTTGTACCGTTCTCGAAAATAATTCTCATCTGAATTTAGTTTTCCCCCTCCCGCGCGAAGCGCGGAAAATTTTACGACTTATTAAATTATTAGAGAAAGAAGACGATTCGTTGTACAGTTCTCGACTCTTAATCCTTGTCTAAATTCAGTCCCCCCCCCCTCCCCTCCTGCGCGAAGCGCGGAAGCTTTGACGTTTTATTAAACTATTAAAGAAAGAAGACGATTCGTTGTACCGTTCTCGAAAATAATTCTCGTCTGAATTAAGTCTTCCCCTCCCGCGCGAAGCGCGGAAAGTTTTACGACTTATTAAATTATTAGAGAAAGAAGACGATTCGTTGTACAGTTCTCGACTCTTAATCCTTGTCTAAATTCAGTCCCCCCCCCCCCTCCCCCTCCTGCGCGAAGCGCGGAAGCTTTGACGTTTTATTAAACTATTAAAGAAAGAAGACGATTCGTTGTACCGTTCTCGAAAATAATTCTCGTTTGAATTTAGTTTTTCCCCTCCCGCGCGAAGCGCGGAAAATTTTACGATTTATTAAATTATTACAGAAAGAAGACGATTCGTTGTACAGTTCTTGACTCTTAATCCTCGTCTGAATTCAGGTTCCCCCCTCCCGAAGCTTTTAATCTTCATTTAATCATAAAAGAAGAAGACGATTCGTTGTACAGTTCTCGACTCTTAATCCTTGTCTAAATTCAGTTCCTCCCCCTCCCCCTCCTGCGCGAAGCGCGGAAGCTTCTACTTTTCATTAAATCATTAGAGAAAGAAGACGATTTGTTGTACAGTTCTCGACTCTTAATCCTCATCTGAATTCAGGTTCCCCCCTCCCGCGCAAAGCGCGGAAGCTTTTAATCTTCATTTAATCATTAGAGAAGAAGACGATTCATTGTACCGTTCTCGAAAATAATCCTCATCGGAATTTAGTTCCCCCTCCATCCCGCGCGAAGCGCATAAGCTTTTACGTTTCATTAAATAATTAAAGATTCGTATTACCGTTCTCGCCTCTGAATCCTCGTCTCAATTCAGTCCCCCCCCCCTCCTCCCCTCCTGCGCGAGGCTTTGACGTTTTATTATTAGAGAAAGAAAACGATGCGTTGTACCTTTCTCTATACTCTTAATCCTTGTCTGAATTTCAAAGAGGTGGGGTCGAGGCGGCGGAGCCGGCCCCGGAAGCTCAGGGGTTTTAGGCGTTTAATTAAGATCAGATGAGCATATTTTTGTGTATACCTTTTTATTTTGTGACACTGGCAAGTCACTATTTGACGTGGGGTCCAGGGGGCGGAGCCCCAAAAAATCAGGGTTTTTAGGCATTAAATTACCGTCAGATGATCATCTAAGGGCCCGCCGTAGGGCCCTAGATGGAATCCAGGGGGCAAAGCCCCCGGAAGCTTAGGGGTTTTAGGCATTTAATCACGGTCAGATGAGCATATTTTGATGCCTCGAGGCTCTCGATCCCCGCCGTACCTCGGGCCCTGACATGTAGGAATCTCAAGAATCATATTTTTTGCCTGGTTGTAAATTTAGGAATTTTTTTATTTTCCAACAAACACATACAAACGTATAATTTACTAAAAAGTGAGGAAAAATTTCGGAAATTATGTCATTTCAGCATTATTTGTAATACACCGTTGTGGAATATGAAATAAACCACGTTTGAATTTGATTTCCCCCAAGCCCCCCCCCCCCCCCTCTATCAGTACGCCAGTTTCTCCTCTTTTCCTTTTTTTTTCTTTCCCTTTCCTTCCTTCTCTCTTATTTTTTTTTTGATTGGGGGGGGGGGGGGGGGGTTAACAGCCTGGGAGGCAAGGCCCTTTCGGCCCCCCCCCTTCTTCTTCCCCCTTTACTTTTCTTCTTCCTCTTCTTTCTTTCCCTTTTTCTCCTTTTTCCCTTTCTCCCTTCTTTTCCTTCTTCTCTCTTTTTTTTTTTTTTTTTTTTTTGCGGGGGGGGGGGCCAAGGCCCGCTCGGCCCCCCCCTGGATCCGCGCCTGGGTATTCGCATATTAGGACATACAGGGATGTGCCGCTCTAATAGGACATTTTTTTTTCACCCATACAAAAATCCCTATAAATGGGTCTGTTTTTTCAAAATTTCCAAAATTTCCAAAGCACCCGAAAAACACCCTAAAATTGTGAAAAATTACCCCTAATAATGGGTAGGGGTTTCGAGGCTTGAGCGGCACACCCCTGTCCAAACCAAATCTGAGTAGGCCTACCCCCCGGGCTCACCTGACTTGCTGCACTGGAAATACTGCCTGATAACCATGTTGTAAAAGAAGCAATACTTATCTATAATTTTGCTAACATCCCTCTACAGGTCGCTGTCTCAGTTTCGAATGTTGTTTTGTCCTGGTCCTGATGCTTCGGAAGCTGCTGACGATATTACGTAATACATTCCTGATGTCGGTGCTCCCTCTCGATCAGCATGTCATAATCCACAAGATTGTTGCCGTCTTCATCATCATCTTATCTGTTATTCACACAGCCGGTCATATTGCAAATATCGGTGAGACAGTCATGAACAC